>NC_143170.1:5015000-5640000 GCF_047325235.1 Durio zibethinus | reverse complement strand
TCTGTGTTATTGGTTTTTCATCATTTAAGTTCAAGACAAATAATATGCAATCACTTGTTTCTCCTATTTATTTGTAAGGTGAGCAAAGATAGCGAATGAGATAAAGGAATGGATAGACATTATTTTCAAAGGAAAGACAACATATTTCATCAAACTAATAATAAGTGCATGCCAACAAAAGTGTTTGTGTAGAAACAAAAGCACCCAAATAATGATTATAAGATAATCATGAACAAATTATTCTTGGATTCTTCCTCTTAAACTCATCTTGGTTCTTTAGAGTTCGTCAAACTATGTTTGCCTCTGTATGTGAGATCATATCTTGATGATGTTTATCTTTTATATCCAAGTAGCATTTTTAGGTTTTCAGCTTAGATATATCCTTCTTTTTTCTTATTTTTTTTCCAGTAAAGTATCTTTTCATTGCATCTAATTTTATCAGAGTAGGCAAATCATTTCCATCCATTTATGCCAAAATCAATGCCTCACTAAAAAAAAGCTTTCTTCACCACATATGAACTTTCTCAATTTGGTGTCCATTTTTTTTGATTATCATGTTGATTTAAAAGGATAATTTTTAGCACTAAATCTCTTTCTTAAAAGTGACAAGGGTGAATTTTCTTATCATATGCTCTCATCATCTTTTTTTGATACAATTCGTCATGACAAAGTGCTGTAAGTCATTTTTCTTTAATGAGATTCAACTACTTATAGTAATTTCAGACCCATTCTACTTTTTCTAGCTTGACTTCCATCAGAACTTTTAATGAGAAAATTTTCATTTCAACTGGCAGCACAGTTTTCATTCTATAAACCAGCAAAAATAGGGTGGTCCCAATGGATGTTTGGACTAATATTTTATAAGTACATAAGGCAAAAGATAACTTTTTATGCTAATTTTTGTAAGTATCAATCATTTTTTCCAAGATCTTTTTGATATTCTTGTTTGTCACTTTAACTACCCTATTCATCTTTGGATGATATTGTGCCAAATTACGATGTTGGATCTTAAACTGAGCACACATTTCATTCATCATTTTTACTATTCAAGTTTTTGGTATTGTCAGAAATAATCATCTTTGAAAGTTCATATCTGCATATTATTTTTTTTTATAAACTTGCATACCACTGATTAAGTCATGTTAGCTACGATGTAGCTTTTACTCACTTTGTGAAATAATCAATCATTACAAAAATGAATCTATGCCCATTCAAAGCTTTTAGAGCGATGAAACAGATGACATCTATGCCTAACAGATGACATCTATGCCTCACATAGAGAATGATCATAGAAGAGCTAACACATGTAAAATTGAAGGAGAAGCGTGAATCTTATGAGCATAAATTTGACACTTATAACATATTTTAGCATAATCAATACAATCATTCTCCATTGATAACTGATAATAGTTAGCCTTCACAATTTGTCTAGTCATCATATGACCATTCACATGTGCCCCATAAATCCTATCATGTATTTTTTCATAATCCTCTTTATTTCAGCTGTATTCATACATCTTAAAAGCACTTAATCTTGACTTTCTTTTATAAAAAATATCTTAATCAAGAAAGAAACTCATAGCTAGTATTTTGATAATCTTTTTATCATTTTTTATTGCATGCTCCGGGTATTACCTACTTTTGACGTATTACAGAATATCATGATACTTGGGCTTCTTATCAACTTCTTCTTCAATACCTAAGCAATGTGTTGGTACATTTTTAACATCTAATTTGATGGGTTGGATCTCGATATTTGCATCTATTTTGGACATTGTAGCCAAAGTAGCAAGTGCATCATTAATTTGTTTCTTTTTTTTAAGCAGATGTTCAAACTGAATTTCTTCAAATTGCTTGACCAACTCAAAGATATATTTATGATAACGAATCAACTTTAAATCTTTCATTTCCCATTCACCTCATAATTGATGTATGACTACAGCTGAATCTTCAAACACATCCAACATTTTGATTTTCTTTTCAGTTGCTGCTTGCAAACCCATAACACAAGCCTTATATTTGGTCATATTATTTGTGCAATTGAAATACAATCTAGCTGTGATGGAATAACAATGTCCATCAAAAATATTAAAATTGCCCTAATACCATGACCTAAAGCATTAGCAACTCTATTAAAATACATATTTCAAGACTTTTTAATAGGTTCATTCTCTTTTATGACTATCACATCTTCATTAGAAAAATCAAGCTTTATTGATTCATAATCTTCAATCGCACGATCAGCAAGGAACTTAGCTATTACACTTCATTTAATAACCTTTTGAGTTACATAAATAATATTATATTCTAAAAGCATAACTTATTTTTGCACTATTTACCCTATCAATGAAGGCTTCTTAAAGATATACTTAATGAAATTCAACTTTGCTATGAGCCAAGTAATGTGATAAAGCATGTATCTAAGCTTTCGAGTTATCTAGGCTAATGTACCACATATCTTTTTCAACGGTGAATACTTGAACATATAATCAATGAACTTCTTGTTTAAGTAGTAAATTGCTAATTCCTTCCTATTAGTTTCATCTTTTTACCTCAACATACATCCCATTAAATTTTCATATACTATTAAGTATAAAATTAAAGGTTTTTCTAAAAATGGCAACACCAACACATGTGGACTTGACAAGTATTTTTTGACTTTATCAAAAGCTTTTTAGCATTCATCATTCTATTTTCTTGAATCATATTTTTTAAGAAGCTTAAAAATAGGATCACACTTATAGGTGATTTGAGAGATGAAATAAGTAATACAGTTCAATCTTTCTAAAAAGCCTCATACTTCTTTTAGGGAAAGAATAGGAGATAAGTTTTGAATGGCATGTATCTTATCTAGGTCCATTTCATTATTCTTTTATTGATCATAAATCCTAATAGCTTTTTTGATTTAGCACTAAATGTTCATTTGGTGGGATTCAACTTCAAATAAAATGTTTTCAACCTATTAAACAACTTTATGAGATTGATTATATGATCCTATCCTTCATGAGATTTTACAATCATATCGTTCACATATATTTTTATCTCTTTATGTATCATGTCATGAAAAAGAGTCACCATTGCTCTTTAATGAGTAACATTGACATTTTTCAACTGAAAAAGTATGACTTTGTAACAGAATGTTCCCCGCATGGTCACAAATGTTATTTTCTCCATATCATCTTGAGCCATTTGATCAAGTTGTAGCCTGAGAAGCCATTCATAAAAGAAAATGTGAAATGTCAAGTAGTATTATCTATTAGGGTATTGATATGGGGTACAAAAAAATTATTTTTAGATCTCGCCTTATTTAAATCTTGATAATCGACACACATTCTTACTTTTTCATCATTTTTGAAAATTGACACTATATTGGCTACCCATTTAGGATATTTTACCACCTTAAAAAATCCAACATCAAACTGCTTTTTCACTTCCTCCTTTGTTTTTAGCAACATCTTTCGCTTCATACATCTTAATTTTTGCTAAATTGACTTGTATTCTGATTTCAAAGGCAATTTGTATTTTACAATATCAGTGCTAAGTCTTGGCATATCCTGGTAAGACTATGCGAATACATCCACCTATTCTCAGAGTAATTATTCTAGCTTTTGCCTATCAGCTGGTGAATAGAATGTACCAACTGTAATATTTTTTTTTTATTTTCATTAGCCCTCAAATTTAGTAATTCGATAATTTTCTAGTAAGGCTCAATTGGCTTATCTTCATGTTCTATTAGTTTTAACAAATCAGAAGGTAATGTGTAATTATCTGAATCTTTTTCATTATCAAGGTCATCAAAATGAATTAGGTTTTCAAAATTGAATCTAAGATTATTGTTATAATTATCATCATATTCATTATTTGAGAACCTGCAAATAAGTGAGATAAAAAGAATATTGGCACACAACAGTGAAATGGCAAGAAAATGATATAGAGAAAATGAAAAGAAAAACGGATCGAATGAATGAAAATGAAGTAAATATAAGAAATGTAGATGCATCTTTTAAGTCTTTTATTAAAATGAGAAATATAAAACACCACAAAAGATCTCATAATGCTTATAGAACAAGCATTAAAAATTTAAAATTTCATAATACATTACTTTTCAAAAGTTTCAAAAATAACAGGTAGCTCTATGACTTACCAATTATTTAGCTCAAAATCTGGAGGGTAAGGACGTACAAACAGCACCATCCACCATCTGAATGGCTAGCTTAGAAAAGGCTTCCACCAATTTTACACTTGAAGCTTTAAGTGAATTTGGATAGATACATTTTCATGAACGAAAAGAATTATAGAGGTAAAAAATGACCATCAACCCCAATTCTAGCTCATATCACTCGAGGTTAGCTATTCTTTTTTCTTTTTTTTCATTCATCATTTTTATTCTATCTTATCTTGTTGGTTTATACTGTAAGTTGAATCTATCTTTCTTTTCAAATATTGCTAATGACTTCATGATTTATTGTAGATTCTTTTCAAGTTTGACTCTAAGTTGCATCCTTTTTCAGTAAATTGCTTAAAGACCATTTTAGTAGTCGTATATAGGTATGGTGAATATAATTTAGACCTTTTATCTATATATATAGCATTGACAATCTTGAAAGATCTATAAAAGCATTCCAAGGCTTTGTTTGTTACTTTCACATAAAAAGTATTTACTGGTTGGGTTATTAATAATTTTTTTTTCTTTTACTACACATGTAAGCTTTCCATCAACAATGAATTTGATTTTCTGGTGTAATAAGGATGGAACAACACTTGTCATATGAATCCATGGCCTTTCCAATAAGAAATTGTATGAATGAGAGATATCCATAATTTAGAATTTCACATTAAAAGTGCAAGGGCCAATCTGTAATGGTATTTTTATTTCTTTCAACACCTCTCTTCTAATCCCATCAAAAGCTTGAATAGCCATATGATTAGGTTTCATATAAGATCTATCACCAGGTGGTTTTGTCAAAATAGTTATAAGTATAACATAGATTGATGAACCGTTTTTGATCAGAACCTTAGCCATTATATAACTCTTGCATTTTACAGTAATGTGAAAAGTTTGGTATTTTTTTGATCCTCGAAAAGAATCTCTTCATCACTAAAAAAAATATAGTTTGAGATTACTAGATTACGGATAAGTTATTTCATGTACTCAACAAATACATTGTGAGACATATATGCTTGATTCAATAACTTCAGTAAAGCATTATGATGCGATTAAGAACTCAACAATATTGACAATAGCGAAATTCTAATTGACATCTTATTCAATTATTCTATCTCACTATACTCACTATGCTTTATCAACTTCAAGAACTCATAAGCTTCATTCTTAGATATTAACTTTTGGTATTCTTTATTAGAGACTATTATAGGGTTACTCTAACTTCTTTCTTTTTCTCCAACCTTAGTTTTTTCTTTCCTAGCTCTCTCTAGCATTTTTGGAGTGTAACATTGTCCATTCTAAGTCATACCTTCATGCCTATTATGTTTACAATATTTAGGTTGATCATAATATTACAATCATACTTTCATGGTACTACTTTGTTATTCTGGTATGAAAAAGGACTAAAAACTTTAAGAGTCACCGTCAATCAAGATATCAGCTTCTCTAGTGTTAGGGTCAGCTTCTTATTACAATAAATCTTCACTGGTATATGCATAAAATTTATCTTTGAATCAATGGTAGACACCTTAGCATTTGTTAGATTTTTTTTTTTCATAAAATTCTATTTGACCTCTGTTCATCAACTTTTGTACCTCTTGATGTCATAATTCTTAATAAAATACCTCAAAACACCTTTGTGATAGTTGTAACTCTTGACTGTGTTAATCATCCCTGAGCAATTGTATGGCTTTATTGATTTTAATATATCAACCTTAACTAAAGCTTCAAACACCTTAGCTAGTGGTGTTTTGACTTCATCTATACCTCTTTTCATATAATATGCTTACCTATTAATCAAAGCATTTATTGTGGGTTTAATATGATTTGGTAGAGGATTTTCATTAACATTTAAGGTTCTTTGCTAGTTGGTATCAAAGTTTAACATTCTTTTCTTGATTAACCCTCGCATCTTGCACTTTAAAATAGTGTAATTCTTCATATAATGGCCTAAATTTCCATAATGGTAATCATAGTAAGCATTAAAATCATACCATTTGAAAAATGAAGGTTTTAGTGGTTAAGCAATAGTAGGGGCTAGTGAATGTTTCTTAACAAGCTAAAGGAATAAGTCAGTGTATGTCATGGAAATAGGGTTGAAAAAGTTTTTTTTTAGGTATTTCTTGGGGTTCTTGAACCACTGTTTGGGTTGGGTCTTCATTCTGGTCTAATAGTTGTAACAAGAAGGTTGTATGCATAAGTAGGTATCCAAAAAGATAACTGAAAATGGGGTGGATAAGCTAGTTATTGTACTAACTGATATGGACAAATGATGGATGTAACATTATTTATGGAATGGTAATCGATTTGGTACATTGGTGTAGGGTATGGAGTAAAACTTTTAATCTGTTATGCCATTTAGTTTACTGCTTGGGCTTTATTTTTTTTCTTTTTGGAAGCTCCGCCCTTTTTTACTCTGTTCCATCTCTTATGCATTGAGCTTGTCATTATTTATAGTGTTATCAATAATCTGACCTGAGACCATCATATCTACAAAATTGTTGATCGCATTACCAATCAATCTTTCGTAGTTAGGTACTTTCAGAGTATTCACAAATAAGATAGTTATCTTTTTCTCAGTGAGGGGATGTTGTACTTTTACAATCATATCTTTCAATCTCTATGCATACTTCTTGAAGTTTTTAGTTATTTTTTTTTCATACTCTATAGAGATAAATATTTGGAGCTAGATCTATGACATTTTAGTATTGAGTAAAGAATACCCTCATGAGCTTTTTTCAGGAATGGATACAAGTCTTGTCTAATTGAAGATACCATCTAGTTGTAGAACCTGTAAGATTATCTTGAAATACGTGCATAAGTAGTTTTTTATCATGAGCATGCATGATCATTTTATGATAATACATAATGACATAAGTTATTGAGCATTTCATGCCATCGTATTTTTCAAACTCAAAGACTTTAAATTTAGGTGAAATAACCACATTTGGGACCAGACAAAGCTCAACTGCTTCCATAATGTCATAAAAATTTATTCCTTCTATGGTTCTAAGTTTTTCTTCAAATAATTTTATCTTCTGTTGGGTATTTGTATTTGTAGACACCAAATTTGTTCGGGTCTCGATTTAAATTTTTGAGTTTTATCGAGCTCTCAGGCCAAAGCTCAATTTTTTTTAGGCCCGAGCCCATTGTTTTTGTTTCATTTTTACTTTTATATTTATTCTTTAGATAATAATATTAATTTATTAATTAAACATAAAAAATACAACAAAAAATATAAAAAAACAAAAAAATAAAAAAAGTTAAAAAAACAAGTGGGCTGGTGCTAGTGGGTGTTGTGCACGGCACCACTGCCACCCTTTGTTTAACAAAACACTGTAGCCCCATCACCACCCCTACAAAACCACTTTATTGTAGGCCCATCAGCACCATCTAAACCTTTACCAGCCACCACTTGCCCTAATTAGCCTTATAAAATCACCCGACACCTTACTAGAAAAGGAAGAGGGAGCCTTCAGAACCTAGATCCTACCCCAACTCAGCCTCAGTACCCATGCTTCCTATGCATAGCCTCATGCAACCAACCTTGCACCTAGTGCCTAAATACTAGCACACATGCCTATATTCTCCTTCGACCCAGCCACACATAAGCCTCGGACCACGTTTTCATACCCCAGTAGCACCACCCTAGCCTAGCCCATAGAGCTTTTATTCCCTTACCCATGCCTAGCACCCATTCCTAAAGAGCTTCATTTTAAAACTCTTCATCTGCACACCTAGACTAAGTCTTTTCACCCTCAAATTGACCTCTCTACAGAAATAAAACCTAAAAAAACCAAAAAAAAAAGAAGAACCCAAAAACAAAAAAAATAAAAAAGCCAACACAATCCCTATCAATCCGACAAAAAACCTAGCACTAGAGCCCTTATAAGAAAAAGAAAACATTAGTGTCAATAAAAAATAAATAAATAAAAAAAGAAAACCAAAACTTTAAAGCTTGATCTACATTGATCAAGGTTATTCTAGAGGAAAAGAAAGGCTAGATCTAAAAACATAAAGGTAAGAGGAGTTTTTGGGTGAGTTTTGAGCTTTTTTGATGACCAACATAGCAGTCAATGATCACTGATGAAAAAATAGGTGGCGGTTGATGCGATGATTGATTATCGAGTTTTGAAAATTGGCTTGCCCCCTTGGTTTTTATCTTAAAGAAAAAAAAAAGAGAGCTTTTTTAGAGAAAAGAGAGAGAATGAGCTATAAAAAATTGGTTTTTATATAGAAGACTAAGTCTCAATATGACATCATTTTAATAAGGACCAAAATAATGTCATTTTGACCCCTCCAAGATTTGTGTGCCACCTCTGACCCGACCCAGCCTTTTTGCATCTAACTCGTGACCTAGAGGTGTAAATGATACATTAGTTCTTATAAGCTACTCGAGTTTGATTTGAATAAAACTCAAATTTGGTTTGATTATTATCGAGTAAAGTCTGAGCTCGAGTAGTTTAACTCATCGATCGAGTCAAGTTTGAGTATTTTTATATCCGACTTGAGTAGCTAGCAAGCCTAATCAAGCTTTTATATTTAAATATATTTTTATTATTTTAATTTTAAAAAATATCTCAAACTCGAGCTTAAGCTCGAGCATAAATAGTCAAATTTTTATCGACTATAAGAATTGAGCTTATTTTTACATATTAATCGAGCTTGCTCAAGCGAGCTTGAATAGCTCGATTTCTATCTCGAGTCGAGCTCGAGTAAAAAAAAATTAATCGAGTTAAAGTCGAGTTTCAAGCTTCAAATTTTGAATCGAGCTCTAACTCGAACTTAATACTGTATCGACTTAAACTCGATCGATTATACCACTACTACGACTCGCCTTTGCCCTAGACCTAAACTGGTTCAACTAAGCCATTGTTGGACCGTTGGTCCATTTGAACTATCGAACTAGATTGCTGTTGGTTGGCTTGCCCAGATTGGCGTTGATCAAACCATTGATAGATTTGGTTCACGTAAAATTTTTTTTTTAATTTTTTAAAATATTATTTTTGTTGTTTTAAATTTTATTTATGTATATTAAAATGTTTAAATTTTTTAAAATAAAATTTTATTGTTTTATAATAATAAATAAATAAATAATAATGAAATATAGTTAAAATTTTGATAATTTTGTTAATTTTAAAATAAACCTTACAAAAAAAATAATAAATGCAAGAAAATAAAATTTTTATTCGATGACAGGATTTTAAAAGTATTTCGAGTAAAAATACTTTAAGAAATCTCTAGGTGAGAAGTTTTTTTAAATATTACCAGTGTATTGGAGTATTTATAGAAATTTTCAATATAATAAAAATTTATTTTTCTTCAAAAATTTAAATAAAAAATAATAAAATTTTTAAAAGTAAAATAAAATATGTGCATCGACGTATTATCATTTGCATTACATGCACGATATAATTTTTTATGAAAAATAAATTTGAGCCTCCGAGAATGTGATTATAAGGTATTCTAAGAAGCGATGCGTGAGAAATCTTTAGGTGAGAAAGAGTTATTCTTATAGTACCTACGTACTAGAACGTTTTGATAATTATTTCAATAAAAAAGTTCCAATTTTTTTTTTCTTGAATAAAATGGAATAACAAAAAAATAAGTAATAATAATAATAAAAGGAAAAACCAAAACTGTAATAAACAAAAAAAGTTAAAGAAATTACTTTTTAAACACTGAAATTAAGATTATTTTCATTAGGATAAATGAAAAACATGTAATTAATTGGTACCGTTTTAAAGAGATACCGTAAGGGTGCTAATCATTGCCTATGCATGATAGACTTTTGACCCAAACTATTTCGTAGACCATAAAATTATCTTTTTAATAAATTTTAATTAATTTTAAAATTTTATTAAAATGATGTATTTTAATAGGTGGCCAATTGCACATAACTAAAAAATATTGGTGGTGATTTCGTTTTTTATTTTTTTATGTTTTTAATTTCGTCTCTAAATTTGTCGGGCAACTTTAAAACCGTTACGATAGTTTGATAATTTCACTAGGGACACTATTTGTTTTCAAGAGTCAAGCCAAAATTAACTACATGTTATCCTCAAAATTTGATTTAAATAGTTTGAATTGGTATTTAATTTTAATTCCTAGATTCTGATTTTTTTCGTTAAAAAATACAACAAAAAAATAATCAATAAAAAAATGAAAAACAAACCAAAAATGAAAAAAACATAAAGGAAAATTTTCACTGACATTTTTTTTACTATGCTTTTTGTTCATTTCCTATTTTATTTTTCTATAAATTAAGAGACACTTGCACACACAATAACATGTTACACTTCATATATGAGCTCTATACCCGGGCTCCATTCCTTATAGGAAGAAGTAAAATACATATGCCTTCGTGAGGTGATAACTTTCGTAATGATAAGCGAAATACTTCAACTCAAATTGAATAATTTTCATTTGTAGCTTGTAATAGGTTATGATTGAGATGCTTTACTAGTCCATGTGGATGCAAATAAGGAACAATTTGAAAATTTTTAAATGAACAAATCCTCACTTAGCATATAGTGAACCTTAAGGGATTAGCCTTAGATAAAGCGTTGCCTTTTTTATCGGAAATATACAATAAAATTTTGAAAAAAAAGAAATAGATAGTAAAATAAAAACAGTTTCTTGAAAATTTTTTTCTTTCTTTTAACATGTAATTCATTCATTTGGTAGTTGTCTAAAATTTGCATTTTTATAAAATATTTTAAAATAAGATGAAATTTTTTTTAACATTATCCAATAAGCGTAAAAAAGATAAAGTTTTCAAAAATTAAAGGTTTTTCTTAAATTTTTTGTTTATTGGCCAAATAAAAATTAAATTTTGAGTCATAGTTATTATGTGTGATAAAAAATATATATGTGTTTTTCTTTTTCAAAAAGCTAAATTAAATGTGAATATTGTTTCATTTTTACATTTTTATCTGATCTTTTTGCATGTAATTTTTTATCATTAAAAATAATAATAAGATAATATATGTATCACATCCCATTCGCATAATAATAAAATAGTACATGCATCTCATACATATCTTAATAGATAGTGCATATATTCTGTTTTAATGTATATCTTAATGTAGTGTCTACCTCATTAAGCCAATACAACACATGCATTGCATTCTGTATAGACATATCTCATGCACACAGTAGGTTCATACGTTTCATACAATCATGTTGCATTAGTTATAGGAATACATCTCATCACTCATGTAAGTATGTCATTGCATTTCATGCATATTGATCCATGAATAGTAGGGTTTTATGAAACATGCATTGCATTTCATATCCCACAATCCCTGCAATATAACATTACATTCCTTGCATACACATTCATGGTTGACAAAATTTTTATCATTTAGGGCTTTGTACGTATGAAAATTCATTATCTTAGGCATTTTGGTGTTTCATGATATCCTTTAGGCATAATTGTCATATTTATAAACATGCTCTGTGTACCATATAAGTTAGAAATTTTCTTATGGCATTCATTTAATAAGGGTCATAATATAAAATTTTTGGTCTAAATCTCAAAATAAAATGTCTGTTTTGGTAGGAATCAGAATGGTAAAAATAAAAAATCAAGGAAATAATAATGAGAATGCAACAAAATATGGACAAACAGCTAGCATAATTTAAACGGATGTTAGTAGGGTTGACAAAAGGGAAAAGAACTATTGAAACACATAAAACAAAGGAATACATAGCTATTGAAGCATCATTGAATCCATTTAGGTTCATATATGTTCAAAACCCTCATATGCTACAAGCACCTCAAGCAACTTATCAACCTTATACTGGCACTTCTATCGAGTTACCCTCAATTTAGACTAATGTCAATCATAGGCCTACTCCTTATGACTTTAGTGCTGTGCCTAATGTGGATGATCCTAAAGAATTAAAGAAATTGAAAAAAAGTGCTAGATCCATTAATAGATATAATGGATAAAGATAAGTATGACCTGTTGGAAGATAGATTAAAGGCAATTGAAGGCCATGATGTATACGAGAATGTTGACGTCAGTGAACTTAGTCTCGTGCTTGATCTTGTCATTTCATTAAAATTTAAAGCTTTAGATTTTGAAAAGTATGATGAAACAACATGCCATTCAACACAAATCATCATGTACTGTCGAAAGATGATAGCCCATACCTATGATGATAAGTTTTTTGATCCATTACTTTTAAGATAGTCTCACTAGATCTATAACAAGATGGTATACTTAGCTGGATCGAAATAAGATTTACTTTTGAAATGATTTGATTAGGGCCTTTCTAGCATAATATAAGCATGTTGAAGATATGGTGCCAGATAAGTTATCTTTGCAAAACATGGAGAAAAGGTCAACTGAAACTTTCAAAGAATATACACATAGATGGAGAAACATGGCAACCTAAGTACAACCACCCTTATTAGAGAAAAAATTGCTATTATATTTGTTAATTCTTTAAACACTTATTATTATAAAAGAATGATCGAAAATGTCTTCAAAAATTTTACTGACATGGTGATTTTTGACAAGATTATAGAAAATGCAATTAAGAATGGCAGAATTAAGTTGAAAGATGCAACAAATGTTAGAAAAAAAGTACATCAAAAAAATAAAAAAGAGGTGCGAGCAATCATAATGAAAAGGCATTTACCAAAGAGCTTCATTCCATACAATATTTATCATTTTCATTAACCTTATCACTCTGTCACAAGTAATATCTCTCAAAACCTATATCTTTGCCAACCAAGCTAGCATTTGGGCTTTCTAGCAAATTCCCATCTTTAAATGACCATTCATGATTTTGTCCCTACACTTGAACCTACCATTCGACCAATAAAGAGCTAAAAGAAGCGAATGAATGATTAAGAGAAAATGTTAATCCTTATTTCTTACCTTTTACTTTTGCTAATAGAAGGTTGATACCTCACTCATGTGTTTCTAAAAATAACACCTAATTCATTGGTAAAGAGTTATGATCCTAATGGTAAGTGTTATTATCATATAGGGACAATTGGTCACTCGATTGAAAAATGTAAACAACTGAAGGAAAAAGGCTAAAAATCTCATCAAAAGTAGTATTGTGACTCAAAGACTAATAGAATAATGGAAGTTGACTCTATACAATTACGAAATGTGAGGAGTTAAAATGTGAAATGAGGTTTTAAGTACTAAAAAATCAAGATAGGATGACTTTTTTTTAAAGTTTTAACCTTTTGTGTATGATATGTGTATGGTGTCTTTAAGAGTCTTCGAATTAATCTTAAAAGAAATGAATGTTTTAAATTTTTCAATGAAATCTTGTTTTTATGCATTTGTTTGAATAAAAGCTTTACATAATTAATTTTCAAAGTCATAAAATAAAAAGTGCTTTGCAAAAAAAAAAATACAAAAAAAATTTCTTTTGTAATAAAGATGGAAGGATTCTCAAAGAAAATAATGATTCCTATTAGGAAAGAGCTCATTAAATACTTTTACACCTTTTTGAATACTTTTATTTTCCCAATCACTCAAATAATTTAACTCATCAACCATAGCCTTTTAGGGAATGTGAGTTTAAATTTATACTTGATAATATTATGACATGAAATGATGATAATAATTTTTTAGACAATGAACAAAAAAGGTCAATTTTGAAAATTTATTTCAAATTTCAAAAATTAGGTAAGATATTCTTGCAAAATTTTAATTGATAATTTAATGTATGTCAAAATTTTGCTATGACCATAAACACAAGAAGTGCCTGAACTTTTTCTTTTAAGCAACTCTTGTTTCACATTTTAAGGCACATTGACTAAAAGAAGTAAAATTCTTTTTCGCCTAAGACAATTTGTTTTATGCCTTTATACCTTTCTTTTTTTTTTACCAAAAAAATGCCAAATAATTTAAAGCCAAATAAACTTTTTTAAACTGTGCAACCAATTCTAAAACATCCCAAACAACTTGATTTTTATCATCATAAAAACTTTGAGCGAAAAGTAAGATGGGGCATCAATCAGAAAAAAAAATAAAAAAACATATTTTATCTTATTCTTCAATAATTTGCTCTTCTAACCAAGTGATCAAATTTGAAATGCCAAATGATTATATTTCTCTATGTTTCTCATACCAAAAAATTATCCATTTACTACCCATTTGAGCTTGTTAAATTTCTTGTTCCAAAATAAACCTTGGCCAATGATCATCTTTTACATTGGAGGTAAAATAAAGATATCTTCAAGAAACCAACTTCAAGGAAAGTAAAGTGTCTAACATGCCCCTCAAAGATAAGAATTCAAGGTAAAAAGTGAATAAATTTCAGTCAGAATCCTAAGTAAAACTTCAAGAAAGTAGAATGCTGAAGTTAAAATTGGATGTTTTGCTAAAAAAAAGAACAAAGAAAGAGAGACACATGTGTTTTCATTTAGAGAATGTTCTATCATATCCTTGGCCTAATTACCTTGAATAACATATTTTGAACCTATTTATCTATTATTTCAGAACCCCAAACCTTGGCTTGCATTACATACCTTGAAAAATTTATTTTGATCGAATGTGGACACTTGAATTGAAAAGCTATATACTTGAAAATTTATATATACTTACTTGTTGGTATTTGGTAAGATTTCACCAAGTTTTTCATTGTTAGAAAATATAGCTTCAAGGTGAAAACTTAAAAGTGTAGTTTAGAACTAAAGTTATTTTTGAGGCCCTAAAAAGAATTTTGGAGTTCCAAGGTTTTATCCAAAATAAAAAATCTCAATGCAAAACTTTTTGAAGGGTTAATACCCAACAAAGACTTTGCATTTCATTGAACTGTGAAAATAAAGAAAAATTATCCTTGTTCTCTTACCAAATCTTGTTTAAAAAATAATGGCTAGTTTTGACACAAATTGAAGTATCATGTTTTTAATAAAAGAAAAGTATTTTAGAAAATTATTTCTTTCATGGGCCCAAGAAAAATCTTTGTACCTTCGTCAAGCCTTTCATGAGATATGCCTACTAGTGAAAAAATTGGATTATCAATTATTCCCATCCACAAGTATTCCAAATAGTAATCATTAATTTTCAAGAGATTCAAAATTTATGAGTTTTAAATTTTCTCATTGATTGCAAAGATACTTTATGTAGGGTAATTTTTTTATCACTTTTGAAAAGTTTAGAGATTATTTGAGCATTTCATATAGAATACTAAGATCATTTTTTGTGAAAAGTAAACATTAAAAATTTGAATAGAGATCTTTTGAAAAAATAAAAAAGAGACACTCGCAGTTGCATCACTTGCCTGTGTATCATAAGAAAGACATTCGCATTTATATAATTTGCATTTGAACTTACAGTGCATCATGAAAAAGATATTCGTATATACATTATAACCAAAGGATTCACATTTGAATCATAAGAAAGATATTTGCATTTGCATCATGGCATTTGCATTATAGAAAATGTATTTGTAGGGCATCTACATGAAATGAACATTAGCATTTGCATTATAAAAAAGCCTTTTGTATTAAAGGGGTAAAAGGGGAAAAAGAAATCTATTATGAAAAGATGAAAAAAAATAGTTTGATAAGAGAGTAAAATGTCAAAAAGGTTTGAAGAGTTTAAAGAAAATGGATTGAAAAAAAACAAAGGGATTATTGAAAAATAAGTAAGAAATGTGAGATACTATGCAAGATAAGACCTAGCCCAGATTAACTAGCACATAATTAAGATTTTAAGCCTAATTTAATTGGTATCCAGATCAAATTAAGTCCAGTTTAGCTGGTATTCAGATGATGACTAAACTCATAATAGCTAGCACCCAAACCTCAATGATAATTAAGCCCAGTTTAACAGGCATAGATGAGATTCTAAGCCCAGTTTAGCTAGCACTTAAATCAAATTAAGCCCAATTTAACTGGCACACAGTTGAGATTTTAAGCTTAGTTAAGCTGACACCTAATACGGTCTTTAAGATCTTCAGGTAAAATGTTTTATATTTTCAAAGTTTTAATACTTTTGATACATGAAGCACTTAAAGATGTTGAGATTTGTAAGACTTTCGAACATAATCTCTAAGATCTTTGAGCACAATCTTTAAGACCTTCAGGCAAACATTTAAAATTTTTAAAGTTTCAATTCCTCTAATGTATGAGAAGCATACAAAGATTTTGAGATTTTTAAGATATTCGAGCATAGTTTTTAAGACTTTTGGGTATAATCTCTAAAATTTTTACACACAATCCTAAAACCTCTGGGCAAAACATTTTTAATTTTTAAAGTTCAATGCTTCTAATGTATGAAGAGCATTTAAAGATTTTAAAATTTTTAAAACTTTCGGGTACAATCTCTAAGACCTCTGGGTAAAATATTTTTAAAGTTTTAACACTTTTGATATGAGGAGCACTCAAAGATTTTAAGATTTGTAAGTCTTCTGGGCATAATCTCTAAGTTCTTCAAGTAGGATTCATAAGTCTTTCGTGCTAAATTTGTTTTAGTTTTGAGATTTGTAAGATTTCTGGAGGTAATCTCTAAGTCCTCTAAGTAAGATTCGTAAGTTTTTTTTTTAGTAGAATCTGTTTTAATTTTGAGATATAAAACCTCTGGCATAATCTTTGAGTTTTTTGGGTAAGATTTGTATGTCTTCTGAGCTAAATATGTTTTAATGTTAAGATTTATAAGACTTACGGGTATAATTTTTAAGACATTTGGGCATGATTTGTAAGATCTCCAGGTAAAACATTTTAAATTTTCAAAGTTTCAATGCCTCTAAGATGAGGAAGGTTCAAAATTTTGAGATTTGTAAGACCTTTAGGTATAATCTCTAAGTCCTTCAGGCAGGATTCGTAAGTCTTCCAAGCTGAAACTATTTTAGTTTCAAGATTTGTAAGACTTACAGGCATGATCTCCTGTTTTATTTTTAAAAGATATTAAGTTTTTATTTAAAAGAGTTTTCAAATTTGTTTTTGAATGAAAAATCCAAAAAAATAATAAAAAAAACTAAAAATTACAAAAATGCAAAAAAATGTTTGAAAAATTATGAATCTTTATTTCAAATAAAATTGATGTCTTTATCTTTGTCCTATTCCTGATTTTTAGCAATGTGCAAAGAGAGGTAGCTGTAAACACCAAATTTATCCAGGTTTCGATTTAAATTTTTGAGTTTTATCGAGCTCACAAGCTAAAACTCGATTTTTTTCAGGTTCGAGCCCACTTTTTTTGTTTTATTTTTACTTTTATATTTATTTATTAGATAGTTATATTAGTTTATTAATTAAACATAAAAAATACAACAAAAAATATAAAAAATATAAAAAAACAAAGAAGCAAAAAATAAAAAATAAAGGGGCAGGTGCCAGTAGGTGCCATGCACAACACCAATGCCACCCCTGTCCACCCTCTGTTCACCATAGCACTATAGCCCATCACCACCCTTGGATAACCATTCCACTGTAGCCTTATAAGCACCCCCTGAACCTTTACCAGCCACCATCTGCCCCAACTAATCCTATAATGTCACCTATCACCTTTTTAAAAAATGAAGAAAGAGCCCTCAGAACTTGGATCCTACCTCAACTCAGCATCAACATCCATTTTCCCTATGCCTAGCCCCATGCAACTAGCTTTGCACCCAGTGCCCAAACACTAGCACACACGCCTATATTCTCCTTCAACCTAACCATGCACAAGCCCCGAACCATGTCTCCATGTCCTAATAGCCTAGTAACATCATCCTAGCGTAGCCTCTAGAGCTTATATTCCCTTATCGGTGCCTAGCACCCACTCTCGAAGAGCCTCAATTCTAGACTCCTTCATCCGCGCACCTAAACCAAGTTTTTTCACCCTCAAATCGGCCTTCCCACAAAAATAAAACTCAGGAAAACCCAAACCTAAAAAAAAAAAAACCTTAAAACCAAATGATTAAAAAACCAACACAATCCCTATCGATTCAACGAGGAACCTAGAGTTAGAGCCCCTGTAAGAAAAGGGAAACATTTATGTTAGTTAAAAAATAATAAAAAAATAAATGAAAAAAACTAAAGTTTTAAAACTTGATCTACATCGATCGAGGCTATTTCGAAAGAAAAGAAGGCTAAATCTGGAAAGAAAGAGGTGAAAGGAGTTTTTGGGTGAGTTTTGAGCTTTTTTTATGTTCGACACGGTGGCCAGCAATCACTAATGATGAAATAGGTGATGGTTGACGTGGCGGCTAGTTATCGATCTTTGAAAACTGGCCAACCTCTCTTAGTTTTTATTTGAGAGAAAAAATAGAGTTTTTTTTTTGGAAAAGAGAGAGAGAACAAGCTGAAAAAAATTTTGGTTTTTATATAAAAGACTAAGCCTCAAAACAATGCTATTTCAATAAGGACTAAAACGACGTCGTTTTGACTTTTTCAGGCTCTATGTGCTGCCCTCCACTAGACCCAGGGTTCGTGTACTCGACCCGTGACTCACCTCTACCTCAGACCCAAACTAGTTCAAATGAACCGTTATTGGACTACCGGTCTGTCCTAACCATCGAACCAAATCGCTGTTGACTGGCTCACCCAAACCGACGTTGATCAAGCCGTTAACCGGTTCGGTTCAATAAAAAATTTTTTTTGAATTTTTTGATTTTTTAAAATATTATTTTTGTTATTTTAAATTTTATTTATGCATATTAAAATGTTTAAATTTGCTAGAATAAAATTTTGTTATTTTATAATAATAATAATTAATTAATTAATAATAAATAATGAAATATATAATTAAATTTTTTGATAATTTTGTTAATTTTAAAATAAACCTTATATAATAATAATAATAATAATAATAATAATAATAAAATGTAAGAAAATGAAAATTTTATCCCATGATGAGATTTTAAAAGTATTACTATTAGAGATGCTTTAAGAAATCTCTAAGTGAGAAGATTTTTTTAAATATTATTAGTGTATTGAAGTATTTATAAAAAAATCTTCAATATGAGAAAAATTCATCTTTTCTTCAAAAAATTTTGAAAGTAAAATAAAATGTGTGTATCAATGTATTATCATTTGCATTGTATGCATGACATAGTTTTTTACTAAAAATAAGTTCGAGCCTCCGAGAATTGGATTATAAGGTATTTCGAGAAGCGATGCCTAAAAAATCTTTAGGTAAAAAATAATTCTTCTAATGTTACCAACGTACTAGAATATTTTGAGAATTATTTCAATAAAAGAGTTTCAATTTATTTTTCTTGAATAAAATGAAATAACTAAAAATAAGTACTAATAATAATAAAAAGAAAAACCAAAACTGCAATAAACAGAGGAAGTCAAGGAAATTACTTTTGAAACACCAAAATTAAAACTATTTTTATTAGGATAAATGGATAACATGTAATTAATTGGTACCGTTTTAAACGAGCGCTGTGAGGGTGCTAATCTTTTCCCACGCATAACTGACTTTCGAACTCAAACTATTTTACAGACCCTAAAATTATTTTTTTAGTAAATTTTAATTAATTTTAAAATTTTATTAAAAGGATCAATTGCACCTAACTAAAAAAGTTTGATGGTGATTTTGTTTTTTATTTTTTTTATTTTTTTAATTTCATCTCCAAATTCATTCAGCAACTTCAAAACTATTATGACCGTATCTTCTGCTTTCTCAAATGTTTTCACTCTTAGGTTTTCTTTCTCCTTGGGATCATCCAAGTTAGAAATCAGATTGACTCAGATGGTTTTTCTACCATTACAAGACTAGCAAAATTTTGAAATTGTCTTAAAATGAGTGTGGATGTCATTCATGGATAAGGATATGGATATCCTTAAGAGCAAAAATTTGTATTTTAGCTAATTGAAAAGCTTGGGGTGGTAAAAGCTCAAACCCTGAAGGGTATATAGGATCTGTCATGTCTAACGATTGCTTTTACAAGTTAGAATTTTCTTCTACCATTTCTTTATCAAGATTCTTGAGCATATCCATTATCTTATTAAGATCTCTTTTTAGTTCTTCTTATGCATTCTTAATTCTCTCAAATCAATCAACCTATTTTTTTTCTATAATTTTTGTTTGAGCCTTGGTATTGTATGAATGACAAATAGGTTAAGTCAAAATTTTCAGTGGACGAGGTATTCTTGAACCTTTATTATACAATTTTTCAAAAAAAATATTGTGGGTTGAAAATTTTGATTTTTAGCTTCTTTTTTTGATTTTTTTTAAAAATATGGTTATTAAAACAAAAATGGTGCATATGATCATGAATGCAAGTGAGAGATATTTACTTTTGAACAAATTTTAGCACTAGAAAATTTTCATTAATTTCAAACAACTTTTATTACATGAAATTTATCATTCTAGAATTATATCCATAAAAACATTTGACTTGCTTATAATGGTCTTTAGCGTTGTCTAGAAAGTTTACTAGGCATTGTTCATATTCTCTTATGAGACTGACTTCTTACCTTAATGCCTTTACCTTTTTAACAATTTCTAATGCTTTTTTCATTGCCTTACAAACTTGACTAGTCAGGTGCTCTATGTATTGTTGCTTCCCTAAGCTTTTTATTTTTCACTTCATATGGGTATCTCTTTTTGAGTCACATGTAAAGATCTAATCATTTTCCCTTTTTTGCCATTTATCTATGATTCATAAAATATGATTTTTATGATCTTGCAGTTGTTGCTCTAACCCTTGGATCACCTAGTGAAGTGATTTTTTTTTTCATTCAGTATTTCAATGTGCTTTCTTCTTTTCTTTGCAAGCATAGTCTTCAACCTCTTATTTTCTTTCTGGCATTCCACAATCTCGCTGGCTATAGAGTATAATCTCTCTTTATTATGGCATTCTAAAAAAATTCTAGTGGCATTTTCTTATTTTTCTTGAGCTTTGTCTTTTCATTGATTCATCTCTTCTCGAAGCTTTCCATTTCACATTATTGACTAAAGTAAAATTTGGTAACTTTCCAATCTTGAATTAGACTCGTAATTTTTTGTTTTCTTAGTATAGAGTTTTGAAATCATTATTGGTCACATCCTGTTCTTTTATGACCTTCTTCAGTCTATTCTTTGGTACCTATGTTTCATATCTTATCGTAAAGTTTAAATTTTTTTTTTATTTCCTCTTTTTTAGCTTTCATTTCTTATCTAACAATCTCAACTTTCAATAATTGCACTTCTGCCAAAGGGTTATACGATTGATGTGAGCTATCATTAGGATAGTGCACTATGTCTTTGAGTCACTTTGCTCTCCAAATATGGTAAAGAGTGACTTTGTCAATGAGAGGCCTTAATCTCATCTTTCATTTCTTTCTATACTTGGATTAACTGCTTCAATGTTCTTGGTGGATTAGATCTCAATAAGTGAATCTACTTGAGCCAAACAATGAGTGGCAAGAACAAACTACTTTATACCAAATTACTTAAGTACCATCAATGGAGTGTAATTTACCACACCCTATAGTCTTAATAGTGGTATCCATGGTTTATTTCCTCAATACAATATAGGCATGCGAGACACCTATGGTGCCATCCATTCTATTTCATCGTCGATAAGCCTTTGTAAGAATAAAATCCATTTTTTTTTAGTCTTTGATGTCGGTCATTGGCTTTTACAAAATTCTTCGATTGGAGTTTTGTTTTGAAGATAAGGCTTTAAGAGTGCACTTTTCTTACACTTGAAAATGACTTTTAACCTATACATACAATAATGGTGCACACTCTATGAAACATCTTTTTTTAATCCATTGATAAAAATTTAATGATTTGATGGTTTTGGCGAAGACTGCTAGTATAAGATTAATTACTTAGGTTTCAATTTGCTCAAAAAATTCACCACGATTATCTCGATGTAGCCCAAAGTCTTTAGGAAGACCATCATGCCATACAATACCAAAACAAATACAACCATGCTTTGATCATTATCAAAATGCCCTTAAACAAAATTCTAAAAAAAGTTCCAATGGATAAAAATAGGTTCACCTTTAGGCTTTGCGAATGAATCTATGGTTTTCACTTTAACCCCCATAAGCTTGACCAACTTTCTTCGATAACCTGATTTTGACTTTTAGGTAAATACTTTATTTGGACACTATAATTTTATCCTAAATAAAAATGAGTACTTTTCCATGGCTGACACCACATTTTTCTGATTAAAAGTGAAGCATCTATAGGACTTATTCCAAAATTGTATAGCTGCCTTAATTAACTATTTCTTAATCACTACCGGAATAAAGGATACAATTTACCCATATTTTTTACAAAATCTTTCTTTCCTTTATTCACTTAACTAACCCCAGATAATGGCTAAGTCTTCTAAATTATTCTGTGTAAGAGCCAAAAGCATTTTTTCAGGCAACTCAGACACATAATTGATAGGTAAACAATCTTCATTCTTTTATTGGACTTCTTTCAACCAAACATATACTTCATTATATGACTCACATGGGATACTCACAGATGATGAATAAATCTGTAGTTTTATAAGATCTATGAAAAATTTTAAAGAAAAAAGATGTCCTAAAGCAAATACCTTAATGTGAAACTGTATGATATGATTTATGTAAAAGAAAAAAAAAACAAAATTGAGTTAGTGTGAGGATGTGGTTTAGGATTGGAAAAATTTTTTTTTAAGTTTTTTTTTGTTTTGTTTTTTTTAACACACAACTTTTAATCTTATAAGTTTTGGACTTAGGTATTTTCTACAACCATACGGGCGAGGCTCTATCTAAAGTTAGTTTCCTCCATCTTATTACATGCTTAGTTCGGATTGACACATATCTAGAGGTTCCTAAATTGTTCCTCATTGTCATCCACATTGAACTAGCAAGACATCCTGATCCTCACCTATTATAAGGTACAAACAAAATGGGTTTAATTTGAGTAAAAGTATTTCGCTTGTCATTACGGAGGTTAACATCTCACGAGAGTATATGTACTTTACTTTCTCGTATAAGGGGCTGAGCTTAGGAATAAAGCTTATGCATGAAGTGCAATGTATTATCATGTATGCAAATATATCCTAATTTATTGAAAATTATATATATATAGAAAAATAAAATGAAAAATGAACAAAAAACATAGTTAGAGTATCTTAAAATCCCATCATAAGGCAAAATTTTCTTTTTCCTTTTGTTATTATTGTTATTAATAATTTTAGTTAATTTTTATTCTTATTAATAATTTTTAGTTAATTTTTATTTTATTTCATAGAAAAAAAGAAAAATTTTTATTGCATTGAAAATCCTTTATAAATACTCCAATATGTTGGTAGTATTTAAAAAAAAATTTCTCACTTAAAAATTTCGTAGGTATCATTATTCGAAATACCTTAAAATCTCATCATCGAATAAAAATTCTCCTTTTATATTTTTTATTATTTTTACTATGTTTTTTTTTTCCTTTTTTATTTCTCCAAATTTTAAATTATCAAAAGTTTAGAAATCATTTCCATTTTTTATTATTGTTAGTGTTATTATCTTTAGTTATTTTTTTATTATATTATTCTATAAGGTTTATTTTAATTTTCTAATAAAATTATGAAAATTTTAAACTTTATTTTTTTGTTATTTGTTCATATTATTATTATTATTATTATTATTATTATTAAAACAAATATTTATCTTAGAAAATTTAAAATTTTAAACATAATAATAAAAACTTAAAATGATGAAAATAAAGTATATAAATAAAAAAATACAAAAAATACAAAAGAAAAAAAACAAAAAAATATCCGGACCTGATTGATCATGGTCTGGTCAACGAGTAATTCGATCAGGCTGGTCAAGGTGACAGTTTAGTAGTGGTTCAACTGAACCAGTTAAGGGTTGATGAAGGAGGTAGGTGGCCAGATCGTTACGCGGACCCTAAATCAGGTTACGGGCTACCACACGAATCATTGGGTTTAAAATGACATCATTTTGGCCCATGTTTCTCCTATATAAAAGCTCTATTTTTTTAGCTCATTTCGTCTTTTATTTAAAAAAAAAAATTCAAACTCTCCCAACCAAAAAACTAGGTGGCCAGCTAATTCCCAGAAGCTAACCACCCAACACTGTGTTGGCCGTCACCTAGTTCATTGCCTGTTGTTGATCACCATGCCGATAATTAAAAAACCTAAAAAAAGAACTAAAAAACTCCCCACACTCTCCTCTACCTCGATCTAGCCTCATTTTCTTCTCAAACACCCATAAACCTCATAGATCGACCTTTATATTTTTGGTTAAATTTTTTTTTTATTTTTTTCTTTTTTTGTGAAGTTGGCACTGGGGTTCCTCGTTCCCAAGGAACTATTTTTTTGTTTGTTTAGCTTGGGATTTTTTTTTTGTTCTAGTTGCAAATTTTTTGATAATGGCTTTTTGGTTTTTTTTGGAAAGTTTTCTCGTGGTATTTTTTTGGCAGGGTATTTTTGGGTAAGGTTTTTAAGGTAAAGTCTCCTCCCTTTCTTTTTTGGTTTGCCGCCATGGAACTCTATTTATAAAGCTCCGGTCATACACCCCCACTACTAGGGTAAATGGTTATAAGGTATGGGTCTTAAGGCATGGTGCAAGGTATGGCTAGGTATAAGAGTAGGTGCAGCTTAGGGTTAGGGTTCAAGGGTTGTAGGGTCTCAAGGGATTGTTAAAGGTAGGTGTGGCTCAAGGTCAAGTGGCTAGGATAAGAGGCTAATGTTGCCATGCACGGCACCATTGTCTTATCCTTTTTCTTTTTTTAAAAAAAATTATATATTTTGTTTAATATTTAATTATAAAACTAAATAATAGAATAAAAATAAAAGTAAAAATAAAACAATGGGTTTAGGCCTAATAATGAATTTGGGCTCTGGGCTCAAGAAATCAAAATTAGGCCTTGACCTAAAAGCTCAAGCCTACAAATTTAAATCGAAAGCCCCAATTCATTGAATCTCAAACAAATTTAGTGTCTATAAATATAAGACCCAGATTTACACCAATTATGCTAACACTCATAGGTTGAAGCATTATTCTTTTGTTATGATGTCCAGAAGTAGCATCCTTGACTTAATTAAACCAAAATCTTTTGTTTGAGAGTATAATGTTGAAAAGCCGGTTAGACTTACGGAATCATTCAACCCACCTTCCAACTGCTAAGACATTGCCGAAGGTGAACAACACTGCAAATTTGATGGGTTTGGCAAACATAATAAGTGACTGCAAAAGAAACAAGAAGTTGTAAAGATAATGTCATAAACTTATCAGTATTACAATTTTTTAAGGCACTTACTTTATAATTGCAACTGAGCTATAATGTTTTCCAAGATGAACCCATAAATTATATCAAAGGCACCCCATTCACCTAAGAGCTACAACCCAAGGTCTCTAAAATTCCTGAACTGTAAAGACTAAAGATCAATGATGGTAATTTCCATTGAACCATTAATGTCTTGGAGTCCACCACTTGAGATTTTAATCATACATTCGAATTTCAAATGACAAAAAAGAGAAAGGAAAAAGAATTCAATGATCATACCAGAAACATATATAAGAACAAGACCCGAAAGTAAACAAGTGGCAAATGTGTACACTCTCTGCTCCATATAAAAAATACCCAGATTGAATCACTAAAGGAAACATGAATTCTGAAGAAAGTGAAATTTTAAGTGTTCAAAAGGAATGAAGAAGAAAGAGTACCCGTGTAGGAGAGAAAGACCTGAAGCCTTCAGATTCTTCATCTAGAAAGCTTTCTGCTCTCTCTTCTTCGTCACCCCTTAACATGTGTTCCTTCACATTCCACATTTCTTCACTTCACTTGCTTTTTATATGTCACTTGCTCTCTTCTCTCCAATGCCACCATGAAATAACCGGGAAATGTTTTTTTTTTTTTTTTTATTCTATTCAAATTTATTTATGAGTATATACGTGATGCATTTACCATGAAACTTCCTTGTTGACAATCTTTTACTCCAACAGCATTTACGATTTTTTGAACAATGTAATATCTCATAAATCTTTAATCCTTCTCTCTCTTATTAAGAATACACAATGTTTTTTGAATTATAACCAATACTAGATATAAAAGCAATGATTTCAAACCCAAAAATTAGCAATATTTTTATAACTTTAGGTAAGGCAAAGTTTGGTTTTTAGGTGATAGCCGAAAAGTTGACAGTTAAGTTGTCCTTATTGTCATTCTGTATAATTGTACACATGATCTATTCCATTAATAATTAAACATAAAATTTTATTAATCTTTAAAATAAATATAATAAAAATTTTAATTTTTTTAAAATTTCATTAATGAATTATTATTGTTTGATTAATTGATAATATATAATATTTTTTTAATTTTCACTTGCAATCAAATATTACATCACTTAATAATCAACTAACAAATTAGAACTTAACTAAACAACCAAAACCTTAAATATTATGACTTAAACCTAAAATCTCAAGATTCTAAAACTTTTTCTTTATCACTAGGTCAAGGTTATATAAAATCTCTGTCTGTACTAATAGTGTATTAAATATTAAACTTTTTTACCCATTCCATCACATTTTCTTTATCCATTTTTTATTTTTGAAATATTTCAAAATTATATTCTTTTTTTTTAACATCTAAAATTCTTATTTTATATTTTAAAATTATATATTTTTTAATTTTTTTACTTTTTAACATTAATAATTATGAATTTTTAATTTTATAAAAAAATTTTAAAATTTAATATTAAATACATTAAAATTAAAATTTTTGTCTTAAACTTAATGAAAGTTAATAACATCCAAATAATTTGAAACCAAATTATTATTTATTTATTGAATATGATTTTTTTTTTCTAATTGAATTCCATGTCATAAATTAAGATTATAAAACTTACGGAGTAGGTTAAAAACAACGTCGTTACTATCTAATTAAAGGGCACTTTTATAATGGAAATGGGTAATCTTTCAAAAAAGCTCAAAATAGATCCATCGTCCTGTTGTTTGTTACCACAAATATTGATTAAGAGATGAATTTGATAATTTGTGTTATTGTATCGTATTTTATATCATATACGATTTTAAATATTACATGAATTATTTTAACACGAACACAATATGAATATTTAAATGACATCAACAAGTAAAACACGAATGTGATACGTTTGTTATACGCATTACACGTGATACGATACGATTACTATATTTTAATTTATTTTTAAAATGAGTAACATGACACGACACAATACGATTAATATGATTATACATGATTAACACGATTAATACTAAAATATCTAATCAACAATTTAACATTAAATCAAAATGATAATATAATAGAAACACTAAAACACAATTATATACGTGTTATAAACGTGTCATTTATATGTGTTAACACGATAATATGATTAAAATATAATTAATTAATTAGTCGTGTTTTAAATGTATAACACGTGTAAGACACGAAACACAACATGTGCAACATCATGTCTTAAACGTGTCAATGCTATTAAAATATGAAACATGATTATACAAAACACATACATGATTTATTATGTATTGTTTTCATAACATGTCATCATATCGTATCTAAAATTATCAGATCTAATTGTAATGTTCTTAATCGATTTTTTTTATTTAGTTTAGATTAAATTTATGTATTAAATGGATATATTAGATTCAAATCAAATTTAAAATTATGAAATGAAAAATAAAAAAAAATTAAACCTAATCAAATTATATATTTTATTAATTTTTATAATATTTTAAATTTTTATAAAATAAAATTTATTTTATGTCCAAATCTATTTAAATATATTAAAATAATATATAAATAATTAAATTTTAAATTTTAAGAATAAAAAAACCAAACTAAATCAATAAATTTTAATTCAGATAAAATCAAATAAATATAAAAAATTAGTTTAAATTTTAGTTAAAATTTAAAATTTTATAATATTATAAATTATTTTAAAAAATCAAATTAAATTCGATTTAAACCATCACTCCATGTCCTCACAAATGTCACTCTCTCTCTCCCTTGCCATCTCCAAACATTTTTTTCCATTTTAGCTACTCACCAATTGGTTTTTTCGGGTATCTTTCCGTTCATGATCCAACATCATTGTCATGTCAGCGCTTTCATTTTGTTATAATTCAGAATTATAATTTTGGTTAAAATACTAAAAATTTCTTGAATTTTTTTTAATAAATTTTTATATTTTTTTTGTATTCAAATAAGTTTTTATATTTAAATTTTTTTAAATAAAAATTTATTTTAAATAAAAAATAATTTATATTATGAGTTTATTTATTTACAAATTAAAAGTTTAAAGACTTATTTGAATCAAAATTAAAAATTAAAAATTTATTTATATATAAATTAAATATTAACAATTTGTTTGAATGCAATAAAATTATAAAAATTTATCTAAAATAAAGTTTAAAGTTTACATTTTTTTATTTTAGCTTATTTTTTATTTTATAGGTTATTATTCTGCAATAGACGTACCAGCAAAATTTTAGACTTTCTTTTTCTTAATAAAAATTTGCAAATCCACTTCGTTGAGACAAATCTCTGTGCCTACCCTTTTTTTTTTTCATTGTTATCATTGCATTTTATTATTATAAAAAAAAAACTTAATGATAAAATTATAGAAAATAGATTTACAAAATGTTTTTAGTTTCATTTTTAACTGAATTTATTGAAACTCATTAAGCATTTAATTATTGATTCAGTTTTGAAAATTCTCATGTAATTGGGTTGGTTTTGACCTCGCACGTTCAAAGCATGGCATTTAGGGATGATTTTCAAAAATTAATAATGACAATTAACCATTAATTAATATTCAGCTTGCAATATTTTGTTTTACATGAAATCCATATTCTTTCGTATTTTTCCTTTGTTATAAGTTTTTTAAAGAGTGTTAGGTACAAAGTAATTATTCTAAAATTTATTATAATTTATATATAGTAATTAAATTATTATATTAGGTAGATATTCATAATTCAATGTGTCGATGATTTTAAATTATCAAAAGTGATAGAATCATTATTTTTAAAGTAATTTAATTCCTATACAAAAGTGTAAAAATTTTTATTATCGAAATAAAATGATATGTAAAATTAATAATAATTAATATTATTTATTTAATATGTGAATTAAAAATTTATTTTTTTCTTAAAATTATAATTATTTTATATTATATAAATTTTTAATTTTCAAATTAATATTTCTTGTAAAAAATTAAAAATAATTTTTTTTAAATATTTTATATAATATAAAATTTTTTATTTTTCTTTTATTATGAATTTAATAAATTAATTTAATTTTTTAATTTAAATGTTTTTCTACATAATTTATATTATAAAAATTTATTTACCTATCAATAAATATATTTATTCGTATATATAATTTAATTATATTTAATTATAAAATAAATAAAATATTATTAATATTTTATAAATAATTATTTTTAAATAATATTAAAATTATTAATTTGTGTAACTATGATAATATATATGATTATTTTTATAAGTTTAATAAAATAATTTTTAATTTTTAAAAATATTAAATAAAATAATTTTTAATTTTTAAAAATTAGTGATTATTAATAAAAAAATGATTTCAAAACATCTTGATAATAAAATTATTTTGATGATTGCATTGATGTTATATATCTTATCATATATTATATATCATATATAATATTATATTACAACATACATAAAATTTTGATAATATTTATTTACATTGATGCTTAAATAAATAATCCATATTATTGACACATAGGATAGTTCTAAATAAATTTATTTAATCAATTATTCAATTTTTAAAAATTTTAAACTTTCACAATTTACATTTATCTAAATCTTTCAAAGTATATAAGTATCCTAATTTAAACCTAAACAACATATTTCATACTTCACTTTTGCTCATATATATGAAATACAAAATTTAAATAGCTTTTGAAAGTTAAATCTCTAAATTTTAGTAGTCATAAAAAATTATACATTGTTTAAATCAATATTCATATAAATTTAAATAAATAAAATTGTAGTTGAAGCACCGATGTTTATCATTTTTTTTGCCTTTATTTTCTTAAGATTTTTTTAAACATTATTTTCTTTTGATTTAAAATAAAAAAATTATTTATCTCAATTTAAAATTACACACATATTTAAATTTAAAATTATATTAACATCTTTTATTTTAATTTAATAATAAACTTGAATAAATTATATTTTTAAAAATTAAATAATTATCAAATATATATTTGTGATTTCTTTCTCACAGTCCATATTTTTTTAATAAAAAATAAAATAATTAGATTTTTATTAGAAAAGTTAAACATGATAAAGTTTCAAAATTAAATATGAAAAAGTCATTCATGACATATCACATATGTAAATCTTAATTTTTATACTAAAATATTATATATTTTTAAGAGTAGATGTAACTGTAAACAAAATATTAACTTTTTAATTGAGATTTGTATGTAATTTTATTTTTATAATTCAAACTTTCATAATGCTTATTTAAATTTTTTTATAATAATTTATATATATAGATAATTTTTGTAATTTTAAATTATAAATTGTAGATGATTATAAATATTTTTACTTATTTATATATAATATAAAAATTAATATCAATTAAAATTTTAAATTATTAAAAATATAATAAAAATTCTGTACATGACACGGGAAAAAAAACTAGTTGTCAAAGATACCAAAATAACCTTTCGGTTAAATAAACCGATTATTGACGGTTAAAAATTAATTGATTGGAAAACCGCATCCAGCCGAGCAAAGCCAAGGATAAGACCGTAATACGAGTAACCATGGAGGGGTAATCCTGTCAGATTGACAAAATTTTCCCACCTGTACCCAGCGATTTATTAACTCGGACACAATAAACGACAAAAAAAAAAGGCCATTAACACACAAAGTGCACCTCTTTTTCTCCCGTCTTCAAAGTTACTTTCTCTTCCACGTGTATTCCCAAAACGACCCCATCTCCTTTTCAAAACCCCAAAAATCTTTCTTCCCTGCCCTGGCTCCCTCGTAATTTCCCTCATTTTCGATCCCATTCTCCCCAACCGCCCCCGCCTCCACTCTCTGATCTGTTCTCTACGTTAACCTTTCCCTCTCTTTCTTCGTTAGGGTTCACACGGACTTCACTCCTATTCTGCGCTATTAGGGTTTCCAGTATTTTTTTTTTTGCCCGTTTCGACAATCGCCGTTAGTTTTCTGTTTGAAGATTCTAATTAGGGTTTTTTATATTGAATGTTGATTTGGGAGTAGGGTTTTGACTTTTTATTCGGAGAGTTTTGTGTCCCCTTTTTATTTTTATTTTCCAGTTAGGGTTTTATTGAGTTTTCGTAGTTGGCTCCGGTGATGACGCGAAGTTCAAGGCACAAATCTAGCAAGCATAGTTCAAGTGATGCTAGGGACTACTCAGATTCGGAGAAAGATTCGGGATTAAAGGAGAAGGAAAAGAAGACTAAGGAGGAGAGCAGTGGCTGGATTTCGAAGGAGTCGGGATCCGGTGAGAAGAGAAAGCTCAATTCGAAGGAGACCAGTAAGGACCTCTGGAGTTCGGGGAATGGCGAGTATGTGGAAGAGTACAGTTCCTCGAAGCGGCGCAAAGATAAGGCAGATGATGGAGTAAGCGACAGGTGGAATGGCGGTGAGGATGATGGTAAAGGAGACAAGAAGTCTAAAGCTTCTAGTGAATCAAAGAGTAAGAGACAAGGGGATGTGGAAAGAGATGATGCAAAGAGGGGAAAGAGTGAGGGGAAGCATGGAGAATCCAGTAGAAAGGAGGAAAGGGAGAGAGAGAAGAAAGGTAAAGAAGGCAAGATTGATAGGTTGATTGAGAGTGAAGAACGCCGCACTGTAAAACAATCCACTGAAAAAACTGGTAAGGTAACTTATTGTTTGTTGGTTGGTTAGTTGCAATAACGTATGTGCATTTCTAATTGTTTTTGTGCTTTGTTTTTTTGTTTGTTTTTAGGTAGTGTATATTGCGATTGATTGTTATCTTATTTTCTTCCCAGTTAGTAGACTTGTTTTTTTTATTTGGTTTAAGAAGTTAACATATTATGCATTGAAAGGGTAAAATATTTATGTTTCTAATTGTTGTCAGAAAGAAAACGAATTATGTCTGAGGACGGTAAAGCTGTTTTTGTTATAATGTAGCCTATTTTGTCCAGATTTTCACTTACTATTCAATTCATTTTCCACTATGTTTGCAATCATTTCGCTCTCTTAGCAGTTTTATGTCCTAGTAGACTGATTCCACCCAAAGCTTTGCTTGACTTTCTTGTGCATTTGCTTTCAATCTATGTACCAGTATGTATGTAAGTTCATGCCGTAGGTTTCCTCACATATTCTTAGTGAATTAAACTAATGTACTTTGAGTTTTTGGGATATCATGATCAAGTTCTACTTTTCGCACTTGCTTGTTGTTATAGTCTTGTATCTTCATGATAGCAATCCAATTTGACTGTATCAGTGGGATTGCATTCATAGACATAACATTTTGCCAATGTTACATGATGAACTAAGATCTTGTAATAAGTGGCATAATGCTTGTTGAGTGATAGGATGCTATTATATTTTATTTTGTTTGTTAGACCTTTTTTTCTCTGCTATTAGCTTAAAAATCCTCTTTAAAACTCTTTATAATTTGGGTTTTGCCTTTGTAATTAATGACTATCCATTGTTAATCAGTAGAAAGAATAAAATTGAAATTTCAACTATTTTTAACTTTATAATATATATACATATATATTTCTGAAGAAAGCTGGTCTTAATTAATGTCTCACTAACACATCCATGGTTTTATATTTTTTTGACTCTCACAAAGCATTTGAAGTTGATTTTTATTTTTATTTGTTTAAGAGATTAATATGGGATTTTTTATATAAGGAAGTGTAACTTCAAACTACATAATTCTTAAGTGTTAAGAGTTAGGTGATTTAGGAATTTTATTTGTTGCATGAGAGAAAGAAGAAAAGTAGATGTTTGTGTTTGCAGGGATGAGAAGCTGGGTTGAGGAATTTAAAGAGTAGCTGACATAGTTAAAATTAGTGGGAGAAGATTGTTTCTATAAATTTGTTTTTATGATATTTGGAAGCTGTGGTTTTTGCTTTGTTTTTATACCCTTCTGCATTATTGTTAGAAGGCAACTAATGTCTGACCTTAAAACTTAATGCATTATTCTTTTCTGCACTGACATTCTCCCTTTTTTTGGGTACCAGAGCAATAGCACATGGGCACTTGTAGGTCAATTAGGTTGCTTATCTTTTTTTTTTTTTTTTTCTGTTTTTATCTCCAATATTAAATTGAAAATTTTGGTTAGTTTTCAGCAGTGCATTTTCCATTTTACTGGTCTACTGTTTTTTGGTATCTTCAACATTAAATTGAAATTGATGGTATTTCCGATATCAATAAATGGTATGTTGGAGCTTTCAAGGGAGTTTTGAAGGTTAATAAAATATTATGGGAATTCTAACTTTTTATTAATAGTCCTGTATTTAAAATATTTGGCAATAAATACAATGTCAAGATCCTCAACCGGTAATCAAAGAATGTTCCTTCTTGCATAAGCTCAATGGTAAGTCATCTCACTATGAATATGGTCATCTATTCACCTATATTTGGGCCTGAATAGGTTGTTTTAGTCGGTGTGGTGAGCTGACTTTTGTTTCAGACCTAATATAAAAGGTTGAGTTTTGATGCTTTGGCTTAAATAATATCAGTGCTATGTTAGGATGTGTCACGAATTTGATGCTTTTGCGTGATTTCTGATTTTACAGAGATTTAAAAGTGATTGCTGCCTCTTTAGTAGACTATTTAAGTCTTATTTGTATGCTTTATGAATTCTAATGTTTAGCTTGCAATCTTTCACTTTGCTTTTTGTTTTTAAATTTCCTATTGAGCTTGGATGCTATACGTTATCAGTGTTATATGGATCTGCTAGCTGCTTGGTATTTTGTTACTTATCTTGAATTGTGCATTCCCCCTAGGTTCTTCTCTTCTATTTGTGAAAATTGATAAACTGTATGGTCGTTTTCAAGTGGGATTTCCAGAAGAGTTTTTTTGTTTTTAGTTTTAGTTTTTGATTTTTTTTTTTTTTTTTGGTGATAGATGATGTGCAACGTGTGTTGGCTGGAATGAGAATTAAACTATTGAGATTTTGTTTTTTGAGTCTTCCTCTGTAAATAGTTGATTAATAAATATTCATGGTAACATCTACTTATTACTTAATTTATTTTTACTTTCATGCAATGAAACCAGAAGTTTGTCATTTTCATTAAATGAGTTTTATTTTTTATCTAATGGCTTCTTGTATAAGTTATACTTTTTGTTGTGTGGGAAATACTAATTATCAATTACTTGGTCTTGTGAAATTATTCTTTATATCTTTTATCTTTGTTATTCCAGAGTTGAATGTAGCAGATCGGTTGCAAAGTCCTGAATCAGAGAGCCGAGTTAGGAAAAGGAGAGATGGTTCTGGTGATGGGGATAAGCATATGGAAGATAATAGAGGTATTTTGGATAGACAGGTGTCTCTAAGGAATGATACTTGGAAGGATGGAAGAGTAAAAGATGAGAAGCACAAGGATGAGAGATACAAAGGCAAGTATCGAGAAGACATGGACTGCAAAGACAAGTACCGAGATGAAAAATTGAGAGAAGAGCGACCAGCAAGAGATTATGCTAATAGTAAGTCTAGTGAGAGGCATGTAAAGGATGAAAAAGATGCTGTGGCAGTTCGGCAGAAGAAGTCCAAGTTTCAAGATAGTGACCGTGATCGCATTAGGGAGCGTGAGTGTGACAGGGAGCGGGAACATGATCGGGATCGAGACTTAGATTTGGGACGTGATCGGGACTGTGCACGTTATCGTGATCGTGACCATTATCGAGAACGTGACCGCAATTGTGATCGTGATCATGACCGTGATCGTGATTGGGATGGAGATCAAGATCATAATCATCGTGACAATGGTCAGGACAAGGTTAGAGACCAAGATCGTGACTATGGCCGAGATCTTGATCATGACCGCGATGGGTTACATGATGAATGGAGTTCTAGATACAAAGATAGCAGGGGGAGGAAGAGATCTCCTGATGATCGAGATGATGGTAATGATACTAAATTTAGAGGTACCAAAGAACAGTATACTGACATAGAAAACAAATCATTGACTAGTGGTAGAGTTGAGTTTGATGCTGATAGGGGAAGGTCTCAGTCTTGCCAAGCCAACGTAGATGCTGCTATGGTCAGCAACAAAAGGAGGACTTCTTCCAGCTCGAGTTCCCCTGGTGGGACTGATGAGTATAGGTACTTTGTTTCTTTATCAAATCTCCTTCAATATTGTTGATTCCTTAATCTATGAATGCAATTTTAAACTGAAAAAACAATGGTATGGTATCTGTTAGTTTCTCTCAGATTTCATATTTATTGTTTGACAATTTAAGCTGATCTTATTTTCTCACTACATGTGGGCATTCTAATTATTTTTGGTGCTTGTGGGTATGGCCCCATGCCACTCTCCCAAGTGCTTTGTTGAGAGTATAATATAGAGTTATTTTCTTTTATAGACATTTGAAGCAAGAAGATTCAAAGTATAGAGATTCAATGACAGAGCAGAAGTCCAAAGCAGCATCATCAAGAGAGGCAACTAGTTTTTCTGGAGCATCTGAAAAAGGTGCTAAGTACAGATCCAAGGAGAAATCAAGTAGAGTGGATGAGGGCCATTCTGGGGAGTTACCAATTGAGAGGTCCTCAAGTTCAAAAGCTTCTCCAATGAGTATGATGGAAAGATCTCCTTCAACAAGTCTTGAGCGTAAATATATGAATAGAAGTGGTGTTAGGTGGAACCTTGACGTGGAGGAGACAGGATGGAGGAGCAGTGCCTCCATGGGTGGCAGAGAATTATCTGCTGTTGAGGATAGACTAATTCAAGACTTACCTCCTGATAAGCCTCTTTTGGATGAATCCTCTCAAGCAGATTCTGCCTTTTATAATAGAGCTGGTCAGACATCTTTGATTCCACATCCACGTGGTTTCAGAGCTGGAATTGGTAGCCCTTCTTTCATGAGTTCTCTGGAAGAAGATAATAGAATTAATATCAGTGGCCGTTACAAGAGGGGTGGTGATTTGAATGTTGGAAGAGGGCAAGCAAATCCTTGGCAGGGTGCCCCAAACTGGCCATCACCTGTTCCAAATGGCTTCTTCCCATTCGAACCTGGGCTGCCCCATGGTGGTTTTCAACCTATGATGCCTCAGTTTCCTTCTCCATCTCTGTTTGGCATTAGACCCTCGATGGAAATTAATCACTCTGGGATTCCTTATCATATACCTGATGCTGAAAGGTTTTCCAACCATTTGCGCCCAATGGGCTGGCAGAATATGATGGATGGCTCTGGTCCAGCCCATTTGCATGGTTGGGATGGAAATAATGTAGTTTTTAGGGATGAAGCACACATGTTTGGGGACTCTGAATGGGACCGGAATAGGCATCCAGTGAATGGTCAGGGATGGGATACCACTTCAGATGTGTGGAAAGGACAAAATGGTGATGTTGACTTGCCCTCAACACCTCAGAAAGAGGATCATCCTGTGCAGGCCCCTCTTGATGATGTTTATAATGGACAGGAACGTTATAGGTCTCAATATGAAAGTAGCAATAGTGGTGTTCAGGTGAAATGCCTTGAAATAAAATCTGATGTCATGTCACCAGTAAAAGAATCTTCTAGATTTTCACCTGAGATTCCACACAAATCACCTGATTCTTCCAAAATATCAAGTGATGATGGTGCTGCTCATTATTGCCAGTTTTATCTTTCTAAGCTTGACATTTCAACAGAACTTGCTGGTTCTGAGTTGTTTGATCGGTGCATGAGCTTACTGAATGTGGAGCGAAGTGAAAATTTGATTAAAGATTTAACAATGCTTGTGAATTTGAAGGTAGAAAACCTTCTTTTACGTAATTCGTTATCTCAATATCTAATTTAGCATTGACTTATATATGTTTTTTCTTGAATTTTATCAGAATGGTGGACAAGCAGTACAAAAGGCTTCAATTGCTATGCTGAGCCCTTCACTCATTCCTGCAACTAATGCTTCTGTTTTTCAGGTAGTTGGGAAACTGATGTATGTATATGGCCATGTATGCATATATGTATCTAAGATCTTTCTTTTATGTTACCTTTTTGGTGGGAACAGTGAAGCTTACATTTTTTTTTTTATTAGGGGCTAGGTTTGCATTTTTTTTTGGTTGGGAGGGGTGGGGGGGAGGAGACAAATGGAAGATCTTATATGGTGGTTACTCCTTATTTTGAATACTGATCTGTAATATAAACACTTTACATTCTTCTATTTTCTACTTTTAGCCTCCGAATTTGCCCTTCTTTTTTTTCATGCTTGGTTTTCCATTGTTTTTCTTTCTCTTTCTTTTTTGGAAACAGGGTGTTTGGGTGAGGGAGGGGGTAGTACATCTGGAAGTCGGTGATCACACAAAAAGTATGGGAGGGGAATAGGATTATGACTTATTAGGTAGTTTACTGAAAATTTGACCTGGGGAATGCTTCCTTTTCCAGCTTTTTTCCCTATTTTGGCCCCACAGACCCTTTCTAATTTCTAATATTTCTTATAGTTTTGAGTGATGATATTCATCAGCTTCATTCTGGAATGATAAAGAGTTTTTTCTTCCCCCAGATCAAACATAGTAAATTTCTATTTCGGCTTTGAACTTCTGATTCTAAACTAATGTTGGTGTTTCACATTTGTTTTCTGACTTGCAGAAAGCCATGGACCTTTACAAGAAGCAGAGGCTACAAATGGGTGCTATCCTAAATATCAATGGTGGAATATTAGCATTTATTTCAGGGTCCAATCAGGAGAAGGGGAAGGAGCAAAGTTCCGATCATGTTGTGGAAGCAGAGGAGCCAGTTTTTATTTCTGATTCTGAAATGCTGGATTCAGTTCAGCATAAAGGAGAAGCTGTTCCAACTGCTGCTTCTGAGGAGAATATGGAACTGCTAGTTTCAGTTCAAAGTGGAGAGTTGCCAGATCATATGGATAGCCTTTCTCCAGAGAAATCAGAACTGCCAAATACTGATTTTGGTAATAGGAGCCCAGAGGTGCCCAAACCAGTTTTGAATGGCAATGAGGTGGAAAAGATCGAGTCTGAGCAGATGATTTCAGGGGATGTAGTTGGGGATTCCTTCAGGTTGGTTGATAATGCATCAGAGGCTGTTCTTATGCCCATTGATGGTGAAAATTCAAATGAAATAGACCAAACTGAAGGCGATAAGTCTGTCTGTTATGCCAATGAAAGGCAGGCTTTTGATGATGCAATTAGTGGTTCCTTAATTTTGTCAGATGGTTCTCCTAAGATATCTGGGGCTTTGATTCCTGGATCAAATGAGTCTGAGTCCGTAATATTAAGTCGGATACATCATTCTCCTGAAAATACACGTTGAGACAATTTCTATATTGTTGTTCTTTAATGTGCTTTTTGTTAATTTATTATTGCCTTTTATTATTATTATTATTTTTTGGTTGCCTATCATTATCTTTATTAAGGAAATAAAATGAGATATGGCATTTGGTTTCCTGGATTAGGCATCCTTGCATCTTGATTCTTGATCATCGTCACGTACTACTTTCTGTTTGGATGCATCTAACATTTGAAGTTGCCCTCTGAATCATCTCTGCTCTAGTTGTCTTGCTATGATTTTGTTTTAATGTCTTCCTATTTCTGGTTCAGATAAATGAACTTACCGTTTATCTTTTATGAGTTGGCATTTTTGTTGCTAATGGTGCATGCTATTATCTTTGCACTATGATTATAGTTGTGGGGAGAGGTAAGTGAGCCTGACTCGTGAAAATCTCAATATTAGGCTGCTATAATATTTCTAACGTTTCACAGGCTTATTTAGGTGGATGCTTTTTAGTTTGGTCAGTTAACAGTTTCTTTTTTTTGGTCAATTTTTCGTAATTCTTCAACTGCCAAAGAATGAGCACAAATTTAATAAGATGGCGTTTTAATTAATTAATTAATTAATTAATACTAGTAGCATGTTTGTTTGAGCGTTGATGGGGCGGAACAGACAGATTCTAGGGTCCTTGTGGAACAATAAGCTTTTGGGCTTCACAGCTTTTTTATAAATTACTACTCGCATTAATTGTATATATTTTTAATTTTAGATTCAAATTATTGAATAACATATATTGTATCAATAATTTACAAAGAAGTAATAACCCAAGATGTAAGTTACGGGGCCTTGCAATAATTGTACTATTTCATCAAAAATTAATAATGCATCCTTTTTTTGTCATATTATTTTTTATTACTATGATTTTATTTTAATTCAAAATTTTACAATGGGATGGGTTGGGCTTAAACCCTGGACCTGGAGTTAGTTGTCAGTGTCCTTCATAGGCTAGCATGGCACAAGTCCAACCAAATTCAACATCAAAGTTCAAGTGGGTTTTTTCTCACCAATATAAGACACCTACACATACTCCCCCACCCCCCATAAAAAAAAAAATCGTATATATATATATACAAAAAATGGGTTATCATTCAACTATGATGAAAGTAAGCGTTAACAAATATAAACGAACGTTTGAATAGCAGCTGGCAAATCTATAGTTTTATTAAGCATCAAATTTGTAAAAAAAAGAAAAATAACAAAAAAAAAAAAAAAAGAAAGATGCATTTTTTTTTTCTGGCAAAAATTACTACTTTGGGTGTATAATGACTGTGAGATTCCCCTTGCATTGGGGAATTGGGTTAGTGGTCCTTGAGGATAAACAATGGCTGTGCTGTGTGTGTATCCTAATTCATGAATTTTCGACAATTTGGAGCTTTACATAGACATGGAACTTTGAATTCATCTGGTTCATCAGGATCAAACAAGTAATCATACCTGCCAATTAGAAGCAAAGCATTAAGAATTTCAACCAACAATCAACTGTGTATGTTCAGACGCGTGAGAGAGAGAGAGAGAGAGAGAGAGAGAGAGAGAGAGAGAGAGATACGTCAGCTCGTCTCCAGCAGACACATTAGTCTTGGCAATAAGAACAATCCGACTCTCATCATCACCCACACTCATAATCCTTGCGTAGCAGTTGGGCATGCACTGCAAGAGTGATCAATTTATAATATAGATGCCAAAAGATCAACTGTATGAGATACAACTTGGTTTGGCCAAAAATATTTTTCCTCTGTTGACCTTGCCAGCCAATAGAAAACCAAAAAGCAGTTAGACCATCAACAAAATGCTAACTTACCGAATGATTTATTAAGCGTGCTATGTTCCCTTTGTCAGTGGCATCCACCACCACCTCTTCACTGATCTTGAACAACTGCAACATATGTTGTTCCCGCAACTCAGTCTCAAAAATATCATAGATGCAGAAAGCTAAAGAACAACTGAAAGATTTTTGGCTGAATGAAGAATATGTTGTTGATGATTGGTGATCTTGTCTTATCTATAGTACCAATAGGGGAGGGGGAGAGAGAGAGAGAGAGAGAGAGAGAGAGAGAGAGAGAGAGAGATGGAAGATACAAGGACCAAAGACGTGGCGCTTTCAAATGCTTCAAAATACACTAGACAACATTCGGCATGAGAATTGCCAAAACAATTTGACTTGAATGCTTCTGACCAACCCAAAACCTTTTACATCAAGAGATACTTAGAAACATTTGCAAATTGTATAGTTAAGGAAAAGTCATCTTACATAGCAGTCTTTTCCTTCTACTTTGTAGCGTGCTTCTCTTAGATCAGCAACACTTCGCCTCACTTGTTCCCCACGGTATTCAAGGACCTGAAGACAAACAAAAGTTTCTTGGTCCATGTAAAAGCTTAATTTCCATTGTCATAAAATCAGAAATTGTTAATATTCTAAACCTTCAGATATGCAAATTTTGCAGGTTTTTTTTTTTTTTTAAGTAAAGTTTGCAGGTATTCTGTACAATGCAAAATGTTACTCCCCCATACCAAGTTTGTCCAATATCCTGTTAGAATAATTTAGTTGCTATATGAAAATATGCTCTATCTGGCATTTTTAATTAGAATGTCATTCCACACGCAAGACAAAATATAGAATTGCAAACATTATTTTAAGCTTTAATATAATTACCATTATACCTTTTTTTACAATGAAAACATTACTTATCCAAATGTTCGCATATGCATGTTTCAGGTGTATTGAGAATGTTCTACGTAAGAGCACGCATTGGCATATTCGCTGTATGTTCTTAGGACATTCTAGATGCTGTTTTCTTTTTAACCAAGTTTCATCTCTTATCTATACTGCTTTGAACATAATATTAATATACAAGAAATACTACAAATTTTTTCCTTTTCAGATTTGCAACTGCAATGGTGCTCTATATGGCATTTGGAATTAGAATTTCATTTAAACCACAAGATAAATGTAGAATTACAAATATTACTGTAAGTTATAGAGGACTAAAATATTACTTTAAGTTTTTAATATCAGTTATTGTGATAGTAAATGACCACTTCAAATGAAAATAAACTCATGCATTCCAATGCTTCCAAAACAGAATGAGCCATTTGAATGTCCATTATAGTTACAAACAGGCCACCAGTCTATGGATCTTCGTATAATCAATTTGTAGGACAAAATAGATAATAGCTTTTTAAACCCTGAGGAATTAAAAAATAAATTAACCAAAAAAGGCTTTTCATAAATACCATTTCTCCTTCTTGAATGTTTCTACGGGCAAAGAGGCCCCACCCATGTATTCCAGACCTACCAAAGCAAACTCGATCATTCTCAGTTCTCTGTATTCATCATGCACAAACCTGATTTAGTAAAGTGATCAGAATATAAGTTCTCACAAGGAAAAAGGATTGAGATTTGCCTGTAAGTGGTAGAGTCGTTCCCTGAAAGATGAAAAACCTTTAGGCTCCTCTACTACCTGTTAAATGGCATGAAATAAAATAATGAATATTAACAAAGGATTGATTTCTATTGGAATTCAAATTCGAAGGACAAAAAGTGTAAACAAAAACATAGATTGTAGAAAGAAGAGAAATTTACCCTGAATGCGTTCAAACTCTGTATAGTGCTTAAAGGATGATGGCAAGGTCTCATTAATCGGTGGGCAATGGCTTCTTCTTCAGTTCTCTAGGTAAAGATAAAATATTACCTAGATCAAAATAATATCAAAAGAAAGAGAGAGAGAGAGAAGCTAGAACCATTTTCCTTGTTGTGATTCAGAAACAAATACATAAAGCAACATTGAGGAAAAGAATAGACTTGGAGAGGAAGCAAAATCTGATGGTTTTCTTTCCTTCCACCTTCACTTTTTCCCTTGACATTAAAAACAAAAGGCAGCTTTAAAGTTTTAACTCATAAACCAACAGAGGCAGCTTTAAAGTTTTAACTCATAAACCAACAGACTTCAAGCTAATCACAGTTGGGCAAGGAAATGGAGGGGAAAAAAAATCTGGCAAAAACTTAGACAACTACATAGCCAAAGATATACAAGGAATGAATTCAGGCAAACTGATACCCCAAGACAATATGTAAGAACATTTTTAACTTCAATGTAAGTTTACCTTCCTATTATTGTTTGTTCTTTTGAAGATCCAGCACCTAGCAGCAGAAAATGGTTCAACATCAGTAGTTTCCACAGTTGAAACCTCTTCAATTTTTACTCTGCTTGATGAAATTAGCCTTGACCCACTCTTCTTATTTTGAACAAGGCTTTTGGCAGAAAAGACCCCAAGAGGGGTCTGTATGATTAAAACAGTGTCTGGATTAGGAGCGCTGCACAAATTTGAAATGAGGGGAAAAACAAGAACCAAAGATTAGTGCATATGAAATTGCTCAACAAAAGAAACTCAGCATGTATACCTAAAGCATACCGGTGATAAGCACAATATGACACCATTTTTGTTATTTGTCTGCCGTTTTTCTCCAAGCAATGCAACTGCAATTTAAACAGAAAAGATAAAGCAATGAAATGGTAACAATAGATCAACTGGATGATCCTTAACAAATTATATTCAAAGTAAATCCACATGAAAAGCAATCAATCTTAACATACTAATTCTGCAGCATTTTAACATATCTATCTACGAAAATCACATAATATTTCAAAGGATTTCCAAATCTCTCTCTCTCTCTCTCTCTCTCTCTCTCTCTTTTAGGTTTATTAGTTTTTTGTTTGGCTAAAGGGTTAAAAAAGCCCTCGAGCAAATATTTAGTAATCATCCAAGCCCTATCATTTTATTACAATTAATTAAGCCCTCAAACATTTATTTTCATCAATTAAGCCCTTATTAGACGAAAATTGGTTAACCATCAACACCGATTTCCGTCTGATTAAGGGCTCAATTGGGGTAAAAATAGATATTTAAGGGTTCAATTGGATGAAAATAGATGTTTAATGGTTCAAATGATTCGAAATAAAAACTTCAAGGCTTGGTTGATTGCAATAAAAGGTTGGGCTTAAATGATTATTGCGTTTTTGTTCAAGGGCTTTCTTGAACCTTTTGACTTTTTGTTTTTTATGTAATAACATTCTAAATTCTAATCTGAACTTGGAAAGTTTTAGGAAAGTGCAAGTTCCTAAGAGCATTGAGATAAAATTAAGTTTAAGGTTTGATCTAAAACCAGCTAGATCTTGTACTGACTGGCTACAATTTATTGATTTGCACCAAAAAGGAATTAAATCATGATTCCTAAAGATGAGATATCTTTTCTTTTTCAGCATGAACAAATGAGATACCACTGAAACATAAATATGGGTCAATTAAGATGATTTGCATTTATCAATTCCGCAGCTACAAGAATAACTGAATGAATCTTGATGGTCCAATGTGTTTTCAGTTTTCTCTGCTGGACAAATGAAATGAGCTACCTCTACCAAAGATTCATCATTCATAAAATACTCATAGCCTAGGAGTATACCGTTTACTACATAGGGACGTACACCACAAAAGTACAGATAAACTAAACAGCTCCTGCAGCATGGGGTACATCACATATTACTTTTCCTAAGCTCAACTGCACTTTTCAAAACTGCAAGTGATTCATTGCTTTCAATTAGTGGTGATAATTAGGTGTCAAATCTTTAAAATTTCAAAGTTACTGTTTATTCATGATCCATCCAATTGAATGATATAATAATATTCAGAGGAAATTCAAGGTAGATACCAAACAGGGGAGCATGCTGTGTTAATTATAGAAAATGGCAGCGAAATTAGGTAGAAAGATCAGCTAAAAGTAACTTACCTCCATGCGGTAACCAGCTCTTGATGCACACATGGCATGGTAATATGTTGAACACTTGCAACATTGTGTGCAAGATCCATGAATTTGCTTGCAAATAACACAAATCTGTGGTTCATGTAAACAAGGCACATTTATAATGCTTATGTTACTGAATAGCAAACCAGCTAATGCCATCTTCACACCCAAAACTGAGAGACAAACATAACCATAACAAAAATAATCAAAAATATAAGTTAGGATATATTTTAGCAGATTTATTATCCCAATCATATATAGTAAGATCTAGTCAATTTATGCCAAGAAAATTCTATTATGTTCAAAGGAACCACTTCTCAAACATGCATGCATGCGTGCATATATATATATATATATGTAAAGCATTGTTTCTTCTGCCAACAAAATTTGTATAAAGAACTGACATAAAATTGCAAAAATATCTTATAAAATATCGTGTTACTGATATTATTGACTCAATTGGTTAAAATCTCTGTGCCAAAAGGAAAACCCTTCGTTCCAGGCTGACCGCTATTTAATGAATATCAACTAATATTTCTGCATGACAAGAAATCCTTGAGTTTCTCATGATGCAGCAACCACTGCCCACCCCACCAAATGTAAAATGATGTGCAGATGACTGGCCTCAGATCATGCTCAAATTAAAATGAACACAAGGATCAAAGGATATTTAATATTTGGTAAGGATAGGATATGTCCTTTGGAATAGGATATATCATGAAGTTTTCATGATACAAGGAGTGAAGAGCAAGAGCCAAAATGCACTGATGATAAGAGCAACTCTACCTTCACAAAGGAATTTGATGGAATACTCAAGATTCCAAGAGCAGGCTCCATCTTTTCATCACTTGCAAAAGATACTTCAGGTTGAAACCATGCACAAGTAACATGAACCCACAATGTCTCAACATCAGTTGGCTTCAAAGCACCTCCTGAAATGTAGGAAACCTACATAAGTTAATAATAAACAAAAGAGACCAAATTCAATACAACAGATGTTGAAACTAACTCCTATGCAATAAAGCCACCCATACTAAGATAATTAAAAAGTCAGAAGCTCTCAAAATAAGTTGGAAATGCATCTCTAAGTGAGTGGAAGGAAAGCTACAATTATCTACACAACCTCACTGTTCAAAAAAATGAAAAAGGGAGACAGTCTGTAAAACCTGCTTGAACAAAAAGAGAAGAAATGGAGATGATCTACAGACCATACCTTTGACTGGACAAAGGCAACATTCTTGTGTAACTTCAGGTGTTTCACAAGCTTTACAAACCCATGAAGTGAAATCCCGAACATTTCTTGCTCCATAACATTCTTGATGCACAGCAATTTGACATCTGATTAAAAAAATCAAGGCCATAATAAATATGATTTGCTCCAGGGTAAACACCGACAAAGAGATCTTGCTTTGTCTAGCAAGAATGCGATTGTAACTCTTGAATAATGATGAAAAATGGATAGTTGGAACTCAAATGCCATTCACTGCCAACAATCAAAAACTAGTGTAGATCTCTTATGGTCATACCAAAGAGACATAAAAGTATGAAAAGGATTTGTATTATACTTTTAAGATTTAATTACCTTAAAATCAATGTTATTTTAAAAGCAGGAGACAGCTTTTAACTGTCAATTATATGTCAGAAGAAAACAGTTTTAAGGGAACCTGAACTCATTGCCTTTATACAACAATGAATTTAAGTACACCAAACGATGGATCCTTAAAAACAATGAATCTAGTATTATACAAAACGAAAAATACTACTTAAATTACCTGTTGCAGATAATAATTTTGTTGTAGTCCCAATCTTCAACCCATCTACATACAGCACATCGTTCGGTTGTCCACTTAGCATGAACTGGTTCAAATTTTTCTGTCACAACAAATGTAATAAATAGCATAACCCAAGGACAATGAATGAAAACAATAAGCACACTCATGAAATTGCTAATTCAATGCCTAGAAGAATACCCCGTAAAAAAGCAAGCAACTTCTGCTTCCTCTCTCGTATTGATGGTCGTTTAGGAGGTTTAGTAGAGGCCGTAGCATTTGCATGGTACTCTGCTAACTGAAGCATCTGTAAAGTTAGACAAGAACCTATCAATGTATAAATCTTCAGAAGGATGCACTGCAATGCCAAAAAGGGTAATAAAAGGAAAGTAATGATGCATCTTACTGAGAAGTAGACTCCTGTCTTAATATAAAGAGGAAAAAAAGCATGATATAAAGGTTTCAGAATTTGGAACCAACATAGTCCCTGTCCATGCTAAAGTTCAACTTAAAGTCCACCAAAAATTTAGGAAAAAGGAAGACGAGAAACACGGATATAGAATAAAATGCTATCTTCTACATGATATAGTTATTGGTCTTATGTGGAATCCATTTTTCTTAACAGAATTCTATCTTTTACATTTAAAGACATGAACTATGAGGAAAGATAAGAAATATAGAACTGAAAGGAAAAAGAAAGGTCCAAAAGTTGTACATACCCATTGTTCTAATGGTAGCATGGAACCTTTCACCTTCACGCTAATCCTCCAATTTCTTTCTCTGGAACCAGTATGTCTTTCCCACTCACTAAGTGCTTGCTTCTCAGACCCACAGGAACCACATTTGCAGACAACTCTGAAACAGAAGATGTCACAATGAATAAAGACTCCCAGTCAAAATTCAGAAAAGCTAAATTCCTTTTCCCAGGTGGAACAAGTTAAGAGCTCAAAATAAAATTCACCTAGTGCACTTCATGATTATTTGTATGCTAAAGAAATAAAACTAAACTCATTTTGCCTTGATAGAGAATAAAGATCCCAATTAAGAGGATTGTAAGGTTATGTGTTTGAAAATGTAATATTTAAGTGAAGTTGCAGCCTCAAATTTTCTTGAATGGAATAATAGAGTATTAAATTGCAATGGTATCATTTCAATAGCATTCAGAAAATAAATTTCTACCAACATATTTGCTTACTGAACAATTTGAAACAAACAAAGAAGTCTATAAACACTGAAGATGTTTTAAAAAAGCATCGATCCGAAATGGAAAAAGGAAAAGAAATTTATTCACTAATAAATTTTTTTCCTTACAAGTGGAGGCTTGGGTAATATATGCCTTCAACACCACAGCAGAGAACAGTAACCTTGTTAGGCAGAACTAATTGACCATTGTTATTTTTTGATCTGCATCAACAGTTTTACAAGGATTAGATACACAGAGGTGAAGAATAAAGGATCAGTCAGAATGCCTTCAAAATTTTTCTGATACATAGAGGTATATTTTATAAAACTAGGTAAGTCAGTATAGCAGTAATACTGCCCTATTCGTAATATACATACTCACACAGAGACAAATATAGATTTCAAAATAGAAAAGACTTACTTAGTTTTTGGCTGCCACTTCTCTGAATCTGATAATTCAAAGTTAAACTTTGCTTTGCAAGTAGGGCAGTAATAGTCAATGGCCCCCAGATCCTGGAGAAGCAAATGTGACTTGATCAAGGAAATCTAAAATTTCACTCATTGGCTTCATTAGAAAGTCGAACAAAATAAGGAATTGAGATGAATGGTATGGCATACAGACCTTAAAATGATAGCTGGAAATTTTGTCACACTCTGCATGCACCCAAACTTTACAACCATCACACCGCACCTAACTCAGTGTAGATAAGGAAGCAATAAATTAGTAAAATAGCTGTTCTATAGCAGCAAGAAAAAAAAAAAAGAAAACTCAAGTTTCTAGGTTGCCTTACCCAACTCCCACTGTCTGAATGATTCCAAATCTTCTTGCAAATGCCACAATAATGTTTTGATTTTGTTAACTGTATAAAATTGCATGTGGTTGTGAAAAATAACAAAAGAATAAAACAGTAGGAAACATAATTTAAGATCCAGAAAAGGTGTCGCTACAAACCCTAGCACATGTTTTACACAAGAATTGGCCTCCAGGAGTTGATGCTTTCATTTTCTTTCCCATTTTAAACGGGAGGGACATGCCACAGCCTTCGCAGGGTCTCGCATCCTTATATTTCCCAAACAAGCCCTGCAGATATATTTACTTAAACAAACTCTGAAGACTAGAAGAAACAACTTAAATTGTTCAACCATTAACCTGAATGCTCCAATTGTTTTAGAAAAACATATAAAAAGGAGATGGAAAATGAATTTTTACATAATCCAGGTCAGACAATGAATTATCCAAATCTAAAAAGTTGTTCTAAACACCCTCCACTCCGCAAGAGAGAGAAAGAGAAAGAGAGAGTGAGAACTCAGGTTACAATAGAGTTAGAACACAAAAGGATTTCCCAAGCCCAAAAAGTAAAGGCGCCTACGTCCCTGCTGGTGGCTGGACTCACAAAAGCGGAGGTAAGAAAAGGCTTTTGAAACTTCAATAAATTTGTTTTCAAAGAAAAAAGATGGTACTTTTTAAAGCAACTTGCCTGGTTGGGAAGGTAATAATCCTGATCCTGGCTTGAACCAGTAGCCTCCTGAACCCATCTAAGAACAGATTCGTCATAAGTTGGATTCCCAGCTGTGATGTTTATATCGTGCATCAACTTCTCTGTAAACCCTTGTTCTGCCAGAAAAGCCTCTTCCGTTGCCAGCTGGAAATCGCTAGGCTTACACCTATTCAATTCAGGCTGCTCGTGGAACCTACATTAAGCAGACTCTACCTAAGCCATAGCAGTTACGGAATGAAAATTCAATTGCACGTAGAACTAAACAAACAACACACCTGTCTAGAAAGTCTATGAATGGGAAAATCATACCCCGCCTGACCCACGAATAATCCTGTCCATGATCATTAAAAGTAACCATAATTAATGACCACATCACAAGTTCCACCACACAAGTACACAAGTTCACTTACATAAACAAACTTTTTATAGAAAGTAATCCGTACCCTTTGATTCTCGTTCCCAGAATGTCCAAAGAACATCACGCACGCTGCCTCAGGTATACAAGACCTCAAAACCAGCTCAGGAGCTTGCGTCATTGGATCAATAACAATAGCCGGCCAAAACGGCTCCCTCTTCCTTGTCCTTGCCCACACTATATCCCCCGAATAAAAATCCTCTGGCCCGTACAAACCATCTTTCCTTTCAACATTCTCCCGCGAAACTCGCTCCTCAGCTCTTAAATCAACAATGTCCACCCCATTCGCGTACTTCTCATCCTCCTCAATGAATTGCTCATGTACTGAAGTTAATGAACTCCTGGAACTCGAGTACTTCCTAATAATAAAAGTCCTACCATGCCCTGCTTCTTTTTCATCTTCCACACACAATGTAGTATATTTTCTCCCTTTAAAACCATTCTTCTCTTTGATTCTCCGATTTTTCATCCTTTGCTTGCAGTTTTTAGGTGTTTTAAAACTGAATTTATCCTTTTTACATTCATAATCATCATCATCGTCGTCGTCGTCAAAACTATAATCACGCGAGCTAGTTTTACTTTCTTTCTTCCAATTCTCAATAACAGAATCATTAAACCGTGAAGGAAGTACCTGAACTCGCCCTCTCGACGTCTTTACAAGCGGTGGCCGAGCAATCTCCACCGTTCGGTTCTTGGACTTGGACAAGTCTGAGCCCTTGGATTTGGACTCCACTTCATCAGGAGAGTACGAGACTTCGGTGCACCCTGAAGCCGCGAAACCCTTCTCGGCCTCGCCGGAGGCAATAGTATGATGGAGGCTAAATGGAATTATGCCAGCGGCAACCTCTCCGAGGAGAGTCAGAGGATAATAGCCGTTGATTTTTCGCTTCTTGCGAGTTGTTCCCGGGTTATCATCATCTTCACCTACTGAGTGGCCGAGTTTACACCGTTTTAGACTCGGCATTTGGGATTTGAGGTTGCGCTTGATTATCATATTTTCTCTAATCAATCAATCCCTTCTCATCGACTTAAAAAAAATATAAAAAAAAAAACTCTCAGTTCTTCGTTCTTCCAGTTCAGGAACGCTTAGACCAAGCAAAGATTTCACATGGAAAACCCAATTCCCAAAACACCCATAAACCCTAATTACAAACTCAATTTTCCACCAACAAAGAAAACAATTGGACCTTTACTTTTCCTTTCTCTTTTTCCCTTCCCTGTAAACAAACGCAGGAATCGAAAAGAGATGAAGAGATAAAAGGAGGAGGGGAAATTTAACGAGAAACCAATCAGAAATTGGAGAGGAGAATATCAGAATTTTTGGGTGGGTTCGATTGGATGGAATGGAGATCTACTTCGATTAAGCTCTCTCTCTCTCTAAAACTGCTTCAGAGTATTAGAGTAAGAGAGAAACAGAAGATATATAATCTTAATTAAAATTTCCCAAACATTATTAGAAAAACAAGTTTATCTAATATTGGAGACAATTTTTTGTTTTCTGGAAAAAAAATTTGTGAGAGTTGAATGAGAGGGAGAAAGGAAAGCGGGGTCGGCGTTATCTATGTTGTGAAATAGAAGAGAGAGAGAGAGAGAGAGGAATATTTGTTTTGTGTGAATACGTGGGCTGGGGGTGTACAATGCGAGTGAGGGATGGCTAACTTGCACCTTTGCATAATGTTGGGTGCGATTTCTTCCTCCTTCGGTTCGTGACTCGCAGTTCATTCTGGTTATGGCTAACATGTAACAACACCCTTTTTTTTCCTGTTACGTTTTTTCAAGCTTTTTTGTATGATTTTCTGAGCAGAGGGGATTTTGGAAGGTTGATTCCAAGAAAGTTGGAACTTTACTGTAAATATGTACGTACCTTTTTTTAATTGTAGTAATAGATTTTTGTTGGGTTTTTGGATTTGATTTTTTTTTTTCAATGGCGCATCAAGAATTGGTAATTCTAGCAAGCTCTGGAATTGGTTTTTGATATAACCACAATTTGCTTGGAGGGGTGCTTCGGGTATTCGCAGATGGAGGTTGGACGCTGCGGATACTGTTGCTTCAAGCGATTTCATACAACTAATATATGAATTTCTTGCTTCACTTTTTGTTTATTTATATTTAGATATTATTTCACGTAAGCTCAATGAATTTAAATATGTAATTCATCATAGCGTAATTAATTTGATGCGATGGGTCATCCAATGCTCGGTCGATGATGGTTTCATGCATAAAATTTTTGTTCATTTGATAATGACAGAGTAAGTAACCAGGAGGATGTTGATGACTTGATGCATATGGTTTGTTTGAAAAAGTTGTCTGCAAATGAAATACAGGAAAAAGGATGAAATAAAGGCAGCCATGTTGAACCACTGGTCGGGCTGATCAGAAATTATTGCTAAAGTGGAGGAATTTTCATGTTGGGGTGTTCATGGCTCTTTATTAATCGCATATATTGCAATTTTCTTGACTTTTGGCACATTTTCTTGGAGTGGCGGTTTAGGGTAAGCTTCGAGGTAGATGGATATTTTGACAATTTGAGTTTATGTTGCTTTTCTTGTCTCTTTTTCAATTTTTTTTTTTAATAACTCTCCAGCTTTCCAAATATCAACAATCTTTTCAATTATGTACCAAGTTTTTAATCATTTGGAATTGCTGAAAATCCCGGATCTGGTGAACTGGTGAAGATTAAATTCATTAGTTGGATCATGTATCGAGTTAAAACAAGTTGGTGGAATTGCCAGTTGGATACATGGGTTTCGAAATGATAACGTAAATGATGGTCTGTCAAAGGTGTACAAATCTGTGTTTTGATTTTTGAAGATGACGAGTTTTGGGCCAGATATTTTTGGGGCAGATGGGTATCTGAATCCATTACCGTTCAGCCTGTGCCCATCAGTTGACTGATCTTCAAGACCCAGATTGAAGGGGACAGAACCAGTAAGCAGCTGAGACAAAATAACAGCCAACAAGCAGGACATTCAGAAATTATCAATGTTTTGTAAGAACATGCCATTTGACAAGAAATTTGGGTGGAAAAGAAAGAACTTGACAATATTTTTGTTTATGGGTAGGGTTGGGTCGCTACTATGATGCAACAAGACTCTGATCCATGTTTGGAGAGGACGTCCTGTTTTCAAGCAATTAGCTGCGCAATGGAAAGTCAACAATTTCTTCTTTCTTTAGAGAGAGAAAAGACGAGGAAGTTGAGAAAGAGGAGTTACAAGTAATAATTTGGGGAAGAGGGGCCATGGACAAATTTATATATAGGTTTTATTTGGTAAATTCAACTGTTTCTGCTCAAAGTCTAACAGATGAAATCAGATCTTATACCTAACTCGAAACATGGATCTTCTTGTTTTTTTTTCTTTTCACTGCATCAGGCAGCGAGCTGGAGTCAAAATGGTTTGGTAATGACTAATGAGTAATGAACTAATGATCATGGCCGTGCCCGAAAGCCCAAAATTTGAGAGAGAGAGAGGTCTTTTGGTTTGGATCACGTGGGTCTAGAGATGGAGTCAATCTTCTAGTCAAAATCCAAAACTACTTGCTTTGTGGAGTATAGAGTTCCACATCGTTGGATTTGATGTGTGCATAGGTTAGCCTGGACTCTCCTCTGATTTGGCTCAATTGATTTCAGTTTCATCTGGTTGTTGTGAGCAGGTTGAAAGAGGTTGCAATCCCACCATCTCCAAGTCACCAGAGCTATGGAGTTTGACTTTGGAATCAGTATGGATTGGATGATGCTTTTGAAGAAAACTAGTGGCATAGAAGGAACATGGAACAGATAGCAGAGAACCGATACTTTTTAAAAGAAAAGAAATAGATAAGTGGAAGAAGACAGATAAACAGATTGCTGAGGCAGTGGAGGATTGAACATGGAACAAACGAGAGTGAATCTCAGCATCGAAATCAGGAGAAAAACAAAGGGATTGAAAGGAGGCCACGACGTACAGAAATAGTTGCATGGGAAATTGGAAACCGACTCCAGCCGTCTAGTGGTAGTGGGCTTCACGACTACTGTCCATGTCAGTACATCCATCTCATGTAACATGACCGTTTGTTTAACTCAGCGAACATTAACTGAAACTCGGGATGTCCAGTGAGTCAGCTCAATGTTTCATAAGCCAGGGTAATTAGGGACAGGCGCCCTGCAAATTAGTAGTGCTGTGAAGTATGCAATAATGAGTTGTTTCTTCTTGTCCTATGACTCCGGTTGCTCAACTTACTATTAAGAATGATATAACCACAATTGGGATTCTTCTGTGTTTGTCCACATGTGAGAATTGTGGTAGCAATCGATGGTAGATATTAAACTGCCAGAGTAATAATACTTCTCTTGACAAAATTATTGAAAGCTTCGGCAATCATACCAATATTGAAACCTAATGGACACGTGACACCTAATCGAAAAGAAAAAGACCCTTCTGGACAGGTATATACCTTCGTGCTGTCATAGAAAAATCCAAAACCTTTCTGTTCATGATCTAAGATTGCGAAGTGGATTGGCAGCCACTGCAGTCCAATTAGAAGAAATCGATTAGATTTGTCAGATGTGATCATGATGGAACACATCGATTTAATGTATTTTTATCATCAACCCTCTGAGGAAAGGGCAACTTCGGTAGAAATGAGCCTTGATTGTTGCACAAGAGTAAAACCATTTAATAAAATTACTAAATGGGATCACAGGGGAAACAGGTCAAAGGTTATGGAAAAATGGGGAAGGAAAAATTTGTAGTGTTGAGAATCAAACATCAGCCTCGCAATAATGAAAATGAATGACCCATTTGTACTAAATCCCAAGTTACTATCATCTATTTTGGCTGAGACACCAAGATGGAGAAAACATCATCATTTTATAAAACATATATGAACAAGTACAAATTTCTGCTTTGCCATTTTATTGAACAAACACTGCATTTTATTGAACAAACACTATGTACATCCTACTTGGCCATTACCGTTATACAGGAGGTTATTACAGCAAATAAGATAGAACTATTTCTCAGGAGCTGGGTTCTGGTTTATTTAGCAGTACCTGTCTAAGATTTCCACGAAGGCTATATATGCCAAATTGACACTGCTGATTATTTCCATTACCTTCTTGGACCTTGCTACTTCATTCCTGTTTTGCTTAGTAATAATTTAATCAGTCAACATTTATTGCCTCTTGAAGTTACCAGATTCTTCAGTCCTTGCAAACCTTCCACGGATCCTCGGTTGACTGTCAGCAAGAGCCTTCCTGCAAGCATACTGAAAAAAAAAAAAAATCATGAGTTTCAGTACAAAGTCCAATAAAGGGCATGTATGGAATAGGAAAAATAACCATGGAGTCTTAAATGTATTCCTTGCCAAACACTCTAGGTAGTTAGTCATCTTGTTTGATCTCAAAAACTAAGAAACAAATGCAACTGACATTAACGGAAGCAGAATCAACTTTAATTTTTACCTTGATTTTCCTTCCAAAGTTCCTCTTTGTCTTCTTATTCCTGTATCTGGAGAGCTTTTCCCTTCTATCTTCGGAAGAACAGATGCTGACAATTAATGGTCGCTCAAGGGGAGAATGGATGACACTTGTATTACCATTGCCAAGAGTCTGTCATAAAAACTCAGTATCAATGACCCAGCCCATCCTGTGGAAATGGCCAGAAACATCTAAAAGTTTCTTAGTCCGAAGACTTTGTTACAAAGACAGTACATACGCAGTGCTCAACTGCAATTTGATGAGTCACTTGATTCTGGTGGGTTTGTTAAGGGAAATGACGAAGAAAACACTGAGGTTTTTTATGAAGACAAAAGGAGAATGTTTGAATTTTAGATATCAGTAGAATTTTAACTGCAAAGCAGGATCCCCATTGCTTCCTGGTGTGTTTTTGACAAGGATAAACACTGTTGTGTTCATAAGTGGCTATGACATAGTATTTGCTGAAGTCCTTGTAAGGGAGGGAACATGTTAGCAGATTAACCCAAATGGTTCATACTAGGTGAGTTTTTGGGTTCCAACAGCAAAAGTACAGCAGAAGGTGAAAGTTGAATGCAGGGAGAGTTATGGATGGAAAGATGCCTCCTCTAATTAGAAAAGGTCCAGGTAATTTGTGGCTCTAACATTTTAAAGTCGGGTGCATAAGCTAAAGAAATCAAGTATAAAATCGGATTAATTTTAAGAAAGAATATGGTAATCCACACAAATGCCAACAAAAAAGCTAAAAGCCTCCATATCAGTCACTGGACAAGTACAAAGGTAGAAAAAAACACAAAAATAATTAAGGCTGACCTTTATATCTCCTTCACTAAGTGATCTCCTCATTCCAAAAACAGAACCAAAATCCATTCCAGGGAAATCCAGAAAATTAGGATTGATTGCAGACCCTTGCATCCATTCCATTGAGCTTAGACAACCTGAGCTGACACTTTTCTGGAATGGTACATCACAGAGCACTTTTTTTTCTTTGTTTTGGTTTTCATCCGTCTTCACAGCAGGAATCTCGATATCCAGGACCTCAGACAGCGGAGTTTCTATTGCTGCTTGTGCCATCAGATCCTTCTCACACTCATAGAGAACCTCTAAAAGCTGCTCATTTTGAATTGATTCGATATCTGCAGCCTTAAGTCCTTGTGAAGTAATGACATCTTCACCACAGGAGATTAATGAGATGGCTGCTGTCACGGGATCAAGGCTCACAATTGATTCTTCAATGATGGGTTCTGGAGCTTTGAACAGATCACCTTCTCCTCCCAGGTCATATTCAGATATTGTGGAGGTCTGAACAAGGTTGTCCTACGTTAGGCAAGAACAAGTAAAGGAAGGTTAAGAAACAAATACTATTAAATGTTGAATAGGGTTTTTTCCTGAATGAAACAAAAGTAGGAGAGGCTATAACAATAATTCAGTATAAAAATCTTAAAGATTAATACAGGCAGAAACGCACTTTGCTTGGTATTGTCCAAAGAGAAAAGATTCCATATTCTAGTCAACTCCAAAAAAAAGCTTTAGCCTAGAGCCCTAGACAAAACAATGCAATTTTGACCAATCTCAAGATATATGAGTTCAGTTTCATCACATCTTCTTTTCTTTTTCTCTCATAAACAGTCTTATTATCTTTAGTCTTTTACAAATGAATTGTCCCACATCAGACATGTTAAACTCAATCCCAAAGATTCTAGCGCAAAGGTCAGCAACCAGCTTAGCTAATCATGTTCATTTAAATGTGCTCCTCGACCACCTCCTCCTCTGCCATCCATAAAAACCAGTTCAGAACACAACTAAATTCAAATATTCGATTGTTTAAGGAATCAATCTAAATTTCATTTTAGTAACAACTTACTGTAGCTTAAACACGTCCGTGATATACAATACCAAATTCGAACATAAACTCAAGTTTGTATAGTTGTGTAAGATTGCCACCGAAAAGATTATGGTGAAAGGAAAAAGAACCAAAGATAAATTCTCATGGCGGCTTGTTTCCGTGTTCAGTATGCACACAGTAAAAGACTATATCCGAAGACAATATGGCAATCAAACTCTATTAATCAAATTCAAAAATCCTTCTCACGGTCAACATATTCTCTGGTAACAAGATAACTATTTATCAGAAAATTACCCTTATTACAGTAAGAAAAGATCTATAACAACCATTTAAAGGGTAATTTTTATTTCTACTACTTTCTCCAAATTTTGATTTTGCACTTTTGACACCAACTAAACTAAAAAGCAATATGAAGCTTTTCTACTTGGGTACTTACCCTCCTTTTTTGACCTTTTATACTAAGAAAACTAAAAAAAACGACTTTTTTCTTCTTTTTTTATTTTTTTTCTAGTATCTCTGTATAAGTGGGTTAAAAAGTGAAAAACCGAATAACAGTTCACACAAAAAAGTTGAAGAAAATGGAAGAAATGTTCAAGAACGCGGAATTCGTGACATGGAAATAATTTCCAATTATATTCCAACTTTTCTTTGTTTTCTTTCCTTTTTCCAGATCCAGCATGTAAACATAACTTTCAATTTTTTTTCCATTTCAGACTTGTTTGGTTGCTGAGAAAGTGTTTTAAGAGAATAAACTAATTAAAGTCCCCCTTTTCACGAGAACCCAAAAAGCATAGATCATGAAGGCTGAAGCTTCTAAAATACATTAGAGGGGAACATGAAACAAAAATTTCCGTAGAAGTTGAAATCTTTAATATGCGGAAATGAAGTCCCACTATGAAATCACTTAAAAACTAGAAGAAATTTTAACTGAAACACAAAATCGTCTCCATTTTTTGCTCCATTTTAAAAGCAACAAAAATAAAGAATTATTACAGTACAAAAAACAAACACCCCAATTCCTCAGATGCGGACAATCAAAGCTAGGCCTAATCAAACAAATGCAGATCGCCCCAAAGAAACCAAAGCAATGAAAGTGAGGACAAGATATCAGAGACAAAGATTGAGATATCCATTACCATTGAAGCTTTGGGTTTATGCGTTTTGCAGTAGTCTTCAAACTGCTGAAAATCTTGAGAAAAGTTCAGCATGTAAGGGAAAAACAGCCCTGTCTCTGCATACATTTCTCCACCAACAGGCACACACTTTCTTTGATTCTTTCAGAGAAAGAAAAGAACCTCTTTTCTTCTTCTCTCGTAAATGAACAAGAGACGTCACTTCTCTAGAAAACAGAGTTCCAAAGTAGGCAAAGTGCTAACTTAAAAACCTAGCAGCCAAAATGTTAAGGGAGAGAAATTTGATTGGTTTTGGCTATGATGTTGGACTTCATAAGAAAGAAAATTTATATATTTATAATAATCAGAGGTGCTATTAATTTAGTACTAAGCTTTTTACGGAAAAAAAATAAAAAAAAAAGTTATAAATAGGTAGTAAAACGACAAGGTGTAAAAGGACATGGTATATTGTGGTCTGTCCCCATTGTCCTTATCATGGCTTTTATTTAACAGAGTCCGTATTATTTATTATTATAAATATAATAATTATTAGGGTTTTATTGATTTTTTTTTTTGGGAATTAATAATGAAATAAAATTTTTATATTAGTATAACAGCAATTTGCATTGGTGAATGAGCCATGCTTTGGACAAGTTTGTGGGCTGGACAGTGCTCATCAATCACTCCGTCCTTTATATCTCTTGTCAGAGAGAAACAATTGTTCCCGACGCGATTATTGTGCGCGTGTCGTACAATTTCCTAGCATGTGGATGATAGGGATACTCGGCTGCAGCAATTTTTTTGGTAGCAGTCCAGATTTTTTGTTGCCAGTCAAACAAATGGGAGAAGAAAAAGAAGCAAAGAGCTGATGGGATTTTTGTTCTTCGCTTGTTTGAGAGCTTTGCGGCTTTGTCCCTGTTCTGGATTTTTTTTTTTTTAACTTCTGATCTCCCCGTTAATCACTTGAAGTAGAACACAAGAAGCATGTTTTAGCTTGACAGTGAAGTTAAACTTGTAATAAGATTTTAAGTTGGATCTTTTACATATAAAATAAGTGAGGTTTAAGGAACAGATATGGATAAACATCACGTTCTTCTTAACGACGAGATATATCTAAAATTTATTTATTACGTGATAAGAACTACTGATCTAAAGTTTGGAAAGATGCTAAAACAGATATCATGATTCCAATTATAAATTGTAAAGGATAAAGAATCGTATCATAACTAAACATGTTTAAAGGTTGAATTATTTGTCAAAATTCGAAAATTTATTAAAATTTTAAAAAAATTTGGATAAAAAATTTAAAACGCGTTAAATAAATTTGGACATAATTTTTAAATTCATTTAAATTTCGAACCAAACTTTAAACAAAATGATTAAAACTTGAACCTCCATTTCATATATATATATATATATATAAATTATTTATTTATATATATATTTGTAAATTATATATAAATTAATTAATATATATTAAAAAAATAATATATTATTAAACTTAATTTTTATTTTTAATTTATATATATAGGAATTAAATATAATTCCATTAAAGTTAATTTAATTATACCTTTTTAAATTTTTTGTTATGTAAATTAAGTTTGATGGGTGGATTTAGGATTTTTTTTAATTTGAACTAAATTTAAAAAATTTTGAAGTCTGAAATTTAAGGTTGAACCAGGTTTGAACAAGCAAATAAATTATTAATATTAAGAATGAGCCCGATTCGAACTCGATTCATGAACATTTCTAATCACAATTTATGCCTTTTTTATGTTATTTGAAAATTAAACTTTACGTTAAGATAGTGCTTGAAATATGATGATCATTCAAAAAATTATGATGATTAAATTATTGTATTTAATAAATACCATGTAATCCTATGCAATAATGATTTTAAAGTTCAAATCTTAATATTTATAATTCTTTCTTTTATCTCAAATTACAATAATTTTTAATAAAAAATTTATGAATAAGGACAAGCTATATGGTTACATCAAAAATTTTTCATAATTTTAATAAATTAGGTTAGAATTAACAATCTAATTAAAAAAATTAGATTAGATTTGATAAGACTTAAATATCTTATCATGATAAAAAGCACGTGCCATTATGTAAAATCAAGCTTCTGAGTGAAATTTTGGCTTAGTTATCTTTTTATACATGATGTAACATTACCTTCTGCAATTTTTATGAAACAAAGGTTAATTTTAAAGATTAATATTTCATACAGTGATAGTGTTTATCACCCCTATACATTATCAATCTATAATATAAAGACATCTCATTAATGAATAAAATTTAAACTTTTCAAGTTTTTAAAAATAAATATTAATAAATGTATTTAGGGTGAAATAATTATAATTAAAACTTTAATTAACCTTAAATAAATTTATTAATATTATTTTTAAGGGCTTGAAAAGTTTAAATTTTATTTATTACATGAGTTGTCATTGTTTTATCGACTAACAGTATATAGGAATGATACACTGTCAGTGTATGGATATTAATTTTAATTTTAAAGCCACAAGACTTGTAATGGTTGAAAAACAAAGTCCAATCAACAATAGTTTTTGAAGCTTTAATCAATAAATTATACAAGTTTAGTTTTGATATATTGATTGTGTAATTTTTAAAATTTTATAAACTAGAGAGGTTGTTTCACATCTAATATTTAAAATTTTTTATTTTTTATTATACTTTAAAAAATTTGTGTTACTTTATTAATTTTAAAAATATAAAAAAATTTACTATTTAAAAGTATGATAAATTTTCAAACTATAATTTTGTGCCACAAAGTATAGTTTTTATTAGGTTTATGCATAAATGTTTACACTTTTCACATGTTATATATACTTTTTAAAGTTATATTCATAATCAAATATTACATTTATATAATTAATTATTATATCAATTAATAAATTATAATTTATTCTAACAATGAAATTCATATACAATAAAATTTAAATTTAAAATATTTAAATTTTGATATCTTCTCTTTTCTATTAAGTCAAGGTCTTATTGACCACTAGTCATTTATACTTAATATATAATAAACAATTGCATTAGCATAAAGTAATAAAAAAGACGCAACAAGCTAAGGTTCAAGTTTCTTTTTGATTTTAATCAAAGATGATATTATACCCTGTTGAAAAAGAACAATAATAATTCTATGGTGACAAAATTTTTTAATGATATGCTGATTTGAAAACAATGAAACAGTAAATTAATTATAAAAAAAAAGAAAAAAGAAAAAGATCTTAAGGCAATCATATGAAGTTATGGAATCCTGACCAACTTGCAGCTTTCCGTAGTCCAATAAGTTAAAAATTGATCCACCATTGAGTAGGTTTAAGGCATTAAGCATGCAATGAACAGAAACTGAAAGTCAGTTTGATTTGACTCATGGATTTCATGTATGTCGGCCTTGAAAGATAAACCTTGCAAAAGCCATGTCTATCAACGTAAACCTGAAAACCATATTATTCATAAGAGGAAAGAACACAACTTCACATCTAGAGCTTAGGCATCTTAAGCATTGTAGGCTAAAAGGGGAAAACACTGTACGAATGCATGACAAAATTTGGGTAGGGTAGGATAATTTATTTTATAGGCATTAGTATCTAAATTAATCATTGAGTTTGATTAAAAAATAAAATAAAATAATCTACGTGAAAGTAAAATTACAATTTTTTTTAATCTTTTTAATTGAATTATTTCATTTATAAAGGCATTCACTTAGAATTATTTAAATGAGTTAAATTATAAGTATTTGAGGAAATATAATGTTATTCAAAAAATTAGTTAATTAGACTTTATTCTTTTATTTTAAAAATTTATGAAGATAATTATAATAAAATAAAAATTCATAATCTTAATTTCATATAATAAAATATTTATGATTTATATTTATTTATATTAAAATTTGAGAGTTTATTATTCCTCTTTTATATTGGAGAAAAGATTATTCTAATATTATTTTTAATAAAGAATCAAACATTAGTCACTAAATTTAATTTTTGAATGCAATAACTCATTCACTTGTTATTAACAAAAAACAATCAAATCTCTGTTCTCAATTTTTATGAACTTAATATCATCCTAAATTTATTACGTTGATATTCATTATTTTTTGAAAAATTATTAAGCATTTAAGTTAAAATCAATTTAAGTAGCATAAAATTTAATTTAGCAGCCTTGAAATATCATCAATACACAACACATATTACATTATATTCATTCATTCTTTAATTATTGAGTTAATTACCCAAACTTTGAAAAAATATACAAATTGATATCTAAAAGAAACAAAATATGCAATTTGTGCATTGAACTTTCAAATTATGTATCATATTAATCCATACTCTATCACGTTAACCATCTCAATTTATATATGGCATCATAAAAAATATTATTGAATTATATATTCACCTCACATATATACTAGCAATATCTATTTTAAATAAAAAGGATCTAAACAATATTTTTTTTTATCTAAACTGTGAAAATTGTTTAGAATCAATCAATTATTATTTATCATGTTGTATTGACATGATCTTTTTACAAAATATTTAACACTTTTTATTTAACAAATAATATGCATATAATAAAATTATAGTGGTTAGATACTTTATAGGCTAGTTAAGTTAATGATATTAGAATTTAGATTAAAATGCTATATTATTTAAAAGTTTAGGGAACAAATTGTATATTTTATGTTTTAAATATCAATTTGTACGTTTTTCAAAGTTTTAAGTACCAAAAGTGTAATTAACTACTCTTAAATCTTAATTATTTAAATAATTGAGCTTGCTACTTGATAGTGAGCTTTATAACAATGCGTTTGGATGAGAGATTTCAATTATAAAGAGATTTTTAAAATTTTAAAATAGACTTACCTTATTTAGCAAAATGAAAATTGAAATTATAAAAATTCTTAAAATTTGAATGAGGATTTTTAGGGGACTCAAATGCTCTTTTCAAGAATTGGAATTTGTGAATTTTTTAGTTTTTTCTTAAGAAGTTAATAATCACTATGTTTCATTTTTTAATACAACTTTTATTTTCTTCTATTTTAAATAACAAACTCATTATAAATTTTATTTTTTAATTTTTATATTATTAGTAATATTTTCACATTTTTACAAATTTAATAACACCAATATTACTTATATTTTTTAATATTTTACTTTTTCTATTTCTAATATCATTATTTATCGATTATAATTATTTTTTATCTTATCAAGTTTCAATATTTAAAATATATTTCTAAAAAATAATTATTCAACAATATAATTACAAATTTTATTATTTTAAATTGATGCATTTCGAAATAAGAAGTTATCAAATAAATTGTAGTCGAGTTTTTTAACCTTACAAACAAGATTAAAATGGTAACATATATCTATTATATATTTAAAATAATTAATTAAAAAAAACATACGTTGTCATTTAAATTTTTTTTGTGAAATTGAAAAAAACCCTCTACTATTATCAAATAATTTCTTTTTCGAAATACTAACATTTCAAACTTTTTCAAAATTTCAAAATTTCCCTTCAAAGCACCCTAATAGTTTGAAAGCAAACTATAGCCGAAGGCAGGTCAAATTTACGAACCAAGAACCGCCTCTCTACCTAGTTGCAAATGGTTATGGCCACTAGGGTTCTAAAACCAATCATCTTAAATACAAGGTGTGGTAAGCTGAAGTGACAAATAAAGGCTGCAAAAGCGAAAGAGTTTCATTTTTTTTTTTTGGGTACATTTCTAGTGCCATAAATTGAAAGATCGTTATTTGTTAATTAAATATATATATCATTATTATCTGGTTTATGGTCTTTGGCTTTATGCATTGAGCAGATTAAAATATTAGTTACATGAACCAAGGATATTCGGGTTACACTGGAATATCCTCAAATGGAAAAAATATTGTACACCGAAAAGAAAAAAAATAACACTCTCTCCATAATCATTTCTTTGAGTTTTGTTTTCAAGTTCATTGCTAAAATGATTGAATAATATCTTATTTAAATGAAAAACTTACATATTTTGATTATGCTGCATGAAAAATTAAAAAAAAAAAAGTGAAAGAAATGATATAACAAATATATTACTTAAAAAAAAACCTTAATACTGAAGTTAAAGGTGTCAACTCCACGGTAGGCGATAGCGATATGTTAATGTTGCCGACTAATACAAGCTGAAATTGTTAGGTTTCACTGTCAGATGCTGAAAAGTGAACAGAGTACTTCGGTTCTCTGCTATATAAATAAATATATATATATATATATATATTTAGCTGGTGAAAATTATAAGAAGCTTCTGGGTAAATTCAAGAAGATACATCATGACTGACAAGAGATGGAATATCTGGCTTGGAAAGAAAATAATTTCTTTTTTACTTTCTCTTTAGGAGAAAAACACAGAAAGAAAAGAAAAAAAATTTAGCTGTCTTCCAATTTGATCAAAATTATTCAAATTATCTATCAATGGCGTGAGCCGTATTCCTCCACACATAGCAATTTGGATTTAACAAAGAGTTTCTTTCAAAGTGTCAACCTACTTTTGTCCCTTTTTTGAAACAGTCATATTCCAAGCATAAAATAAAAAAAAAAATAAAAATATATATATATATATATATATTTAATCCATTGTTAAGGTATGAAAGTTGTATACTAACAGTAAAAAATATAATGATATCTCATAAAAAAAAATAATTTTACATATATTTTTAAGATTGAGTGTATTTATTTTTTAAAATTTTAAAATTAATTTTTTATAAAATGTCATTTTTTGATTCACCTACAATATATAATATTTATATATTAACAGTTATCAAATATAAACCGTTCATAAAGAATTAGGTTAAGGAAATAATTTAAAGAAGGGAGATAAGTTTTATTAATCCAGGTTTACTGCCTCCATTTCGAAGGGCATGTTACTTGTTGGAGTGATATATATCTCTACTATTTTTTGTTTCTGTTCTTTCCTGATTATCAGTCTAGCTATAGGATAACAAGCCCTTGATTAAAAGACAAATCCAAGTTGCAAACAATGAGACAAAACATCAAACCATTCAGGTTTCTTAGCAAAAATAATAATAACAATAATGAAACAAAAAGCTTTAAAATCCTTCACTTTGATGGGATTGCACTTTTACACATTTTTTTTTTAATCAAAAAATGAAATCATTTTTAAAAGTTTTGAAGAAAGTTTAATCTGGTTGTCACTTTCTTTGGGACAAATTTTGTGGTCGAGATGATGGACTGGTTTTAAAGAAAATGGTGGACTGCTCATAGTTTCCATGCTTGCATTAATTATAATTGTCTCAATGCAATCTAAGATCATCCGAAGCAAAGTGACAAATTAAGGTATGCAACAAACAATTTTTTGTCATGCTTATTAATGCAAGACGGAAGGTTTTCCGTCTAAATTTTATTTATTTATTTTAGAATATTAGAAAGGAATTTATTTTTATCTTTGATTTGAAAAAGTAAATTTTAAATACGTATTTTTAATAAAAAATTACACATTAATTACTGAATCAAATACTCTGATGTATCTTTTACTTTGGACGTACGAGAAGAAAATAAGTTTGGGAATATTAATGAGTGCCCATCGGATTGATCAAGCATCTGTTGGAACTATGTGTGAGAACAGAAGTCACAAATTTGTGAAACCCCACTAAAGAATTTCCCTTTCAGAAGTTTTGTTTAATTGCTTCTTACAAAGGTCAAGTAGCTTTCAAGTTTGAAAGAAACAAAAGAAATGATGGGTGGAATGGAATATGGAATTGGGCTGTCAACTGTAAGAGAATTTTCTAGCAAAACCCTTTTGAAGTTTAAAATGAAAAAAGCAGGGACAGAGTGTGTATATGCCACGCTTCAGAGAAGAATGTAGTGTACACTTTGGGATGGCTCACGGGACGGTACCCAAAAAAAACACCTTAAAATTCCCACATTAGGAAAAGGAAATTGGAAAAAGGGGAAGGCTCCCCATACCCATGTAAACCTCGAAAAAAACCACTTGAGTTACACATGTTATAATTTTTATGTCCATGTCACGTGGGCGACACTTTGATCCAATTAGACGGCTACACATGGTGCATTCTGGTCGCACCACTTGTTGAAGCCGCAATTTTTTGTAGTGGACTTTAGCAGACAAAAGAATGAAAAATGTTTTACTTATATCATCTATGATTAAAGCTGGCCGAATGCATGCATTTTCAATTTTGCAAGAATAAGTAGGTGTTTAACTGAATCAACAAAAGTGTCTCTTACTATTTTTTTTATGGTTGTAATGCAAAACTACACTATTTGAAAGGATGGGAAATTGAAAGCAAACTCAATGGAATTGCCTGCCGGCGTGTGGAACCCAAATTTGCACTTGGTTGACTTGAAAAAGAAAAGAAACTAAATTGTTAATGGAGGAGACGACGTGAATCTAGTTTTAAACTCAAAACTTAATTCATTGATTCGTATAATAAATTTTAAGGTGATATTTGATAAATTTAAGATTTAAATCTTCACATTTATAATTTTTTTTCTATGCTTAAGTTACAATGTAACTTTATTTACATCAAACTGAGCTTCAAAAGCTATAGTTTTAGTTTCAAGATTGCCGTCAGATTAAGATTCCAATCAATCAGGGGCCTTTGGCATTTGGAGAGCTGGAATTACAAGTAGAAAACATGAATGCGAAATGTGTTGAGAGCTACAGAAAGGGTGGAGAGGGTGGGGACTTTATTAGAAAAACAGCTGGAGAGGATTGTCAGATAGTGCTTTTGGTCTATGTAGAGGGAGAGGTAATGGGAATTCAGAATTGTTTTTGGTAAATGGGACCCCATCGCACCCATCTTACATGGCCCAAACTTGAAGGCGCTTTTTGGATTCTTTTGGATGGAAGCCTGAAATGATGTCGAAGGGAAAGAAAAGAAGCTTGATGGTTGAGGAAGAGCTAATGGCCTTCAAATTTAACTGGTGGACATTGACTTAAAGGCTAAAGGTGAGTTCCACTCCTTCACTTCTGTCAAAGTCCATGTACATGAAAGCTTGATGTTGTTCAGTTGTAAATTACCGGATGACCTTGTTTAAGATGCCTTGGGCTACAAGATCAAAAGCTCAATACCTTTGAATTTTGATTTCTCTTTTCTTTTCTTCTCTTCTTTCTCATAAATATGTTTTTAAAGGAATGAAAGAATTAATGCAATAATTCTGACGTTCGGTTTACGTTTGCAAGTCCTAATCAAGAACTCAAAATCTGGCAAAACACTTAAATCAAAGTGTGATTCCAAACACAGAATGAAAAAAAAAAAAGTCTTTATTCTGTAATACTGGGAATTTTCCATGCAGCAGAGATATGAGTTGGTGAAAATTAATCATGCACTGAATCTGAAGTAAAATGAACCAATGGCTTGCAGTTCATGATTTGTCACTGCTTTAATATTTTCCACTATCAAATTGCTGGAACTGATCCCCCCCCCCCCCCCCCCTTTTTTTCTCTGTTTATGTTCAATTTGAAGGAATACTTTACTTCATTGGCTACTGTTCAAAAACTAGTTTTTAAACTACCAAAACTCTTTGATAGATCGGCGAGAGTTTTTTTTTTTTTGAACTTAATAGAATATTATTTTTGTATAATTTATATAATTACTTTTAAAAATTAATATTTAGTAAGATTTAAAATTTTAATCTTTATAATTTTTTTTTTTCATTTCGATATCTTTTATAAAAAAAACAAAACTTTCAACTCAATCATTATGGAAACAATAAGTGTGATTGCAAAAGTTAGAGGACTTCATATTCTTTTTCAGTAGATTGACACTGAAATCTAATAAAGAAGAAGAAAGAAAAAGTTAAATTAAAGTTAAGATTTTTCTCATGCAATTCTATGTTGTAATACAATTTTACAAGATTGTCGTATTTCAATTTTTTTTTTTTATGCGGTACAATACGAATAGCAACATTGCTGTGCCAATCTCAGCAAAGTACAATAATGTAATCAAACAAACAGTACTTGAAAAATACTGCTAATTAGTAAGTGCTTGGCAATTTTTTTTTATTCAAAAAAAATATAAAAATAAAAAAATTATATCATCTCTAAAATCAGAATAAATCATTAATTTATAAAAGAATTCATGAATTTTTTTCATAATAATTTTTCGGATTTTCAAATCGTTTATAAGATAAATTGTCGATTCATAAAAAAATTTATGAATTTTTTTATAAGAACTTTTTAAATTTACAAATCATTTATTAATAAAAAATTATAAAAATTTAAATTTAGATACTTTATATTTAAAATTTAAATCTTAATTACTTAGTTAATTTTTATTGACTATACTTAGACAAAATTACTATTATCTCTTTTGAGCTTAAAAAATAATCATTTTAACCTCGAAGCGTGAATTTTTTTAAATTATAATTGAGATTTGAATTTTTAATATTAAAATGAATTCTAATATAATTGATAATATTGAGTGCTTTTACTTGAACATAGAAAAATATCTAACGTTGGTCCAATGCGCTGCCACTTGCATAAAAAGTGACTGGGGCAAGTGGCTTGCCACGCCACATCAGAGCGTCCAACTTGGCATGCCGTTGCTCATTGCTATAAGAACTGAAATTGTTTTATTTTTTTTTTAATTTAGGGAAAAGGTTATTTGATTTCTATTAATTAGCTTGCTATTCATGCAATGTATAGATTATTTTTATTTTATTTAAATTTAAATAAAAATAAAAATTAATATTATTGAATTATTTATATATTTAAAATATATGTAACATATAAATAATATAATTAAAATATCAAATCATAATAAAAATATAATTTTTTTAAATTCTGCGAAAGGCTACAAGAAATTTTTTATTCTATAATTGCAGAGTTATCATAGGATTTATATCTTTTTTTTTTTTTGAGAATCATGGTGAAATCTTTATGGTTCTAAGGTTTTTTTTAGTTGAAATATAAATGAATTTGAAATTAATACTATTGATGAGATTATCTTTGAATTATTTCTTTTCAATTTTATTTTTTTTATGAAAAATAATCTTCTAATTTGAAATTATGTTACATGTTTCATAATGAGGATATGAGTTAAAAAATTATTCACTCTTTAAATGTACAACTAGATATAAGTTTCTATTTAGGGCACATAACTCTATTATATCAATTAATCAGAGTATCATTTTTATTTTATATGAAGATGAAATATTGGGTAAATAATCAATTAAAAGATAAAATATATTACATGATTGAGTGAAGAATCCGTAAAAAAATAAAAAAAATCTGCAAACAACATCAATAAAAATATAAGAATATGTGTTTTTGTAGTTTTTTTAAAAAAATATATATTAAGTTGATTTGAAAAAAAAATCCTACCTAATGGAGTGAATAGTATGTTTAGTGAAATAGTTCTTCTGATGGAGTAAATAGTATATTTAGTGAAATAGTATCTATCATTAGAAAAAGCATGTTAGTTCCTATAGCAAGAATAAACTAATAGTCCTATAGCAAGAATAAACTAATAAAAAGAGAGACTAAATTACTAGTAAGAAAAAATACATTTAGCTCAACAATAAGGGCTTTCTTGAAATTATTTTGGTATTTATATATATATATTCACATTTTTTTGTGAAATATATTTAAAAATTGAAGATAATATAATAATAATATTTTTAAAAGTTGTGATAAATTTAAATATTTATGTTCATTGCAGATAAATTGAAAAAGATAAATTACTTTTAAATTAATTTTAAATTGAGATGAGATGATATAAAAGAGAAACTTGATGTACAAGAGAAACTTGATGTACAAGAGAAACTTTCTTAAATTTTTTTTTGTATTTCTATATGTTTTCACATTTCCTTTGTAAAATATATTTAAAAACTGAAGATAATGTAAAGATTACTTATTAAAAATATTAAAGATATTAAATAATATTTTTAAAAGTTATGATAAATGTAAATATTCATATTAACTGCAGATAAATTGAAAAAGATAAATTACTTTAAAATTGGTTCTAAATTGAGATAATGTAATGTGTAGGAAAAACTTTTCTGAAGTTGTTCTAGTATTTATATATTTTTTTCACATTCCTTTGTGAAATATATTTAAAAGCTAAAAAAAATGCAATGATTATTTATAAAAAAATATTAGAGATATTAAATAATATTTTTAAAAGTTTTAATAAATTTAAATACTCATGATAACTTTAGATAAATTAAAAAAGATAAATTATTTTAAAATTAGTTTAAATTGAGATGAGATGATGTACAGGAAAAAGAAATTTCATTAAAATTTAAATTGGTTTTTGATTAAATTTTAAAATTTTAGATAATTTAATAATTTTTAAAAAATATTTTTTTATAAATAATTTAAAATTAATAAATATCTTATGTGTCATCATAATGAAAAGTTTTAGGAATTATCTTATGTGTCAAAAAAAAAAACTATCCACGTAAGCATTCACGTCAACAATTGCTATCTGGTAACTATGTATTTTGTAATATAATATATATATATATATATGATTAGTACTTGAATTTTGAATAATGGATTATGAATTTGAATAAGATGTTTGGATAAAAAAAATGAAAATGAAAATGTTAATGTTAGTATTTAATATTTTTATTTTAATTACTTAACTTTTTTTAAAGAAATTTCAATTACTTATTTTAAGTGATTGATGATAATCTATTACTTTTGTTCTACTAGTATTTGTTACTATGATTTTATAGAACAATTTATAGTTTGTAAACCCTACATTTTCATTTATCTATGATTATTATATAGTACATGTTAAGAAATGAGTAAATTGCATTATACATTTATCATTTTTTTATGATATTTTATTTTTATTTTTGATTTTTAAATTTTTATTTTTGGATCTATTATTTTTTTAAAAAAAATTAAATTCATTAATTTCAATAATCATTATAAAATTACAATGAATTTGTCACCTCAAACATCATATCAATATCCATGTGACAAAAAAAAATGAGCTTGTTTAATTTCGAGTGTCAATACATATTCATATTTTTTTTGTTAGAAACATATTCATATGTTTCAAAATATTAATAGTTCATTTTAATAGTTTCTTTTAATTGTTAATTTTATTATTTATTTATTTTAATTGTATTTTGGGTGATGAATGATTAAAAATTAAAATACATGTTTGGTTCAAATAGGATCTTATGTCATTTCATTTTAAGTAAGTTGAAGAAATGTTAGTTGTAAACATTTTGATCAATATTTTATTGATGATTATGACAGCTCTGATACCATTTACTAGGTAAAAAATCTCAATTCAATTAAACATTCAAGTCAGTAGAAGCATAATCAAATAATCAAACAAACACTCAACAACAGACAACGATTTAATTTGATTTAGCCCAATCTACATAAGTCCACGAATGAAAAATAAAATCTACTAATTGTAAAAAATTATATCAAAATAAATCAATCTTACTCACAATTAATACCTATAAACCTTTTTTAATTTCCTTTAATCTTATAGAGTATTTTCAACCCAAACAAATATATATCTATGTGCACCTATGTATTATACATATATAAACCATCTCAATCTCCTTTAATCTACATACAAACATATGAACATATATACCTATAATGCATAAATCTCTAGTAGCCCTATGGAGGTGTCTATACTATAAAATCCTACAACTGTCTTACATCTTTTTCTCATGCCTAACTCTATAAAAACTTTATCTATTTATAACTATACAGACTTATTTATCAAGAATCTCTTTTCTTTTAAAAAATTTTTTTGCAAGTCTTCTTATCCATCAAACAATATCTAACTAATATCAAATAATCTGTTATAAGATTTGAGTCACTATTTCTAACAATTTTCACCTTGACTCAAATTCCATTAACATCAATTTTCATACTAGACATGCTTGACTCCACCTACAAATGGAAGTATCACAATTATATTCTCTTGTGTGTCTTCAAACTTCACGTAAATCAATCATCAATTCTCAAAACACAAACTCAACTTATCTCTTAAATCGAGCTCCTCTTGGCTTACCTCTTCAAATTTCTCAAACTTTTAGCTATGATACCACTTGTTAGGAATCACGATAGCTCTGATATCACTTGTTAAGCAAAAAACCCTAATTCAATTAAACATCAAAGCTAGCGAAAGCATAATCAAACAATCGGACAATCAAACAATCAAACAACCACTCAATAAGAGATAATAATTTAATATGGTTCAAACCAATCGACCTATATCTATGGATGAGAAATAAGATCCACTAATTATAGAGAATTACACCAAGACAAATCAATCTTACTCACAATTAATACCCATAGACCCTCTCAATCTCCTCTAGTTCTATGAATATTCTTAACTCAAACAAATATATACCCATATGCACCTATGTACCATACCTATGTTGACCATCTCAATCTCCTTTAATTCACTCACAAACATATAAACATATATACTTATAAGACATAAATCTTCAGTAGTCCTATGGGGTGTTTATTTCCTAAAATTAAACAACCACTCAATAAGAGATAATAACTTAATATGGTTCAAACCAATCGACCTATATCTATGGATGAGAAATAAGATCCACTAATTATAAAGAATTACACCAAGACAAATCAATCTTACTCACAATTAATATCCATAGACCCTCTCAATCTCCTCTAGTTCTATGAATATTCTTAACTCAAACAAATATATACCCATATACACCTATGTACCATACTTGTGTGGACCATCTCAATCTCCTTTAATTTACTCACAAACATATAAACATATATACTTATAAGACATAAATCTTCAGTAGTCCTATGGGGTGTCTATTTCTTAAAATCCTACAATTCTCTTACATTTTTTTCTTATGTCTAACTCTGTAGAGATTCCACCTATTTATAATTATACAAACTTACTTATCAAGAATTTTTTTCTTCTTAGAATTCTTCTTTTGTTAATTTTTTTGTCTATCAAGTAATATTTAATCAATCTTAAATAAATTTATTATGAAATTTGAGTTACTATTCCTAATCTATGATAACTTCACCTAGTTCTTTCACTGCCAGATTGGAGTATATCTTAAAGTTGCCTTTTACAGAATTATGAAAATATTTTTTATTACCAATACTATTGAAGAGAGTTGTTGAAAGCCTAAAGTATTTTGCATAATATCATGCATTTATGGCTTAAATATATGTATATGTCATAACGTCTAGATCCGGAGATCTATCACTAGACATTGACTTAAGGAGTCACCATAAATATTTTTTATCTAGGTACAATTGGTCACCTAAGGAATCTATCCTTTCAGGGAATACCTAAATTTAAGGGTCCTTAAAAGAATAGGTTAGGGTCTACTAACTAGAACATGGTTCGAGAGTTCGATTACGTGTAAGAAATGTTATAGCACCCTCACAACGCCCATCAAAAGATGGTATCGATTTAATTTTGTGTTATCCAATAAGCCTTAAAAATTTACCAAGTAATTAGTTGTTGGAAATTGTTCTTAATTAACTCTAATTCTTTTAGCAGAAAATTGAAAAAATCCCTTCACCTCAAGAGTATGTAAGAAAACTACTGTTTTACTTGTAGAGGCTTCATCGTCGGATTATTTAGCATTAAAACAATAAAAAGGAAAAAATGATATTTTTGTGTAAGAAAAATTGATACTTTCAACTTTTCCTCAAAATTTTTTTTTAAAATTTATTTTTAAGGAAAATTGATACTTTCAACTTTTTCCCATAAATATTTTTTGGAAAACTTTTAATTTCGAAAAAAATTGATACTTTTAACTTTTTCCCAAAAATATTTTTTGGAAACTTTTAATTTCAAGAAAAATTGATACTTTCAACTTTTCCTCAAAAATAATTTTTTTTGAATTTTATTTTAAAAAATAAAATAAAAAAATAAAATAAATAAAATGAAAATGAAAATAAATAAAAAAGATAAATAAAAATAAAAATAAAAATAAAAATATTAAACAATTTATGATATAATAATAATAACAAAAAAAAAAAAAACGAAAAAAAAATATGAGAATAGCTCGGCTTGCGGCTCAGCTCGACTCGGCTTGAGGAAGAAAAAATGGCTTGGAGATGCGGCTCAGAGGTGTCGGCTCGGCTCGACTAACGGCTTGAGACACGGGTCGAAAGCGGGTCGACGCTTGGGTCGGGTCGAATCTTGGCAAAACGCGCGGATCCTCTAGGTTACTTAACGCAAAAACGATGAAGTTTTTAGGAGGGTATATAAGGTTGATTCCTTCATTTTTTCATCAGAACCCTTCTTTTTTCTCTCTCTCTCTCCTCTTTCTTCTTCTATCCATTCTCTCTAAAAACCCGAAGAACTTTGTTTGAATACCCACCGAATTTTGAAAATTTTTGTCAGAATCTAGGTTTTTCGTCGAAAGTTCATCGAAAAACTGATTGATTTTTGGAAATGGTAGTTGAAACCTCAGAAGTTGGTCGAAAACTTCAAACTTGACCGGAATAGTCACAAAAAAATTCATCCTTCGTCGAAAAATTCAACCGAAATTTAGAAAATTTTCAAAAATTTTCAAAAAAAAATTCACCAAAAAAAAATTCTAAAATCCACTGATTCCTAGAACTGTTCTAACGCACCCAAACCCTCTTTTTAGCTTCTGTTTCTTCTTCGTCTGCCTTTCTTTCTTTGTGTCTACCTTTTTTTTGTGTGTTTTCTTCTGTTCTTCCAACAACTATTTATAAAAATTAATCAGAAGAGTTTCTGATCAATCCCAACTCTTTCTGAGATTTGGATTCATTGAATCTAAATCCCAACTCTGTCAATTCTCAAATCACAGCCAAATTCATTTCAATTTTTTTATTCTAATCTTAACCGAAAATTAATCAAAACAAAAAGATAAATATATTAATAGATAACAAAAAAATATAAATATATTAATAGATAACAAAAAAAGATAAATATATTAATAGATGACAAAAAAAATAATTAGATAAATAAAAGAAATAGATAAATAATAATAAAAAAATAAAAGTAGATAAATAATAAAAATATTAATAGATAAAAACATAAAAATATAAGCCCATTGGGGCCAGCTAATTGGATCTTAAATCGGGTCCAATGGGCTTAGACCCAAATCCTATTGAACCAGAGTCCAATGGGCTTAGACCCAAATCCTATTGAACCAGCCCAATAGGCTTGGGTATGGACTAAATAAGGTGTCTACAGCTGTCCCTTTTTGCACATTTTCTGTGAAGCAAAAATTGTGCAAAGACGTAGACAACCATTTAAGACTCAACTTGACATTTTTTTTTTGTTTTTTTGTTTGTTAAAAATTTGATCAAAGCTCCTCTAAGCAAAGGCTTAACGACTTTGAGAAACATAAATAAAGCTCCTCTAATCAGAGGCTCAATGACTTTTGAAAAATAAACGACTCCTCTAATCAGAGGCTCAACGACTCTGAAAAAATAAACGACTTCTCTAATCAGAGACTCAACAACTTTGAAAAGTAAATGGCTCATCTAATCAGATGCTCAACGACTTTGAAAAAATAAATGGCTCCTCTAATTAGAGGCTCAACGACTTAACGACTTTGGAAAAATAAATGGCTTCTCTAATCAGAGGCTCAACAACTTTGAAAAAATAAATGACACTTCTAATCAGAGGCTCAACGACTCTGAAAAAATAAACGGCTCCTCTAATCAGAGGCTCAACAACTTTGAAAAGTAAATGGCTCTTCTAATCAGAGGCTCAACGACTTTAAAAAAATAAATGGCTCCTCTGGTTGAGCTTTAAAAAAATAAATGGCTCTTCTAATCAGAGGCTCAACGACTTTGAAAAAATAAATGGCTCCTCTAATCAGAGGCTCAACGACTTTGAAAAAATAAATGGCTCCTCTAATCAGAGGCTCAACAACTTTGAAAAGTAAATTGCTCCTCTAAATAGAGGCACCACAACTTTGGAAAGTAAATTGCTCCTCTAAACAGAGGCACCTCAACTTTTGAAAAGTAAATTGCTCCTCTAAATAGAGGCACCACAACTTTGAAAAATAAATTGCTCCTCTAAATAGAGGCACCTCAACTTTTGGAAAATAAATGGCTCCTTGACAATCATGTCCAAAGGAGTTATAGATCGTGATTGAAAAAATTTTGTAATGAGAACTGAAAGATTCACAATTTGAGTTCACATTCATAGGTTCAGATTCGCAAGAACCTTCCAACTTCGTAAGAAAAATTTGATTCTCAAAATTTTAGTTTCATTCAAATTTGCAAGATCTCAAGATTTGCATTTGCAACTTGTAAGACTCGCAGTAAAAATCCTTATTTGAATTTTGGAGATTCACATCCAAAAGTTCAAGGCTTTTTTTCAAAGATTCTCATTGGCAAACTTGGAATTCATATCCAAAAATCAAAAGCTTTTCATTTGAATTTTGGAGATTCACATCCAAAAATTCAAAGCTTCTCATTTGAGTTCAAAGGCTTACATGGAATAAAACTTAGAGTTTCGTATCTAAGTTCAAAGGTTCTCATTTAAAACATTAGAAATTCATATCCAAAAAATTGAAGCTTTGTATTTTGGATATTTACATCCAAAAGTTCAAAACTTTTCATTTGTTCGAAGATTTACATTCGACGAACTTTAGGGTTTCACTCCTCAAAGATTTTCATTTTGAAACTCAAAGATTCTCATTTGAGTTCTCAAAAATTCTCATCAAAATATTCATAATTTCTTTTTCAAGTGACTCAACAATTTGCATGAATGAATGTTATGACCAAAGATGCAAATGCCTTCTTAATGATGCAAATGCAGCAACCTATATTCTCATAGTGCCATGCATGTCCAAACAAAATTTAATTTATCAAATTATGTGCATGTACTATTCAAGCAACGATGCCAACATGTTGCATGTAATGCGAATGTCAATAATGTCATGAAATCCTAAATAATTATGGAATATGGTCCTTAAGACCCTACCATCTCACATTTTCCCCTTATTTAGCTTCTCAACATTTTGGAACAAGCTTCATCAACTGATCATCATTGTTTCCATTACTTGATCACCATCAGGAAGTTTCTTAGCACCAATAAATTTTACTTATTACCCCACATGCCAGGCTTATCAGCACTAATCATTTCAAAATAAATTTCATCATCTGTCACTTGGTCATCATTCATAAGCTTCTTAACACCAATTTCATCTATTACCCCATATCATTTTCATTATTTAACCATAACTCATAGGTTATATCAACCAATACATCTTCATATTCATCACTTGATCATACCATTTTTCAAGATTTGCTTCATCTTCATTTTATGTGCTTCATATTCATCATCATATTCTTCATTTGGTCACATCATATGTCCTTTCAAATCATCTCTTTTAGGTTTCTACCATTTTTTCATTTTGTTACCATCATCATCTTAGATTTTTTTTCAAATGAATGCAAGACTCTTTTAAGCACATATTCATTCATTCATTATCATCTCAATTCTTGACAAATATAATACAATTAAGCATTTTCTCAATTTATTCTAGGGGTGTAACAATGAAAGAACACAAGGTGAATTATAGTAAAGATAATCAATGAAGATCTATTTTGGTACAAAGCAAATGGAAAAGGAAACAAATTGGATACATGTCATTGGGATGAATGGTATGTCCAAATGATGAATATTCAGACAATTCTTAACATTAATCTAGGATTCTTTTTTAAAAACTCATTCCATTTACTGTTGAAGTCATTTTGAGCTTGACGAACTTTACTCCAGTCTTTAAGGGATCTTTAGATGTCTTTGATCTTTCACCCATGTGAACCATTTGACATGATCTTTTTATACCCAAATCACCTTTTCAAGTTTTCAATTTGAATTTTTTTTTCATTTTTCTTTCTTTTTTTTTTCTCTATTTTTTCATCATCTTTTTTTTTCCTCATTTTGTCATCCATTGTTGATATCTTTCCACACATCAAACCTTAAAGCAATGTAGCATGATTCCATTATTTCATCATGAGCATGCATTCGTCCAACATATGATCATTCAATTTGAGTAGTCACACTTGATCTAAATGGACTTTTCAAAGTTGTAATGTAGGTCAAGGTGAAGGGTCATAAAAAAATGGATATAATAGGCTCAAAACATGTATTAAAAAGGTTCAAGACCAAAGGATCATTTGATGTAACTTGGCATTTTGCCCTCACATCATTTCACTACTTTTTTCTTTCTTCACACAAAAGATTCTCATTATTTTATCTCAAATCATGTGTGACATTTATTTTATCTTTTATTTTTTTCCATCTTTGAGACCTTTTGTGTATCTTTTTTAAAAATTACCCTCCAGTGTAGAGGGAGATCCTTGGTTGGGGTTCTTTAGAAAAAGAAATCATAATAGGCTCAAAGGGTTAGCAATGAATTATTTTTTGAATGGTACAAAAAGATCACCATTTTTTATCTCAATTGTGAATACTTTTCTTGAATATCATCTATTGAACAAAGCTCATGAATCTGTATAAAAGATTACACATCTTCAAGACATATCTATTCCACCTCTGGTAACAACTTACTTTTTTGCTCAAATCATCTCATCATATTAATGTGGATGAGTTTTCAAAATTAAATCCTAGAATTATTGTTATCATTATCTAAATATTCATCATCTGAAATTTGAGAATAGAAAATTTATGAAAGGTAGCAGAGCATGGAGTAATGGTCGAGTGAAAGAGAAAATGTAATGAAATGCATTAACTTGCCTTTATTAAAATGATAACAAGTGAAGTTATATTGCAAAAAAAAATCTAACATTACTCGAAAAAAAAATCCTAAAATGACAAAAAAAAACCTTCAACCAGCCTTATCTCCATTCTTCAAAATTATCCCCTTATGCGATCAGATGAAGAATCTCTATTGACATCTTGCCCCTCAATTCATTATGACTCTCTGGACCCTTTCTGACCAATGTGTTCTTGATTGTCACTCAAGCACTAACATCAGGTGTTGTTACTTTTTCTTGATCAAAACTTACCATTCCATCATTGATCAATCATTGCACCTTATGCTTTAAAGTAACGTAATTTTTAGTAGAATGGCCAGTAATTTCATAGTGGTAGTCGCAGTAGGCTGTAGGATCATACCACTTAGGATAGGATAGCTTAAGTGGCTCCACATGGTTGGGGTAATCAAATGGCTATTATAGAGTTCTCGATATAACTTCGTATAAATCATGAGGATTGGATCAAATACAGATTTTTCTTAAGTAATCCATTATTCTCGTGAACCACTTACTGGGTTAGTAAGGCGAATTTGGATTCTTGCAGGAGCTTGAATGTTAAGGCTATATATAAAATCTTGAGGGCTAAAAATTGATCGGTGTGTGGATGAATAAGATGGTTGTAGAATTAGCTGATATGGGTAGAATGGGCATTATTCACAACAGGATAGTATGAAGAGTAACCTTGGGGTGGATAGGGTTGATAACCCCTGAATTATTGTCTATCAAAGCTCACAGCTTGAGCTTGAGCTTTTTTCTTTTCTGATGCCTTATTAGTTTCTCCTCCTTTCAACTTACCATTTTTTATGGTACTTTCAATAATTTATCCAGAGATCACCATGTTGACGAAATTCTTTGTTGCATTCCCTATCATCTTTTCATAATAGAGAGACTTCAAAGTGCTGACAAACAACACTGTGATTTTTTTCTCAGTTAGAGAAGGCTGTACTTGAGAAACAATACCCCTCTACCTCTGGGCATACTCTTTAAAAGTCTCATTGGCCTTTTTCTCCAGGTTTTGTAAAGACAAATGATCATGGGCCAAATCCATGATATGTCGATATTAACTGATAAAATCATGGGTCATGTCACTTCAGGAACGAATGCGAGTTCTGTCTAGCTGGATATACCACCTAACAGCAGAACTAGTAAGACTGTTTTGGAAAATATGCATTAATAACTTTTCGTCATGAGCATGGGCTGCCATCTTTCGACAATACATGGTAATATGAGTTTTTGGGCACTTTGTGCCATCATATTTTTTAAATTCTGTTACTTTGAACTTAGGAGGAATGGCCATATTAGGGACTAAGTAAAGCCCAGTAGCATCAACTGAACCATAGAAATCAATTTCTTCCACAGCCCGTAGCCTTTGTTCTAGTATACTAATTTTATAGTTTTTATGAGTTTTCACTTTTATTTTTCCCTTATTTTTTTCTTTCAGTTCATCCAGATCAAGGATTTGAATTGGTTTAACTGCTTTTTCAGTAAAAACAGAATTCACATAGCTATGGTAATGCCCTGGATTAGAAGCTAATGGCATTCTAGGATATATAGGATATGTGAAGTGTTGTGGTGAAACCTCTTATGTAGACTGAGCTTGAGGTGGATCAAAATCAGGAGGATATAAGGGGTCAGTCACTTTTTACGATACAGGACCTTGTTGGCTTGTGTTTTCTTCTACTCCTTTCCCCTTATTTAACTTGTTGATAGCATCCAAAATTTTACTTAACTCATTCTCAATCTTTTCCTGTGCTTTTTCTAGCTTTTTAAATCTGTGAGAGTTTTTCTGCTCCATTTGTCTGGCTCTGGCTCTTGTGTTATATCGATGGATATGGTTCTCGCTAGATGGAGCTATCCTTGAACTTTTAGCACCACAATTATGATTAGAAATGCTATGTTATGCTTTATGTATGATACGTTGATGGACGAATAAAATGTACATTTTCATGAATGAAATCTAATATGAAATGGATGCAAATGATAATGTTAAAACATGATCATGAAAATAATACATACGCATAAAATCAGACAAACAACATGGTCAGTTTCACAGATGAATTGAAAGTGATGTCGATGCATAATGTTCCATATGATAATGAAAATGATGCACAAAGTCAGATAATCAAAATAATTAGATAAACATTCTTCTTGTGTCCTAGTTTTAGGGTACACCTATCATTAGGTAGAAAAGGCTCTATCTTAGGTTTAGGCACTTCTAAGGTTCACTATATGTGGTTCAAGGTTAAAGTCTAAAGGTTTCCAAATTGCTCTTTACATCATTGTCTATCACAGACTAGTAAGGCACCCTAATCCTCACCCATTACAGGCTACAAGTGAAAAAGGTTCAATTTGAATGGGACTATTTCGCTAGCCACTACGGAGGCATTAAACCTCACGAAAGCAATAGGTACTTTACTCCCTCCTAGAGGGACGAAGCTCGAGTGTAGAGCTTATGTTATGCATATGCATATGAATGACATAATTAATAAAGTAAATAAACATGAATGAACAAAAAATCTATACAAAAGGTTCAGTTTTATTAGGCTTTTGGATAACACAAATTTATTTGCTGGCCTGACTCTCAGAGTCCCCAGTGGAGTCGTCAAGCTATCATAACGTCTAGATCCGGAGATCTATAGCTAGACATTAGCTTAAAGAGTCACCACCAATCTTTTTTTCCTAGGTACGATTGGTCACCTAAGAAATCTATCCTTTCAGGGAACACCTAAGTTTAAGGGTCCTTAAAAGAATATGTTTGGGTCTACTAACTAGAACAGGGTTCGAGAGTTCGATTACGTGTAAGGAAGGTTATAGCACCCTTACAACGCCCATCAAAAGATAGTACCGGCTTAATTTTGTGTTATCCAATAAGCCTTAAAAATTTACCAAGTAATTAGTTGTTAGAAATTGTTCTCAATTAACTCTAATACTTTTAGCAAAAAATTAAAAAAATCTCCTCACCTTAAGAGTATGCAAGAAAACTACTATTTCACTTGTAGAGGCTCTATCGTCGGATTATTTAACATTAAAAAAAATAAAAAAGAAAAAAATGATTGTTTTTGTGTAGAGAAAATTGATACTTTCATCTTTTCTCCAAAAATATTCTTTTGAAACTTTAATTTCGAGAAAAATTGATACTTTCAACTTTTCCTCAAAAATATTTTTTGAAAAACTTTTAATTTCGAGAAAAATTGATACTTTCAACTTTTCCCTAAAAATATTTTTTGGAAACTTTTAATTTCGAAGAAAATTGATACTTTCAATTTTTCTTCAAAAATATTTTTTTTTGAATTTTATTTTAAAAAAATAAAATAAATAAAATGAAAATAAAAATAAATAAAATAAATAAATAAAAATAAAAATATTAAACAATTCTGATGTAATAATAATAACAATAAATAAATAAATAAATAATGAAAAAAAAAATGGGAACGGCTCGGCTTGTGGCTCGGCTCGGCTCGACTTGAGGAAGAAAAAATGGCTTGGAGACGCGGTTCAGGGGTGTTGGCTCGGCTTAGCTAACGGCTTGAGAAGCGGGTCGCACGCGGGTCGAAAGCGGGTCGGTGCTCGGGTCGAGTCGGATCTTGACAAAACGCGCGGATCCTCTGAGTTACTTAACGCAAAAATAATATCATTTTTGAAGGGTATATAAGGTTGATTCCTTCGTTTTTTCAGCAGAACCTTTCTTTTCTCTCTCTCTTCCTTCCTCTTCTCTCTCTTCTTTCTAAAAACCCGAAGAACTCTGGTTGAATACCCGTCGGATTCTGAAAGTTTTCATCAGAATCTGGGTTTTTCGTCGGAAGTTCATCGAAAAATTGATCAAATTCTGGAAATGGTAGTCAAAAACTGGAAAGTTGGTCGAAAACTTCAAATTTGGCCGGAATAGTCATCGAAAAATTCAATCGAAATTTGAAAATTTTTCAAAAATTTCTAAAAAAAAATTCGCCAAAAAAAAATTCTAAAAAATTTCCACCGATTCTTAGAACTGTTCTAACGTACCCAAACCCTTTTTTTTAGCTTCTGTTTCTTCTCCGTCTGCATTTCTTTCTCTGTGTCTATCTTTTTTCTGTGTGTTTCCTTTTGTTCTTCCAGCACCTATTTATAGGGATTGATCAGAAGAATTTCTGATCAATCCCAACTCTTTCTGAGATTTGGATTCAATCTTTAAATCTAATCCCAACTCTGCTAATTTTCAAATCATAGCCAAATTCATTCCAATTTTTTTATCCTAATCTTAACTGAAAATTAATCAAAACAAAGAGATAAATATATTAATAGATAACAAAAAAAGATAAATATATTAATAGATGACAAAAAAAATAATTAGATAAATAAAAGAAATAGATAAATAATAATAAATAATAAAAGTAAATAAATAATAAAAATATTAATAGATAAAAAAAATAAAAAATAAAAATATAAGCCCATTGAGGCCAACTAATTGGATCTTAAACCGGGTCTAATAGACTTAGACCCAAATCTTATTGGACCAGGTTCAATGAGCTTGAGTCCGGACTAAATAAGATGTCTACAATATATATATATATATATAATCACTTATATAAAAAGTGAAATATTAGATCACAAAGTTTATATCCTTTTATTATTAAGATTAAAAGTATTTATAAATCAGATTGAATCAAGTCTGATAAGTTTTTTAAAGGTTTTATCCAAAGTTCACTCTAATGTGTTGAATTTAAGAGATATGTAATTTAAAAATATATATATATTAAAATGTTAAAAATTATTAACATATTAATATTTTAATATTCTAAATATATTATTAATTTAAATTAAATTTAAAATATTTTTTATTAATAATTTAATATCTCAAACCAAATTCAAAAATTTTATCCAAAATCAAATCTGTAAACAGTTCTAATCTAAATAGACTTGTAAACTATTTTATTCAGTATATAATTCAATTTGTATTCTTTCAATAAAAAACCTGGTTAGATTAGAAATAATAATCAATTCAAGACAAATAAAAAAGAAGAAATTAGTGTCTTTTCCCAAGTATAATAGAATATCTTGAAAGAAACATTAAATAATGACTCTACAATATTAAACCCTATTATGTAGTTAGTTAAGACCCCTTAAACCCAAAAAAAAAAAAAAAAAAAGAGAGAGAGAGAGAAAAAATAGTTATAAAGACTATATATCCCAATTGTTTAATTCTACGAATAGAAGTCTAAAAAATATATCCAACAATTAAAAAAAAAAAACCGTTGAAAATCTAGGAGCATGCTATTCTCAAAATCTAGTATTTTCTTTTGAAAGAAATGATGTGAAAGTGATATTACACTGAAAACGAACAAAGAATTCCAACTCCCAATCTCTTTGTCTCGTATTTCATTGAACATTAAGAGTGTTCGTTTACGAATCAGTACTGCCATGGCTATTAGTTTTTTTTTTAAAACTTAGTTTCTAGTAATGAAGGAGTATTCAATTATTGATTTAAAAAATATATTTAGAATCAGTTATAATAAGTTATAATTCTTCATATTTCTCATTATTATTTTTATGTGTTATTTGCAACATCTATATAAATAAAGATTTTATGTATTTTTTTTATGTAAGTCAAGAATATTAAAATGTAGCCTTTTGAATGTTTTTTCATTGATGTAAGTCAAAATAGCTGAATCACGTATCTCTTTGTGTTTTTTATCTTTTGTTTTAGTATTTTTCTTATTATTATCTTTTTTATATATTATTTACCGCTCTTAAATAAATAGGAATTCTATGAATTTTTTTATATAAGTCAAGAATATTAAAAATATAGCTTTTTTTTGGCATTTTTCATATAAGTCATAATGATCAAATCACATATTTTTTTGTGTTCTTGTTTTCGTTTTTTTTTTTTTTTACTTATTTTCTTTTACATAAACATTTTTATTTAAAATTTAACATCAGCAAAATATAATAAGTAAAGGAAGGCATAGAGAAAAAAATGTAAAAAAGGTAAGAGTAGAAGTGAGGGATTCAAAATGAAACATATGCATACTTTTGTAATGGATTGATATTAATAGAATCAGTTGGCTTGTACTGATATGATTCGTTTGATTTATTTGATATTGGTTAATTGCTGAATCAGTTGAGATAATAGTAACTTTGACTAACTATAGAGTGTTAATTTTACGGTCAAAATGTCAACTCTGCTGCCAGAATATAACAATATGAATGAATGACGGACAGAAGAGGGAACGAAGGACCATTCCAGGCTGTGAGATGTTTGATGCGGAATTGAAAGAAGCTTGGCTAGTAAAGGAGGGAAGCCAAGGCAGATTCTGGAGAAAGCTAACAAACAAAAAAAATAGTCTCTCTCGGGGGAGGGCTTTGGCTCAGCTAAAAACACCTGCCCCCGAATCGTACAATTTGGTGGTGGTGCCACTCAAGTGAGCCCCGATAACTTTTTACGGAAAAGGGCATGTGAGGGTGACATACGCGGCTTTTCTGGGCACGTGTTGTTTCATGGTTGCATCTTCAACTGTTGCGAAGTGAAAGGGTGAGGCTTATTGTTTCCAGTTTTGTCTTGTCTGCTTCGCCAATATCTCATTATTGGGCTTGATGAAATCCCACCAAGGGAGTGAAAAGCAGCTCATGATCACGTCAAGACTTTTGTATTTTTTTCGAACACAAAAAATAGAAGCAGGATTAGTTTAGCTCAAGGTTGATTAATTAATTAAGAAGCGATTAAAATGAATTCAATGCTGTTTGATGATGATAATTCTCAAATACCTGTTGGTTGGTTGGTTGGTTGGTTGGTTGGTTGGAGTCTTTGATCGTGACCAGCCGCCGAGTCCTACAGAAAGACTCGTAACCTAGCAGAAGAATTTATCCACAAGAAAATTTCAACTTTCAAGGCAAATTTCCGTTCGTCTACGGTTTAATTTGGGTCCAGCGGGGCAAGCACTAATTCACTAATGCTTGCTTTCCCAATGTTTGCACAGCCCAACCATTGGAAGAGACAGAGGAAAGAAGATTCCTTTAATAATTGTCAACAGTTTTTTCATTCTTCAGGAATGTTTTTGCATTGGAAGAAACTGGCCCCCAGAATGAGGAGAGTATCAAAAAGGGGAAGGAGCGCATAAAGCATCAAACAACAATCAATTAAAGGCAAACTCAATCATAATGGATTGACATCAGTCGGCAGTGTAGCTCTCCCTGTAATGTATTGACATCAGGCTACCAAAGCTAATGCCTATGAAACATCCAAGGACAGCCCAAACTAAAAACATACAACGTATGTTGATTTCCCATTTAAGCATACAAAATTTACAAACATATAATTACAAAGGATACATGCATAAATACATACGTACATATCTCTATAACTTGGGTGAGAGCCTCTGCCAAATTCACGAACTGGTCCTCCAACTAGGGGAGGGGACAACTAATTTGCAGCAACCAAGGGCTTCGATAAGAATATCAATATAATACAGTCCTACTGATTACCATGCTCAAGGCAAATTGTGTAGAGAGAGAAAGCATTCGAAAGTTAAAAGAGAGCAGCTAAACTCTTAAATTACTCTAGATTCAAGTGTAAAAAAAAATTAATATACACTATGAACCAAGTTCAAACTGTTCCTAATTTCTATTTATGCCTCGCAAAACAAAGGATCCGCCCAAAAGGTTCATAAGAAAAAGGGGAGAAAACTTCTATATATATGACTGGAGACAGGTGTGAAGTGGTACACTCCCATTTACATGAGCTTCGCCCTTGAAAAATCCATCTCAGGATGCTGCAACAAACCAACAAAAACATTGACCAAATTTCGTCAGCTGAAGCTGCATATTGGGATTAACAAAGCAGGTAGGGAAGGACAGCAATGTATATGTGCTTTTTTTTGTCATGTACGCAGTTGGGTGAACAAATTTCTGAAGACAATAGTTACCTCGGACATGAATTTCTTTAGAATTTCCTGCTTCTGAAACTCATCACTGGTTGGAAGGCCCATGTCCTTCTGTCTCTGGTCAAACTGGACAAGAGCACAAGTTGACAAGTACCAATTATGATGAATCCAAAGTTCACGAAACAAGAAGGATAGAATTTAAATATAAAAGGCTAATACTAATGAGACTAGCAAACTATCTCAGACAACCATTAGTAAAATTACAGTTGGAACTAAAACAAAAACAAAAAACCTAGGTAATTTGACATGATCTTAGATAGAAACTAGGGAGAAGCAAAATATAATGTAAAAGGCAGAACTAATTACCATCATCTTCTCTAAAGTTTGTCTTGTTTCTGGATCCAAGTCAGATAGTTTGCTGTTCTCCGGTTACACTTTTTGAGTGTAAATTTCAGGATCTCCTTTTACCAATGATTTCCACCACTCCATTTGGTTGTGCTTAGTCAAAAGGATTGAGAGTGAACAATTATCCTCTACAAGAAGTGTGGGAAGATTTTTATATTGCCAATTAATGAGAATGTTTGCAGAATTGAACATTATTGTTCATTTCCACAAAAATATATTAATAAATGGAATTTCAAGATCACAATTGCAATGGGTACATTCGAGATCAAGAAAATAAAAAGGAGAAAGTTACACATTTACAAGACTGAAATGCAATGTAAAATTTAACCAAAATATTAACTTCTTTTCCCTTGACAAAAAAGAGAAGAAAGATTCAAAAGCATTTTCGCATAGTGTTCAAGTGATTTGCATAGAATGAAATACCATAAACTAGGAGAGAAGATAAGAACCAATTTCAATCAAAACTATAACATTGATTTCAGATATGACAAAAGATTTACTAAAATGGATTTTAAATAAATTAGTTTTTATCACTTAAATGCAAATAAAAATTGATCAACAAAATTTGTAGGTAACAATAAATATTTATCTTAATGACAGTTATGCAAATTCTGCTCATAAAGAAAACGTATTAATCCTAATGCCACTTTCAAATTTACTGCAAGGTCCAAATCTTTAATTAATTCACAGCTTTTATTTAAAAATTTAAAACTGTGCACACCCAACATTGTTAATATACTTGCAATAACCTAATAATTACAAACTTGTAAACTCTAGCTGAAGGGGGAAAGGAAAAGTTGAAAGTGATGCTTGATTTTCAGTATTTGTCCCTTATTTTCGAGGTAACATACCTGTGCTCCAGTAACAATCATCAGGTTTGACAGATTAGAAAAGTTCCCCCTGCAAATAAAAAGAAATATGTTATTAGGATGTAAACCAACTAGGACCTATTTGAAGAGAATATGGACTAACTTACATCAATAACAGAAGGCTGGCCCTTGAGTCCAACTTTTAGATGGTTCTTTTTTATCTCAACCCAATTGTTTATGCAATTATAACTGCCCCAGCTCACTGACCAATAAAAACTTTCACATACATCTAACAGTACCAAAGTCGAAATCTTCCATGCAAAACTTAATCAAATGTTAACCCCAACTCGTATGCAACTATAAACCCCCCAACCCTCTAACCAATTAAAAGAAGACACGCACACAACCAAAAGTAAAGAAAGTCCTCTTTCTTACAAGCATTCCAACAGGGTGTATGTCTTTTTGTAGCCAACTGATGGAATTAACAGACACAACAACATATAATAAAATCATACCATTTAGGACTACCATTAGCTCCAATCGTGAGAATGCACATTTAAATTGGCTAACACACCAACACAAAGATGAAGCAGAGAGAGAAAACCATGTAATTCAACATATAAGAAACAATTTGCAGAATCTAACACCATGTAAAACATCAAAGACCAGAAGAATTTACACAAAGTTCAACATTAGTTCGGTGAGTGATTGAACCAAGTATAACATCGGTTCCTCACCTCCCTCAATTTCTAAACATTGTTGTTAATTAAAATCTTTTACTACCACATTTCTAAAAGTTGTCAAGCTCAGGGCAAGGAAATCAAACCCAACTTACACCAAGAGTATCATTAAGCTTACTCAATCAAACATCCCTGCTTCTGCTGAAATCCAAAACATATAGGGGCAAAAGAATTCTGCCCAACATATTTCCATGTGTTCTCCAGATAACAAAACAAGCAGCTAAAAAGGCCTCACACAAGGGACAACTACTAACTTCAGTTTTAGTAAAAGAGATTCACGTATAATACCATTATAATTTATGACACAAATAGCGGAACAGGAGGACCAGCATTACATCATTAGGGGTGCAATTTGAGCTGAGCCAAACCCATAGTCAGACGGTACAAAGCTCAGCTTGACTATGTAACTCAATTCTTGAAACTTGCTCAAGCTTGCTTAACATAGGGTTTTCCCTTCCATAAACAAAATAAAAGAGCCTCAACTCAAGTTCAGGACAGCAAAAAGCAAGTTGTTACTTCATTTCGTTCCTCACAACCACAAGCAAACAGTGGTATAAACACAAATTAAAACCCTTGTCTAGCGTTTAAAAACAAATTTTCTTTGCCCTTTATCCTTGGATTTGGAACAAATTTGTTCCTCAGAACCCAAAAATACACATTCTTTAACCTTTAAACCTTTGTTTTTAAACTCCCCCAAATTTATATCCTCACATTTTCCATCATTTAAAGTTTAAAATACAAGGAAGCAAACATTTAGCATTGCATACCTCAGATTATTATTTTACCTTTTAAAAAAAGCCTCAAATTTCCTTTTTGTCCCCAACTTTTCATCAGTTAGCCTTGCATGCATTAGAATTACAACAACAACAACAATAATAGTAATAAGAAAATTAAAAGAAATTCAGAAATATGAACCTTTCAAGCCAGAGGTAGTCATTTCCTCCTTCCTATCCTCGTTTTTATCGACCTCCATTGGCTCCCTCTTCACTTCTTTCTTGATCTCCTTCTCTTCCTTCTTTATCTCCACCTTCGAAGCCACCTCTTCAATCTTCTTCTTGCTCTTCTCCTTCACAACTCTTACAACCGCCGCGATCTCCTTATCGACGTTCTCTTTCCCAAGAAAATCACTTTCTTCTGCCAGAAAATCGAAAACCTTCGCCAAAAAACCAACTGGGTCAATCCAAGCTCGCGTTAAACGTCACGGCTTTACGAGGGGGCGATGAAGAAGTCAAGGGTTTTGCCTCTTCTTCTAGGAACTCGGAGATTATTGCCATGACTAAAAAAAAACAGAGTATGTTAATTTTTGGTTGGCAGTTGGAGTGTCGTCAGGGCTCATGTACGGACGGGAGTTCCAAATTTCATCGAGAGTTCCAGAACATTTCTTTTCCAAGTTTCGGCTTTTCTGTTTTTTTTTTTTTTTTCATTTTCTATTGTATTTGCTGAATCGTCTGTCATTTCATCGTTTATTACTAAAATGATATAATCATTTTTCACTAATTTCACATGCCTTGCTTAACATAAATAACCAAAATAAACTGGGTTTGAATGGGGAGTGATGGCGCGTGCCTTTTAAGGCCTCAATCAATGAATGTTCACCTAGTGGTTGAGAAAAGTCAGACAAGCTAAGGTTTCATATTTAATGAAAATTTAAATATTTTATTTGAACGTGACGGAAAAAGATATTATATTATGAATAAAAACACGAAAATAAGGTTGAAAATAAAAATAGAAATGAGTAATATAATATTTGTTTCTTATATATATTGTATATATTTAATAGATAAAATTTTTATTAAATAATATAAATTATTATTTTAAATTAATTAAAATTAATATATTTTTATTAAAAAATATATATATTAATATTATTTATAAAAAATTATTTAAATATATAAGATAAAAAAATTAAAAAAATTATAGTTTATAATTTTTTAAAAAAATTTATAAGAACAAAAATTACGTATACTCATTAAATATTTATAAAAATTAAGATAAAAATAAATTTAAAATATTCATTAAATATAAGTATGATGATAGATATAATATAAAAATTTAAAAATAAAAATAAAAATTGCTATTGCCATGCGATCCTCGTTCATATTTCTTCAAATTATCATAATCAAATGCAATCTGCCACACATAATCTCTGAGGCATGCCGTGATTAAAATATATAGTAATAGAATTGACATTCTATTTTATGCATTATTCATTCGATAACTTTTTTCTACGAAAACAATTGACCCGAGTTTTGTTCACTCAACATCTATGAACTAAATAAAAGAATTATAAAAACAAAGCAAGTTTTTATAGGCAGCCCATGCTCCCTCTCATCAACTATTTTATTTGTGAAACAAAATGAATGAAATAAATAATTATTCAGTCTCCAATAAAGACGATGTTAGAAAGTTTAGGAGAGAAATTTTGAAGTAATTCCCCCCCACCTAATCAAGCAGATGCATCCTTAGCATGCACTGTTGTTTGTTAAGACAGCGTGCTTGAAGATTTTGAGCGATTCTTCTAAATCATCACAAAGAAGGTGAGGGTCAGGAATCACGTTTGGGTCAACTGCTGCAACAATGCTCATCTTATTAATGTAGCTCTGGAAATGAAGCGTCAAAGCCTGCAACAAAGAAATGGAAAAAACAAACAGGAACAAAGGATTTAATAATTTCAGCTTTTTTTTTTGACAAAGTATCAAAGTTTGTAGAGGATTATATACACACCTGTGGTTGGCCATAAACAGTAGGAGCAATGAAAGCTATTGGATGACCAAAAAAGCTAATTTCTTCTACTGGTCCAGCCAAATTTGAAATCGACATTGTAGTGTTGAAAGTAATTCTATATGCCAAAACTCCCGACAGCTGCATTCAATGGAGATTATATTTACATAACATTCAGGCCTTTAATTACTTTCTATCTATGGTTGGATATGCAAGTAAGAGAAGAGATCATTGAGCTTGAGAAAATGGACCTTGGATCCAAATAACTTTGTTGTGTATTTGCTTGCTAAGTATGTAAATATAGCTTCAAGAGAGAGCTTTTTCCGATCTGCTGTAGCTTTAGCTCCTCGAAGATAATCTAAAGGATGATCATTTTGTAAAGCAATGGTGATAGGGATCAATATGAATCCGATTTTATTACCCCACTTGGCCTTGGACTTCTTGTTCATCATATCAGCCAAAGCCTGTCCGTGGAAAAGCATTAGAATATATAGAAGAAGAAGAAAATTCCCATAGTGTTTAATTGCTTAAATCAATATTGTAGAAAGATAACATTACTGTAAAAGAACTGTAATCATCACCTGGATCCCTGCAGATTGTCTAATGTTCACCAAAACAGTTGCCCTTAGACGGATGTTTCTGGGCAGTTGATTCGACTTCTGCTTCGCTCCCTTGCCTCTGTCCACTTCACCTGCCAAGTATAATCAAGTAAAAAAAAAAAAATCCTTTCATTGAATTTGGATTCATTTTGATGATTGATTTAAGTGAGATTGAAGATGACGGTTAAATTTAGTAAAATTAAGTATTATAATGAAAATATTAAAATTAATAATAAAATATATGTTTGGATACAAATATAACAATGATGATAAGATTGGATATGATAATTAATTATTAAAAAAAAATCAGATTGTCATAATTGAAAATTTTTTTCATTTTCATTTTTACATTAGAATAGTCTATTGCAGAAATGTTCAATCTCTCCGATCAAAGATCGGAGAGATTGAACTGTAATGGGATAAAATAACCTTAAATAATATTTAAATCAAATATTATGCAGTGAAAAAAAATCAAATTATCTCTCTCTTGTGTGAATGTAGTAGGAATCAAACAAATAGAGTTAACAAATAAATCATCAAACCATAAGCACAAGGACACAAGCAATTTACGTGAAAAACCTCTCCAAAACTAGGAGTAAAAATCATGTACAGTAACAAATAATCTCTATTATCAAAATAATGAGAATACAAGGTTCTCTCTAACTAGAACTAGAAGTATACAACTACAGTATCTCAAGATTAAACGATCTTGGTAAAGAAACAATCTTACAAGAAAAAATTGGAGAAATCTTAGTAAATTTAGGGATTAACAAATACCCATGAAATTAGTAGATAAAAAACTCAAAACTCAATCTTCACTGTTCAGATTGAAGAACAATGAGTCCTAAACATATTATTAAAATTTTAGTTCAATCGAATAATGGATTAACCTTGATCAAACTATTTGATCGGAACTACATAAAATTTTCTTTTTTCCCTTTTTTCTCTATTTTGCTGCCACATTCTCTTGTTTCTTTTTTCAGCCATATAGAGGTTTAAAACTTTATAACCAAGCATGAAAGGACTAAAAAATCCATGGTAAATGGGCTTTAATTTTAAGCCACAGCTACATCAAGGAAACTAAGCCCAATAAATCTCCCCATTTCCAACTATGTGGATGGAATCCCCATTTCGGTAATCAAATGACAAACTTTAAGTTTCTCTCTTAGTAGTGTTTTTGTTAACATATCAGAACCATTGTGATTGGAGTGAATCTTCTCAAGTTCAAACAAGATATCATTAAAAGTATCTCTTAACCAATGGTACCTTATAACAATGTGCTTTGATCTTGAATGAAAAGTAAAATTCTTATCAAGGTGAATTGTGCTTTGATTGTCACAAAATATCACATAGCTGCTGTTTGAAACCAAGTTCCTGTATGAATTTTTTCATCCACAACAACTCTTTATATGCTTTAATGGCTGCAACATACTTAGCCTCTATTGTAGAAAGTGCAACGCATTTCTGTAGTCTCAATTGCCAAGATACAGCCCCACCTGAGAATATAATCAAATAACCCGAAATAGACTTTCGGGAATCAACATCTTCTGCCATATCTAAATCAGTGTAGCCAACTAGCACTAGTTTTTCATTTTCAAATGTGAGTCTCAAGTTGAAAGTGCCTTAGAGATATCTTATGATTCACTTAACTGCATTCTAATGCTCTCTTCCTATATTTGATAAAAAGCAATTAACAATACAAACTGCATAGGCTATGTCTAGCCTAGTATACACTATTGCATATATCAAACTTTCTACTGCTGAAGCATATGAAACTCTTCTAATGTCTTTTTTCTCTTTAGCTGTAGAAGGGCTCTGATTAATACTTAGTTTAAAGTGTGTAGTAAGAGGAAAGCTAACTATTTTAGCTTGATCCATATTGAACCTTTCAAACACCTTTTCAATATGGTACTTTTATGATACGTATAATTTCTTGATTGTTCTATCTCGATAAATGTAAATTCTAAAAATTTGCTTGTTAGTCACAAGTTTTTTATAGCAAAAGTTCTACTCAATTGCTTATTTAACTAGTCAATTCTATATCATTTTTACCAACAATCAACATGTCAACAATAGAAAGCAATAATATGATAAAATCATTATTAAAAAATTTTTGCACAAACACATAATGGTCAGAAGTAGTTTTTCGGTAACCTTGCTTACCTATAACTGACTCAAACTTCTTATACCAATATCTCGGTGCTTGCTTCAACCTATAAAGACTTTTCTTCAACTTGTACACTAAATCTTTTTTTTTATTATTATGAAACCCTTTAGCTACTCTATGTAAATCTTCTTGTCTAAGTCACTATGGAGAAAAGTAGTTTGGACATCCATCTGCTCAATCTCCAAATCAAGACTAATTGTTAAACCCAGAACTACACGAATAGATGATATCTTAACAATAGGAGAAAAAATTTCATCAAAGTCAATACTTTTTTTTTGATTGAATCCCTTAACAACCAATCTAGCTTTGAAACGTGACTATGAAATGTGCTTTTCTTGCTTCACTCTATATACTTATCTATTTTTCAAAGCTTTTTTTCCCTTAGGTAGCTTTACTAGTTCAAAAGTATTATTCTCATACAAAAACTTCATCTCATCTTGCAAGGCATCAAGCCACTTATTCTTGTGTTCATCTTCTATAGCTTTTGCATAATATTCGAGTTTTTTTCTATCAGTTAGTAGCACATGCTCATCAACAGAATACCGTATGGAAGGCTATTGATCTCTAGTAGACCTCTTAAGTGAAACTTTTGGTAAAACCTCCGGTTGAACCTTTGATACTGGTGACTGTTCATAGGTATCATCGCCCACCTCAACTTATGTAAAACTGGTATCAACATCATATATGTTATATTGGTTATCCTCAACATCTTCAACCTCTGTAAGCATATGTATTAGAGGAACTAAATCCAAGTCAATCAAACCATCACTGTATCGTGAACTGATGTATCAGTTTTTTGAATATCTTGTATAATCTGGTCTTTAACAAAAATAACATTCCTATTTCTCACAAGTTTTTTTTGTATTGGATCATAAAACTTGTAGCCAAACTATCCTAGCTATAACCAAGGAACACACCCTATCTAGTCTTGATATCAAGCTTGGACCTCTTATCTTTGCAAATATGCACAAAAACCTTACATTCAAAGTTACACAAGTGATCATAAGATATATCTTTGCCTGATCAAACTCTATCTGAAACATCTAAATCTAGAGGAACACATGGTGAGAGATTCAAAACATGTACAATTGTACTTAAAGCTTCACCCTAAAAAGATTTTGATAATTATGCTTGTGAAAGCAAACATCTCACTCTTTCTATTAGTGTCCTGTTTATCCTCTTAGGTAACCCATTCAACTGAGGAATTTTAGGAGGTGACCTTTGATGTCTAGTACCCTGTTGTCTATAATACTCATCACAAGATCCAGTGTACTCACCCCCTTTATTGTCTTTATGCATTTCAATTTTAATCTTGTTTGTCTTTCAACTAAAGCATGAAATTGTTTAAATATATCTAACATTTGCTCTTTTGATTTCAAGATATAAGCCCATATTTTTCTTGAATGATCATATGTAAAAGTCATAAAATAGATGGAACCATTAAGTGTTTTTGTTCTCATAGGATCATAAACACTAGATTATACTAAATCAAATATACTTGACTTTTTTGATAGAATGGATGTCTTGAATACAACTTTGATTTATTTTTTTGCCAAACAATGATCACATTTTTTTAAGGATACATTTTTCACTCCAAAAAAAAAATATTTTTCTTGGCCAAAACCTTTAAACCCTTCTCACTCATATAACTAAGTCGCTTGTACCAAAACTCAGTTGTATCATCATTATCTATTGCATTGATAATGAAATTAGATACATTTACCTGTATCAAATACATTGAGGAGTACTTCATACCTCTAGCTGTAACTATAAAACCTTTAGTGAGCTTTCACTGACCATCATAAAAAGTATTGCAAAACCCTTCATCATCAAGCTTATTTGTAGAAATCAAATTCATGTGAATTCTAAGAATATGTTTAACATTTTTCAAGACCAATATAATGCCATTATTGGTCTTCAAGAACATATATTTCATACCAATGGCTTTAGCTGAGCCATCATTATTCATTCTAGTACTCCCAAAATCATCAGATGTGTAAGATGCAAAATAGTTTTTCTAAGATGTAACATGAATTGTTGCACTAGTATTAATCACCAAACTAGTCTCATGGCGTGCAAGGTTAACAACATCATCATCATATAAAATAAGAAAGTCATTTGTGATAATAACACTTTAGTAGCATCATTACCATCATCATTCTTTTTTCCTTATCTTTGTTATCATTGTTGTCTTCTTTCAACTTTCATCAATATTTTCTTATATGCACTTTCATACCATAACAATGACATTTAACATTGACAAATCTGTTGAACTTACTCTTGCTTTTATCTTTATTTTTTGGATCATTACTTTTATTTTTTCCCTATTTTCTGTGACTAAGATCTTAGACTGTGAAGAGAAACCCTATGACTTTCTTCTTATATCTTTATTTAAAACATCACTCTTAGCCAAATCCATAGTAATAATATCATTTAGGGCTAAGTTAGATAACATTATTTTAAATTTCTCCTAGGAGTCCAACAATGTACCAAAAAGCCATAAGCCATGTATCTCATCTTCTAACCACACACCTATTAATGAAATAAATTACATTCCATATTTGTTTTATTTTTAGGTTTTTCAGTGGTAAACACAAGCAAATAATAGTATTTCACATAAAATAGGTATTTTATCTTTTTTTTTCACACATGGTAATTTGAATCATTCAAATTAATCATTCTATTTGTATTAACTTCCATTATTCAACATAAAATACAAATTAAATAGCCTGAGCTTTGATACCACTTTGATGGGATAAAATAACTTCAAATAATATTCAAACCAAATATGTCATGTAGCGAAAAAAATCAAATTATCCTTTTGTTGTGTGAATCTAGTAGGAATGAAACAAATAGACCTAACAAATAAATCACCAAACTACGAGCACAAGGACACAAGCAATTTTACGTGAAAAACCTTCTTAAAACAATGAGTAAAAAATCACAGACAACAACAAATAATCTCTACTATTAAAATAATGAGAATACAAAGTTTTCTCTAACTAAAACTAGAGGTATACAACCACAATATCTTAAGATTAAACAATCTTGGTAACCAAACAATCTTGTAAGAGAAAATTAGAAAAATCTAAACAAATTTAGGGATTAACAAATACTCACAAATTAATAGGTAGAAAACTTGAAACCTAATCTTCACTATTCAAACTGAAAAACAATGAGTCCTAAACACATTGATAAATTTTTAACTCAATCGGACAACGGATTAACTTTGATCAAACTATTTGACCGAAACTACACAAAACCTTATTTTCTCCTTTTTCTATCTATTTTGTTGCCACACTCTCTTGGTTTTTTTTTTTTTTTTAGCCATATAAGGATTTAAAATCTTATAACCAAACATGAAAGGACTAAAAAGTCTCTGGTAAATGGGCTTTAGTTTTAGGCCATCTTCACTTGGAAGAAACTAAGCCCAACAAATTGTTTCACAAAATGTTATCCAAATTAACCCTATGGTGCAGTTGAACAAAAAAAGCTTATATTGCATCACACCGTAATTGTGATGTAATCTAATATATATATATATATTATAATAGCATATATAAACAAGTTTATCACATGGGCACCTATGTAGATAATTCTCTTAAATGACACATAAGATAATTTTTTAAAATAATAAGATAGTTTCTTTTAATTATAAATTAAATAATTTTAAATTTATTTAAATATCAAAATTATTCAAATTATAATTAAAAATCAAATCAATTTAGAGATATAGTTTCTAAAATATGAAATATGAAATATGGATTTTATTTTTTTAATAAGTAATTTTAGTTGTTTATCAAATAATTGTATTTAAAAAATTATTTAATTATCAAAATCTTTCAAATATGTTTAAAAATTACAAAGATTAAGTTTATTTAAATCTTTCAATAATCTTTTTTATCTTGATTTAAAAAATTATCTTTTAAAAAATTTACGTAAAACATTAAAAATTCAAGCAATTTTATATAAGATTTTGAAAATTCAAAAAATTTTTATTTTAAATTTTTAAATAATAAGACTATCAAAATGATTATATCCATTTGAACTCTAATTATCAAATTTATATTTCAAATAAATGCAAAAAATTTAATATTATCTTTATCACTTATTATATCTATTTTAAATTTTAAAAAATTAATTTAAAAATTATCTATTTAATCCTAATTGCGACTAAAGAATTTTTTTACAAATTTAAGACTACAAATGTTATGTATTATACATCAAATTTTTTTATTTTTTTAGTAACTTTTTTTTCAAGTTATATTCTATTACTATTGTAATTTTTTTTTATAATTTTTTTCAAGATATATTTTATTGTTATTACAATTTCATTCTTATGAAAAATAATAATTTTTTAATTTATTTATTTTTTCACATATTTTCTAACATTTTTCATATTTTACATAATAATTTAGTCAAGATTACTAAAGTGAAAGTATTTTAATATTTCTTTTGTTATTTAATTTATCATTCAATAATATATATTTTTATTTTTTTAAGAAAAGCATAGTTTATTTTTATTTGATATAATCTTATAGGTGTATAAATATAATTTTTTTTAAAAATCCAAAGGAAAGACATAATTTTTTTCATACTATTTTTAAAAAAATTATTTTTTAATGACAAATTAATATATATAAATTTTATAAATGCTATGAGTTTTAATGATTTGAATATAATTTGAAAAAAAATTTAATTTGTATATATATATATATATAATTTTGAAAAGAAATTAATTTGTATATATATATACATATTTATATTAAATAAATAAAAATATTTCGTGAATCCCATCAATTAGTAAAAAATAATCCTTTAACTGTCCAGAAAAAAACTAAATGTTAGAATTAAACTCCATATACAACTTTTCATCATCTGCATTTCTGAAATATATATATATATATATATATATATATATATATATATATATATATATATATATATATAAAACTCACCGTATTTTCGATTTAGATATCGTGAGAGACCAGCCTGTGTTACTCCCAAAATGACATCATTGACAGTCTAGTAAAATAATTAGTGAAAAACAAATGGGGAGTTAAGGCTATGAACTTCAAAGGAAAAAAAAACTAAATTACTTACTAATTAATTAATTAAGAAGTAATGGGTGAAATGTACCAATTACCATGCCCATCGCAGCCTTGACTAGTTTTATATCATCCAAACTCACAGTCCGGTAGACAATCCTCTTGGGGTTATGCTCGACGCCAGATGAACCCTTAAGAGGAGTCTTCGTGTCTTTCAAAAATATACATGTTGCCACAAAATGCAAAACGTCCACAATGGTGTTGAAAAGTAACTTTAACACTGACCAAACAGCCGAGAATAACCACAAAAAACGACGTGGGTTTCTTGAATGATCTGTCTGTTTTTGCTTAGGAAGAGTAGGCAAGGCTTCCGGGTCGGAGGACTTTCGGCAACAGGCAAATAGAAGAGATATGAGGGACATGCCATCTCCGATTGAATGGTGGATCCGCCAGATGCCAACAGCTTCTGCCTCCCGGGTTTTGAGATTAAGAAGGTGAAGCTCCCACAATGGTTTGGAGAGGTCAAGTGGAATTGTGGTGAGATTGGAGACGTAGTCCTCAATAAATTGGCTTGTAGATTCCATTTCTGTGTCTACCTCTGGGACTGTAACATGTTTGTCCAAATTTACTTGTGTCTGAATCCATTTCTTCTTACCTCCATTAATCACCTATATATGAACATTGTTTTTCAAGAACATATAATAATATATTGTATTGAAACTCGAAAGATATATTTACCAATTCATCGCAAACCAAAATTTAAGGAGTGTCCATGGACACCTTACTTGTATATATGCATCCTACTAGTACATGTGCATCCTCCCTGGAAGTTTTCATCTCTAAAACTTGATTAATTTTCTATACGAGTTCTTCGTTTTCATGGAGTAGTTTTATAACCAAACATATGACGCGCAACTAATTTTTTTAATAATTTTTTATTCGAAAACCGAAAGTAAGTAAATGAAAGACACCGGAGTTTCTAGTGATAAATAGTAATTAATTTATATGATTTTTGTTACCAGCTTGCTGGAGAAACGAGGATGCTTAACCAGGTTACGGTATAGTCCCTCTTTGACGAGCCCAGGATCAAGCTTCTTCTTGCATCCCACCATCGCTATAATGCAGCAGTTAGTTCCTGGTTCAAGAAATAGGAGGGAAGCAGGACTCAAGGGCGCCCCTTCATCCTTCCGTGCTGATGCCTTGTCGACTGCACCTATCTTGGCTTCTTCTACTTCTTCAGAATTTACTGTTATTTCTATTGCATCCATTGATATAAGACCTTTGGCTAAAGAGCTTTGGCTTTGCAACATAAAATGAAAATAGGCGGTTGACTAAACTGATCTTATACAGATATCAGAATCAGCCGCCAGTCAACGTTAGAATTTTGAATATCAAACGAAATTATTAAAAATTATGTGTGGGTTGGTTTAAGATGGGCAGCTCTGGGGATTTCAATTTTTTTCATTATACAAAGCTAAAGGCTTATGTGGGGTAAAAGAATTTATGCGAAGTTATTTAAGTGAAAATTTTAAAGTTTTTTAATAAAACTAAAACATCGGTTAAAATTTAGTCAGTATATTATTTACTTAACATTTATTTACTACCGTTAAATCCTCAAACACTCTTCATCTTCTTTTTTTTCACTTAGCCTTTATCGCATAAATAAGCCCTGCACCAAAAGCAAAAGTTCTCCTTTGTAAGCAAAATTCCTCTTAGCAAAACTTATAACTGACTGAAGAAGGGAAAAACTCCATCATTGTCGGTCAATGACTCTAATAATATCCAACTATAACAAGAGAAGATATTGATGTGTTATTTATCATGCCATGAGATTCTTTGGTTTGGCTTTAGTGATTAAACTAAATTCCTTTGTTTTCCATCTATTTAATGCGTCAATCTTAGTACCATATTTTACTATCCTCGATGAAGTTAGTTTTTGGTTGTAATTGAGGTCTTGACTTTTTTGCGATGGCAAATGGTAAGGATAGATGTTTTTGCCTTGGTACGATCTTGGGCATTCATTGCAAAAGAGTATCAATTCAAATGAAAAAACAGAACAGAATTCGAAGAACGGGAAATTCAGTTAAGCATTTTATCAAACATTGAGCAGGCAGTGCTCTTAGTACATACAAACAAACCTTTGGGTACTCGGGAAAAACTCCCTGCAACACTTAACACAATAATTACAAAGTGTTTTGCACACTACAATCATAGCACAACACGACACACATTTTTTGCTAAGCTAATAAAACATTTAAATACAACCGATTAGAAAAGTAGTCACAGTTAACAACCTATCTACTGACAACGTAAACTAATACCAAATCAGGCTACAGCAGTCGATGATGAAAACCAAGTGGCAGTATACCATGAGAGTCGATGATGACTCTTAACAAGATGAAGATTTTTGCATTTGGTGCAGAGTTTATGGCTAAGATGAGTGAGACGCAGAACACAAAAACACTAGTACAAGAAACAGGGGAAGAAAATGTTTCATTGAAAAAGAGACAGTTTAAGAAACAGGGAAAAGAAGAATCACTAGTATTAGAAATATGGGAAAGACACTCTGTATAAGAAACAGAGTTTATGGCTGACGCTCTTTGTATTTTAAATAAGAGTTTTCTTTTTTTCTTTTTCCTAATAAAAAGAAGAGCGTTTGAGGGTTTAAACTTTAACGCGGTGAAAAAAGTTGTTGTGAATAATATGCTAAGTAAGTAATTTTAACAGATATTTTAATTTTATTGAAAAATTCTAAAAACTTTGCTTAAAAAAAATTTCATGCGAGTATTGCTTCTTAGGTGAAGTTGACAAAATTTAAAAAAAAAATAATTTAATAAAAGTTATAATAAAAAATTTAAATTTATATATTGATAAAGTTAAATTTAATATTAATAATATGTAAAATATTATTATTAAAAATATTATTTATAATTTAAATTTAATCAATATTTATTTAATGATAAAAATTTTATTAATATTTTTATTAAAATTATTTATCCAAAAATATATAAATTTTTTTAAAATTTTTTCAAAATTTTTTAAATTTTATACATTTAATTTATATAATAAATTTTTTAATTTTTTAATTTTAATTTTAATTTTAATTTAATTAAATCTAATACAAAATTTCATAGTTTCCTACAAATATTACCCTCCATCGGGGTTTAGGAAATGAATTTTGGGTAGTGATTTAATACCTCTTAGCCAGAAAGCCAGAAATATTTTTCTCCAATACAAACTTGCACGTGGACCCATGATAGTTTGCTACTTCTCCGTGTCCTGTCTGTGCTACTTTTCGATATTTGATCTGTCATTTCGGTGAGTCATTGAAGTTCACTTAATTGATGTTTTTGCTGTTGATTCTTAAACTTTTGTTAAAAATTCAAATGCTAAGACAAAATGACTTCAAATTCCTTACTCCAAGCACAAAGTTACACACGAACCGGTCCGCGTCGGCGGCTAATAACTTCCCCGTCTGGCATGCCCCGTGTCGGCCTGAGTTTTATGATATGAGCTGAAATGGAGTCGGCCGTGGGACCATCCTAACCATAAAAACCCATTTTAGTAGTCATAGAGTAGTCAGCAGTCTTGCTAGGAGTTAACCAAAGTTAGTTATTTTGTAGCGAGTAAATAGTTGAAGGAATTACGATTGTAATGAATATAAAATGATAAAAGTGATAGAGATGTGACAGAAATGAATATTACAGCAGAATTGTCAAACTCTGACTCTCTCTCTTCTTTCTTTGTTATCTCTATTTCCTCTGTCTTCTCTCTTCTTCTTTGTTATTTTTTCTTGCAGAAACTTCAACACTGCATTTCTGATTTTTGTCTGTATACCTTTGGGCTCTAGCGCACCTAAAACCCAAATCAGAAATTGGGATTTTTTTTTTCGAATTACCAGTAAACTAGAAAAATGAGAGGCTTAAATATAAAAGAAAACCTTTAATAAAAATTAAATAATTATCTAAACTTTTATGTTTTAGTATAATTAATTGAGTTTTTAAATATTAATTTTTATTTAATTAAAATTTTAATATTTTATTTTCATTAAATTGAGAAAAAAATGACAATTAATCAATTTTTGTTTAATAATGATTTAATTGGTGAAAAATAAATATTTAAAAATATAATTTATTACAATAAAATGATAATGAATTAAATGATTTTTTAATTTTGGTTCAGAAAATTTTTTATATTTATATAAAAAATGAAATAAATTAGTAAAAGTTATATGGATGGGAATATTAGAGAAACTGAATAAATCAATGTAAATGTAAATGATAGTTAAATTTTATTATTATATTTTTCTTCTTAACAAGAGTTTACTTCAACCAAAATTTGATAGGAATTTTATCACCAAGATTAATTTAGAAAATGGAATGCTTTACATATATAAACAAATAAACTGGGTTTGACTGGAGAATGATGGCGCCCGCCCTTTACGACTCAAATGAAAGTTCACCATGTGGTCGAGACAAGTCTCACAAGCTAAGGTTGCCATGCCATCCTCCTTCAGACTTCTTCAAAGCATCATCCATGATCAAATGCCATCTGCCACACAGTCGCTGAGGCATACCGTGATTAAGATAACATAGTAATAGAATTATCATTCTATTAGATTCATTATTCATCTAATAAATTTTTTTCAAGGGAAATTACAATTTAAAAATTAAATAAAAATAGATATTAACATTTGAAAATCACTTTTATTAGTTATCACTTTTTAAGAAGAACTAATAAACCTTAAGCCCGAATTTATTCACTCAACAACTTTGAATTACGTAAAAGAGTTTAAAAGAATGCTAAATTATTCGATCTTCAATAAAGAAGATGTTAGAAGTTTAGAAGAAAATTTTTGAACTAATTCCGGGCCGACCAGCTAAAAAGGCAGATGCATCCTTAGCAAGCACCGTCGTTTGTTAAGACAGCTGGCTTGAACATTTTGAGCAATTCTTCTAAATCATCGCAAACAAGATGAGGGTCAGGAATCCCGTTTGGGTCAACTGCTACAACAATGCTCGTCTTATTAATGTAGCTCTGGAAGTGAAATGTCCAAGCCTGCAACAAAAAATGGAATAAAAAGAAAGAAGGGAACAAGGGGTTTAATAGTTTCAGCCTTTTTTTTGGACAAAGTTTCAAAATTGGCCAACTAATTTGTAAATTTGTAGAGGATTTACCTGTGGATGGCCATCAACAGTGGGAGCAATAAAAGCTATTGGATGACCAAAAAGGCTAATTTCTTCTACTGGTCCAGCCAAATTTGAAAACGACATTGTAGTGTTGAAAGTAATTCTATATGCCAAAGCTCCCGATGGCTGCATTCAATAGAGATTATATTTGCATGACATTCAGGCCTTTAATTTCTTTCTATCTATGGTTGGATATATAAGTTGAGAAAATGGACTGGATCCAAATAACTTGATTGTGTATTTGCTTGTTAAGTATGTAAATATAGATTCAAGAGATAGCTTTTTCCGATCTGCTGTAGATTTAGCTCCTCGAAGATAATCTAAAGGATGATCATTTTGTAAAGCAATGGGTATAGGGATCAATATGAATCCGATTTTATTACCCCACTTGGCCTTGGACTTCATAGTCATCATATCAGCCAAAGCCTGTCCATGGAAAAGCATTAGAATACAGAAGAATAAGAAAATTCCCATGGTTTTTAATTGCTTAAATCAATATTGTAGAAAGATAAAATTAATGTTTAAGAACTGTAATTATCACCTGGATCCCAGCAGGTCGTCTAATGTTCACCAAAACAGTTGCCTTTAGATGGGAAGTTGATTCGACTTTTGTTTCGCTCCCTTGCCTCTGTCCACTTCACCTAAAGTATAATAAAGTAAAAAAAAAAAAAAATCCTTTACCTGACTTTAGGTTTATTTGGATGAATAATCCATATGTTTCGGTGAAATTAAAAATAATAATGATAATAAAATTAAATAAAATTAAATATTATAACAATGAAATATATGTTTAAATATAAATATAATGTTATAATTGAATATAACACTCAATTGCCACGCCAAAATAATTTGACTATCATAATTAAAATATATCTTGATTTTCAATTTTTACAGAAAACAGCTAAATGTTAAAATGTCCAAAGAGATCAGAAGGATGCCAGGCCAATGCATCGCGAGATGCTATTCAAATGTATCTCACGATACAATTGATCCAAAAATGAACTTAAATTTCATAACATAGAAAGTACGATGGAATCCAGACTCGTCCTTTGACCATCGAGTACTAGAAAAGCTATATGTACAACTATCGTATTTTCATCATCTACATTTTTGAAATATAAAAGGAAAAAAAAACTCACCATATTCTCGATTTAGATATCGTGAGAGACCAGCTTGTGTTACTCCCAAAATGATATCATTGACGGTCTAGTAAAATATTAGTGAAAAAATAAAATCGGGGAATTAATTCTATGAACTTCAAGAAAAAAAAAAAACTAAATTACTTACTAATTAATTAATTAAGAAGTAATGGGTGAAATGTACCAATTACCATGCCCATCGCAGCTTTCACTAGTTTTATGTCATCCAAACTCACATTCTGGTGGACAATCCTCTCGGGGTTATGTTCAACGCCAAAGGAACCTTTAAAGCACTACAAGAAAATGAAAGGTTAGTGATAATTTTGTAGCGATATTTCACTTATAAATATCGTTAGCTTTTGTGTTTTTATAAAATTTAAGATGTTTATTATCAAAACGTCACTAAATATTCAAATAGCGACGTTATTACTTATAAACATCATCCAAAACTTGATATTAGTGGCATTTATCGACTAAAATACCTTGAATAATCCTATCTTAAAAATTTGAGTGAATGCTAAATACGTTTTTGTCAGAAAATAACCTGAATAATCCAGTTAAAAAACTTAATAGGGAATTACTGAAAGCGTTTTTGACAGACAACACTTTGAATAATCATGTATTTGATTATTGAAGACATTTTCTACAAGAAACGCCTTTAATAATTCCACAAAAAAATTTCACAAGCTTATTGAAGGCGTTTTTTGTCAAAAACCTCTTCAATAAATATTATATCAAAATTTTAGGATCATACAGATGTTAACCATAAAGTGGTAGGTTCGATTCATCCCTTTAATCTTTTTTGGGTTTTTGTAGAGATTATTTGTAATGAATTATTGTAGGCGTTTTTGCTTTTTTGGACAAAAACACTTTCACCAATTGATTTAAAAAAACTTGAAGAGAATATTGAAGGCGCTTTTGACCGAAAGCGCTTTTGACCGAAAGCGCTTTTAATAATCAAATCAATAAATTTTTAGTTTGGATTATTAAAGGCGATTTTGTTAAAAACATATTCAATAATTCATACAAAAAAGTTGGAATGGATTCTTGAAGGCGTTCTTAGCTCAAAATGTCTTTAATATTCCACACAATAAATTTTTAGGTGAGATTATTGAATGTGGTTTTGGTCAAAAACATATTCAATAACATTTTGTTAAGGATTATTCAAGGCTTTCTCTTGGTGAAAATGCCCTTAATAATCTATAAAAAAAAATATGGGATAGATTCTTGAAAGCGTTTTTTGCTGAAAACGCCTTCAATAATCAAATAAATAAATTTTTAGTTGAGATTATTGAAGGTGGTTTTTGTCAAAAATATCTTTAATAATCCATACAAAAAAGTTGAAATGGATTCTTGAAGGCGATTTTGGCCTAAAACGCTTTTAATATTCCACATAATAAATTTTCAGGTGAGATTATTAAAGGTGATTTTGATCAAAAATATCTTTAATAATATTTTATTAGGAATTATTCAAGGTATTTTCTTACTAAAAACATCCTTAATAATTCATAAGAAAAATATGGAATGAAATTTTGAAGGTGTTTTTAGCGAAAAGCTCATTCAATAATTCAATCAATAAATTTTTAGTTGGGATTATTGAAGGTGATTTTTGTCAAAAATGCCTTCAATAATCCATACAAAAAAATTGGAACGAATTCTTGAAGGCATTTTTGGCTTGAAATCCTTTAATATTCTATATAATAAATTTTTAGGTGGGATTATTAAAGGCAATTTTAGTTAAAAAAACCTTCAATAACATTTTGTTAAAGATTCTTCAAGTCATTTTCTTGCTAAAAACGCCTTTATTAATCTCATCAATTTTTTTTTGTGTATATGTAAAGTCAGTTGTAGGTGTATGTGCAAAAAATATTTGAAGTCAATTGTAGATTTATGCCAGAAAACATTTGGTTTATATATGTGATACTACGAATTATATTTTGAAATTTACATTATGAACATTATTGTATTTTAATAAATTAACCACACATCCAAATTTAAAACTGATAACGTTGCCATATTAATATATTTTTCTCAAATAATCGTACTCAATAATATATTGAGTACATATAGAGTATTCATATAAAACAAATATATACAAATAATATTAAATCAATACCCCAATCTACAAACTTAAATTATTCATTCAACATGACATGTTAAAAATATTATAACAATTTGTTCCTCATATATTACATTTAACCAATAATATCCAACCTCAAGGTTTATCCATAAATGATAATACATATTCACACCATTCTTTATGGACTTCATCTAATTTCTCTACCGTGAAGCTTTCTTTACTCTCCCACTAAAAATGAAATATCAAAAGTAAATGTTAATAAATGAAAACATAATTTAGTTTTTTATTTTTTGAAGATATAACACGTTTATGAAATTTATACTAACCTTGAATGGTGTTATCATAAAATCATATAAAACTATCTCTCACATAAAATGAAGGACATAATATCCACATTCAATATTTCTGAGTTAATGAGGTACCTGAAAATTAAATTGAGTGGGTTTAAGAAATATTTATCTACACAAACTCAGCATAAAAGAATAAATATCACATTTACCGATAACGACACTCATTTTTTCTTTACCTTCTTATCGAATGCAGATATTACCTTAAATTGAAAAGGAAATAATTACTTAATATATAAATAAAATTACTTTTGAAGAAATAGAAGATACATAATATATTAAAGTGTAATACCTCTTTATAAAAGTTTAAATTTCGGGGTTAGGCATCACTGTTAGATTAACTGAATTAAGTAAGTATGGCGTTAAGGATTTGGTATCAATCATAATAAGCACCTAATGACGACTACAAAATAATAACAATGATATACTCAGATTAGGTTGGAATAATTATTTGTATAAGGTTGAAATAATTATTTGTATAAATATAACTTATTGCGCATTATACGGGAGCAAATAATAATCAGTCGATCTTTTCATGAATTCAATCACATGATTAGCACGATAAGCGACTGTGTCACTTTGCTCACTTATGAAGTCAGGGTTAATGAATCTAAATATATTGGTCAATTGTCACGCACTGAGCTCTCTATATAGGAAGCTAAACGATAACAATCAAAATACTAGTTATGAGAACACCGTAATATAGATTAATATATATTGAGTATGCATATTTGTTTTTATAAGCTAACCTCATATAAGCAACAATATCAACAGTTGATATTTTATCTAGTTCGTAAAATTCTTTAACCTCATCTACTCTAATGTAAGAAAATAATGGTTTATCAAATAATCCTTTTTCAAACTCAATGGTTATGAAGTTTCCTCCAGATAAATGCTCGAGCGAATAATTAGATAACTCATCCATAGTAACCTGAGCAAGGGTCATACTCTGAGTCCCAACATCCTCTTATAATATTTAATGAAATATAAGCATTAAAATCAAATCAATAAATATAATAAACAGATTAATATTAAACTTATAAACAAAATCATACTTCATGGCTGGTAGTGGAGGTTAGGTTCACTGCTTTACTTGCAACGAAAGCTTGTCCTACATGGACGATGCTATTCGACTAGCCTACAGGCATGTTATGTTACATTATTGCTAACATGGTCTCCAAAACAGTGAGTTTTTGCTATTGCTCATTAAGGAGTTGCTCCTGGTCATCAAGTCATTGTTGTTGTTGCTTAATGATTACTTTATATTATGCATTTGTCGTTTTCAGGGTTTTGGGTTGATTACTAAAAAATTTTGATGACAACACAAATTTACCAACCCCACAAACCCTACCATACCTTTTTTTAGCACTTAATGATAAAGTTAATGGATTTTTGCCATACTGGGTGGCCAGTTTACTGAATTTAACTTTGACAACATAATCATCTTGAAAGACAATAATAACATATGCTGTAACAACAAATCTATACAAGCTAGTATAGAGTTATGCATACAACCATAATGCCAATCATACATGATATTAAACAAGCAGTTATACATACAATCTTTTTAGTCATTTCTTCGGTTGTTTCATCTGTAAAGGATCCATCATTTCGTAGATGTTTTTGTTTCCAGACATCCCATATGGAAACTTCAGTGTCAGAGCTCACTGATTCCTATTAAATTATCATAATATAAGAATTAGAATATATGAAATAAATATTCATAAATATTCATTAATGCGTATAAAACAAGTGTGTGAATACATAAAAGCTCATACTTCATATTTGCATATCATTTTCTCGTTGTCCGATGGTGATATAGTTGTTTAGTCTGAATGTTCTGTTGATTTTCTTTGATTTTCTACAAAAAAAAAAAATTACGTCAATCACATATGAAGATATTGAATATATTGCATAAAATCTTATAAACAATTTTTTTGGTAATGGGTTTGTGTATTGAAAAATTTTATGATAGCCGATCTCAAATAAAATTTGTTCAATTTTCAACACTTATTACATCTGTATAAAATGTAGGTGGAATAGCTAATACATCACTTTGATCAGCTAGCAGTAAAATATTTTGGGTTGTCAATCTACTTTTAAAGTCTCTGAATGCTTTTTCAGTAGATTGCAATACAATTTTTTTACAGTCAATTGGGACATTGAATCATTCCTAAATAATTTAACACAATTAGTATGAATACACTGAATTTTAATTAAATGATCATTTAACAAATTTTACGAAATAATTGAATACCATAACCGACTATCATATATCATCCTTTAGATCATCAGGAACTCATCGTTAATTGGTGTACGTAATTGAAATCCTACTACGGATGATGCCACCAATATGAGTAGCCAACTTGGCAGCTCCTTCAGACATAGGTTGCCCACTTTGATTAAAGTCAACGTGAATTTTTATGTCACTCAATTTAATTTGTTTATTTCGTACCCTTCTTTTTTTTTTTGGCCTACATGTGTGTCTTATGCATATTCAATAAAAAGAGAATTATGTTGTTCGGAATCCATAATACTTGCGATTTTGATCATAATTATATGAAATATACCAAAATGACCATCTAAAATTAACACTATACATAATTAAATACAACTAATACCATACTATGTACAGAAATACCATTCAACAAATCAAGCAACAATGTGTTCAGAAACACCCTTTAGCAAACCATTTAGAAACAACAAACATGCAATGAAAACTACACAGAATACCATTTAGCAAAATAATATCACACAATACAATACCATTCAACAAAACAATATCACAAAATATCATTAAGCAAACCACAAAATTTAAAGAAAACTATACAAAAATAGCATACATGCAAATAAAGGTGCTTAGACAACTATGCTTACGGTGAAATGAATAAACATATATATGCATATGTAAATAGTAAGGAACTGAAAAAAATACCTTAATCGAATAATATAAATAATATAGTAAACAAAAAAAATAAAGACATATCGGTAAGTAGAGATGTGCGAGCCGTTGATGTGGTGAAGATCGGTGATGATGATAGAGATAAAAAAACCAAAAGTCTAATAGAAATGTGTTTATGGGTTTAATTTGGTTGATTAATGTAGCTTTTAATCATTATTTGTACTAGCAATTTGTGTTTTCGATGTTCAAAACAGGGAAATGAATATAAAAATTATAAATGAAGGTATTTTTATGAAAAAAACACCTTCAATAATCCCCTTAAAATTTTAGTTGGAGATTATTGAAGGTATTTTTTTTTACTAAAAGACACCTTTAATAATTTCAAAAAAAAATTTCAAAGGAAATTATTAAAGACATAATTTAAAATACACATAAAGTCACTGGATCCCCATTTTTTTTATTTGAAATAACACTACAAGAAAATAAAATATTAGTGACAGTTTTATAGCGGTGTTTCACTTACAAACGCTACTAGCTTCCGTGTTTTTATAAAACTTAAGGCGTTTATTATCAAAATACCGCTAAATATTCAAATAGTGGCACTGTTATTTATAAATGCCACCAAAGACTTGATATTAACAGTTGTTATTGACTAAAATACCTTCAATAATTTTGTCTTAAAAATCTAAATGAATACTAAAGGCATTTTTAGCAGAAAATGACTAGAATAATCTCGTTAAAAAAATTGATAGGGAATTACTAAAGGCATTTTTGGTAGGCAATGCGTGTAATAATCCCCTCATAAAAAATATATATACGATTATTGAAGGTATTTCTACAAAAAAATACCTTTAATAATTTTACCAAAAAAATTTACAAGCTTATTGAAGGCGATTTTGGTAAAAAAATGCTTTAATAAATATTATATCAAAATTTTAGGATCGTACAAATATTAACCATAAGGTGGTAAGTTTGATCACTCTCTTTAGCCTTTTTTAGGTTTTTGCAGAGATTATTTGTAATTGATTATTCTAGGCATTTTTTGGGCAAAATCGCCTTCACTAATTCCTTTAAAAAATTTTGGAAAGAATATTGAAAGTATTTTTGGCAAAAAAATGCATTTAATAATCTATAGGAAAAATATTGAACCAATTTTTTAAGACGTTTTTGGCTAAACTTGCCTTCAATAATCCAATTAATAAATTTTTAGTTTGGATTATTAAAGGCGATTTTTGTCAAAAACACCTTCAATAATCCATACACAAAAGTTGGAATAGATTCTTGAAGACGTTTTTTGCTCAAAACACTTTTAATATTTTATACGATAAATTTGAATGATCGAATTATTGAAGGTGATTTTTTTCAAAAATGCCTTCAATAACATTTTATTAGAGATTATTCAAAGCATTTTCGATAAAAAAAACACCCTTAATAATCTATACAAAAAATATGAAACCGATAATTGAAGGTATTTTTGACCGAAAACACTTTTAATAATCCATTCAATTAATTTTTATTTAGTATTATTGAAGGTAATTTTTTTTAAACGCCTTCAATAATCCATACAAAAAAATTGGAATGGATTCTTGAAAGCATTTTTTGCCCAAAACACCTTTAATATTCTACACAATAAATTTTTAGATGAGATTATTGAAGGTAGTTTTGGTAAAAAATATCTTCAATAACATTTTGTTATGAATTATTTAAGGCATTTTCTTACTAAATATACCCTTAATAATCCATAGAAAAAATATGGAATGGATTCTTGAAAGCATTTTTAGCTGAAAGCGCCTTCAATAATCCAATCAATAAATTTTTAACAAAAATTATTGAAGGTGGTTTTTATCAAAAATGCCTTAAATAATCCATACACAATATTTGGAATGGATTTTTAAAGGCCTTTTTGTCCCAAAACACCTTTATTATTCCACACAATATAGTTTTAGGTGGGATTATTGAAGGAGATTTTGGTTAAAAACGCCTTCAATAACATTTTGTTATGGATGATTTAAGGCATTTTCTTACTAAAAATGTCTTCATTAATCTAATCAAAAAAATATTTTTGATATTGTATATGTCCAATCAGTTATAAGTTTATGTTCAAAAAATATTTGAAGTCAGTTGTATATTTATGCCTAGAGAATATTTAGTTTAAATATGTGATACTACGAATTAAATTTTAGAATTTGTAAAATGAATATTGATGTATTTCAGTAAATTGATCACACATCCAGATTTAAAACTGATAGCGTTGCCATATTAATATACTTTTCTAAAATAATCATACTCAATATCATATTAAGTACACATAGTGTATTCATATTAAGTATACCAATAATATTAAACCAATACCCCAATCTAAAAACTTAAATTTGTCATTCAACATGGCATGTTAAAAAGTATTATAACAATTTGTTCCTCATATATTTACATTCAACCAACAATGTCTAACCTCAAAGTTTATCAACATTAATAAATGATAATACATACTCAAACCATTCTTTACGGACTTCATCCAGTTCCTCTACCGTGAAGTTTTCTTTACTCTCCCATTAAAAAAATCAGAAGTAAATGTTAATAAATGAGAACATAATTTAGCTTTTTTTTTTTTTGAAGATATAATGAGTTTATAAAATTTATACTAACCTTAAATAGTGTGATCATAAAATCATATAAAATTATCTCTCACATAAAATGAAGGACATAATATCCACATTCAGTATTATCAGGTTGATGAGATATCTAAAAATTAAATTGAGTGGGTTTAAAAAATATTTATCTACACAAACTCAACATAAAAGAATAAATTTCACATTTACTGGTAATGATACCTATTTCAGTTTCTTTGCCTTCTTATCGAATATAGATATTACCCTAAATTGAGAAGAAAAAAATTACTTAATACATAAATAAAATTACTTATGAAGAAATAAAAGATATATAATATAATAAAGTATAATACATTTTTATAAAAGTTTGAATATCGAGGTTAGGCATCACCATTGGATTAACCGAATTAAGTAAGTATGGCATTAAGGATTTGGTGTCAATCACAATAAGCACCCAATAACGACTGTAAAATAATAACAATGATATACTCAGATTACGTATCATATCAGATTTGGGTAAGGTTAGAATATAACTTACTGCGCATTATACGGGAGCAAATAATAATCAATCAATCTTTTCATGCATTCAATCATATGATTAGCACGATAAGCGATTGTGTCACTCTATTCACTAATGAAGTTGGGGTCAATAAATCTAAATTTGTTGGTCAACTATCTCCTTTTGAGCTATCTATATAGGAAGTTGCACGATAACAATCAACATGCTAGTTAATATTACACCATAATATAGATTAATACATATTGAATGTGCATATTTGTATTTATAATCTAATCTCATATAAGCAACAATATCAACAGCTCATAATTCATCCAGTTTACAAAATTTTTTAACCTTCTCCACACCAATGAAAGAAAATAATAGTTTATCAAATAACCCTTCCTCAGACTCAATGGTTACGAAGTTTCCTCTAGATAAATGCTTCAATGAATAATTAGGTAACTTATCCATGGTAGCCTGAGCAAGGGTCATACTCTGAGTCCTAACATCTTGCTACAATATTTAATGAAATATAAGTACTAAAACTAAATCAATAAATATAATAAACAAATTAATATTAAACTTATAAACAAAATCATACTTCATGGGTGGTAGTAGAGGATGGGTTCTCTACTTAACTTGCAACGAAAGCTTGCCTTACGTGGACGATGCTATCAACCTGGCCTACTAGCATACTATGCTGCGTTGCTACCAACATGGCCTCCAAAGTAGTGAGTTTTTACTGTTGCTCATTGAGACGTTGCTCTTAGTCATCAATTCATTGCTATTAGTGCTCAATGATTGCTTCATATTGTGCATTTCTCATTCATGGAGTTTTGGGTTAATTACTAAAAAAATTTGATGGTAAGATACATTTACTAACCCCATGAACACGACCTGGCCTTTTTTTAGCGCCTAATGCTAAAGACAATGGATTTTCACCATACTGATTTGCCAGTTCATCAGATTTGATTTTGGTAACATAGTCATCTTGAAAGACAATAATAATATGGGCTATAATAACAAATTCATAGAAGTTAGTATACAATCATGCATACAACCATAATGCCAATCATACATGATACAAAAAAGTAGTTATACATACAATCTTTTTTTTAATTTCTTCAATTACTTCATCTGTAAAGGATCTATTCTTCCGTAGATGTCTTTATTTTTAGACATCCTATCTAAAAACTTCGGTGCCACAACTCGCTGATTCTTATTAAATTAATGTAATATAAGAATCAAAATGTATGAAATAAATGTTCATAAATATTCATTAATGAGTATAAAATAAATGTGTGAATACATACAAGCTCATGCTTCACATTTGCATATTCCTTTCTCGTTGTCCGATGGTGATATTGTTTTTTGGCTCGAATGATTCATTGGTTTTCTTTAATTTTCTATAAAAGAAAGAAATTACATCAATCACATATAAAGATCAAAGGATATATTGCATAAAGACTTATAAACAATTTTTTTTGGTAATGGGTTTGAGTACAGAGAAATCTTTTAAAAGTTGATATCGAAAAAAATTTATCCAATCTTCAATACTTATTACATCTATATATGATGTAAGTGAAACAACCAATACATCACTTTGATAAGCCAATGGTAAAATATATTAGGTTATCAATTTGCTTTTAAAGTCTTTGAATACTTTCCAGTAGATTGCAACATAATCTTTTTACAGTCAATTAGGATGTTGAACCGTTCCTAAAAAATTTAACATAATTAGTATTAACACATTGAATTTCAATTAAATGATCATTTAACAAATTTTACAAAATAATTGAATAAACATACCACAACCGACTATCATATATTATTCTTTAGATCATTAAGAACTCATCATCAATTGGTGTATGTAATTGAAATCCAACTATGGATGATAGCTCTAATATGAGTAGCCAACTTGGTAGCTCCTTCAGACATTGGCTACCTACTTTGATTGAAGTCAACATGAATTTTTGTGTCACTTATTTTAATTTGTTTATTTAGGCCCTTTCTTTTTTTTTTTGGCCTACAGGTGTATCTTGTGCATATCCAATAGAAGGAGAATAATGTTATTCAGAGTCCATAATACCTATAATTTTAATCATAATTATATGAATTACACAAAATGACCGTCTAAATTTAACACTATATGTAATTAAATACAACTAATACCATACGACGTACAGAAACACCATTAAGCAAACTAATCAGCAATTTGCTCAGACACACCCTTCAACAAATCATTCAAAAATTCCATTCAGCAAACCATTCAATTTATGATTCAACATACCAATATCATACAATACCATTCAGTAAAACACTATCACATAATAAGGTTCAGCAAACCATAATATTTAAAGAAAACTACACAAAAACAGCATACATGAAATGAAAGGTGCTTGGACGACAATGCTTACGATGAAATTAATAAAAATATATATGCATATGTAAATAGTAAGGAACAAAAAAAAAAATAGCTCTATCGAATAATATAAATAATATAGTAAACAAAAAAAAATAAAGACATATCGGTAAACAGAGAGGTGCACATTGTTGATTTGTTGAAGATTAGTGGCGATGATAAGATAAAGAAACCAAAAGTTTGATAGAAATGTGTTTATGGGTTTGGTTTGGTTGATTAGTGCAGCTTCTAATCGTTCTCTATACTAACAGTTTGTGATTCTGATGTTGAAGACGAGGGAATGAATATAAAAATTATTATTAAAGGTGTTTTTCTGAAAAAAAAAATACCTTTAATAATCTCCTTAAAATTTTAGTTGGAGATTATTGAATGCATTTTTTACTAAAAGATGCCTTTTGTAATCCAAAAAATAATTTTCAAAGAAAATTATTAAAGGTGTTTTTCCTTTAAAAACACCTTTGATAATTCTGAACAAAAATTATTAAAGGTATTTTTAGTAGAAAATCACGTTTACTGATATTCCCGTGATAAGAATAAAGGGAATTATTGAAAGCATATTATGCAAAAATACCTTCAATAAATTCCTTGAAAAAATTATAACAAATTACTGAAGGTATTTTTTTGAAAAAAAAAAATATCTTCAAAAATCTCCTTAACATTATTAAAGGTGTTTTATACTAAGAGACGCCTTTAATAATCTCAAAATTTTTTTTTTAAAAATTATTAAAGGTGTTTGTTATCAAAAAATGCCTTCAATAATTTTTAGTTAGAAAAAAATTAAGACGAATTGGTGAAGGTATTTTTTTAAAAATAAACGCTTTCACTAACCGTCTTAAAATATAAGTAGTGAAATATTAAAGGCGTTTTTCACTAGAAGACGCCTTTAATAATCTCAAAATTTTTTAAAAAGAAATTATTGAAAGCATTTTTTTGGAATAAATGTCTTCACTAATCATATTAAAATTTGAGTACTAGTATATTAAATGTGTTTTTCACTAGAAGATACCTTTAATAATCCTAAAAATTTTTAAAATGAAATTATTGAAGGCGTTTGTTCTAAAAAAACGTCTTTAATAATTATGTACATAAATTAAATAGAATCAGTGAAGGTATTTTTCTAGAATAAATGCTTTCATTAACCGTCTTAAAATTTGAGTAATAAAATATTAAATGTATTTTTCACTAGAAGACGTCTTTAATAATCCTAAAAATTTTTTAAAAAATTATTGAAGACGTTTGCTCTAAAAAAATACCTTCAATAATTATGTACACAAATTAAAAGGAATTAGTGAAGGCATTTTTCTAAAATAAATGCCTTCACTAATTCCTTTTAATTTATGTACATAATTATTGAAAGCATTTTTTGAGAACAAACGCCTTTAATAAATTTCTTCAAAAAATAAAACAAATTAGTCAAGGCATTTTTCTGGAATAAACACCTTCAATAACCCTTTAAAATTTTAGTAGTGTAATATTAAAGTCGTTTTGTACAGAAGATGTCTTTAATAATCTCAAACAATTTTTAAAATAAAATTATTGAAGGCGTTTTTAGTAGAAAACTACCTTCACTGATATTCACAGATAAAAATGAAAGAATTATTGAACGTGTATTATGTAAAAAAATACCTTCAATAAATACGTCATAAAAATTAGATGAAATTAGTAAATGTATTTTTGAGGCGTAAATACCTTTAATAATCCCAAACAATTCTATTATGACTCTGTTGAAGACACTTATAGTATATTCAAAAAAATATTTAGGAAAAAATTATTTAAGATGTTTTTCTTAGTAAATGCCTTCAATAATCTAGTCCTATAAAATTGTCCCCAAACTTAGCGCATCCAATCACCAACTTCAAGCTTTATCTTTATATTTTACTATTTCTCTTTCCATACAAACTATAATTTACTTTTCCTTCAGTTTTTAGTATTTGAGTATTGTCTTTTAAAACCCTATTTCTACTCTTCATTAGTTATTTACTTTAGCTTTTACTTCATTCGACTATTTTTTCAGCTTTTACAATTCACAATTTTCTTTTTAGTTTAAACAATTTTCTCCAAAACCCACCTTCTTCAAATACCCATTTTTAACCCATTATCCACTTCCCTTTCATTTTCATTTTTTTCATTTTTTGGGTTTTCTCTATACCTGTTTTACCTTATTTTATCCCTAACTATAAATTCTCTTGAGTTCTCATTTTCTATAAGCACTAGTCTTTTTATTATCTTTTGTTTAAAATATAGTAAATTTAAGTATTTTATATGTTCGTTTTCATATAAATTATTTATATACATTTGGTCTGATAATGTAGCAAGTATTAAATGGATAAGAGTTGGATGCAAAAGTCAAAATTAAGTCAAGAGTATAGAGATAAAGTGGAAAGTTTTCTTAATTTTGCATTTGAGAATACAAGTGAAGATATTCTGATGTTATGCCCATGTGTGAAATGTGCTAATATCGATTGGCAAAAGCGTCAAGTTATTTTTGAACATTTAATTTGTATTAGATTTTTCTCGAGATATGTTAATTGATATTTTCATGAAGAGTTTGTATCATCAAGGTCTTTCACTAGAGTTTTTTCAACTTCAAAAGCTCCCTAACACTAACATAATCCTTTTATAGTAAATGACATTAAAGGTATATTACGAGATACTTTTAACATTCATAACCAATATTTTTGTAATTTTTTTCTCAAAATGATGGATTTAATTAGTCAAATATTGAAATGAATGAATTTGGTGAACCTAGGATAGGTGTATGTGACAACAACCTAGAAAAGAAGCATCAAAGTTTTATAAGTTGCTTGAGAATATGAATGAAGAACTTTATGAGGGATCAAAGCATTTAAGGTTATCTTTCTGTGTTCATCTTTGTCACTTGAAATGCTTATATGGATGAATGAAAAACTCTCTGACTTTATTATTAGAGTTTATAAAAAAAAATGTTTCATTTTACAAAAATTTTTGAATCTTGTAAGGAATCAAAGAAGATGATCAATGATTTAGGTCTCGGATATGAAAAAATTCATAGTTGTCTCAATGATTGCATGTTATATTATGGTGATAGAAAAATCAAGAATCTTGTCATTTGTGTGGTATTTCTCGTTGGGTGGACAAAAACTCTGATAAAAGATTGAATGAGGATGGTGATGATGTCTGTGTCAAAAAGAAGTTTGTTAAGGTTTTACGTTATTTTTCATTAATAAAAAGACTTCAACAACTCTTCATGTCTCCAAAACTGTAGATTTAATAAGGTGGTATCATGAGAAGCAAACGAATGATGGATCATTGAGACATCTTATAAATTCTTTGGCATGAAAATTATTTTATTCTAAGTTTCCAAACTTCGCATCTAATTCTAAAATGTTATGTTTGAACTAGCATCTGATGGATTCAACACATTCAAAATGATGAGTATTTCTTATAGTACTTGACCAGTTGTATTAATTCCTTACAATTTACCACTATAGATTGCTATAAAGCAACAGTCATTTATATTGTCTATAATAATTACTGGAAAAAAATGTTTGGGTAATGATATAGACATCTACTTACAACCTCTTATTAAAGAGTTAAGGAGATTCCTTTTACCCATTAGTGGGTCTAATATCTTGTCAAAGTTAAAAGATATCAATTTCATTTATGAAAAAATGACTCTATTAAGGAAAAGAGTAAAAGACATCTTTGAAGGTGTTTAGTCTCATATTACGCAAATTGGTGATACTGATACTGAAATTGGTGATCTTGATGTTTAAAGTGATGAAGATAATGATAAAGAAGATGACTCCAATAAGTCTGAGTTGTGAAAAAAAAGAAGTATTTTTTTTTGTTATCTTATTGAAAATATAATTTATTATGTCATAACCTTAATTTGATGCACATAAAGAAGAATTTTTGTGAAAATTTTATAGAAACAATTCTTAATGTGAATAGAAGATTAAAGGCTGACTTAAAGAGTCGACTTGACCTAGTTGATATAGGGATTCACCCTGACCTTTATTTGAAGTTACTTCCTAATGGCAAATATCGATTGCTTGCTGTTTGTTTTGGAATTTCTAAAGTTGAAAAAGATGTGTTTTGCAAGGTTTTAAAAAATGTCAAAGTTTCGGATGGCTATGCATCAAATATATAAAAATTTGTGAATCTGAAAGAGCGAAAAATTTTTTCATTTAAGTCACATAATTATCACATTTTGATGCAAAACTTACATCCAATTGCTTTACATTCATCAATGTCAAAACAAGTCACTTATGTGGTAATTAAATTGAGTAACATATTTAAATCTCTATGTGAAAAATGTATGAATGTGGAAGAGGTTGACAAACTTTAAAATTAAGCCATGATTACTTTATGCCATTTAGAAAAGATTTTTCCTCTAAACTTCTTCACTATTATGATGTATTTGATTATCCACCTTCCATATGAAGCAAAAGTTGGTGGGCCAGTTTATTATCGATGGATGTATCCTATCGAAAGGTATTATTGTTTAATAGATAGATTAAGTTTTTATTGATGATCATACCACTCTAGTTAAAAAGATATATGACTAATGTTTTATGCGATAGGTTTTTTGGAGGTTAAAGTCTTATTATCGCAACAAACGCTATCTGAAAGGTTCTATTGCTAAAGAATATTTAGTAAAAGAGTGTATGACATTTTGTTCTCATTATTTGAAAGATGTTAAAATGAAATTTAATATACCATCAAGAAATGTTGGTATGCAGCATACTGACTCTGCCTACAGTTATCTTTTTCAAAATTTTGGACAACCAATAGGCGAAGCTAAAATAGTGGAGTTAGATGATAAATCTTAGGCACAAGCACATCGATATGTTCTTTTTCATCATAACTCTATTGAATCATTTCACACATAAGTTTTTTAGCAAGAAAATTATTCATTATATTAACCACAATTTATTATATTTTTTTATTGTTAATACTTTATCGTGATGCTTTATAGTAAGTATAAAAATAATTTGAGAGCTCCTGCACATTATCAATGATCAAACCCTTAAAAGCTTGATAATTTATTCGTCGAAAACTTTCGTGAATGGTTAGGAACAACTGTAAATAATGACATACTTTCCCTTATAAGAAATCTACATAGAATGCTTACGATATAACTAACATTAATAACATATATATATTTATTTCACTTTTATAGGTTTGAAGTGGAAGGCTTGTTAGTGAAGAGATGAAGTGTCTTTCACAAGGTCTAAACAGGATTGTGAAATGATACGAAAGTTTCATTATCAATGGATTTGGATTTCACACTAAATCCTGTGAGAGATTTAGAAGTACACAAAATTCAATAGTTGTTTATTATGGCATGATTAATGACATCATTGAGTTGGATTATTATGGCAAGTGAAAAGTTGTTTTATTTCGGTGTGATGGGGTTGATGTGAATAGTATGAAGGATATTAAAAAATATCAGTATGGATTTACACTTGTGAATTTTTTTCAATTAATTCACACTTGACAACAACTCATCGATGAACCTTATGTTTTTTCCTCTCAAGTCAAACAAGTTTTTTATTCTGAAGATCCTAAAGAATTGGGTTGGTTTGTTGTTCTTCGAAACACACTTGGAGATTTATTTGATATGGGGTTAGACATAAGATATGATATTAAACATGCAACTAAATGTTATCCTTTTGCTGAACAAAATTTAGATAAAAATATCTCCAGTACCTACACTTAGTGGGTCTGCGAAGATGTTAATAAAGACATTTATGAACCATGATGGATCATTTATATTTTATAATTCGAGTGTTTAAGACATAATGTAGTAAATGATTGTATGTAATTAATGTCGCATTCGCTATTGTATATTTATTGTATTATAAATCATACATTATCTTTTAATTTAATTAAATCGATATGCTTTTTATATATCGTAGGTTATGATTTCTTAACTTCTCAATGTCTTTATATATGTTCTAAACTAATATATTTTATATATTCACTTTTATGATGCAGATAAGCTACAATGCAGAGGAATGGATTGAAAGGAATACATATCAAAGATATTAGTTCAGAATCTTTTGTGATACCTATTGATATTGGCTATAGACTAAATCTTTTAGAGGGGAATGAACGTATTATCGGATATAACTCAATCACTTCTAACCCTTCAATTGATATTGGATCTAGCAATATGAAAGGTCTAAGTTTAGATAATATCCCGTCAATTGATTATGCTTTTAAATTTGAATGCAGGTATCATATACTTCATATCTAGAATTCGATTATAATGATAAAAGTATTGCCATTTTACAAATTTATTTTTTATTTTTTGCAGTTGATAACAATGGTCAACGGAAGATCAAAGGTCAGCAACTTTAAAAGAATTGTTTGCACTACCTTCGAACGAGTGTATTGTAGTATCTGCAAACTTTGATAAGCAACCAATTAGTAAAGAGGCTCAACTGTTGGCTGAATTTCTAGGCATGCTTGCCTATAATGGAATGAAATTACCTATTCATTATGAAACATGGCATAAAGTTCTAGCAGAAGTTAAGGTCGATACTTTAAATTTTATTGAGGTATTAGTATAATTAATTACATATAAAAAAATTAATTATTTTAAATTTGGTTTATTGATTAAAACTTTACTTTTTGTATTATTACAGTCAAGATTTGTACTTGAAATACCAATTTCATTTGTGCTTAAGTCATTAGGAAAGAAATGAAAAGATTAGAAGCATAATTTGAAGAATAAGTATTTCGATCGAAATACTATTACAGAGGCGACGATGGAAAATCTACCCTTTAATGTGATTAGGTGGCAATATGAACAATTAGTTAGATTTTGGTTCTCAAGAAAATGAGAGGTACTAATTTATAACTTTGTATGGTAGAATGAAATAATGAAAGTGTTTTATGCTTTAAGTTGGTAATATTTGTTTTTCTACCATATACGTAATTATTTTTTAAGACAGAAAAGAGAAAATATTGGGATTAGTAGTAGAAGCAACAGAAATATAGCCACACAAATGGATCAAAAAGTTTTACAAGAAAGCAAAAAGAAATAGTAAGTTTATTATTTTAAACTTATTATAATGAATGAACTTTTTGTGCCGTTAAAATGTAAATATGCAAATTAACAGTTATTGTTCTATTTTTAATAGTTTTGATAGTTTTAATACATGATATTAAACTTATCAAAACTTTTGAACTTAGTTGACACGGATGATATGTATAAAAAAATTATTGTTTATGTCTATTTAGGTAAAAATACAAATTTGTTGTTATTATTCTATTTAAACAGTTTAGATAGCTTCACTACTTGATATTAAACTTGTACGATTAATTGAACTTGGATTCTATGATTGATATAGGTGAAAAAGTTATCATTTATGTCTATTTGGGACTATTTTTACCTTTAAAAGGCAAAAATACAAATTAAACTTTTGGATGACTTTCAACATTTTGAATGGCTTCAATCCATGATATTAAACTTGTCTAAATAATTGAATTTGGTTCCCATGATAGATATGTGTGAAAGGCCAAAATGCTTTTATTGTTTACATCTGTTTAAGACTAATGTGTCGTTAATGGGCCAAAATATAAATACATGATATTAAAATTATTTAAAATTTTTGAACTTGATTGACAAGCTTGATATGAATGAGTAAGTTACGGTTGATATATATCCTATCAAATAACATATGTTTTTGTATAAGAGATTAAGATGGGCGGTAAAATTGGACGTGTGAAACTTTTTCGCTTAACACACATAAAAAAGATAGATCTTACATGAATGTCAAAACACAAGAAATTATGATAATTTATAACATCTATTTTAACAAAAAGTAAATATTTACTCTTTTTAACATATTATCAACTAATCATTAAACTTGATAGTTATATATGACTAATTTAAAAGAGAAAGCAAAATAGAAAATGATTGCTGAAATTGAAGTAGTATCTGATGATTTTCTCAACATGCAAGAATTAAAAAATTGGATATTCATAGAAGTTGCTAGAAAAGAAAGGCATGGACAGATCCAAGGCCTTGGATTGGGTCCAACACCATCTACCTACTATAAACATAGCTCTCAGCAATTTACATTCTTAACAAGTCAGTCTTCGCGAGACATTTCAATATTGAGAGAGGAATTACAAACTATGCAACAACATTTTTAAAAAATGGATGCAAAAAGAGAATATGAGCGTACCAAAATTGAAGAATAACATGCCAGAATGAAGTAAGAACGTGCAAAATTTTAGCAATTGCATGATCGATTTGATCATCTTATGAATTTTGTGCAACAATAATTTTTAAGAACTTATCTTGGTGATCCACTAACTCAGGTATTATATTCAGTAAATATTTATATTTTTTAATATAAAAAAAGCTTACAATGAAGTGTTAAAAATTGTATACTATTATTCAGTAGGTTCTTTAGCACGCTAGTAACCAAGGTGAAAAAATTCATTCATCAATTGGTAGCCTTCAAAATTTATGCAGTCATCAATTTTATACATTTTAATTTTTATTTTGTTAATGTATTAAAAAAATTTGAATATTATTATATTAATTATTAAACTTTGTGTTAATTATATGCATATTTGAACATAAATTAAGTTTATATTAATTTCAGTTTTCGAATTTAAGTTCTTTTATGAAAATAATAAATATTAATAGAAATTTTTTATTTAAAAAAAAATACATTTCTTAATTTTACGGTATTTACGTTTAAGAATATCGCTAAATGAATAATTTAGTGACGTTTGTACCATAAAATACCATTAAAAATAGCAGTGCTCTTACTAAAAAACGCGCTAAATTAGCGACATTTTTTTTATACAAACGCTACCAAGTAAAGGCATTTTTCTGATAAAAACACACTAAATTAGGGTGTCTCAAAGATACAAACACTGCTAAAATAATGATATTTTTTAGATACAAACGTCACTAATATAGTAGCATTTTTCATATACAAACGCCGCTAATATAGCGGCGTTTTCCATATACAAACATCTCTAATATATCGGCATTTTATAGAAAACACTGATATTTTCTGTAACATGTGTATAGTGGTATTCTGACTGGTATTTTTCACAAACGCTGCAAATCTTTTAGTAACGTTTATAAACACTGCTAAACGTTTAAAAAAACGCCGCTAAAAACTTAAACCTCCGTAGTGTAATGAGAATTTAAATTTTGATAATTGAAATTAAGAATTCAACATAAACCAGGTAAAATCCCCTGTTTTATTAATCATGGGAATCTTTGTATACTACTTTGTAGCATTTTATTTCCCTTTGTTGAGAAGAAAGTGGGAAAACAATAGAAGCCGGCCACTACAAGAGAATTTTTCTGCCTTTCAGGACCTTTGCACCTCACTGCAATTGACCGTTAAACACCTTCCTTTCACAGAAGGGAGTTGCTTTATTAAGAACTCCAATGTGTAATTACATTCTTAAATTTGTTCTTAACAACATTGCAAGATACAAGGACATTAAGGCAATTGAATAAATTTGGAAGATCAAACTTCTGGGATTTGTCAAGTAGTAAACTTAAAAAAAGAACGTTTCAAGTAGCAAACGTCATAATTAAAAAAACAAGGGTCTGGTATAATGGCTATTTGGAACACAGGAGGAAGATGGAGGAGATTGGGGCTGGAAACATTGAGACTCGAGGGGATTGCAACACAGGATTCTATAAGGAGTTTATTGTCAGGTTCCGCTGAAGAGCGATTCAGAACCTTTACATCTGCTTCCTTTGGCCTATCTCTCATTATTAATTTGGGCTAGTCTCCAAATTTCTAACGAACTCATGGAATTCACCAGTAGTGGAATCCTAGTTATCATGATTGACATACTTAATTGTGGCGACTAATGTTTCATCTCTTTTAAGTTTTTCTAAAGTTATTTTACGGGAACAACATCATCATATACACAATAAAGATAATACGAAACAGGTAAAAAAGTTGTTTCATTGAAAATTCCTTCATGGAATAGACATTAAAACAATTATTCATGAAACATCTATTTTATGAAATAACTGTTCAAAAAACAACTATTAACAGAAAATTTCTTTTGCGAAATTACTCTTTCACAAACAATTGTTCACGGAATAATTATTTAAGAAACAATTTTTTCACGGAATAACATTTAGTTATTCATGAAATAACTATCGCAAGAAACAATATCAATACTTTTACTGAAAGCTCTTTCACAAAAAATTACTTTACTAAGAATTATTTTATAAAAGATGCTTCATAAAATATTACTTTATAAAAAAGAAAAGGTAAAAATAATCCTAGAATATAACAAGAATCTTGAGTTAATTTTACAATTGAGATGTTTTAAAGAACTTGACTTAATGAATCAAATATGAAGATAGTTAAAAGATCATCCCTTAACCCTTCTTTAAAGTATTAGTGTTTCTTCCTTCTTTTAGAGCAAATAGTGATATTTTATATTTACTATCTCCATCATCTAAAATTAATTAAACTCCTGAGAGACAATATATTAAAACATTATGTAATGGTCAATTCCATCTTTTTTCTTATTCAACACTCATGTTATGTAACTCTCATTTTGAAAAGTTACATATAGGAGTTCCCACAACTCATTTGGAGAGGATTTTGGACTTTGATAAATTTCTCACAATTTTCTCTCTCAAACTTTCTCTACAATTCTCTCTTCTAAGTTCCCTTCTTAGTTTTATTCTGCTGTCACACTCAATACTTCAGAAACTGCTCTAATCTTTCTTTCAGCCGTCTTCTGGTTCACTCCGTTTCATTTGATTGCAACATTTTCTCATCTAACCAAGGAACTCCGGTTCACTCCATTTTACTTGATTGGAACGCTTCCTCACTTAACCAAATAACCCTTTTACAGATAGTCAGTCAGAACTGCATGAATACAGATAGTACATGTTCTTTCATGACCTTTTTTAGTGGATGACATAGAGGAAAGTTAGATCACTGACTTTTTGGTGGAAGAACCCTGGGGATTGTAATTTCTACTCGTTAGTTACCTTTATAAGAAATAGAAGATGTAAACTGATCATCTTCTAAAAGTGTAAAGAATCAGATAGGGCTTGAAGAATTCCGATTTCTAAAACATTATATCTACATTGTGCATGTTGCGGTTATGTTTCTGTAATTCAAAGGAACTTTGATGGACTTGAGAATTATGCTTGGTCATGTTGGCCTCTTCTTTGGTCTCACATAGCCTTTTTACTCTCCAATTTCCACTGAAAGTTTGTCCACCAATTATTCTGAAAAATGGAATTTATTTTACCTTTTAATGAATGGATCGCAGGTGTTTTAAAACTGAATAATTGCTCTTTTTTCGTGGATAAGGATTTGATGCTATATCCTAGTTTCAGACCAAAAGAAATATTCTCATGGAGTACTCTTTGTCTTCAACTTTTTAGTTTTTTTTTTTTTTTTCTTTTTCTTAGGTCAAAAAGAAAAAGAAAAAACTTGTCACTTGTGTTCGTTGATTTCACGCCACCATGATTGCTGCTAGTCATGTTCTAAAACTTCTTCTGCAACTCTCTCAGCTTCTTCCTCTCTCGCCAAAGAATTTCCAATAAGATTGGAAAATCTTATTTCATTGGCCTAAAGGTACGGTTTCTTTACTCATTAATTTTTTTGTGTTAGATAAAATTAACATGATTATACTTGTCTTGTCAGGATTTAGATTCCTACATATAAGCTTAGAACTATTAAAATCTCCCCTGCCTGCCATGACCTTGAAGCCAAATCACACAAATTGTACGGTAATGAGATAAATGGTGAAACATAATCTGCCAACTATTATATCTGTCCTTCACGATGCAAGCTCTGGTTTTGCTTAAGCCATTTGGCTAGAATCTAGCTCGTCTATTGTTGAGAAAAGTTTTTCCTTTTTTTGTTTTTTGTGATGCACTTACTTCCTTCAATATATTTAAAAATAGGTATGGCCTCTGACAGTGCAATTTTCAGTCATTCGGGACCTTCACACCTTACAGCCATTGACTGGTAAGAGCTTTGGATGCAGCTATTATCTCATTTAGAGGAATTTCAATCCGTCTTAGAGGATGTTGAATGGTGAATATGTTGGCTAGGTAGCAGGAGAGCAATAAGGCCAAAGTTATATTTGATTTTTCACTCTATGGAGAGTTGGTAAAACGTGGAAATGAGATTATTGAGACTTCAAAGCTAAATTTTTACTGATATCATAAGTCTGGATAGATTATTTGAAGTATTTCTGAACTTTTAAATAGGAAGGAGAATTTTTTCAGGTCAAACGAACATCACCGAAGATCAATTGCTGCCAGTTTGGTTCAGGGCGTTTATGTTCTAGAACGTGATCGCCAGAAGAATCGTCAAGGGCCCCAAGCTTATGCTCCTCCCTGGTGGGAATCATTTAATTTTCAACTAATCCATCGTCTTATTGATGATGTTGATCAATCCGTTTTTGGTGCCATTTATGAATTCAACTCCTCTGCTCGCAAATCTACACCAAAAATTGCCCCAAATTATGTTATTGCCTTTCGGGGTACTCTGAACACTCCAGCCTCTATATTCCGTGATCTCAAGTTGGATTTGCTCTGCATCTGCAACAGACTTCATGTAAGCTCCAGGTTTCAGCTGGCCATGAAGTTTGTGGAGGATATAGCTGCTACAGCTACTGCAAATGGATCCAACATTTGGTTAGCAGGACATTCACTTGGGTCAGCTATGGCTTTGCTGGCTGGGAAGAACTTGACTAAGTTGGGTTGTTTGGTGGAAACATACCTCTTTAATCCCCCATTTTTATCTGCCCCAGTGGAAATACTCAAGCCTCAAGTACTGAAAAATGGGATTCGCTTCACGAATAGTGTAGTTAATGCAGCACTCACAATTGCCATTAAGGGTCGCCATCCAAAGCCTGAGGATGATCCATTTACTACATTATCTTCATGGACTCCTTTCCTGTTTGTGAATCCATCTGATCTTATTTGTTCAGAGTATAAGGGATATTTTGAACACAGGAAAAAGATGGAGGAGATTGGAGCTGGGAAAATCGAAAGGCTTTCAACCCAGAATTCAATTGTTTGTCTCTTCTCAACCGTATTGAAGAAGAATTCAGAACCATTGCATCTGCTTCCTTCAGCTTATCTGACAATTAATCAAAATCCACTTCGAAATTTTAAAAGAGCTCATGGGATTGAACAGTGGTGGGACCCTAATTTTAATGGTAGGGTTGAACTACACCAGTTCAAATAATCTGCCAGACAACTCTTTTATTATGAAAAGTTATTTGGTGGATGAATCAGTCTATTCCAGCTGGAAACTTGGGAATTTTCCAATCCTTTTTGTTGCCTAATCACTAGTAACAGACTTGAAAAGGAAAAACCAGATTTTAAAGAATGTGAACCGGTTCTTTCCAACATATATCCTCAACATTGTTGTGCGGATCAGACATTACTCTGGACCATGGCTGGGGGATTTTGTTGTGCTTTAGCATGACTCGGTCCGAACATCTTCCTTTGAAATGGACAAGAAGTACAATGTGCCTATGCTTCTTGTTTAGTACGCGATTGACTATATTAATAGCTTCAAAAGATTTGGTTTGATGAACTGCATTGATTTTAGTTACCCCAGTGGCAGTGACTGCTGCACATTAGTTTCATGCAACAACATTCAGTTCACATTTCCCTGAACCTGGGAAAAGGAGGGTAGATTGCAAGGGAACAAAGAAATTTATCAAAGAAGACATCCTATCAGCTCTCAAAATAGACTTAAAAAGCATATTAAAAAGTTACAACAATTAAAATGAGAAACACTATGTTTAGCATCAAGTCATTTAACACTAAAAATGTATACAAAATTACAAGCCCAGGTCCAACCAGTGCTGGGGCTAAGGTTTACATTCATTTTCAAGCATTCAACCGATTCAGACTTCGGAGCCCATTAGAAGTGACAGAAATTCCCACTTTTTAAATTTACAAGAGGAAAATAAGACTCGAAGCAGCAGAAAAAGTCCAAAAAATACAAAAACAGCTGTCAAAAATAAAATTGTAGATAGTTTTAATATGCAGTTGTAGATATATAATTTATGGATTTATTAGAATAAGATAATTATAAATTAGAAGAATAATTGTTCTTTTTTTAAAATCCGTAAGACCATAATTAATAACCATAAACAGCCAAAAGATCTTACTTTATCCCCACAAATTCAACTGCTTGGGGGAGAAGACCGAAGACCAAAACGCTAAAAAGGAGAAGACAGAGAGAAACAGCCGAATGCATTCTTGCTCAGGAAGAAGGCCGAGAATTATGGCGTCCTCATTGTCATTACCTCAAAATATCATCACCGACATCCTCTCTAGATTACCTGTCAAGTCCCTAACCCGATTCAAATCCGTTTCCAAAAACTGGGGCCACCTCACTTCCACCCCTGCTTTGGTGGCCACCCATCTCAGCCGCTCTTCTCCCGATCCATCTCTCCTCATCCGCCGCTACAACACCCAATCCGGTGGGGGATTCGGGATCTGGCTGATCACTAACCCTACTCGAAATTACGGCAGCCTTCTCTTGAAGATCCCCTTGCAAGAACCGCTTCCTCGGTTTCCGAAAATCGTGGGTTCCGTCGATGGTTTGGTTTGTCTCGATGTTTCCCCTTGTTATGGTTCCGAATTTGTTTTATGGAACCCTGGAACTAAGCAATTTAAAGGCCTCTTTCCTTTGATTGCTTCCTCCAAAAGTAACCCTATTTGGTTGGTCTTTCTTGGGTTCGGCTTTGATTCTTTCAACAATGATTATAAGCTAGTCAGAATCGTTTCTTTTAGAAGAAATGATGCGTTTCCATTTGTGAGGGTTGAAGTTTATTCATGGAGGGATGGGGTTTGGAAAGAAATACAAGAAAGTTTCGACTTTGCTGTGTTATGTGGAGGGCAGGATGGAGTGGTTGTTAATGGTAGTTTGAATTGGGTAGGCATTGGATTGGAAAGGTTCGCCGATCGCAAGGTTGTTGTTTCCTTTGATATGGGAAGAGAGGTTTTTAAGACAATACCATTGCCAGCCGTTACTCGACTTGCAAATGTGAAGGTCATGTCTTACATGGGATCATTGGCCATTGCTGTATATCCATTAGTTTTTGCTGCTAATGGTGATAATATGAATCGTTTCGAGTTTTGGGTACTGAGTGATTGTGATGATGGGAGTAAACAATGGACTATTATGTTTGTGATTGAGAATTTTTCAAAGTCTTTGATTCCAATAGGTACTTGGATAGATCGTGAAGTGGTGATTAAGAATATAGGAGGTAGAGCAAGAGAGGATTATCCGAGTTTTTTTTTGTATGATCCAGTTGATAAAGGAACGAAAAGGCTTCCTGTTGATTGTGTTGATTTCTATATAGAAGGTTACAGTTACGTGCAGAGCTTGGTGTCAGTCAATGGAAGAAGCTAGGATGGTAGTGGAGCAGAAGCATTCCAGATGCTAGGTCGGTTTGGTCATTTTCAATATGCTTAGGCTTTCAGTTTAGTTGATATAAATTGGTAAAGACTTTAGTTGAAGTATCTTTTTGTTTCATAAATGAATATGGATGGATGTTGAGTTTATGCTACTGTTTTCTGACTTCAATTATTGGTTATAATACATGGTGAAATTAGCATTGGACAAGGATGAGTTGCCCTTTTCTGCAATTACTATATATTTTCTGATGAGAGGCTCTACATTATATTTTTGCTTGACTTCTTTATATGCTCATGTGGTGATTTCCTCCCTTTCTTTCCCAATAATTCCCAAAAACTAGAAATAAAAAAAGGAAAAAGCATAGAAAATCATGTTCAATGAGAGGAACCCGGATTTCAGACCCTGGTGCAGTGTGACAGAATTAGATAACTATCATCAAATGACAGTGTATTGAGTTACTTCACCCCGTAGCTATTCAGAGCATGTTGGTTGTGGCGTATGGAATAGGTATATATTAAATGCCCATTGCCCACTCTTGTGGGTGATGGCGCTTGAAAACTTTGCATTTTCACGACTATATATAGCAGTGACCAGGGGTTATTGGGGAATGTAGCAGGACAGGGTATAGATCACTTTCAAACTGGACCTCCTCAATGGCTTGGAGGTTTGGGGTGCGTATTCATAATTCTCTTGGAGCATAAAATTTTGGCAGGGGAAACCGATTGCTTTTCTTTTCTGCTACAAACTTGTCTTGCCCCTTTACTCTTTTTCACATGATTAGTTAGAATGTCATTATAACACATAGATGATTAGTAAATTTGTGATTTCATTGTGAAATTTCTCTGGAACTGACATGTGAAATCTGTCTCTCTTGTAAATCCTTCCCTCTTCGTTTGCTACTAACCCTGCCTTCAGTTGTTGCCACTGAATTCTCCTTGCTTTACGATGAAGCAACTCTAATCCAATGTAATCTAGGCACACCCTTCGACTCCTATTAAGCTAATCCCAACTTTTTTTGCAGTGGCCTACTCTGCTTTCTCTGTAACTTCGATTCTGCATTAATCTAATGCAACCCCCATGACAAGACCGTTAAGACACCCGCTTCAGCTCGTTAGCAAGCTTTGAGCGTTGCACGAGCTGCTACTGCTACGGTTTTAGCGAAGACAGTATGCTAGAGCCAATTTTCATTTTCCATTGTTTATGCAAAAATCTCAACTTACTACTGATGTTTTTGTCTCAAACTACTCTGCAAGCACAATTGGTTGCACTTTGTCTCATGTCATCATTGCTTTTAGCAATATCTATTCTATCTCCCTCCTATTTGAGATTCTTGGATTTACTCCATAAATTCTTCTGCTCGATAATGGACGGATGGACCAAAGGGAGCGGTGAAAAACGTGAGTTTACTTGAACTTGATTCTGATTTAAATTTTAAGGGCACTTTTCTTCCATTGAATACCATGGACAGTTTCACTACAATTCAACAAATGTAGAAAGATACAATAACCCATCTCAGAGCTCTATTTCTCACTAACCCAGCGGTTCACTGGGCTGGACAATTTCAAACGGTTTGTTGTTTGACCCAAGAAAGATAGGGGGCCGTTATACTATTTTGTCAATGTTTTGCATTTCTAGCTGGCAGTTTTAAGATTGGAGGAAACAATACGAATTCAGAAAACCAACTAAAGTACTCTGGTTGTGAAGCCAGCATTCAGTTATAGATTAGTTGTAATTGTTTTTCACATTTCTTTTGTGAATAAAATTTTCACTACTTCCAAAATGAACTGAAACAGTCAAATTCTGATGATACATTGGCATACTATACAAAAGAAACAGACCAAAATGTTTCCTGCAGATTACAGAAAGGAACATCAAAGAACTGAATCTGGAAAAAGAAAATACTTCTATAGAACGAAAATTAAAATTTTCCCTGTCCTGAATTCTGTCACATTGTTGTTCTGTTGTTATCAAGTCTAATGACTTCAGGCTTCTACGAAAGCTTGACTGAAAATGCACTGCCTCAAAGTTATTTTTATCTCTTCCCTTTCCCTATCCATAGCGAATTCTTGGGTCATAATTCAATTGATTATATTGGCCAGCTCCCTATAAGTAAAACGTCTAGACGGAGGATGGGCCATTCCACCAAGCTGAGTGCCTTTCTTCTGACGATGATGCTTGCTGCTGCCACGATGGAAGACATAAGTTCAATTGCTGACAGGCAAAAGAGCTTTCGTAATCAATAGTACTAAAAGTTGTATTACCAAACAAACAAGAAACCTTGTTTAATTTTTTTCCCTGTTGTAATTTCCCTTTTTTTTTTTTCACTAAACAGATACCTTGCCAAAGGAAATCCACGAGGCTTTAAAAGTCATTTTGAGAAAAAAAAAATGCTTGCTCTAATCATCTTTTCTAGTTTTCCTTCATTGATCTATATCAAGGGACTGTGATAGGGTCGTTGTTTTGAACAGGGAAAGGTCGACGACAACTGAAAAGAAATTTTGATGTCCGGATATGCCCGTCCTATCTCCTAGTGTCCTTTTACTATAACATGGTTAACATTGATGCAGACACAGCAACTTCTTTCTCATAATTCGTGCATGATGGTGATTGTAACGAGGGGACTGATGTTTCTTCAAGGATCCTATAGGAGTAACACTTCATTCAATAATGAATGTACAGCTGTGGAAAAAGTGCAGAGTCAATGGTGGAGGTCACACCAATTAATTACCCATCGGATGGATGATAAAAGGGTTGCTGGCTGCGTCCAACACAACTGTTGTTGATGAAGATAATTAAACAAGCTGAGAACCTTTGAATGGATGCAAATGATAAGAGATGACCATTCCCAATTAACCATATAGCTGGCAGATTAGAAAGTCAATAACTGGCCCATTTTTTAACACATAAGAGAAGATTATATAACTTTACAAGTCACCAAGAATAATAAGTCATGAAAGCTGTATGAAGAATTTTGCACAATCCACAACAATCACACTTCTGGAGGATGCTGATTGCCCTTATGCTGATCTAGGAATTTCTCTAAAATTACCGATAGCTTAGGTATGATAACTTATTGCCTTTCTTTTTTTTTTTTTTGGTCGTTCAAGGGGGACAAAACCCTATATTAAGAGGAGTGGGAAGGCTGGAACCCTAATCTTGATGTCTTTTTTAAGGATATCTTGATCACTAGATCAAGCAACTGAAGACTTACTTTTTTTTTTTTTTGATAATGAAGATAATAACCATCATGGGTAAATCTCATACACCTAGAATTATCCTGCAAGATATGTATATAGATAATATCTGAGTTTAGAGAACCTACTGAATACCATTTTCATCTCGCTTGACAAGTGCATCTTTGGGACATTGAACGTGGCTACTAAAAACCAAGTAGCCTTTTGCCCCTCTCTCTTGCCGTGAGAACGGCCCTAAACTGCTAGAGAAAACTGATTCTGATGTGATCAGGCTAGCTAGTGGGTAGGTACAATCAATCAGACACAAGAAAGGACCATACGAAAAATGAAGTTAGCTGAGCTAGCTTTTAACCACACCCTGGTGTTTCTAAACTAATGGCATTGATGCTGACAAATCAATATCTTGATCGACCGGCTCCATATGGACCAGAATTGACATTATAGACGAAACAGATAGACAGGTCGAGAAATAAGGAAAATTGAAAGAAATTTCGTAAAATATAGAAAAATTAATGGACACTGGAAATATGGTGTCATTACCCGACAACACTAGCGCAAAGGGTGAGTAGCACGAGGGATTTATGCACACATGTACGATGCATGCTGCAAAAGGGTGAGCAGCACCCGACAACGCTTCGCTTCTTTTGTTTCTTCTTCTCAGCCCGCCAATAAAAAAAAAATGCAGTGATAAAAAGGATACTATAACACATAAAAATCTCATTTCATCCATCATCCAAATGACACATAATTCAATCAATAGTAAAATAAAATTTGAAGCTGTAAAATTGTAAATTAATGTATATGATTCATATGATATCAATCCATGTTATATCTATGTGCAAGAGAAGAATTAAAATCTCTGTTGGCATTATTGCTTTAATCCTAACCAATGCACTACACAAAAGGATAGAAAATTGGTTCATCTCTTTCCATTCCTTTATTATATATATAGATCCCCTCCCATAAAACTAGAAACCGTAATTAATTAGAATGACAGTACTGAACAAACAATAGTTATGTGTGTTTATACATATATATATATATATATATATATATATACACACACATTAATCAGATCATTTGGCAATGATCATATAAAAACCAGAAAGATCATATCCTACCCATACCAAAAGTGCAAACTAAACAGAGACATCCTAACATGTAGTTATGTAGAATGTTTATAACTTTTCTTTTCCCACAACGACTTTCCAAAGAGATGTTGTGCTTGATTAGAGGTCCTCCCCTAATAATGCATATATATATATATATATATATATATATCAATCATCTAATTAGAAGTACTCTGGTTGAAGCATTTAATATTTAGGTAGGGGAAATTTTCCTCCAGTACTATAACATTACCATTAATTTTTTTTTCATTATTTGAAACTGATAATGATCATAATATATGGTTGAAACAATTTTCTATACAACATGATTTTCAAACCCAAGTTGTCACTCTTTCAATCATGTAATAATATTGTAATTAACCCCACATCAAGATAACAGATGCTGAATATATATAGTGTTTGACATAATGCAATACTAGCAAGAATATTCAAAGATATGAGAGAATCTCTACTAGCTAGTTTCAAATGCCACAATGCTAGGATGACCCTATTTTTCATATATAGTAGCTATCTTTTCCTCATTGTGAAGTAATTACCAGCTTGTGTGGGGATATATGGAATTGATAATTTAATTAGGATAAGGTAAAAAAAAAAAAAAAAAAAAAAAAAAGCATAAAAGTAATAGAGTTTAAAATTTTAATAAAAATTATATATAAATTTAATAAAAATAAAAAAATTATTTCGTATTTAATGTATTGACTTATGATATGATAATTTTCATATTTTATATGTGCTTAATATTAAATGAACATGACAATGATATATGAATTGTTAAGATTAAAAGACAAATGAAAAACTTTTGGGTTTTTTTAAATCACAAATGTCCAAAAAAAATTTGAGCTTTTAAAGGATAAGATCTTGGCTTTAGCAGAATTGAATTAAGTGACTATCCAACCAATTCCCACGGGACCTCTCCTGTGGCTAGGAAAGCAACAATGGGCACATAAGTAACAACTAGTATTGTTTTCAGGACAAAAAAAATGAAAAAAAAAAAAAAAAAAAAAAAGACAGAGAAGGGCTGGAAAACCAATAATGATGTGCTTATTTGCTTGTTGTTCATGCGCCCTTGTGCTCCAAACCCAAGAGTGAATGAACCTCCACTACCTGATCATCTGTTCAGATCCATTGCAGTCTGCTGCATCTCTCTGATTATTTTCTCTCTTAATTTCTCCTTCCATAGTTTCTGGTTTTTACGAGGAAGGCTCGTGACATTTGTAAAGCGACGTAAGATGAAATTAGGAGTTCATTGTACCCTAAAGGGAATTTTTTTTTTTTTCAATTTGATGAAGTTGTGGAGAGCTTTTTACAGCAACTGAACTTGAACATGGCAAATGAAAAAATGTCTACACATAATAATTAAAAAAAACAAAGAAATTTGGAAGATGATGAGTCTTTCAGTTGCAAATTAACATACACAAAATAATATGCACAAGCAATGTCTTTTTCTTCTTTTCTCCAAAATTGAATAGTACAATTGCATACTATCACATACAAATAAAAACAAAGAATTTTAAGATAACGAAGAGCTTGGGTTGGCAGAGCTAGTGCTGGTAAGGGACTCAAATACAAAGTTGGTGCAAGCCTAAGTTGAAAGCTTGGGCCAACCAGATTGATTGGTTTTGTCTCTTTCTTTAAAGTTTTTCCCACTTCTCCACTTAAATGGTTGACTAAAACCGGTGGCCTTAATGAAGAAATGGACTCATTGGTTCAGCGCTGCATCTCGTTACATCAATTGTAGACATACTTTTCACAAAATTGGAAAAGGTCGGTGAATCATTTTATTTTCGTTAGGGATTTGATGAAACAATTTGACAAGAAATTTAATTTGATCAGTACAGCTTTACATATAAAGTCTAGATGCTGAGCCTCAATGATTCATGCAAAATGATTCAATCAAGTTTCCCCTTTTACGCCTGCAAAGTAAAAGTGATATATTTCAGCCAAGATAAATTTTCTGTATCTTTCGTTTTCTCCTCATTATGGGTAAGTTGTGTACTTAAAATTGTTGTTGGTAAGAAAAGTTTCCAAAGTCTGAACATTCCTTTGTGAAAGATTCAACGGCATCTCTGGACTCTATTGTTTGTGGTCCATAATTCTTCACTGCATTAAGCCTGCTCCACCATGATGCTGACAATTCTTTTCATTTGTCCGATAGCTTTGCCACCAGATGTTAATATTTTCAGAATATATTTGTATAATTAAGAATTCATAGCTATTCTTGCACTAAACTAAAGTGATTACGACTGTACGTAGGCCTATAATCATGGTTGAAAAAAGGAGGGATTTTTCAAAGAAAAAACGACAGATTTTAGTGACATCTATGGCCCCAAATGTGCTGAAAAAAATAGAAATTAAGGAACAAAATTAAATAACTACTTTTTACCCAAATTTTTTAAGACAAAATCAGTACATTACAGTTATTCTTTCATCAATTCTAAAACCCAATAATCATAAATTTACTCCCAAATCATGTACCAACAGAAAATTACTCTCAAATCAATGGCTGGCTCATCCTGATCATGGGTTTTTTTCCATGTGTCACTTATAGGCCTATAGGCATCGATAGGCAGTAATCTGCACCATTGATATGCGAAGAAACAAAAGCTTGAGCCCTTCCTTGATCTTGGTGGCTAGATGCACATGTCATCTCTCTGAGTTCCTGGGTTCAAGACTTCAAGGGCTAACAAAAGAAGCAGAAGAAGCAAAAACTCGCATCTTGTATTTTCGCAAGTTTGCAAGACTCTTTTTCAAAAACTAGGTTACAGAAACAAATAAATCAAGATCACAATATCCAACTGGAACCCATGTTCCCCATTAAATTGATGTGGGATCCAGGGGTACTCAATCATCAATTAGATGTTCAACCGGTTCCAAATTAATTCTCTCAAACCCTTAACTCGTAGCCCAAATCCCAGCACCAAAAACCATCCATCCAAAGCTTATTTATAATTCAACAAAGTTCAGATATCTAATCAAATCTATGTGCCAATTAAGCAACCAATATAAATATATACATATAACCAAAAAAAAAAAAAAATCACTACTAATCTTTTTTAATTAGGTGTAATTAGTCACCTATTAAAATTTATCTTTTTAATAAAAATATTAAAATTTATTAAAAAAATAATTTTATGGTCAGCAAAACAGTTTAAGTCTAAAAGTCAGTTATACATAAGAAAATATTAACATTCCACAACGCCTATTTAAAACACAATTAATTACTTGTTATCTTTAATTTTAACAAAAAAGTCTGAGTTTCGATGTTTAAAAATAATTTTCTTAACCTCCTTTATTTATCAAAGTTTTTTTTTATTATTTATCATTTTTTTGTTATTTCGTTTTATTCAAGAAAAATAAATTAGAATCCATTTTATTAAAATAATTCTTAAAATATTCTAATATGTTAATAATATTTAAAAGAATTTTTTCTCACCTAAAAATTTTTTAGGCATCGTTACTCGAAATATATTAAAATCCTATCTTTGAAGCCTCGTATTTATTTTTCATAAAAATAAGATCATATATGTAATGCGAATGATAATATATTGATGCACATATTTTATTTTACTTTAAAAAATTTTATTTTTTTATATTAATTTTTTTTAGAAAGAAAAGAAAAATTTTATGATATTAAAATTTTTTTTATAAATACTCTAATATACGAGTAGTATTTAAAAAAAATTTTCTCCTCTAAAAATTTTTAAGGCATTACTATTTGAAATATTTTATAATCTCATCATTGGATAAACTATTCTTTTCCTACGTTTTTTATTTTTTAATTATTTTTACTTTTTTTTTCTAATTTTTCTAAATTTAAAATTATCCAAAGTTTAGAAATCATTTTTAATTATTTTATAAGGTTTATTTTAATTTTTTAATGGAATTCAAAATTATCAAAAATTTAAACTTTATTTTTCATCATTTTATTGTTCTTATTTTTTGTTATTATTATTATTATTGTTGTTGTTGTTGTTGTTAAAAAAGCAACTAATATTTATTTTAAAAAATTAAAATTTTGAACATGTATAAATAATACTAATAATAATAATAATAATAATAAACTTAAAATGATAAAAATACAAAAAAAAAAGAAAATATACTTAAACCAACCGGTTCAGCATACGGTTCAAATGGTCTGGTGGTTCAATAAAGGTTTAGTTAAATTAGTTTAAGGGTGGTTTAAAGGTGCTATGGCGGTTTTGGTGTGCAATTTCGAGTTGACTCATAAATCCAATGAGGCTAAAACAGCGTCAGTTTCTCCATTTCCCTTTTATATAAAAGCCCCTCTCTTTTTTCAACTCATTTCTCATTCTATTTCAACAAAAGAAAAATCTTCCAAACTCTCACAGTCATCCCTAGCAAACCTAGAACCGACCACCATGCCAGTTGTCGAAAAGCTCAAAAAACTCTCAAAATGATCCTCTCGTTTCCTTTTTTCCTGAGCCGACTTCATTTTCACTAAAAATGCATCTTAAACCCTATATCCAAAATTATACCTTTTGGCTCAAAAAAAAAAAAAAAACCCAAAACCATTTTTTTTGCTCCTTTTTTTATTTCTATATCTTTTTCTTTTGTTGGGTCCTTATTCCAAGGGTTGTTTTTTTGTTTTGGTTTTGTGTTCTCTCTTTTATTTTCTATGTAGGTGGAAAGGTTTTTCTTTTTTTGGTTTAACAGAGGATAGTTTTTGTTTGGTTTTTTTTTTTTTGGCAAGATTTATTTCTTTTTTTTTCGATCACTTTTTTGGTTTTCTTTTGGCAAAGGCTCCTTTTTTTTTTCTTTTCTAGGTATTTTTTGGCAAGGTTTTCTCTTTTTTTTTTTTTCAGGTTTACCATGAAACTTTATTTATAGAGCCCTAGCGGGGAATCAATCCCACATTTTCCTACCCTAATTTCATTACAAATGGTGGTGGTGGTAGTTGTGGCTAGCATGGCTGATGGCTAACAGTTGGCAGCTCAAGAGGCAAGTAGGTTGATGGCAGGGTAGGTGTCTGTTAAGGCAATTGGTTGTTAAGGCAAGGTATAATGGCAGCTCAAACGAATGGGTTGCCAGTGTCGTGTACGGCACCCACTATTACTGCTCCATTATTTTTTTATTAATTATTTTTTAATAATTATATTATTTTTATTAATTTTAATAAAATTAAACAAAATTAAAACAAGCCAAATAATAAAGCCCTCACATGAGTTGTGTCTTAGGCCCTAGGCACAAGAAATTAAAATCGGGCCTTGGGCCCAAAACTCAATAAAACTCAGTGAACTTAAAAAAATGGGACCCAATTCGAAGAACCCAAACAAATTTGATGTCTACATATATGCATGTCATTTTTTACCCATTGCTAACATCACGTTAATCCTTCATTTCACAGTTAAATTAAATCAATAGATCAATAGTTATAGATACATTTTTAATAAAAATAATAATAATAAAAGCAACTTAAAGATAAAAGAAATGATTATAGATTTTAGAATTTAAATATCAAATATGTTCAATGATACTTTTTAATTATGATTACATGAATTGGATTAAGATCCCTTTATATGAACCTTTTGCTTTCATTTAAATTCTAATAATTGTTAATGTATGTGTCTTTTTTAAAAAAAAGAAAAATTCTAAAATGATCAAATTCATGGCCTCAAATACATATATAGTTATGTTTCTCAAGAAATATATTAGCATCAGCATCAAAAGTGTTCATGGTAATAAAAAAACATAAACATTTCATTAAAATCGTAATCAGTTCATGCTTAAATTTTAATTGGTACAATCTACAAAAATTGACCTCCATAAAAATTCATCTAGATTTACTTAGAAGATGGCCACAAATTAAAAGTGATGAAGCTATATTGTCTTTGTTAGGAATGGCTCTGAAAAGCACAATCAGGTAAATTTATATGACTTTGGGACTATGAATTATGCACACTTTTGAACCTTTTGTATAACTGTGTCATTTCTATATTTGACACTATGACACTTATTGCTAATTAATATAGGTGTTGAACTTAGCCAAATATGAAAAAAAAAAAAAAAGACAATTTTCATGTGAATAATGAATCATATGTTTTTTTATTTTGTGTCTATCATTAGTTTTTTTTTTTTTTCACAAAAGTAGATTTTTTAAAAATCAATCTAATATCTACCATATATTTTTAATTGATAATTATAATATATAAAAATATTTTTTATTATAGTATCCTAATAGTATATTTGTTTTCATTTTTTAAAATTTATCATGTCGTCGTATTATCATGTTGTACCCATATTACATATATGTTTCTGTGCTTCGTAGTTTTGGGATTATACAGCTTTGTCCATTTTTGTTTTCTAACAGATGGCCATGGTATGCTCTTGTAAAGTGTTTTTCTTTTCTTTTGCGCATGCTTCATGGCTGTTTGATGAGGGAGCTTATGTAATGATATGCTCAATTGCTCACGACACATGGGTTTTACTCAAATCTTGAAAAAGAAAAAAATGATGAAAACTTTATTGTAATGACTTGTATATTACAATGAGCTTAAAGCCTATTTATATAAAGGTAAAATGTCACAAAATAAAAAATATAATAAATAAAAATAATGACTAAATCAATTCCTATAATCAATAACTAAATTAATATCAAATCAATTTACGATATTACTAGAATATTACTAGAATAATATCATCAATCTAAAAAATTACCAAAATATTACTAGAATATCATTGACACCCCCTCCCCACAAACTCAAGATAATAATGTAGAGGCCAACTTGAGTTTGGAAGCTTTAACAAAAAATTGACCATGTAGATGTGATTTGGTAAAGATATATGCTTTTTGATCAACATTAGTAACAGGAACAAGTCAAAGAGTTTGAACAAGCAGATGATGATGAATAAAGTGACAGTCAATTTCAATATGTTTAGCACACTTATAAAAAATATCATTGTGAGCTATCTGAATAGCATTCTGATTATCACAAGATATATGAGTACTAGAGTGATGAAAAGCACCCATATATTAAAATAGCCATTATAACCATAAAAGTTCTGATATGGCATTTGTAAGAGCTTGATACTCAGCTTTAGTGCTAAAGCGGGACACCACAGTTTATTTTTTACTTCGCCAAGAAATAAGAGAAGAACCAAAAAAGAAATAGTAACCTATGGTAGAACAATAATCAATAGGATCTCATGCCTAATCAACATCACAATAACAATGCTAGTCCAAAGAAGAACTAAAAGAAAAATGCAAACCATAAAACATAGACCCTTGACATATCATAGGATCTGAAGGATCGTAGTAAAATGAATAGATCGAAGAGTAGATAAAAATTGACTAACTAGATGAATATCATAAGTAATATCTGGACGAGTAACTATCAAATATATGAGACTACCTATCTAAATTTGATACAAATAAGGGTCTGAAAGTGGTGTACCATCAGAAAAAGAAAGCTTCAAATTTTGTTCAAGTGGTGATGATGCAATCTTACTATCAATTAAACTTGCTCGAGCAATAAGATCAAAAACATGCTTTGTTTGAGACAAATGTAAGCTAGTAGAATCACTAATGACTTCAAGGTCTAAAAAATAACTCAAAGGATCAAGGTCTTTTATCTTAAACTTAGAATGAAGAAAAATTTTCAAATCTTCAACACCATTTGCATCATTACCCGTAATAATCATATCATCCACATAAAGTAAGAAAAAAGTAGCATCATTTTTAGTCGTTCAAGTAAAAAGGGCAGAATCATGATTACTTAATATAAAATCAAGTTGTGCAACATAAGGGTATAATCGATTGAGTTCGAGTCAATACAGTATTAACTTTGAGCTAAAGCTCGATTTGAAATTCAATGCTCAAAACTCAACTCAAACTCAATCGAGTATTATTTTCTAGATCGAGCTCGACTCAAGATAAAAATCGACCTACTTGAGCTTACTCGATTAGACTTAATTAACATGTAAAAATAAGCTCAATTCTTATATTCGATAAAAACTTAATTATTTATGCTCGAGCTTGAGCTCAAGTTTGAGATATTTTATTAATTAAAATAATAAAAATATATTTAACTATAAACGCTCGATTAGGCTCACGAGCTAATCAAACTAGGTATAAAAATACTTGAATTTAGCTCGATCGATGAGTCGTGCTACTCGAGCTCAAACTTGACTCGATAATAATCGAGTCAAATTCAAGTTTTATTCGAATCGAACCTGAGTAGTTTGTGAGTACTAATGTATCATTTATACCTCTAGTGCAACAATGGTGCTAAACTTCAAGAACCAAAGTCTAGGGCTTGCTTAAAACCATATAAAACACGTCAAAAACAACAAAACTATGTTATAAAGTACAAATAAACCAGGAGGTGGCTTCATATAAATTTTCTTGGTGAGATCACCATTCAAGAAGGTAATTTTTAACATCAATTTGAAAGGTTGATCAATTTCTAGTTGCAACAGTAGCTAATAATAAATGAACAGATGTGAGATATGTAATTAAGGTAAAAGTTTTTTCATAGTCAAACCCATATTCTTGTGCAAATCCTCGAGCAACAAAACGAGCTTTGTAATGTTCTACTGACCTATTAGATCTAGTCTTGATCTTGTAGACCCACTTATAATCAGTCATTGACTTATCAAAAAATCATTCAATAATATCCTAAGTATGAGTTTTTTCAAGAGTCTGAAACTTATTTGTCATTGCTTGCTATTACATAGAATTAGAGACAGCTTCACAAAAATTATAAGGTTCATATAACGTGGCTAAAGCATAATAATAGTGAAATCACGAAGTTAAGTATTGGGTTCCCTTACCAAGGTGAAACGATGAAGTGAAGGCGGTATATATGGTGAAAGGATAATAGTATTAATATAAGCCTCAATGAGATCAGACATAGTAGGAATAGAAGAAGATGGATCACTATTTAAGTCAAAAGTACCTATAATAGTCTCTTTATTTGAAGAAAAATCAAAAAATGAATTTGTAAAAATACATGAAGAAGAACATGGAGAATGTAATGAAGACACACTAGTGAACTTTTATATTCTTAAAAAAACTACATGCATTGAGATGCAAAGACATTTATACACAGGATCATAACACCTATACCCTTTGTATTCTATACCATAACCTAAAATATAACACAATTTAGCTCTAGGTTCACTTTTAGTCCTTTGATGAGTTAAAAGTAGAACAAAGCAAACACATCTAAAAACTTTGAAAGAATGGTAATCAAGTACCTTACTGTATAGACACTCATAGGGAAACCATATGCCTAATACTGGTGTGGGAATACGATCAATAGTGTAAACAATAGTAAGAGTAGCTTTACCCAAAAAATATTCAAAAATGAGAAAGGCATAAGTTGTGTCAAGAATATGATGATATTTTCTTTCAGCTCAATCATTTTGTTGTGAAGTATATGGGCAAGATCTCTACGAAAAAGTTTCATCATCCTTTAACAAGTTATGAAACTCAATTTCTGTATATTCAGTAGCATTATTAGATCTAAAAATTTTATTTTTAAAAAATATTGAGTTTGTAACATGTTATTAAATTTATGAAAAATTGATAAAAGTTGAATTCTTTGTTTGAATAAATATCCAAGTATAACAAGAGAAAGCATCAATAACTATAACAAAGTAACATGAACCTCATAGGGTTGGTGTGGAAGCTAGACCCTAAATATCATAATGGACTAAATAAAAAAGAACATATGAGATAGAATCACTTTTATTAAATGGTAAAGCACTTTACTTTCCAAGTTGATAAAACAAACAATCAAAAATATCATGAGAAATATTACTTAAGATACTAGTGGAAGCAAGTGACTTTATTCAAGAAATAGATGCATGGCCTAGCCTATAATGCCATAAATCTAAAGAAACTAAAGAGTCGGTTATTGATAAATAGCAATAGTAAGCAAATGTTATAGAATTTTTAAAGTTTCAAACTCAAATAGTGTTTCAACCTTATGTCATGTCCCAATTTTCTAACTTGTTTGAGAATCTTACACAATACAGCCATATCTTTGTAAAAAATGTAAATTAAGATCAAGGTCACAAAGTTGGCAACAAAAGTAAATTTAAAGCAAGATTAGGAACAAGTGTCAGATATACATAGTTTTAAGATTTCAATATTACCAATGTGGCTAGCTTTTAAGATAAATCGATTTGCTATTTTAATGATTGGATCATTAGGTACAGGTATGTTATTTTTTAACAAAGAAAGGTCAATAGTCATATAATTTTCATAGGTAGTATCAAACAACCAAACATTACCTGATGTGGCAATAGACATGGCAAAAACATGAAATTAAGATAATTCTTGATTGAACAAAGTTCAAAAATTAGTAGTGGAGATTGTAATGGTCTCAAAAGAAGATTCAAAAGTATTTGGTTCAGTGGTTATTGTTGAGCAGTCTTATTAGTGTGAGGATCATGAATTAGACTATTATTATAATGATATTTAGCTCTACATTTCTGAACGAGATGATTAGTCCTCCCACATCGTGAACAAAACTTATGGAAAGTAGAGCAGTATTTTTCTAAGGAGCAACAACAATAATAATATCAACACTATAAGTTTGACTTATACCCAATCGAGTTTCCTCATATATCAATTCCATAAAAGCCTTATCCATAGTTGCTAAGGAATGTCGACACAAAAGTGAAGACCTGGCATTCTTAAATTCATCTTAAAATGCTATTAGAAATTGAATAAGGTGATTTTGATTTTGATAAATAATAAAATTACCAGCATCACTTTCATATTTGAATTTCGACTCAAAATTTTTTAGCATGTCCCATAAATGTTACATTTTAGAATGAAAATATCAATCGATGACCTGGTTCTTGATGAAAACGAGATAAAGTGATCAAAATATGATATTGATAAGTAAGGATAGTAAAGCTATACCATGTGGCAAAAAAACTCAAGCATCCTTAGCAAGTTCAAATCACCCAAAATGTACATTAATAGAAAAAACAGTGGTGTTAGTGAACCATGTTAGAATTCAATGATTTTTACTTTCTCATTCCTCTAGTTGATTTATAAATTTATTACCGGATTCTTTTTCTTTTCTTTCTGGTACTTTACGTTCTTCAGTAACAACAAACCATAATTTTATTTCCTTTAGATAACTACGCATAGCTGTACCCTACCTATTGTAGAGATAATTAAAATTAGTTGTATATTTTCTCATTGAATACCTGTCATTAAACTCTTGAAAAAAAAATAAAATGGAGATTTGGGAAGTTATTAATATTGATATAAAAGATGAATCTTGAAGATGAGAAGAGAAACCTAAAAAAAATTGAAACACGAAAGCAAAAATAAAATTAGAAATGAGAATAAACCAAAGATAAGAATAAGCAAATATTAGTTATTCCCAAAAGATTCACCTTTGGAATGAATTATGAAATTGCTCTAATACCATAAAAAAAATGATGAAAACTTTATTACAATGACTTATATATTACAATGAGGCTTAAAGCTTATTTATATAGGGGTAAAATATTACAAAATAAAAAATACAATAAATAGAAATAATGACTAAATTAATTCCTATAATCAACTAAATCAATATCTAATATTCTCTAAATTAATATTAAATCAATTTAGAATATTATTGAAATATAATTAAAATAATATCATCAATTTAAAATAATATTAAAATATTACTAAAATATCATTAATAAATCTAAAAGTTTATTTTCATCTTAATTACTAGTAATTAAATCTCTTTCATTAAAATTAGATCATAAAAAGGGAAATCCTAGTTTTGACGACAGGCATGCATGCATCCTAGCTTATAAATGATGGGTTACTTTACTTATCTAATTAAGCACCATAATTTTCCTGCTTTGAAGTCATTTTGGTTTTAGAATTACTTTTTTCCTCGAAAATAACTCAATAATTATTAATTTATTAACAAAAAAAAAAAACAATTCCAAGTATTAAGAAAATAATTGTTACGAATTTAAAATTTAATTCAATTAATTCATACATTCATGATTAAAAAATGACATTTAACAAGTTTGAAATTTAAAATTTCAACATCTATAACCTTTTTTTTTTATCTTCAAATTATGATCTATTTTATAAAAAGGAAAAAAAAAATGATGGTTGCAAAATAGCTAGGCAACATTGTGAGAAATCATGTGAATGGAGTTTAGGTAAGAAGGTCCCGTGTCTCCTACCACCATGGAGAAAAATTACATACTTCTAAAGGTAGAGAAAAAGAAGCTGAAATTGGATGATGAGGAAACTAAGATTGGAACAATATTAATTTATTAGTATAATTCAATATCCTTTTATATTTTCTTCACCGATTTTTTATATAATATATAATTATATATATAATAGCTACCAATTAAACTATCTATCAATTATCTATTTTTTATTTGAAGAATGAGATATTTTAATCTTATTCTAAAAAAAAAAATTATATGCACAAATCAACTAAATCAAGTAATTAGGTGCGATAAACTTTTTGTACTAGTTTCATGCAAACATGATCAAATTGAGAATCTTTTATAAAAGCTTGATTGTACTGTAATGGTCTAAATTCTTATTCTGCGAACAATATTATTTTGGCATAATAATCTTAACGAAGCACGCACTAATTATAGTTCGATTGGATTACATCCTTCAAAAGAGGGGCATAAAGCAAACATAAGGACCAACTTTTTTGAGTTGACATAATTTAACAACCCATTATAGTTAATATGGACTGTTAATTCTTCATAACTTGTTGGCTAAGCAATTACTTGCATGATTAATGATTTCTATTTGTGCCACCTTTTTCTGCAATTAACTTCCACCCTGTTGTTCAATTCCACTAAGAAATTAAATTTGAATTATTTTTTTATTTTTAGTGTTATGATTGAAATTTGAACTCTACACTTTCAGTTTCAAAGTTGATTTTAATATCACTAGATTAAAATTTTATTGGTTGAAAAATTGAAAATTAAATTGATCTTAATTCAGCTGAAAAAAAAAAATTCATAATTACCGATGGATGGAGGATTGACTTAGGTGGTGAAGAAAATGCATTTTTCTCTTTGTCGTTTGAGTTTAAATTTGTTGAAAGATTATGAAAAAATAATTTCTTATAAATTTATTAAATTCAGCATAAATAAATCTGTTTATATCGATCCAAAGAAAAGATGTAGTGGATGACACCCAAAACCTTTTGATGTTAAATAAAAAAAAAAATCACAATTAAACTCTGTAATTAATAATTAAGGATATTTATAAATAGCTCATGACATGAGCCTGAATTTGGCAAGTTGAATAACGTGTAAAGAGATTCCATCAATGGGTTCCTACTTTCTTTCCTTTTCCATTAATAAATCAATTTTTTTTTTTTATAATTTCCAATTGTCTTTATTTCTAAATATGATATGAAGGACTCCACCATTTCAAAGAAATACAAAATCTGTGTTAATTGAGCCAATCCTACATGATATATAGGCCGCCATTTTAATTACTATTTCAGTTTTTAAACCCTAACCCTAACTTATATTTATTATTGATTTAATTTTTTTTATAAAAAATTATAATATAAAAATAAAAACATTAAATATATTAAAATTTAAATTTCAGTTATAATTTATTTAATTTACGATTATATTAATTACTTAACTTCAATCATATAAACTAAATAAGAGCCAGAATTTATATGAATTTAAATAAAACGTATTTGGATTTACACTTATCGATTATTGAAATTTCATAATTATATACAATTAATTGTAAATGATATGAACTTTAATTATTTTGTATAATTATTCTTATCATACCCCCTTGATCCTTTCTTTTCCTTTTTTCTCTTAAATAATTACCCCTACCCTATTCCTTTTCAATGCTAGATTATGTTAATTTAATTGTATTGTTAGATGGCCTTACTTCCCCTATAGCATTAAACTTAAATACTAAAAACTATACCTCTGTAATTTCTATTTGTATTTTGTGTGGAATAAGATTCACATCAAATCTTGATCATTAGAAAAAGGCAATGCACTTAATAATATGCCTAAAAGAATTAAGAGTTAGCTAAGTTGGTTCAAATAGTTATTTTGAAGAAACTATTTTTAAAAGTTGGTATTTAACCGATTTGAATTTAAGTTTTAACAATTGCAATTAGAGATGTAAATGATATATCTATATTTGTAAACTATTCGAATTCAATTCAATTATTATTAAATCGAGCTCAAGCAGTTCAATTTATCAAGACATCAAATTCGAACATTTTAATGCTTGATTCGAGTAACTCACGAACTTAGTTAATATTTTATATTTTAATATATTTTTTTATTATGTTAATTAGGAAAATACTATTTTACACACACACACACACACATATATATATATATATATATATCAATTCAAATTTGAGCTTGAGTACTCAAGTATGAAAATTAAACTCACTTTTTATTCAATAAACAAGTTTAATTGATTGAGTTCAAATAATTCAATTTTTATCTTAAATTGAACTTGAATTTAAAAATTAAAACTCAATCGAATTTGAATCAAATTTTTGAATAAATTCGAGCTCGAACTTGAGTTTCTCTCTATATTATTTCAATACAATTATACCATTATCTACTACCCATTTTCCTATCCTCGAACTATTGTTTCTTTTGTGAAAAAAAATGTTATGACTAATTAGGAAAAAAATCATGAGCTTCAATGAGATGAAGTCTGGTCTAGAATTGAGGATATTGACTGCAAACTTCAGTGGTAAACAAAAGACAGAAAAATATTAAGAAAAAAAAATCCTAACAACAGCCGGTCTCTCGTAAACATACCAAAAAAAGATTAACGTTCAGAAATTTCTGTTAAGTAGAAGGATGTTCACAACTAATCGACATTTTTATGAATCACAATCCATTAAAAAATTCCCCACAAATCCACTCATTGTTAATTACCAAGTCTTTAACTTGAATGCTTAAAAGCAAACAAAAAGTTCTCTGTTATTTCCTTAATTTATCATATATAATTTATTTATTAATATATTTGTCATCCACTTTTCAAATCCAGAAAAAGATGAGGAAAGTAAAACGATTTACGTATCTATAGTGATGGGAGGGAAGCATAATTTCTAGCCTATCCCGGCCAGTGGGCAAAAGAGAGCTGAAAGTAGAGGACAGCTCATGCTGGCGACATAGACTTCACACCGACCGTCTCTCACTTCACTTCTCTCTTAGCTCTATCACGTTGTTGTAGTAAGATTAATAGCTTTTAGCCACCTCTCATTTCTATTCTCTTTCACTAAATTACTGATTTTGCAGCCACCACCAAGAAAAGAAAAGAAAAGAGCAATGGAGTATGACAGGCTCCGACCATCACAACCTGGAGGCTCTGGACTTCCTCAGCAGCAGCAACAACAACAAGAATATGAAGAACCCATGGCCAAAAACAAAAAGAGAAAGCTTGTTTGCGTTTCAGTTATTGCGTTGGCTATGATCGTTGTCTCGGCTGTGTGTGCTGGGCTCCTAATTGGGCTCCGTGGAGGAGGCGCCGACCCAGTTGGCACCCAAATCCGTCGTAAGCCCACCCAAGCCATTTCCAAGACATGTAGCAAAACTCGGTTCCCGAGCCTCTGTGTCAACTCACTCCTTGAATTCCCTGGCTCGCTCACTGCTAGTGAGCAAGACCTCGTTCACATTTCCTTCAATATGACGCTGCAGCACTTCAGCAAAGCTCTTTATTTGACAACGTCCTTGTCCTACGTCCTGATGGATACACGTGTACGGTCGGCATACGACGACTGCCTCGAGCTTCTGGAAGATTCCGTCGACGCCCTCTCCCGTTCTCTCTCCTCCGTTATTCCTTCTCGGGACGACGATAAAAAAGGCGGGTCCAATCAAGACGTGATGACGTGGCTTAGCGCGGCTTTGACGAACCAGGACACGTGTACGGAGGGATTTGATGGAGTGAGCGGGGCGGCCAAGGACCAAGTGGCCGAGAAATTGAAGGACTTGTCGGAACTCGTAAGCAACTGCTTGTCGATTTTCGTGGCGAGTGGCGGAGACGATTTCGCGGGAGTGCCGATACATAACAGGAGGTTGCTGGCTTCGTATGACGGTATATCGGGAGCAAATGTCCACGAGGAGAATTTCCCGAAATGGCTGGGAAGGAAAGAGAGGGAGCTGCTCAACACTCCAGTGTCGGCGATCCAGGCTGACATAATCGTTTCGAAAGATGGGAACGGCACGGTTAAGACGATTACTGAGGCGATTAAAAAGGCGCCAGAGCATAGTCCTCGGCGAATCATCATTTACGTGAGAGCAGGAAGGTAAATTGGTGATCAAAAAGATCCAAATACGCTACGACAGCTTTTTCACTTTTGGCTTTTTCTGAAATCACCTTTCCATATTTTTCTTCTTCCTCTTTTTCGTCAGCGTTGTTTTATTTCTTAAAACGACGAAAGTAGCCTTGAAGTACTGCACATTTTGTAGTTCGTTACCAAAAACCTTTTCCTATCTTGTTCTTTTTCCAATTCATGATTGCATATTTTTTACTTCACACAATGATCATAGTTAAAAAAAAAAAAAAAGCAATTCTTGTTTATAATGACAACTTTCTGAAGATGAAATATTTTATTTTAGTATTAAATTTAATACTATATAACAGGTATGAAGAGGATAATTTGAAGGTGGGGAGGAAGAAAATCAACTTGATGTTTATAGGTGACGGTAAGGGTCAAACAGTCATTACAGGAGGAAAGAGTGTATTTGACAACATGACGACCTTCCACACCGCTGTCTTCGGTCAGTTTATTGTTTACCCTTCTATTTATTTCAGGTAAAATAAAAAAGGAAGAAAAACGTCGGACCCAAACCAGTAACCATGCATGACTTAGAGGTGCACGTGGGCTGTTGTTATAGACAGACAAAGTACTAGATTTCTGTAGCCAGTTCATCGTCTCTTATCAATTGAAAATTACATTTGCTCTTCTAAAAAGCTGAAACAGAACAGTTTTTTTTTTTTTTTGGTGGCGGAGGGGGGGGGGGAGGAATAGGAAACCGTTGGGAAATGATTGGACATGGAATAATGCTTAAGATATGTTATTGTTGATTGCCACTGAATTACTATTGAGGCTGAAGCTCATTGGAAATTGGAATAATGGGAATGTTTTAATTCATCTCTCCCTCTCTGTCTCTCTCTCTCTTAAAAAAAAAGAAAAAAAGCGCTCTTTTCTTTATCCAATTCCGTACAAAAGACTGGGTCATGGGGCTATCTTCTATCACTAATTGGCATGTTATTCTCGTCCAATAATCATGAGCTCCAACATGTACAACTTTCGTGACAAATTCTTTCTTTTTTATTTGATCCTTTTAGCGGCAAGCGGAGCTGGTTTTATTGCAAAGGACATGACATTTGAGAACTGGGCTGGACCAGCCAAGCACCAGGCAGTGGCTCTTCGAATTGGGGCAGACCATGCCGTGGTTTACAGATGCAACATCATTGGATACCAAGACACTTTGTATGTTCACTCCAATCGCCAATTCTACCGTGAATGTGACATTTACGGGACTGTTGATTTCATTTTTGGTAACGCCGCTGTGGTAATCCAGAACTGTAGTATTTACGCCCGGAAGCCCATGCCCCTCCAGAAGAACACAATCACCGCCCAAAACCGAAAGGACCCGAACCAAAATACTGGTATTTCGGTCCATGCATGTCGGATCCTACCCACCTCGGATCTGGCAGCCGTCAAGGGTAGCTTTCAAACGTATCTAGGCCGTCCATGGAAGTTGTACTCTAGGGCAGTGTTCATGTTATCGTACATGAGTGACCACATTCACCCTAGGGGATGGCTGGAGTGGAATGCTGGATTTGCCTTGGATACACTATACTATGGTGAATACATGAATTATGGGCCAGGGGCGGCAGTTGGGCAACGGGTCAGATGGCCCGGGTATAGGGTCATCACTTCAGAGACTGAAGCAGGCAAATTCACTGTCGCACAGTTTATCTATGGATCGTCATGGTTACCATCAACTGGGGTTGCTTTCTCGGCTGGCCTACAGGCTTAAATTTAAATTATCTTTCTTACCTTTTTTTTTTAGTTTTTAGTTGTATGAAATATAATTTTATCTTTCTAATTTTTTTCATGATATTGTAACAAGGGTCACTAGTCAAAATCGTGTTGTAATAAGGAAATGATGTTTACATATTTTTCTTAATTTTGACACATTATCCATTTGAATAAACAATGAAATTAAATACAGAGATGATAATAAAATTAATTATTGTAGTGTAAAATTAAAATTAATACTAAGATATATTTTACTAGTGAGATATATTTTTTAATACAAACACAGCTGTGATGATGAAAAAAAGTTTAATAAAAAATAATCATTAAAAATATTAAATTAAAAGTTATATACACTAAAATTTATAATATGTATTTTAAATTTGTGAAATTAATAAATAATTATAAATTATTTAAATTATTTTATATTAAATAATTTTTGGTTAATAAATTAAAAATTAGTAAAATTATTTTTAAATATTAAATATAAAATACTTCAAAATATTATAAAAACTATGTCTATAACAATTATAAATATTATTTAGATAAATTAATATTAAACATAAATATATATATATATAACATATATCAAAATAAACAAATTTAAATTTAAAAACAAAAAACAAAAGACAAAAAATATACATGTTGAAATATTTTAGAAAATAAAAAAAAAAGGGAGTAATATGGTCCATAAATCTCATCTACACTCTCCTTTGTCCACTGCAATCTGTATATTTCGATCTCCAATTGAACAAACATTGAGTTTACTCGCACTGAGATGTCATCCAAGTGGCATCATATACTTGAGAGGCAAAAAGGTGTCCAATTCCACCGAACGCAGCTCCAGTGGGATCCAAACCCACCTTTGTCTCTGGTGGGCTGTTGTTGCTGCAAGCCTGCAACTTTTTGGTTACCTAAATCTGAGGCTTAGCCTAAAATTATTGGTGTCGGTGACTGAGTACAGAAATAAATGCTTAGCCACTGCGTTGTTGATTGGTTGGTGATCAAAGCAATCCCATCGGCGTTGAGTTTGATCCACAGGTTGGTGGCCTCGTGGCTTAAAACCCTATGGCCTAGTGCACCTGGGTCAATTAGAGACGGATGGTTGAGCCTTTAAATGAGTTTCACTTTCAACCTGTGCATCAGCCGGAGAATTGCCAAAAACTTTTCCACCTTTGCAACGCAGCATCCAGCTTATGGCAATTGACATGTTCGATTAAAGTTAGATGCTCTGGTAGATTCATTGATAAAAGAATGATATGCGTAAGGCTCCATTTCCCAGCCTAATGAAGAAAAATCCAGTTCTAAAACGCGCATTGAACAGTTATAAAGCGCACTTTTCAAAGCGGTGAGAGTGCATTTGCATTAGACTCCCAAATGGAGTCTAATTAAACAATAATTTTATTAAAATACTTAGTTGTCAAATCACATTATAAGTTTCCACACAAAATCAGAAATGAACCCCATCATTCTCTTTTCCAACAAACAACACTAAATAATTGATGATGTATAAACAAGAAGTTACCTCACAAGCTACTCTCAATGAATTCCCATATCCTCTCCTCCATATAAACTCGGTCCCTATGACAGGGTGGCATTTGACGTTCATCTGGAAAAATCAATAGCTCATACGGTAACTCATACGGCTTTCGAGCTGCCACAAGTGCGTTAACGAGCCTCGCCGAGTTCCTAAAATTCACATTTCCATTGATCATGCCACGAACCAATTATAGCAGCCCTCTTTTCATCTTATTAACACGGTGCATCACGGAGCCATACTTGTAACTCTCGGCATCTTCAGAAGGCAATCCCATGTACTTCTCAGCGTAAAATGTGTCCTATCCATCCATGATGTAACAGGAGCACCAAAGACAGCATATTGCAAAACATCAGGAAACCTGGCCAAGACCATGGCTGAGAGATGACCACCATAGCTCCAAACGTACAACCGAATATGATCAATCTTTGTTAGCCCTTGTTTAATTAGCCAGCTCCTGTGAGCTGATCCTCAGCATCAACTCGGCTAATGCTGTTTTTGAGACAGCCCTTAAACTTCAGTCCATGTCTAGCTCTTCCTTCATTATCTAACTGCAAAGGCCATATGTCAGGTAAGGAAGTAATGGGATGCGGAAGATGTTGTAATGATCTTCATGAACAGTTTGAAATATGACATCATATTTGGGACATGAACGAGCATGAGTAACTTAAGTGAACGTCAAATAAACTGAAATCATAGATATGACATCATATTTGCGACACTAGCTAAAATTTGAATGCCAGAAAAAAAAAAAAAGGGGATGCCAGTAATAAGCTTAGTAATTACCTAGTTCCCCCTTACGTTTTGTTGGAGGAACAGCACATATTTGTCAGCAATAGTCATATATCCTAATCTAGAGTCATATGATATTAGGAATTAAACTTTTCTTGAAGAAAAGAATAATAATCAGGCACGTAAATTTGCCAATGCAGAAAATACAGACCTTCCAAACTAAAATACCTTTGCTCCGCAAATATTGTGATCTCATGTCAACTGCATTTATCCATGAATCACAAACAAGCTGTACACTAGGACCATCATACACACTTATCAAGTTTTTGTATGGTGGAGGTCCAAATCTTGTTGCATCAGGCTTATATAAAGCCCCGTATAGTATGGTACCGACATTTGCCTGTATCTGACCTATCTCTGGAGGCTCAAGTTGAAATCTTTTAAGCCCGGGAATTGTGAATGGCTGCTCATAAATGGACATTATTACACTTCCATCAATCAAGTTGCAAAGCAAAAACCCTTGGAGAATAAGATGTGAGTTAAATTTACATGCAATACACACACACACACACACACGAATATAATCATATATATTTAATTATTGAGCGAACACGAAAACAAAAACAAAAGTCTTACTTTAATAACTGATTGTTAAATAATATCACAATACGAAAATTATTCATTTTCACAGCATAAGTTTTTCATATCAAATACAAAAATTTTTCATTGAAAATTGTTCAATATCTGTCCGATTGCTCTCTCTTTTTCTTTCTACTTTAGTTGTGTTGTAAAAAGAAACAAACTTTTCTCCCCCTTTTGTTAATGGCTGAATATCATTATGATTAACAAAAAGACAAAAAAAATTGGGCGGCATTTCTTTTGTTTTTAAACCCCCTAAGGCAAATTTCATGTTTACTCCAAAAAAACTGCCTAAATGCCGTTCTTTCATGAGATGTAACCACTCATTATGGGCAAATTATCCCAACATTTTTCACTCGCACGAATGAGTGTCAAACTTTCATGGCTCTAAGAAAGTTTTTTTTTTTTATTACATCAAATTCATATAAAAAAATAAGTCATGCGATTAATATATTTCGAGAATTCAGTTGTTATACAATTATTGAGTGCATATAACAGTTCATAATCACATATAATTATTTATATAATTGTTAGATACATATAATAATTCTTAAGTATAAATAAAATAAATATGTAACTCTCTAGACTCATGCAATTATATTTTAAGTTTTTCGTGATCTCTTTTTTATTATATTATATGATATATTTATGTATTTACAATTATATTCAAAATTTCCAACATAATTGTTGGACCGTGATACAACCAAATGCAGACAAGAAAGCTTTACATCATACATGAGGTTCGGCTACTAATGTCATGGTTTTGAGGCAAAGCCTTATTGGTTCATGCACCAACCTAAGTCTACAGGAGCTTTCTCCTAACTCCTAACCGAATCATGGGAAGTTAGAAATGAATAATAACATGAGTAGAGTCTTAATCTTAAGTCAAATTCTTTTATCCTTTTATCAATTTAAGTGTGCAAGGACTCATCATTTATGTAATATGTCATGAGTATTGTTTTTGTTTTTATAAGATGGTTGAGAGTACTGTCAAACTTTTTTTTTTTTGTGATATTACATGCGTAAATTCATGTGAATTCATAATTTTCAAACATCAATAACAATTTCATATAAATTTATACAAATATCAATCTGTTAGTTTAATCCTATGTAATAATATTTTATAATAATCAGTATAAATAATAATTCAATAACCGTGATCTTCAATGTTTCAATCTCCTCCTAAGAACGAAAAAAAAAAAAAAAAGGTAGACCTAAAAGAAATATTGTATAGTGGGCCAGTTTTAGCAGAAAGTAATGCAGTATAACTTAGGCCCAAACACTTCCTAAGACAACCCAAATCCTAGAGTTTAAACCCAATCTACTATTCATCAGTCGTCGGCTCACCACCCAATCCATTGCCATTGACATTGGCCGTCTCCTAAAACCTCAGCCGAACCTTCGCATATTACCCCCACGCTCCCCAACAAAACCCCCCACCCCCCTTCCCCCCCCCAAATTTTCCCACAATTAAAACAAAATCCCTTCCTTTCCTTTCTTTCACCTCTGAAAATATGGCACTTTCCAAGCCCACCTTCCTCACCCATCTCAAAATCCTAGCCAAACCCCACCTCCTTCATTGGCCTTCGCCATCTGTCATCCAACACCCCATAAGATGCTGCCGCCGGATGCCGTCGCTGCAAGCGTCGTCTTTGCGTTGAACCCTCGCTCTCATCTGTCCACCGCTTTCAACAACGGGCCCAGCGGGTGGCCCAACCAAAACCAATTCAGAACCCTAACGCCTCCAAATTCCCCGAACCCGTCACTGTACTCACCGGTAACCGCCTCAACCTCCACAGAAAGATGTTAAAACTCATCCGTGAAAACGACCTCGATGAAGCCGCTCTGTACACGCGCCATTCTGTGTACTCTGTCGCCCCGCCATTGACACTGTCAACGACGTCTTAAACGCCCAGCTTCGCCAATCCAAATACAACGATCTCCTCTCTCCACCGCTACATAACCCTAGCCGGAATTGCTCCCTATGTGATTCCCACAATCTTATTTTCCAAACTTATCTTGATTGTAAAAAACCTAATACTGCCCTCGAAAATTTCAAGCAGTTTACCTATGAGTACCGGGTGAATCCCTCTCCTACTATTTATAAGATTTTAGTGAAGGGGCTGGTGGATAATGGGAAATTGGAGAAGGTTTTGGAAATGAAGGAGGAAATGGCGGAGAAAGATTTGGCTCCTGACCCTGTTGTTCATAGTTATTTGATGTTGGATTGTGCCAATAGTGGCGATTCAGATGGAATTTTTTGGCTTTTTGAGGTGTTAAGGGAAGAAAGATGGTGGTTTATGGGAGTTTAATGAAAGGGTATTTCATGAGGGGAATGGAGACGGAAGCTATGGAGTGTTATGAAGAAGCTTGTGGGGAGAATTCAAAGATAAAAATGAGTGCTGTTGCTTATAACTATGTTCTCGACGCTTTAAGTAAGAATGGGAAGTTTTATGAGTCTTTAAGGTTGTTTGATAGAATGAAAAATGAGCATAGTCCTCCTAGGAGATTAGCAGTGAATTTGGGAAGCCTTAATGTGATTGCTGATGGATATTGTGCAGAAGGTAAGTTTAAGGAAGCAATGGAGGTTTTTAGGTTAATGGGTGATTATAGGTGTAGTACAGATACTTTGTCATTTAACAATTTGATTGATCCGTTGTGTCAAAATGGTCTGTTGGGTGAAGCTGATGAGCTTTATGGTAAAATGGGTGATAAGGGAGTTAGCCCTGATGAGTATACTTTTGTTTTGCTGATGGATGCTTGTTTTAAAGTGAACAGGATTGATGTTGGTGCTTGTTATTTTAGAAAGATGGTGGAATCAGGTTTGCGGTCAAACTTGGCTGTTTATAATAGATTGGTTGATGAATTGGTTAAAGTGGGGAAGGTGGATGAGGCAAAATCGTTTTATAATACAATGGTAAAGAAGCTTAAAATGGATGATGCAAGCTATAAGTTTATGGTGAAAGCACTTAGTGATGAGGGGAAATTGGGTGAGGTGCTGAAAATGGTTGACCAGATGTTGGATGATGAAAGTGCTGATTTTAGTGAGGACTTGCAAGAGTTTGTTAAAGAAGAGTAAAGGAAGGGGGAGAAGAGGATTTGACTAAGCTTATGGAGGAAAAGGAGAGACTGAAGGCTGAAGCTAAGGGTAGAGAAATTGAGGCTGCGGAAGCAGCCAAGAGAAGTGCAAAAGCTGCCGTCTCTTCTTTATTTCTATCTAAGTTGTTTGGGAAAAAAGAAGATGAATGTGAGTCTACTCTGGCCACTGAAAACCCCATTGATGCTGGAGGTGAAGCACAAGCACAAGTGGGAGTGAAGGACCTATTGAGGAAGCTACTGTTATAGAGTCTGTTGCTGTTGATACAAATTCACCTTGTTAAGCTACTGTTGCACAATCTGATGCTGTTGATACAAAGCCATTCTGATGAAACGTGGTCTACAAGTGAAGTTGCAGAAGAGAGCATGGAAGATCTCAATGGTTTTGAAAGGTTATGGGCGTAAAGTTATATGCTTCTCTAATCAATTTATGTGTAATTAGTGGATATTGAAAAATCTGGTTTTACAGTCACGTTATAATCTCTAATTATTAGTGGGAATTCCGATTCAATAATTATTGCAAGTGGCACAATTTTTTCAAAGTGCTATAGATTCTGTGTTGAGCTCCCTGGTTTTAGTGCTCGAATAGTGGCCATGCTTATCTTCATTGGTGCCTTTTGAGCCCCCGAAGAATTTTCTTTTTTTTTGCCCACCATACACAAAAACTGAAGATGGAATCTTATTGAGCCTGGTAAGCACGTTTCATTTATACAGAATTTAACCTTTTCTTTTCTGAAATTGTGTAGTCTTTTCTCTACCCCAACCTCGTGCTATTTTGTTTACTTGAGGTGCGGTGGAATCGGATGCGCTTTCAATTTCATTGCACCTCTTTTGCTACACTCTCTCTACGGTCTACACTGAAATTCTCGTTAGTCTCATAGGTCTACAGCCTGTTCATAAAGGGCGCATAGCCAGTACTTTGTCCCTCAAAGTACAGCTTCTTCCCAACTCTTCTAGCATTCTAGCAATTCCCTTTTTCTCAGGCAAGGCAATTCTCACTCTAATCACCGAACGGCTTCACCATAATTCAGCAGCAGCACTTCACCGCCCATTGGTTAATACTGAAGATCAAAGATGTTTGGACCTTCGAGTACAACCTGCAAAGAAGAAAAAAATTCATTGTTGTAGTTCAAAGCTGTTTGGTCTCTTATTTAGCTCTGTTCATCGAACATGCACTCCATCTCTTATTGCACCGTACTCCGCTGGTGTATTAGCGATCACTAGATTCAGTTTCTCCAAGGAAATTAAGTTGATGGGATTCAATTTTTACCAATTATGGTAAATTATCCAATCTTAAAAATTATATAATAATAATAATAATAATAATAACAATAATAATAATAAGAGGTTTGAAAGCAAAGCAATGTCGCATGATTATAGCGGAAACTTAGATCTAAAAATTGCTTCGCTAGAAGACTTCTTATTGAAGTAAACTTGATAAGTAAAAAGACTAGAAGGAATCTTGCAAAGTAAAGATATTGGGGGATGCAAAGAAGGTAGATTGATGTTTTCACTGGTAAACCGGGGGAAAGGATGGGTTGGTTTGTGCCATGAATGGTTTTGCAGCAATAAAAATGGATTTGACGGCAATCAAAGTAGTAAACTGCCTTGTTTAAGACTTCCAATGTCTTGATCCCAAGTGCGGAGGGGAGAATTTGAGAGTTCGAAGACAAAAAGGAAGAGATTCAACAAAGAGTTGAAAACTTTCAAAAGGAATCCCATTTTAATCTGGATTTTGCACAGATTTTATTACTAATTTATAGATGGTTTCGCAATCATTCTTACTCCATCTAAAGCTTGCCCATTTTGTAACATCACCATGACTAAACAGCTAGAATAACAGGATGAATGCACTATATTAATGCTCATATTATTGAAAACAGAAGGTTAATGAAGAAAATATGCTTATTACACATTTCATAGAAGATGAAAACTTCTCAAGCCTTCTGAAAACTTCCATCCATTACAACATACCAGAAAGGGTTGGCAGAGGTAGAAAACACAGCAGAAAGCGTTCATAGAAATCAAGAAAAAGTTATCAAAATCAATTCTCTCAACTACATAAGTTTGGTATGCACACACCAGCATCTGGATTTTGTTGCTCCTTCCATATCCTTCCTGTAACCCTCAGCTTTAGCTCCTTCCTGTCCCCACCGGAGAAGAAAAGTGCCATGTTACGTTGGATAATTAGACCATCATGGCTGTCCCTAACTTTCCGGTGACTATCACGGATACTACGTGGAGTACCTTCCCATATAAGTTTCCGACCATTGGCTCCAACCTCAAGGCTGTAGCTATAGTTCCTAGCCTCTGTCTCATCACCCATGAAACGAAGAAATGCCATGTAGACAGGGCCCATGCCCAACTGGAAGGCTTCAAAGTGAAGGCAGAAATACTGACCAAAACAATGGAATACCTGACAAAGCAGATACGCTAGCAGATTGAGGATCATATTAAGAAGATTATTAAAGACCAGAGAATTTTATTTATAAGAAAATAGTTTCTTCAGCTTGTTGCAATGTGCCTCTATTGTATCTGACCCTCCCTGAAATGATTCATCAAAAGATGGCATGGCATGGCATGGCATGGCTGGCTGAACAATGGGGCACTTCTTGTTATTGTGTTAAAATGCAGTGGGGGCTTCTTCGGAAAAATAGTAAATGCTATAAAAAAAATTATAAACTTACAGTTAGCATCCAAGTAGCATTTTCTACTTCTCGGGGGTTGGACTTCACATAACGATGGTTAAATGTGCAGCCAGTGTGCATGTCCACCTTGTGATCATCTCTTAGATGGGCAACCAGAAAGGGTATATCCCCAACAACAGAACACTCTGATCCAGCATATGGGCAATTGTATGGTCTGTAATTACAAATTGCCTCATGTTTGAGTTTGCTGTAATAGGGAAATATTTCTGGGCATCCCAAATTGTAGTATTTGCAAGGCAAGTCAAGGGACTCTGCCACCTTCTCCAATGCTAAACATCTAATATCACCCAGTTCCTGTCTACAAGTGGGGCACCGATTGTGTACTCTTGTTTTACAGGTAGAACAAAGCGTATGTCCATTATGGCACTGCAAAAAGCTGTTGTGTTAAAGAGAGCTATTTATCCGCTATTATTTATAAATATACCCTTGCTATCTAATAGTATTATCTATCCTTGCAATCTAATCAAACAAAAATTTAGAGATCTAAGGGTTCCAAGGCAACATCTTTCCTGCATAAAAGCAAGCAAAAACAGAAAATCTCAAATTATCAAAATATTTCTTGTTTCTCTATTTGCTAGAGAATAACAATAAACAAGCAAACCTCCCAGTCTGAAAATATCCTCTACCAATCCAAAACATTTCTAATTTGAAAAGACTCTCGACATGAAAAAGTAACCAGTTCCCCCCTTTAGAGTGGAACTTGCAGTTTTTCCTGGCTGTCTAATTTTGTTAAAGTTTTCAGGGAACAACTTAAACCATCCCAGAAAATTTCCCTGAAAACTAGACTATCCCAAGTTTTTCCCTGAAAACTTGAACCGAGTGCAATATGAATTGGATTACTACTACACTGTCAATGTAGTAATCCAATATGTAAGAATCACCTCTATTAAACTTAAACATGAAATCTAACATGTTATTCTCACAGTAAATATAAGCAAAATCACAAAGTGACTATGTATTAGCAGCAAGATCAATCCATTAATGGCTAAATCCAGTTTTAAGTCACAATTATTTATGTAAATATGTTGCATCATAAGTACTTCATCTTTTCGTTCTAGGCATCAATACAAAGTTCATTTCAATTTTACAAACCATGCTAATAACAAATTCATAACATCAATGAAGAACTCCAATTTCTTCTGCTAGAGCAATATGTAAAAAAAATTTTAAAAAAAATCCATAATTCATGTTAAAATTTAAAAGAAACCATAACACAAACAATACTTTCCACAATTAACAATGGGGCTTCAAAAAATTCTAAACTGAAACCAAACCAAGAAACAATGTCAAATCAATTTCCTTCATAGCAACAAAATATAATGAAATCCCGTTTAAATACAAAGCAAATCTATTCGAACCCATCAACCAATCAAATTAAACAAAATCAACCAAAAATAGAAAAATAAACAACAATAGAAAGAAAAAGGCAAAAACCCCAAAATTGCAATACACAAAAATACAATGAAATTGAAAACAGACCTGATGAATTGGTGGGTGCATAGAATTGGTACAAACAGGGCATTCTAACAATTCATGGACGCTGGTAGCCGGAGCGATCGCCGTAGCACCCACAATATTGCTGATGATGTTAGCGTTGTTGGTGTTGTTGTGAGGCTTTGACGATGAGAATTGATGGTGGCCATGATGAGGATGTGGATGGTGCAGATTATGGTGATGGATCTCATCCTCATCCATTCCATCTGTGGATGACACACACTCGATACTATCCAATTCCATTCAAAAACACAGACACCACCCAAAATCTCAGATTCTGTTATTTATTTGAAATTCTTTGCCTCTCAGAATTCTCTTTCTTTTCCTACCTCTCTCACCTTTTTTTTCTTCTTGAATTACGGACTAGAGGAAGAGGAAGAGAGAGAGAAAGAGAGGAGAAAGAGAAAGGGATGATGAGAGAAGAGATTTGGGAGAGAAAAATGGATTCCAAAGAACCAAACAACCCTCGTTTCTCTCTTAAGAAGCGGTTCTTTTCTTCGCTGGCCCTTTTCTTTTATTTTCTTTGTATCGGTCTTGTTGGTAACATAACATAACACCTTTCTTTTTTATTTATGGATTTATTTTTTCTACGCTTGTCGACTACTTCCTCTCTCCTCCAAGATTTCGGTGCAATTTCAGAGAAAGAGAGAGGAAAAGGGCTGATCGTGAAAATTCAAAGTTTCAACGGTGGATGATGGGGTAAAATCAAACGGTTCTTTATGTATATAAATAAATAAACTAAAAAAAAAGGGTTAAGACACAACACATATTTTAGATTTATTTTTTAAAAAAAACAGTGTTTAAGGATGTTTGAACTGAAGTAACGGGAAAAAATCATAATTATATATGTTGACAAATTGCTGTTGCTCCATCTACTTTCCACCAGCACCGCTGTGCAGTTATTAAGAAATACCTAGTGAGTATTTCGATTTTTTTACGTACCGATGGTAACCGGTAAGGAACGAGGATAACAGTTGCAAGTTGCATCTGATGTTCTTTTTTCCCTTTTTTCTATGTAGAGGTCATGTCGGTAAAATAATTATTTAGAAAAATAAAATAAAACAAAACAAAATTCATTTGGATTTGATTTTACAATTAAAAAATATATAAAAAAGATTTAAAATTAAAAATATATATAAATTAATAAAAATAAAAAATATATAATATTTATTTTGTCAACTTAACTTATAAAATAATATTTTTATATTTTACATATATTTAATACAAATTAAATAAACATGAATATAATAATAATTAAATTTAATTCGAATTAGTACAATTTATAATGTTATGATAATTTTAAAATAATATCTTGAATGAATCAAATAGCATTAAAGTCATCAAATAACACTGAATTTCTATCACCATATTATTGATATAACTGGGCTGGTATCAATCAATTCATTTGGGAGATGGGGTTGGTTGCTACCTGCTACCTGCTAAGTAGAATTAAAAACTGCATTTTTTTCAATTTAAAAAAAAAAAAAAAAACTGCATTTTTTTCCACAAAATGGTAGTAATTGTATGTATAATCATCGTATAATCATCTATTCAAATTAATGTGAACTTATCATGTACAATAAAATTACATCTACAATTTCATCAAAATATCACATGCTGGCAACAACTGAATGAAGCTCCGTTTCCACATCCGGCATCCCATCCGGTCCCTCCATAGTTGTCTGCAACACAGAATTTTGAATATTAGCTACTGACATTTCATAAATACTGATCTACATGCAAAGTCACATTAATAATGGTGTTCAAGCCATACACACCTCCAAGTCCTTCAATTTGTGTTGTGAAAGGTAACTGTCTAATGCACCTTTACCGTAAAGAACCTTAGCCCCACTTTCATGGCCTTGGGATCCAACGTCCTCCTCATCAACTACCACTGCATCTATTACATCATCACCAGTCCTAACATCCGGTATCTGCAAGCAGAGATATAACAAAATCCATTAAATTAAAGTTGCATGGTATCAGAAAAGCACTCGGTCCAAAACAAATATGTACTTGAAGAGTCATCGGAAGGAACAGAGATGCAATCTAACTCGGTGACACCTTGTTTAGTTCAATCTAGTCACAGTTTTGTGTTTGTTTAACCCACAAACTAAAAGTTTAGTGAAACTTTTCTGCTGTATTTCGCAAGATGCATGCCCATGAAAGCATCAAGCTGAGCTCAACCACGCCACTGGGGCTTGGTTTAGATAGCAAAGAAGTTCGGCATGGCTAAGTGCTAGATTGGAGAGAGAACAAGTCATTAAACAGTTATGGTCCCACCAAAGTGGGGGCCCATAGAAGGATGAACTGGAAATGGTCCTTCCATTCAGAGGATTTGCCATAGGAGTGCCCAAGTACATATAAGGCCAAAGCATGCCAAAAAAGATGGCTCTAATTGTCCGACACATTTCTCTAGATGGTAGGGTCCGTCGCAAGAGAAACAGAGAAGTCCTTTCAAGAAAGGCCCTCTGAGTTCTAATAAGATAAGTTTAGAATATAATTCTAGTCATTATCACAATTCTAATAGCCACCAAAATTTCCTAGTTCAATATGAGACATAGATTGGTGAAAGCACCACATTTATGCATCCAGAAATTCTTGAATAGCATATAGAGTCATTTAATAAACAAGCCATATCAAGCATAACCAACTTGAATAACTTTGTTCATTTAAATCGCCATATGCACTAACATTGGCTTCCAACTGGAACACCAGCACTCAATGGGTCTCAATAGCTGATGACAAAAATCAGAATAGCATAACACAACATACCTCATACATGGCATCCATCAAGATATTCTCCAAGATGGCTCTTAAGCCCCGGGCCCCTGTATTTTTAGTTATTGCTTTTCTGGCAATTAATTTCAAAGCATTTTCTGTTATATGCAATTTGACCTGAGAGAAAGAAGATCAAAGTGAAATAAATTGGCTGTAAATAATTGCAGACAAATTAAATGTACTGAATACAAATGGAATTAGCATTTCAAAGAAGGGCATATATAGAACTTACGCCATTCATTTGGAACATCATTTTGTATTGCTTGCCTAGGGCATTTTTTGGCTCTGTTAGGACCTAAAAAAAGTATTGGTACCAGTAAGAGTCACATAGGAAGCTAAATAACAATCGCAGGACTTGTGCAAGAAACGAATATTTTAAAATAACAATAGTAGCACCTTCAAAGGACATAGTTAAGTAGACAAATTGCTTAGACCATTGACCTTCCATTATATTTTTTAAAAAACATGTCTAGAGATAAAGGATAAGGTAAGACAAGTACACTTTTCATTCATGAAACCAAATAAAAGAAGTAAAATTTATGACTGCAATAGAGTATCAATCTTTTCGTGCCATTCTTCACCATCCCACAGCAACCTAGTAAAATATTATTAGAAAAATATAATTTGCAGACTGGAGAACAAGGAACAAAGTAAATCATTCACCTGAACAAGTTGTTCTTCAGTTAGAGCCAATAAACTGACGAGTACTGGGAATCGTCCAACAAATTCCGGTATCAAACCATATGCAATGAGATCACTACTTTCAACCTGCCAAACACATGGTTAGTGGAGAACAGCCATCGAACCTGATTTGTCATAAAATTTAGATTCTTTCCTTTCCTAGTCAGAGAGGGCTCCGACCCGGGCTTCTTTATTGAAAAAAGGGGAGTGAGGGGGGATGTGAGTATCTAAAATGTTAATGTCTAAGCTATTTATGGATAATAATCATCTTGAATGTTATAAAGCACTTACAGTCTCCATTAAAGATGATGCCACGACAGCATTTGTAACACCACCAGCTCTCATGTTTGCGCGCACTGGGGCTCCAAAACCAATAGAAGAATCTTGGCGTCTGAAATGCATTCAAGAAACTTTAAATTGACATTGGGTAAAAAAGTTCTGTATGTTAAAAGTAATGGCCACAAATATTGCAATTTCTATATTGGTATAACCTTTCTGAGATTGTTTTCTCTATGTCAATAAAGGCACCCCCACATATGAAGAGTATATCCTTTGTGTCAATCTGTGAAAGCATAAAAAAAAAAAAAAGATCAACAATAGCATGAAAATGCATGACCTAGCAAAACCAGAGTCATAAGGATTTTGCCATTATGAAGTGCTGCTTAAATCTTGAAAAAAAAAACAACATTGAATATCATGTGCTTGACATAGTGCATAATATAAATAAGTAAACACCCATCAAACAATGTTAGAACTTTGAGTGTATTTACCTGAATATTTTCACCTCTAGGATGCTTTCTAGCTCCCTTCTCAGGAACATTAACAATCTGGATCATCAAAAAAAGCTCCATGGATAAGGATAGTGAACCATTTAGTATTAAATCAATCTGATTAAATACTAATTGCAATTAGTGATTAGTTGGCTTATGAATTGACAACTTGCAATTTCATCTGATCTGAAGTTGATCCATAACCTGAGATAATAATCCTAAAATCCGGTGCCACAGCTTCTAATTGTCATTTGCATATACTACTTCCACAGTTAGTAAACCATGCACTTACTGTTCCTTCCAGCATCTTTAGTAATGCTTGCTGAACACCCTCCCCAGAGACATCCCTGCTAATGTTAAGGCTCTCAGCCTGCATAGCAAGAAGTAAGAGATGAAGAAAGAGAATAAATAAAAAATAAAAAATAAAACAGAATTTTGCAAAGATGAAGGAAGGAACCTTTTTGGTAATCTTGTCAACTTCGTCAATGTAAACAATGCCCTGCTGTGCAGCTGCAACATTATAGTCAGCAACCTGAAAAGGTGTATAAAAGAAAACCCATAAAGGGTTATTAATCAACAACAGGCATAAGTGTAAAATCCCAACAAATTTCTCATGAGATAAAAGAAGTCCCATTTACATTTGCTGGCCTCACGTTGACTTTCATATCTACTCCAAAATTTGTCACTTCCACTAATGCTACTTTAAAGTTAAACATATCAAGACTAATCTAATCCAAATATTATATTCTTCCATTAATAACAAAGCTAACTTCAGTAAAGATAGAAAATGCATGCCATTAAAAGGTATCATGAAATGAAAAAATAGTTGCACTTCAAAGCTTTTTAATTCATGTAGAGTGCATAAGACTCTTGAATTTACCACAAGGAGCTTGTATAATATAGATTCAACATCTTCACCTACATACCCTGCCTGCACATAGCATTTGAAAGACACAACTGAGTTCCAAGTAAAACACATGTAAATAACCAAATGCCAAATGGAGAGGCATAATCAATGATGAAATATTTTTAGAAAATATATGAAGAATAATAACAATGAATTAAATAAAAACATATATTCACTCTTAATTTCATCAAAAATAAAACATACCAAAGAAATTCATATTTTATTATGATTGTCTATAGCTGATACGGGCAAAGAGATACCTAGAGCATCAAACTCTGGTGTTAAATAATACTCCAAAAATATCCTTAGGCTGGCGGTGGGGGAGACAGTACAATTGAAGGGAAAACACAGTTTGCTTTCAATGTTTGTATGCTCCATTGAGCAATTTGATCATCTTTTTTAACTAAGTTTCATCTAAATCATGCTCATTTACACTGATAAGACAAAAAAAAAATCCTAGAAGTACATCAGAAAAAGAGAAAACAGAACAAAATTCCATGACTATGAAGGTTATTACACTTAAGAAAACACTACTAACTTGTTCATTGCACAGATAATTATAAGAAAGTAAAAAGCACCAGAATAGGAAATAAATTCATTTAAGCAGGTAAGTAATAAAGACATTTAATCACAACAATCAAGAGTCAGCAGCTTGCCTGAGTCAAGGTAGTAGCATCTGCAATAACAAAAGGAACATTCACAAAGCGAGCAAAGGTTTTGGCAAGTAATGTTTTCCCTGTCATTGAGACAACGTCAAAAGGGAACATGTGAGACTAGTAACAGAAAATAGAGATGACAATAGTCAAATAAATATTGAAACTACCTAAGATAATCTAGAATTGGCTGGAACATGACAAAAAGTTAACAAATGTAGTAAGAAATAATGAGAAAAAGTGGAGGTCAAAGAATCCTCACACCTCAATTTAAATGTTAAAATAAATAGGATGGCATTGTGATAAATTAAGAAAACTGCAACTCAATCAAAGAAAATCCCTCTTGAAATGAACCTACAAGAAACAGTTAACAATCACAAAGTGGAAATAGAGAAGTCGAATGCTCCACTTTTACACCAAGTACTTTGAAAAATTACCTGACCCCGTTGGCCCCATTAAAAGAATGTTGCTTTTCTCCAGTTCCACTATATCATCATCTAGTACATCTTCTATGTTGCTACCAGAATCTCCTGCAGGCCTAGCTTGCCAAGGAAACATGTTAATAACTGATATTCCCCTTATGAAACACAGCAGCACATGCAAAGACAGAGACAAACGAACATGTACACACAAGAAGAAAACACAGCAACCACCTCTTAAAAGCTAACGTTGTAATTTAAAGCTATCCTTGATATGCACAAATTCACTAAACAATACGGGTATAAGAACTCTCTGTCACAACTAATAAGAATAGACCATATCTAAGGATTTTTTATATGCTAAAAGTTCATGTATATTGGTAAGAGCCTACGACATTTTCCTTTTTCTTTTCCTAAATATTTCAAATTTTCTAAATGTTTCCCCGTATAATATGAATCATAATGGTTTCTAGAAATATGCAAAGATCCACATCTAACAATTAACTACCCCAACCATCTATCATTATGAATTTACAAGTACAGTAATTGAAAGAAGGAAACAGATCAAAACAAGAACTGCATATCTTGAAGGTACCAAACTAACCGTTTCTGTAATGACTCATGGTAGATTCTCATATAGTGGTTGTAAACTGCCACTGATAGAACCTGAATTCATGGCATAACATTAGACCAGAAAACAAAATGTAGAAGGATGCTTACATCCTATGTAGCTTCCAGAAAAGTTTTATTATTCAATTTTTACACCCTCATCAATGATAAAAACCATACCCCACAAGTGGCAGAGTGTATTATCAATCCTTACTACAAATGCATAACATAATTCAACGTCAAATCTACACAAATTAAGATAACGATATGAATACAACTTCAGACCAGTCAAATATCATTAAAGAACTAATAAATCAATGCAGCTTCTTATTTCTAAGTACTTTTATTTCTTTCAATAGCCCAAACCAATGACCATTGTCTGCTAAGATGGAGTAAAAATAATAGTAATAATAAAAATAAAAATCACAAAGCCAATAAAACAATGATAAATCACCTTCTTTGCCCTCTCCTGCCCAATCACAAACTTATCCAATCCTTTACAAATCTCTTTGGGAGTCGGAAAATTATGCCCCAGATTAGATCCTCCCCAACAACCATCATTTGAAGCCGGCCCAAACCCATCTCCAGAACCCGGACTAGTCCCTCCTCCTCCTCCTCCTCCTCCTCCTCCTCCTCCACCACCAACACCACGGCCCGAATTCACCCCACTAACCGGAATCGCAACCCCATCCCCAGGTGGCTTCCAAACCTCCGGTGGGTCCCCATAATAACTCAACACCGTACAATTATTATAACTCAATTTCTCTCTCAATTCTCTATCGAAATCCTTATTTAAACCGTGGGAATTCCTCCTAATATCTAATAACTGGGAACCCTTTTCAACGATTTCGCTGCGTAGGGAGACGGGCTTGAAAGAAGTAAAGTGATAACGACTGTTGACAAAGTGGTCGTCCCATTTGGTACGGTTGGTGGTACCGTGAGAGGAGCTAGCCATGCGACCATAGTGCATGCAATTAGATAGAAAGTGCCTGAACTGAGAGACAGTTAAAGAAGCAGTTTCGACGGAAGGCTTGGATCTTAGTGCAGCAGCAGCCATGTGAAGGAAAAAGACAAACAATTAAAGAGAAATTTGGGAGTAACAAAAGTTGGTAGATTTTAAGGGTTCATAAGAAGGTTTCTTCAAGATGAAAACTTTTTAAAACGGTTTGAGAATTTGAGGGCTGAATTGAATTGGGTTTTTCTTAGATTTTGAAATTATCATGTATGTGAGACAATTTTTTATTAGAAGGAGAAAAATTGGGAAGGGAGACGACGAAGGACCGAAGAACACAGATTTTTTTAATCAAAGGATAAAAGATGAGAAAATGAAAAATAAAATAAAATCAAAAAATATCTAACTGCAAAAGAGGACGGTTGAATTTGGAGAATATTCCTATCAATTGGGGGTAAAAAGGGTCATTTGAAATCTTAATTCCCTAATTAGAATATTTTTAAACTTTGTTCTAAAATAAAGATACTTCGACTCAGTGGACTTCCATATCAGATTTTTTTTCACGTTAGCACCTCTTTTCTTATATCCTCTGCGGTCTCCTTCTCCTGTGCCCATCAGCCATCTTTCTTTCTCTCTTTTTTTTTTTTTTTTTTTTTTTTTTTTGCTTTGGACAGCAAATACTTGAAACATCAGACTTTTCCATCTTCACTACATGATTTGCTTCGCTATCTTCCATAGGAACAATTTTGTCCTTAATGCTCCAGTGACATTAGAATCATCTCGTGATTTGAGATTGTTACTGAAAACAGATTTCTCATAGATTAAAGTTAAAGGTTGATTGGGCAACCAAACAAGTTCTATGAAAATGACAAAATTCAGCATGTATTGAGGGGATCAAACTGATTCCATAATGACAGAATGTTGAGTTGATTATCTGTACGACTGTATCATAAGTTGGATTCTAAACATTTTTCCATAAAGATTGTGCATATACATGTCCATGTGACGCTTGGTAAACATTATCTCTTCCATAAAGGTAAGAATAATTCCCATAACAGACTCCATGTTCTTTAAAAGGAATGTGGATGTGGTGTGAAGCAACCACAGTTTGATCATGAAACACTTCATTCCCCAATTCATATCCAATTCGGTGATGAGCATAATTTGAGGGAGATGATGGCCATTAGCTAAACTAGCGTGCCTATGAGATAAATTCATGCCAGCACCATCTAGAACATACCGACCATTCAATCTTCCAGCTCATGTACATGATTTCTCGCTTCCTCAACACGACGATTCAATTGGTGCTGCAAAATCCATTCTCTTTCATGACCGTCTGTTTCACCGTAAATAGAAGAGGGATCAGTTTGATCTTGATAATAAAACCCTAAATGCAATTTTCCATTTGCATTCTGTATGAAAGCTTCCTGGTTTTGGGGGGCATTTAGCACATGGATTATTAACCTAAGTAACACCAGCCTTATCACCAGAAATAGCTTCATTTGGCATCTATACTACATTATCTCAAAACTGTGGCTGGTGTTCATACTGGGGATGATGATTTAATTACTGGAACAAATATTCTTCATACATTCTATCCAAGCATTTCTTTGGTAATTCTGAAAACGGTACTCGATAAGAGCAGAAGATGGTGAAGGTGGAAACTCTGATAGTGACATACTGTTTTGGGATCATGATGTCCATGGTGCGTAAGAAAATAGTAAGCAGGACTCCATGGACCTTCCATTTCATTTTATCTCTGAGAGAACTGGTTGCTGGAGTTGCCCAGAGCCATATGAGGAAAAGTAAGACGACGCAAGTTATATTTCGACATCGACATCTAACCATTCCTCTAGTTATGAAAGAGAAATATCGAAGGAAGAAAATAATAACGTAGAACAAAAGCTGATGTGGAATTTTATTAGAGTGAAAGTATCTTTATTTTGAAAAAAAATTTAAAACTACTCTTATTAAGGAATTAAGATTTAGAAATATACTAGTTCAAGAAAAAACTCATTGAAAGATGCGAAAGTAATTTTTATTACAAGAAAGACAGCTTATGAATGTATTTCATATCGATAAAACTGTATGGATAACGTTAATGCGAAACATTAGTGAGAATCCAATGCCCTTAAGGGTTCTTCCACAAGTTTTGTCAACCGAGGATGAGTCGGGACCAAGGAATCAAGGCTACAGGTGAATATTCTTGCTATTTATTTCGCGTGTTCAATGGACAAACGGAAGAGGTTAGAGACTTTATTTGAATAGAAATGATATTTATTTTAATAAGATTAAAAATAATGATAAAAATAAAATTAATTATAATAATTATAAGATTAAAATTAGTGGTGATATATGTATTTAGATGTAAAAATAATAGTGATGGTAAAATAAATTATAATAAAAATTATCATTAAAAATATTAAATTAAAAACTATATATAATCATATATTTTAAATTATTTTGTACTTATAAAATTAATAAATAATTTAAAAATTATTAAATTATTTTAAAGTTAAATAATAATTTTATTAATAAATTAATATTACATCAAATAATATTTTTATATTAAATTATCAAAATTATTTTATATTTTTTAAATAAAAATTACAATAAAAATAAAAAAATTTTAAATTATAATGATGTTTTATATTTATAATATAAAATAAGGGACAAATGAGAAAAAAATGATCAAATGGACACCAAACCAAAAAGAGTCAGTGAACAATTGATAAAAATTTCACAGATGGATTGAATCTAATCGACTTCTTAATGCTGATTGGCACAAAAACTTTTGGTAACCGCTCCTCCACAGGGGCCCATGAATCCAAAGGGAGCCTCAGCTTCAGTCTCGTAAAGAATGTGTTTGTGAACTTTAGCATAATTGTTAGATGTTTTTCAAGTAGCTGCTACATGTGAAGTTGCTAGGTCGAATGAATATGCTTTGACTGGAGTACGAGGGAACTTCACTTTTCAGAGAAAATATGCAAATTCCTTAGAGCTTCCACAATTACTAGACGTCACTTCGTTATCAGATAAATTTGTAGATTCCTTGAAGCTTGTTGTTACCAGAATTTGATGGGAACCAGTCACAAAATAAAAGCAAAGAACTGGTTTTATGAACAAGGGGAAAATGAATATAATTCTGACTCATTATTAGGATTAAATAGATGAATAATACTATCATATTGAAGGCAGAAATCCAACATGGCAATCTATCTACTAATTCACTATTACCTGATGTTGAGTTATATACAAACATAATGTTGTCTTGCCTTGTATTATGGTCTACTTTGTCTGAATCAACTGCATGCAGATGGATTTCCTGCATAGAGACTTCATTTCTTGAAATGTTGATCAGAGATTGTATAGTGAAATGAGTCATTTGTGGTTCTTTATCAGAATTTTATTGTTTATTATCCAAAGTCTCAATCCTTTTCTTGCCTTTCAAATTGTGAAAACGACGGCAAGTGGTTATGACTACACCTACAAGGATATTTCTGGAGATTGAGTTTTAACATTTAGCATCTGAATACTATCTGTTTGCTATCAGTAGTTAAGCCACATGCATCCATGCTGCATTGATGGAAAGAACATCCTGGTCAGTTTTGCATGTATTGACAAGGGGATTTGTTTTAAGTCTTTTTCCCATCACAGGGGAGGTCATAAGCATCTGCTAAGCCAATGCAGTGGGGGAAATACGTTGTCAACTTGTCTGAACACGTTACTCGTGCTGCTGATACAAATGATGGCAGTACCAAGCCTCCCATCGAAGTTCATAGAGGTAAGCAGTGAAGCAAGTGAAGGTATCAGACATTAACTTGGCCCATAGTGCTACTCATTTATCTAAGCATTTTTTGACAAATTGGCGAAACCGGATGCAGCAGACTTGAGAGACTATATGGGTTTCAGAAGTGAGCTACTTATAACAGCCAACGGCAAGGATTTTTACATTGGTGTGGAGTCTAAGTTTGCATACATGTATTTTAGACAAAAGAAATAAAACAGGAGAAACCATTTAATGGATACTTACTTTTTATGAATTATATGACGGGTGACTCCGTGAGTTACCTGCAATGCCAATGCATAACTCTATGTAGAAATTAGTATGCTTTTTAATATCTGATTGGTGTTTATTTATTGCAGTTCATCTAATGGAGACAAGCAAGCCTAATTGTGGCTGATGTTGCCCACCTTAAACACCAATCCACTAAAGAAAGTAGCTACAGATATGTTAAGAGCAGGTTTTACTAACAAATGCTGCTACAATTAATTAAGCTGTTTTTCTAACGGCTTGGATTCTGCTGGCATTGTGCAGCAGGTTTTTGTGTCAAACTTGCCCAAGTACAAGCCAGCATTGTTGGGATGCACTCAACTACTGGAACGGTGTACATGTAAAAAAACATTCTCCTCTCTGTAAATGCTATTTGGTGTGATTGTGTGAGAATTGAGAAGGTTTCTTGAACATTGTTACCCTGTATTTTTACAGTCTTCCATCTTTTTTATCCTTTTCTTTGCTGTTGTCTGCAATTCTATCTTTGGTTAGTGTGCCACTGTCATATTGAGACAAGAACATCGTTGAATTAGCTTGATGGACAAAAAATGCTTTTCACTCTCTTAACCCTTTCTGGCTACTATCCAGAAAATAAATAAATAAGGTAAGCCACAAAAATCATATCAATATATATAGATGCTAGCATCCTATTCTCCTTTATCTGTAAGCTTGGACCAAAATGTGAGGTTGCCAAATGTGATTAATGATTCAATAGATTGGAATATATGCTTTTGCCATAAAGGCCTTTGGAGCTTCAATAACAAATGCAGAAGAGACCTTTAAGAAGCCATTTACAAAGCATTATTCAAACTGTATATTATAAGGATTTAAACATTTTGCCCATTTGGCCATTTTTCTATGAGAAAATCTTTAAAGGGTAACTATCAGCATTGGTAAGGAGGAAATCTCAAGCCAAGCCTACATCAAAACGTCTTTATCAAAAATAAAGGATTAAATGTTATAGTATTCAACAAAAGAAAGCTATTTTTACTAGCAGGAGATAGGAGGGAAGAGCAAACTTGACCTTATTTGAGTTTTGTAGTCAGATTTTTGGCCTCATTTGGTTCACCACCTCTATTAAATAGGCCCTGCATTAGTCCATCAGCAACACCTATTCCTCCATTTCTAATTGCAACCCTCCCCACCAGACCCACCCATCTGAATTTCCCCACCACCAACACTCCCAAATACAACATCTTCACCAAACCATGGCTTGCAACATTTGCAATCAACAACTTCACCATTATTTTCATCAGTTTCTCCACCAAACCCTCCTTGAACCCAATGAGCATCTTCACCAGACCTACCGATCCTAAGCCCAAACCCAGATTCAACACCCCAAAACTTAAAAGTTTCACTTCCATTCACACCACCATCTTCAGCAAGACACTCTCAACACCTTTGAGTTCCTTGATCACCATCATATCCAGTCGCGACTTTGACTTGTTCATTTCCATGATGTTTCCTTTCCTCCTCCACCACTGGATTTATACCGCCTTGACTTAATACTTGACGCTTTCGCTTCTTTCTTTGAGTACACACTTGAGTTCCACCCTTATTGCCACTTTCACTCATCTGCCCACTATCTACCTTTTTACCACCTCTTTGCAAGGAATAGAGATAGTGTTTATGGCGTAAAGACTTGCCAGTCAAAGCTCTCTCACTGCACCTCCAGTTTGGGGTCCCTGTTCGGGCACAACTTTGATGTTGACGTTGATTATTATACATTTGATCATTCCAAGGAAGAGCTTTTAAAAAAGAAAAGTTGCAATAGAAACTCGACGCTTTCAATGTAAAGATAGAAGGCTACTGTACAACCTACAAAGTTAACTAAAATGAAGGCAGTAGGAACAAGACAATCAAAGGAAAGAGATTCCATGTGTCATCAAGCAGAAGCAAATACTATACACAAGTCATAGATGTACTAGAGTTAATTTTATGCCCGAGAGCGAGACACGATGAGTGATCAGTTCAGTCAAACTTGAAGCAAAATGAAAAAAGAAGAATGGGCTTATTGAATGTTGATTGCTGTACTCTGTTAAAATGGATTTAGCCAAAGGGAACCGAGTTACTATTATGTTATGTTCCGCGAAAGACAGTAGGGGGTCCCAACACTGAGGACAATAGTACTTGTTGTTGACAATTTCTAGGTTTGTAAGCGCCTGCTGCTGCTGGTAAGTAATTAGCTGCAACATCAGGTGACGCCATAGATTTGACTTAAACATTAACTAGTAAAAGATATGATATTGTTAAACAAATGGTTCCATGGTCTAGCGGTTAGGACATTGGACTCTGAATCCAGTAACCCGAGTTCAAATCTCGGTGGAACCTATGAATGTTTTTTTTTTCTAGTGGCAGAATTGTGAGATCTTTGAGTTCTGTGTCCACTCAAGCATCAACTTGGATGAAAGCTCCAAATTTTTTCCCCAAGCTTCCTGCTTTTGTAATTGGGATCAGAATTTTGTTCCAAAATAGAATTCTGTGATTAAATGTAGAGAATTCAATGAATTGGGTTATGATTGGACATAGCTTCTACTTAGTGCTTTGAACTAGTTGCCTGCATTCTCCCAGGAAAAGAAACAGAAATGAAACTATACAAATTCAGAAATGAACAATACTCTGAGAAACAGGTTAAAGAAAGAACTCGAAACGAAGTTGCTCGTAACCAAAAAAAAAAAAAAAAAACCAAACAAACAAAATTTCAGCTTTAAAGTCTTCAAATCCTCCCATTAAAAGATCTGTATCAAAACTCAGCCAATACACAATCTAAACAAAAACCCAACACTGATTTCATAAGTACAAGATTTAGCATTTGCAAATTCCAAACTTTCACCGTAAAGAAATAAAAAAGATAAATATATGTAATCATTTTTCAAATTTATTTTTCTTTACATTTCTCCTCTTCCTTCGTTTCCTTCTCCCATCCACGTTTCTTATAAGCAAGCAACATCTCAGGCATTTTCTGCATCAAATTCGCAGTGTTCTCCCTTTTCTCAGCAGCTATTCTGTCACAATTGTGACCTTCCATCTTAGTTCTCATCTCTTTCCTCTCCAGACCTTACGTTACGCCCAATCTTGCCCTGCTAAAAGCACTTGTTTGGGAACCAGGCTCCACGCCGAGCGCTGATGCCCAGAGGCTTCCAGTCTCCCAGTTCCCAATAGACCACGCTCCCTTTGATAACTCATGTTTGTACTTAGCCAATTTTGAAATTTGAGATTAAGACACAGGAGAAGGATCCGATGAATGAAGAAAAGGAGGTGTTTTTCCAACCGAAGCGAAGGTAAGTGCTCGAGGTGGACTGAGGAAATTAGGCTTGTTGCTGCTGAAAGCAAAAAAGAAAGGATCAGAACATTCGATTAAAATTGGGTATTGGGATTTGGGAATTTTGGGCCCAACCCATTTTTAGAGTAAGCATGGTAAACACCGAACAGCATGCCAGCGGCTTCGGCTACATAGGCCGTTCAGAGCAGAATGGGCCAAAAGGCCCAAAACCTAATTACTTCTTACATTTTTCATTTTAAACTGAAAAAGGATGTTTCTTCCAAGTACTTTCTACTTTTTACCATAGGGGAAGGAAGAGTAGAGAAGACTTCTTTTGTTGTCTTTCTTCAGATTATTTGAAAACCTGAAATTAGCCCAATGGAATCAGAAAAAAGAAAAATATGAAACTGGCCTTTCCAGTTTGGGCCTTGAGTTCGGGTGAATGAGAATAATCTGTCTCCAACCAATGTGTACAAATTATGGTTGAAAATAATAAAACAGATGCAAACATGCCAAAAATAAATGAATTTACTCCAAAAATCCTACCCTTTTGATGGCAGAGGCACGAGAACCAGAAAATGGTACAGCATTTTAAAAAGACGAAAGAGTAAAGAGTACAGATGATGACCAGAAAGTTACAGCATTTAAAATCCTCTTAAGCAGTTTTACACCGTACAGATCCTGCCTTGAACGAGGACCAAAGGATGCCTTCTGTGATCTGTCAATTTATGGTTTATCATGGTCGAAGGTGCCTGTGTCTACATTTGAGAGACAAGTTCTAGTTTTGACATGAGAAAGTATATGCTTATCAGGAAAATAAAAAGTCTTTTAAAAAAAACACATTCTTTTGCCTTTCCTCCAGTTATTTTTATGTCCATTTCCAAGGCCAAAAAAAATTATCAGGGTGGCAGAAGCTGAAATTTATTGTTCGAATGCTTCTGCACACTGTTCAATCTGCTAGCTAGACTAAGTTTGTTATGGTCATCTTGGAGTCAACCTATCTCTTGCTGCCTGAAACTGATGCTGCCATAAAAGTGATGCTATGTATAAGAGACACGGCAATTTCCGAAAAAAGAAAATAAATGAATTCTCATATCAGCTCAACTAATGATTCAGATTACCTGAGTTGCATATGACGAGCTTTGAGCAAGAAACTTGACAAAGTCTTGCTTCTTTCTTTCAAAATTGAACTTTGCATTATTCAGCAATGCAAGTTCCCTCTTCGTATCCTCTTCCAACTTTTCTTTTTCCCATCTCATTTCTTTCATCTGCTTCTCAGTTTCAATGTAGTTTTGCGGCACATCTGATGTTGCAGAGGATTTTGGGAACCTCACATCTACCTCTTCCCTAATATCAGACAGAGTCAGAACAAAGATGCAATAGCAATCGAATCCTGATTGTTATCAATCAATAAAAAGTTAATCTACAAAAGCAAAAACATAAAATTTTAGTTGGTTAATAATATTAACAAGATTATTTTTCTAAACAAGTATAATACCATTATGTGCTGCAAGTAAAATGGTTCACAATTTTTCTAAGGCTCAACTTTGTTTGAGAACATACTTGACAAAAATGGAAAATATGTACTCTGTTTAAGAATACGTAATTTCATGTCACTACTACTATAAATAGAATAGTATTATTAATGCATTATGAATTTTAACAATCTTCTTACATCCAAAGACATATGCATCACAAGCAAACTGAGAATTTATTCCCAAATTGATGAAGTTTGAAACAGAAAAGCATAAAAGAAGTGTCCTGTATATTTTTCTTTCTTTTGAAAATGAAATCTGGCACTTGCCAAAGAGAGCTTCTTACCGACTGCCTAGGGAAAATACACCAGGGCTTCTGATCATCCCACCATCCAGAGACACTGCTCCTTCACTTATACAAGGGAGAGCAAGAACCATCTCTGCCCTTGTTCTGTACACTTGAAGACGTGAGAACAGATTGTAAAATAAAGTCTCTCTGAGGCCATCCCCACTGGCAGTGACATAAAATAAGTTTGAGCTATCCACATGAATCATGTTCACTGCAAAGCCAAGAAAGCCAGGAGGACACTCCCCATTTGGTAATCTTGGCTTTAAAAGATCAAGCCTCCTCTGGGGGTCATCAGCTACAAAATCACCAGCATAAGGTCTGCAGGGAGAAGGGGACAAAGGAAAAGAAAATGATTTTTTAGATGTCTTCAACAAACCAGATTGTAATCGGAAACAATTTAAGAGACTGATACCTTAAACTTTCAAGACAAATTACAAGAAATCGGCCATCTAAAGGCCTCCCAATAGAAGCACCAAGCCCGTGCAGACCAGAAGTTTTGTCTAAGCAGCCATCCTGGTTGTATGTTTCCAAAGCTTTAATACCTTCATGAGTTTTACAAACAATTGCCAACATAGTCTGCACTCCTAGGTACTCCGAGAAAAGCCTACAATTAATTAAGGAATTATAAAGCCACACATGAACTACATATAAGTATTAACAGTTGCCACAAATCCCTCAATCAAGATGTCCAATTGGTAATTTATTTAACAAATAGGTTGGGCTATTCACTAGAAATTCCCTACGTTACAAAGCAGCATATGCACTCACCTATCACCAATCAAAGCGACAAGATAACAACACTAACCCAACTGGTACATAAACTTCAATTCAAAGCCCCCTCCTCCACCACGCCCCCTTTTTCTAAATTGACCCCTATGCTTGAGCTATCCAGAGCAGGAGAAGGAAAAAGGTATAACTTTCTCATACAAAAACATCCAAAAAATTCCAAACTATAGATGAATAATAAATTAAATGTTGCTAGGCATGATGCAGAAAGATAAAAAATAATAATAAATAAAATTCAAACAGACCTACTAAGATTTTCATCATCCACTTTGCCAAGTGTAGCCACAAGACCCAACACATCCTTTGTCAAAGTCAGATGAGAAGCCTGAGTGCCATGACGAGTTTTCAGCTGACACAAAATTCCTGCAGCCGACTTTTCATGCCTAAGAATCTGTTCAATTGTTTCCTCCTCACTTTGAAGGTGGGAATGGTCCTTGTTTTCAATCTTAGGCGCACTAGAAGAGTGATGCTTGCCAAGCATAACTGAGAAAAGATTAATTGGTAGTCAGAGATATGGAAAATAAATATGCAACAACGTACGGTTATCAAGAGTCAATATCTATGTTACATGTACTCAAGTATGAGTATCTGATACGGGAATCTGTCCATGTGTCAGATCTTTTGTTAAATATTTGACCCATGGATTTAGCTAAAAAGTGTCCAAAAATAATATATGGACATTGAAAAATCCATTTGACTCAGATAAAACTTTGTGCTTATAAAGGCATAGTATGAGACAGTAAAAAAAAATAGGGCCAATCTTCCCAAACCAACCTTAAGCTCATATTCTTCTATTCTTTCATTTTTTTAATGGGCTTATGAGGATAAAATAAGAACACTATATCGGCTTCAATTGTGTTTTCCTTTTTAACAGAAACCAAAAACTAATCAAAAGTCAAAAGCCAACAACATGCACTAATCTGTCATATGTTAATCTAGAATCTTCTTCTTGCCTCCTAATCTTCCTTCTCTTCTCCATAATAATTTCATTTCCTAATTATCTTTCTTTTATCCCCTCCTTTTCTCCCTATCTTCTGAAAATGCTTCCTCTTATACTTCCTCTCAGGCTTTCTTCATGATGCCATCTGGTTATCTTTTTTTTTTTTGGTATATTTGTGGATTGGGTTTGATGCTTACATGAAAAGCCAAGTCTGAATAACCGTTGCCATATCAGACGCGTATTCTGCACACAAATCCATTTCATGTCATGTCATGTCAACACAGATATGGGCACTAGAATGCCAAGTCCGCGTAACACAGGACAATAAAACTCAAAATCACCACATTCAAAACTAATGCTAGCTGGCTACCTTTCCGAGTAAATAACATCCTTAAAACTTTATGGCTAACATCCAAATTAGAGCATTATTAATAACATGCAGTTACGTGTGGAGTGTACAAAAAGCCAGATCTAGGCAATTAAATCCAAGCGATATAGAATGTCATGATGTAGTTGGATAGAAACCCCTGATACACAATACCAAACAAAAAGTGAGTTAATCTCGTCTTATACAAACTGTACATTAACTCATTCTGATTGTCATTGATAGCAGCCTGCCAAAATATTTTGGCATCTTTAATTCCTTTCCCGAATTGCAAAATGGAGTTTATGTCATACATGCGTTCAGAATAAGATAAGTGTACCTTGCATATCAAGTATAGAGTCATCAAGTTTGTTCTTCTGAGCCTCTAGAAGTCTCATGCTATCCTCATGCTGCTTGATTTTCATCCCCAACATTTGAAGATCATCTTTAAGTTTCTGCATAGATCATGTTATATTAAAATTTACCTTAAAAAAAAGGCACAAACACAAAGAAAAATAACAAGGAATCTTCGCATCTATTTATGACTACTAATATCAAAAAGAACCATATGAATATATGAGAATAGGTTACTGTTCTTTTAGTCTCTACTGAAACACTGCAAAAAACAACCTCAGAACTCTCGATGATGGATTTGGCTTGTGAAAACCCTATATTTTGCATTTCATCCCGCTCAACAAAGGAGGCTTCATTCAGATCCACTTGCATTTGAATTGTGGAATCAACAACAGCCAATGCCCTCGGTTGACTTGAAAACTGCAAAGAGTGAGAGTAATTAGCTTGCATCCGAAGATATCATTTTGACGGCATAAACAAGATAAACTCAAAAACAACTTAGGCTTTAACATATGAGGGGAAAAAAAAAAGCCTAAACTCAAAAATCTATAACTTCAGCATGCGCATCACTTCAATGCACTTGCAGATTAAGAGTTGTCTTGTATCCCAAAAATTTATCAGTGAATAAACAACAAAAAAATAAAGTTATTATGAGTATTTAAACAGCGTCCAATTGAAAGCAAAAGAGCACTCCAACTTAAAATTCCAACAATAAATACTATTAAACCGATTCATGAAATCAGAAATCAGAAAATCTTCCCAATAAGAAAAAATCAGCTATCAGGAAATGTAAGAAATCTTTTCCAAATTGTCCTTTGAAAAAAAAACAGCTTCTATCTTTTTTTTTTCTTTTTTCCATTTTGAAGTGTTTTGCCTCTGAAATTGAAGCAGTAAACAAAACATAAACAAGGGAAACACACGCATGCATTTTGACCACCAAACGCCCGTTTGATCCAATACCAAATATCAGAAAAAGAAAAGAACTAATCAAAGAACTTTTCGTTTTAAAGTATTAAATGCAAGAACATGTTCATGAAATTCCAATACGAAATGAAATTTTCAATTTTCTTTCTTCTTCCCCTTTTAAGGACATTTTCTGATCGACCAAACGGATTGTTGAGTAATTGAGAAGAATCGAGAGTGAGCGAGTGAACCCACCTGGTGGTTGGACGGAAACATTGCTGAGCTTAGCTTTGACTCGCCTCTTCTTGCTTTAGGAAATACTCAAATACAGAGAGCAGACAGGACAGAAATTTTAATTCGGAATCGGTTACCCCGAAATCTTTAATATCTCCTTCGCCCCCAGAGATTTTTTTTTTTTTCTGGCAAATATTTAACATATTTTTATAATCATTTAATTTTCAGTTTTTTTGGGTTGTAAATACTTTAATTTTTAATAAAACCCTGAAATGTGAATAAATCTAATGATGAACCGTTAACTCCCAAATTTTTCGCAGAGGTATTTGGTTTGGAAAATGATAATATTATAATAATAACGGAAATTAATTCATTAATAATGTGACACATTTACTTATGAATTGATTTTAGATACAAAATCAAATTTAAAGAGAAAATTTTGCCGAAAAAATAAAAAAAAATATTGCCTAAAAAATACAATCGGATTAAAGATCAAATAAACATATTTTAACGGAACGTTAGTTCAAAAAAAGTAAGATTATTTTCATTAATGTAATTTTCTTCTAATAAAATTATTTAATACATTCCAAAAAATTTTAAATTTTTATAGTTGGATCATAGGCTTGAAATGTAATATTCATAGGTTTGATTGAGATAAATGTTAGATTATTTAATAATTTTTTTTTTACTAAATTGCCATCTAAAACTCAAAGAATTTGATAAAAGATCAATCATTTCTTAAGCAAAATGATACTTATGAGCTTTTATGCTCTAAAGAATCAATCCCATTTTAAATATTAATATTTTTTACATGTAATTCGATAATAGATTTAATAATTAAAAAAAAACATGTTAAACAACATGAATACAATATAAAAAATAATACGAAAATTATATAATTTAAATTTTATATTAATATAAATTATTATACATATTTTTTATGTTAAATATAATACGAATAAATAAATTTTAAAATTTTATATGATACAAATATATGAATCGTCAAGCTTATTTTAGAATATTTATGCTTTAAGACTTACCTTGATAGGGTAAAAAAAAAAAAAAAAGAAAAATTGAAAGAGGAGAAAAACGGAAAGATGGAAATTTTTATTTATTTATTTTTTATTGGTGTGCTTGATTGAAAATATAAAAAAAAATTGAAAAAAATGTAATTTTCTTTCCATAGTAATGGTAAAATTTTTTTTTTTTTAAAGTAAAAATTACAAGATTTTATTATTATAATTTATTATAAATTTAAGATGTAAAAAAATCTAAATATAATAGACAATTTTATAAACAAGTAATACATGCTGTTCACACCTCTCTCATTTTTCTCATATTTTCTTTTTAATTTAGAATGCTTTGTTTTTGTTGATGAATGTGAAAAATAATAATTTTTCTTATTTTTTCCTCTCATTTTTTTCTAACCAAGCACACTTAAAATTCATTTTCCTTGTACTTTTTCATTTATCTCTTTTCATCATTTTATTTTTTAATTATATCAAACATAGCCTAAGCGATCGATCCAATTGTACCAATCTCTTTTTCCCTCGTAATACTAAAATGTTAGTTTTAAAATAAAATGAAATAGAAATCTTAAACAACCTTAAACATGTGCTTAAACATCAAATCCAACGAAACTTAATTTATGCAAAAGCAACATACAATTCAAGGCAACCTACTATTCATATATCTAGTCCAATTAAACTAACCATGAGCAAGTCATAATATACAAGCTATAATATCCACAAATTATAGTTAAATATACTTAATAAATGAAAAATTAAAAAAATAGTTAAAAAGAAGGAAATGTAATACAAGTCAGAGGGGGTATCCAAAATTTTAAACCCTCAAACATATACTAAATAAATTAAATTCACCATTTAAAACAAAACATACTATTATTTATTTTTACTTAGCTTTTAACTTGCTTTTATGCTTAGTTTTAACCTACTTCTATGCCTAGTAGGTTAAAAAGGATTAAAATCACATTATTATTATTTTATCATACCAATTAATTATTATTTACAAGTTAAAATTTTAAAAATAAAACAATTTGTTATAAGAATTAAATCACAATCATGTCAATTTAATAAAATTTAAATTAAACTTTTAGCTTATTCATTTTTTTTTTTTGAAATGTTAGCTAATCTACAATCAAATGTCAAACATTTTTTTTTTTTTTGAATCAACGGCAACTTATTTCCATGTAATCTTCACTTTGCTTCTATCTTTAATCTTTTTCTCCAGTTAACATAAAAAATTTTCGATACAAAAATTAAATTAAAACCATTTTATAAAAGTTTAAAAAACACTATAACTTCTAATACCAAAGTCTTAACTTTATTCTTTTAATGGTGTATTTTATTTTTATTGATTTTGAAGAAAAATATGTATTTAACAATTGGTTTGTTTATATTTAAAAGAAAAAGTCGTTCACAATTTTAAGTAAAATTATTTATTTGATGCATTATTTTTTTTTGTACATTTGTTTATGAATTGATAAAATTATAATTTTGTAGGTTTTTTAGTACATGTCTTGTATGTATATTTATATTAATAATATATAAGATAAATTAATGAAAATTTAAAATTTACTATAATATTAATTGACTTCTTAAAATCAAATATTAAGATCTGTCACTGAATAAAAGTACAAAAATTTTAAAAATTAAAAATTAAATTGAAATCATAATGTTCAGTTATATTCGGATTAAGTTCGAAATTAAATGTATATATTAAATTCGGATCGAATTTTTTATCGATAAGCGAAAAACTAAAAGAAAATTGAAACTAACCTAATTATATATTTTTATGAGCTTTTATATATATTTTTTAAATTTTTATAAAATAAAAATAATTATTTTATACATAAATTTATTTAAATATATTAAAAATTATATTCAAATAATATATATATAAAAAAATTGATGCATTGAACTGAATTGAATCAATAAAATTCAATTTAGATATAAGATCGTATAAAAATTTAATTTGAATTAAAGTCAAAATTTTAAATTTTATAATCATATATATATATATATTATAAAAAAAAATCGAATTGAATCTAATTTGATTTATTATCACTCCTACCACCGAGCATAATTACAAGCAAAACATAGATGTTACAAATGAAACAATATGCATTAGCTATCAACGTGCTACAGCACTGAGTCCTCAAGCCCAACCATAGCTTGAGTTGCAAAATTATATAACATTCATGTTTTTCATCAAAATTCATTCCACCATAGCATCCACTAAAGCTTCAATGGCCGGCTAAGAACCCTTGTTTTTTTTTCCTGTACAATGAGTGAAATAAATTCAACTGTTTTTGGGCCATTTCAGAGGATCAGCATTCGCTTTAAGCGTTGGAGCTTCAATTGTTTGAACATAACAGACTTAAAAGAAACACGCAGAGGCCACTTTGGAAGATCCAGCAAGAGCAATTTGCTCTTGGGCCTGGCCTCATCAAAACTTAATTTCACTATTAATTATATAATTAAATACAATACTTTTTTAACATTTTTAATAATTTCTAAAATTTTAAAATAAGGTACAATTTGTTGCACCAAACGTTAATGAGATATGAAGAAATGTTTTTGTCTCATGATTGAGGTTAGCGGTTGGGATTTCTTATCTGAAGTGATTGACTGCATTTCTTGATTTTGATTACTCTTGGCTTCTCCCTCAAACCCAATCTTAAGGTTTCATAAACTTGTTGCTTTCAAATCCACACATGTATGGACAAACATTAATTTCATCAACTGCTGAAGTATCTGTTTCATCTCAAATCTAAGCTTAGAGCTATTCCTCCACATATATAAAGGTGTGAAAAAAGGTTAAGCCAATCAGGCAATCATCCCATTGTTGCTTTCTTTTATTTTATATTAATTGGAAGCTCAAAGATTCGAAGCCATTTATATAAACAGAAAAACATAAACATCAATCCTCGTACATTCACTTCTTGTGTACGTGTAAAGAGTCGATGGTTTATTTTTTTTATACAAAAAAAATTATAGTTTGAAATAAAAAATAAATTACAACTATTATGATTTTAATTTAAGCTTATTGAATATATTTTTTAATCGTACTTATAAAAATTAAATTAATTAAATTTTAAATTATGTAAGTTATATATATTTTTTGTCTTCTCAAAAGTTTATGTAAGATAAAATTGATAATTCATATATTTTTATCATATAAAATATTAAAATTTATATTTATATCGTATTTTATATAAAAATTATATATCATAAATTGTGTCGAAACAAAAATATAAAAAATAAAATTTTATTTTATTAAATATATATTTATGGTTATAATTTTAAATTGTATGTAAATAATTAATAAATAAATGTGCGGGGATAACGTAAATTTGAAAGGAGCTTGTCACCCAACTCCCTTTTCATTTATCGAGAGGGTACCCAAACTAAAACCGGACTCCTCCTTATAATGGCAAGAGCTCAGTCACAGCTCATAAATGAAGTTGATAAGTGACCACAAGAACTCACAGCTCACCAAGCAATAAAATTATTTTATGTGGTGGATCCACATTGCCCTTTGTTTTAGGTTTCTTAGAGCTAGACATCGACCTTTACCAGTCTTTCTATTTTTGCATTTACCGACACCCCAAAGCATTAAAAACCAAAGAAAGGATAAATTTTACCTTTTTTTTTATTTTTTTACACATTTCACCATATTATTTTGCCATTTTGAAATGCAAATTGCGTATAAGAAGAAAAAACATAAATGATCCATTGCTATCTCGAGAGATCAACGCATCAACAAATTAAAAAAAAATTAAAAACCAACTAAAAAGGAAGAAAATAAAATATTTTTCGCAATAATTTGGTAGAAAAAAGTGGCAAATACGGACATAACATCTGTACTATAATTTATTTTTTTTTGGTTTTGTTTACATTTGCATGCATTTATTGTGAAGAAGAAAATTAATATCAATAATACACACGTAAAACGCCTTAAAAATTTAAAACATGGTACGAATGTACTTTGTTATTAGTAATTTTTTTTTAAATCTCCCAATATCTAAAAATTATTTTAAATCTTGATTAATTTAAAATCGAATTTAATCGAATTTCATATGAAAATAAAAATTTTTTTATTTATAAAATTTAAAATTAAAATATTATTTAAAAAAAATTAAATTTATTATCACTAGGATTAAAAGAAGTTGATTTGTTATTAGTAATTTATTTCTTTGGTATGATCCAACTCAAAACTTTACCCATTTAGTATTTATATTGTGATCACATTAAAGCGCCGCTTCTGTTTCATGATTCATATAGGTGAAACCAATATTCATTTGTCCCCGAGCCCCTCCCGCAAGGTGAAATGAAATCATTGATAGTCGGGCGACGGTTAAAGCCGCATAAGATTATGGTTTAAATATAGTCTCAATTTTTTTTATAAAATGAATTTCAATTTTTAATTGTATGTAAATAAGTTTAGAACATTTTATTTTATTACAAATAAATTTATAAATTTTTAAAATTGCATAAAAAATTTAATTGAATTAGATGAGATTAACAATTGTTTATATATATAATATAATTGTATAATATAAGATTTTTTATTATATAATATCTTATTATACAAATTTAAGATATGTATATATAAAATATTAATGTTTGTATCTCAAAATATTTGTTATATATTGATTTTCACAGAGTTTAAAAAAAATATTGATTTTAATATATTTAATATTAAAATTTAAACTTTTTTTATAAAATTAAAATTTCATAATTTCTAATGCCAAAAAGTAAAAAAAAATAATTATAAAAAATAACTTTAAAATATAAAAAAATTAGACTTTTAGATGTTTAAAAAAAATATGACATAATTTTGAAATATTCCAAAAAAATTGAAAAATAAAATAGAACAAAAGGAGAATTAGTTTTAATTGATTTTCTTGTAAATTTGAAAGTTTTTAATTTTATTTATAGTAAAATAAAATATTATAAATTTATTTGCATGTAATAAAATATTAAAAATTAAAACCTATTCTTGTATAAAAGATTGGAAGCATATTTGAGTACGAAGCTTAATTAATAAGAACAAAACCATATATAATAGAACAAAAGATTTTAATATTAAAAAAAATTATTTGAAAAATAAAGAAAAATTCATCCCAAAGAGAGAATGAAACACATAGATTATAATAAGATAAGATAAAATGATATTATGAATATGATTAAATTAAATAATTTTATCTTATCTTATACTTGATATATATAAGGATTAAGATATAATAATTTATTTATTAATTTTATTTTATAATTTTTTAAAATTTAAATAATTTAAATAATTAATTTATTTTTAAAAATATATTAAGATATACAAATTTAATCTCATTTATTAAAAATAACTTTTTCTATTTTAAAAAGATTGGGTCATCTTATATTAAAAAAATGATTAATTTTTTTTATAATTCTATATCTTTATTTATATATAAATTAAATATAATATATAATAGTTATCCTCTTATTTTATCGTCATATTGTAAATCAAATATAATCTTAAATTTATCATTTAAGACTCCCAGCCTATAAAAAAAAAAAAGAAAAAAAGGTAAAAAGCTATTGATTAAGGCCATTGATGTACTTCATGTAATCTTGATTTCATTATTTTATAAATCAAATATGATCTTAAATTTATCAGTTAAGACTCAGAGCCAAAGAAAAAAAGACAAAAGGCCATTGGTTAGGGGATCAATCCAACATGTAAATCATGTGATCTTGACTTCAGGCTCACAATTTTTGCAAGATTTAAAAAAAAAAAAAACCAGAAGTTGATATGAAAACATATAAAAATATTATTTTTATATTATATTATTTTTAAATTCTACAATCCCAAACAGAAAAAAAATTATTATATGTATTTTTTATTATATTAATTTTAAAAAATATTTTTTAATAAAATATGTAACAGACACTTTAATTTTATCGGTGAAATTTAAAAACTACATCAAAATGCATTAAATACAATTTCATAATATATAAATTCACAATTGAAAGGAAAAAAAATGATAAAATGAAAGTATGGCTAGGTAGGCCTGTAATTACGTGGGAAAGGTTGGGATGACGTGGTAGAAGTCCATTGGCCCAAACCAACTGTAATATCGGGTAGACGCCCCGTGAGTTTGATAATTCCAATCGGCCGATCGCGCGGGTCTCTGACAGTTACTCCTTCTCTTTCTCTCTCAAAAATACTCTCTGCGGCCTTCTCTCCCCATTTCACTTTTTTTTTTTTTCATCAAATTTCAGTTTCTTTTTATCTTTTCCTCCAGCTTTATCAACTCAAAGAAAAAAAAAAAGAAAGAAAGAAAGAAAAGAGTGACGTAATTTCCTTCTAAAATACATGGAAAATGATATAGACAAAACATGACAAGGGATCAAGCCAACTGAAAACATATCAGCTTTCTGTTCTTGTCTCAGGTATGATCTTTTCTTTCTAAGCTATATCTTCATTTCTTGTCGTTTTTCGGTTTCTGGGTACTCCTCACTTTTCATTCTCGAATCTATTTACTATTTGTTTTCCAATTTCAATGGTTTCTCTGCTATGCATTCTCTGTTTTCATCATTTGACATGGGTTTTCAACCTTGTCTTAATTGGTTTAACTGGGAAGGGGACATGACATCATGTTACTGTGGATTCGTTTTCTAGTTTCGTTATTTTCTGTTTTCTCATGTTTCTCGTGCTTCTTTTATTTACAAATTTTCATGAATGCATTGTGGATTAGTTAAAAAGCTGGTCTATGTTAAATCTGATATTCATGTCTGTGTTTTACAATTATTGAAGCTCCTGTTTTGACCGGAGATGGGAAAGAAAGGGAGTGGGTGGTTCTCAACGGTGAAGAAAGTGTTCAAATCATCTTCTAAGGACTTGCCTGAGAAAAAGGTAACTGATTTCAATTGGTTTTTCGAATTTTCCTGACTGATTTGATAGACATATTTCTAAGACATATATGTCGGCACCTTTAAAGATTTTTTTTTTCCTACCAAGAATTTCATTCTAAGGCAGCCCTTTAAAAAAAACCAAACATCTACATCCAAAACATTCTGGTTTCTGCTTGTGTTTCTTTGGTTTCTTATCTTTTCTTGTCTTCTCTTGGTTAGTTATTTTGCCCAAGATTGCAAGGACTTTGTTATGTTTGATCTTACTCATTTGTGGTTACAATACTAGGAAGCAGCTAATATAAATTTGTAGAAAGTAGCTATCCACAGATTCTTATAATCATATCTGTAATACCAGCAATAACAAAGTCTGATTTAGTTTTGATATATGAAATGAAAATGACAAAATAAAAATCTCAATTAATTCCGTATTAAAATAAATTAATTTCACTTAAAAAATATTTAACAACCTGTCTTCATTGCTGCTGTCAATACTTAATTTTTGATTTGACTATATTAATATGGTGAAAGGAAATTATCCAGAATGAAAATGGTAGAGGAGGATTGCTTTTGTTTGCTTGTTTTTTTTTTTTGTTCAAAGATGAAATAATATTTCATATGGGCTTGTTGATAACAGGGAGGCGTAGTATAGTAGAACAGGTCCTATATTATTGTACTTCGTGGAACAAGATGACCTTCCTTTTCATTGTTCTAATAAGGACCATGAACACAAGCTAGGGGCACTGGTCCCCTATCAACATGACTACGTTGAGACATTATTATCATGCTGCCTAAGCTATCACATCATTCAATTTGATCATCATGTGCTTGAAATGTTAGATCTCAATCATGCCATACCAATAATAAGAAACACAAATTTTCTCTTCTACTAGCTAGTAAGAAACAAAAATTCATTGACTTAACTGAGAAAATTTTATTTTAGTGTTCATTGGTTAACATTGTACGAGCAAATGTTGATGAAATGTTTGCACTGAGCAATTATTGCGGTGTGATTTTCAGAAAGATAATGTGGAGAAATGGCCTAACGAGGCCCCGGAAGTAGTGTCATTTGAACATTTCCCCTCGGAGAGTTCACCGGACATCACAAATAATGAGACTGCAATGTCAACTCCTCTGAATGAAGATAGGGACCATGCCATCGCTGTGGCCATGGCTACTGCTGCTGCTGCAGAAGCTGCTGTTGCAGCAGCTCAAGCTGCTGCTAAAGTTGTTCGATTGGCTGGTTATGGACGCCACTCTAAGGAAGAAAGAGCTGCAACCCTCATTCAATCCTATTACAGAGGCTACCTGGTAAAAAACCCCTCTCAATCTGTCACCATCTCTGTAAACTTTTTCTCTCCTGGGATAGTTGAAAGAATAAGTTTGTAAGGCACAACAAAATAATTCCTTCAAGGTAATCCTATTAAGTAAAATCACTGAGCAATATAAATAGTGAAAACAAGTATAATGTGCGCAAACAAGAAAATTTGGTACTGCAGTTAAGTTCCAGAGAGGAAAGGGGACATTCGTATCTTAGGTTGTCTAAATGTTACTGATGGCTTTATTTCAATTTTGAGTTTGATTTTGTAGGCTCGGAGAGCTTTGCGTGCTTTGAAGGGGCTGGTGAGGTTGCAGGCACTAGTGAGAGGCTATAATGTGCGCAAGCAAGCACAAATGACAATGCGGTGCATGCAAGCATTAGTTCGGGTGCAGGCAAGAGTTCGATCTCGTAGGCTGCAGGTAACGCATGAGAAGCTTCAGAAGAGAGTGGATGAAGTGGAGGAAGAAAATAGAGTAATGGAAGAAATAGAACGAAAGCCAGAGAGCTTGTTGAAGAAATATGACGGCTGGGATGTTGGGCATCAAAGCTCGGAGAAAGTCAAGGAAAGTGCTTCAAAGAAACATGATGCTGCGATGAGAAGAGAAAGAGCCCTTGCTTATGCCTATAGCTATCAGGTTGGTTAATGTTTCATTATATTCATAAGCATTTGAAAATTACTTTGTTCAGTGAAAAATCAGAAATTAATGTGTTTTCCCCGGTTTGGTGATTACATTTTCATAATTCACTTCTTGCAGCAGCAGCAGCAGCAGCAACAGCAACAGCTGCGGCAGCATCAACTCCTCATGCAACCACACCCCAATGGCAAGGATGTTGGAATCTACCTTAACGAGCATGAGAAGGAGCAATGGGGTTGGAATTGGCTCGAGCATTGGATGTCATCGCAACCATACCATGCCCATCAATTAGGCGTTCAAGAGGGTTCTTACACGACACTACCCACCACCACCATTGATTGCATTTCTGAGAGGACTGTTGAAATGGACGTTATGACACCATTGGATTCAGGCCCATACTTAAAGCAGCAGCAACCGCAATTAGGGTCCAATAATGTCCCCAGCTATATGGCCCCAACCCAATCTGCCAAGGCCAAGGTGCGAAGTCAAGGCCAAGTCAAGCAGCAACGTGGACCATATGTACCCCAATGGAACCCATCAACAAAGAAAGTCTCAGGTTGTGATTCCTCAAGTTCAGGTGGGGGAACAACAATCTACCAGGCACCAAGAAGCCCTGGCCCAAAGAATAATGGTGCCAGTGTAACGTCTAGACGTCTCGGAGGCTGTAGTCCTGATGCCGGTGGTGGTGAAGAGGATTGGAGGTTGCCTATTGGCAGTCACGGCTGGTGAAACGATATTGGTTGATTGTGTAGAGAACTGTCACTATAAATATGATGTGAACTTCTGTTATATGTTAATATATATGTTGCTATTTATTGCTCTTTCATTCATGTTAGTGATCATTTTAAATTGTTACATGAATTAATTAAAATAATCTTTTATATTAAGTATTATTTTTTTTTCTGTTTTTTGAATAAAAAAATATATAAAATAAGATGCTATTAGCCCAAAAGGGATTAAGGAGCATTTTTATATTTTCAAAGAGCCAATTTTTCGGTTTTTACTTAAAATAATTTGAAATTTTATCTAATAAAAAAATTATCTCTTCAAATCACATTATGTAATCAATAATTATCTTTTTTTTTTCCCCAGTAATCAATAGTTCTCTTCAAAAAATAAAAACCTAATAAAGAGTTATTATATCATTTAAAATAGGGAAGAAAATTACCTTAAGAATCCGGCTTGACCGTGAAGTTGTGGTTGAAATATGAAATCGACCGGTTTTTAAATGGCAGAGTTCACGTGACGGAGCATGGATCTTCTCGGGAAAGACAAATGAAAACAAAACGATGTCGTTCAACCTTAATTTTCAATCTTACTTCTGTTTGCTTCTTATCATTGCCCTTTCGAGCTGTCACATCTACAATTGCCATGTCAGGAATGTCCATTCGATGGATGATTTGGCAAAACTTCGTCACTTTAGCAAAAGCTTCAGCCGTGTGGAGCTCCATAGGGCATCCAAATTTTCGGCTTTTACCGGATCTCTCGCTCTTAAAACCCAAGCAAAAGAAGCGCTTCTCTCTCTTTCTTTCTATGTAGAAATGAAGAAAAGGACAGGAGAAGTGTAATTTTGTTCTTTTTTCTTGTCTTTATTACCAGAGTTACAGGTGTCTCTCTGTTGTCCTGTTTTGCCCTTTGTTCTTTCAGTATTTCCTATTTCAGGATTTCTTTCGTACTCTCCTCGACTATTCCCTCTCTGTTTCTGTTAAAACTCTCTCTTTTTCTCGCTCTACTCCCTGTTTTCCGATGGGGTCTCTGCCACTGATTCGTGTAATAACTTGCAAATTAGCTACCAACATATCTCGAGAAGGTTGCAGTTTTAGGCCGAGCAGGCAACTGCGTTTTGGTCATTTGTTGACAAGGAGTTTTCAAAATGGGAAGTTGACGGTTGTAAGATCGGACAAAACTGGAAATGGAGATGGGTTCGGCGGTTTAACAGATGGCTCTAATTCCAATGCTGTTAAAGAAGAAGAAGAAGAAGGAAAAGAAGAAGAAAAGGAAAAGCATGGTCTTATGCTGGGCATAGATAGGGATGACTCTGGCTCTGTTATTGGCTTGCACTTGATTCCTCCTGGTATTTTCACTTTTATAAATTATTGAAATTTCTTCTTTGCTTTTTTTTTTTCTCTGTTTGATTTATAACAAAAACCAAGATATAATACTCTTTGAAACAGCCAAATACTATTCAACATTTTTTTTCTCTTTTTTTATAATCTATGAGTCTATGTGTTTTAACTGTTGTCAGTTATTTATAATATAATAATCCTTTGATGATTATGAATGCTTTTTCTCTCTTTCAGTGATTAGTAAAACACTTTAGAGACTTTCCACTTTTTCTGTTTTAGAAAGATAAATTGTGTTATTTTATGTTGATATACTCCATCTTTTGTCTATATGATAATATGAAACTGCTCCTTATTATTATTATTATTATTATTTTGAGATCTGGTCTTCCTTTCATTCATTAATATTTGAAAAAAGTGAGATGCAAAATTGAGGACCGGCAGATGAGCAACTGATATACAATAGCTTTCCTGCTCCAATCGCGTTATTCCTTTAACCGTTGGTTTTTTTATTATTAGAGATTATGCGTCATTTTGATAGCCAGTAGTGAAACAGTGTAAAATCAATCACATGCTCTAACCCAGTGATGGGACCAAAGCAAGTACAAGGGTGTTATATTATATATCGATCCGCTAAACTGAGCTTTTCCCTTGCATCAGGCAAATTGTACTTGTACATTTGCGTGCATGTTTGGGTTCAACTCCACGGGCTGGTCCCCCATCCCAGCCATCTGTGGAACAGAAATTGACCACTTTGTCCATTCACACATACGTACATACATATATATATCTATATATATGTTATTCCTTTTCGGTGATTAAATTTTCATTTGTTAATTAATTTGTGTGCCAAAGCAGAGATTAGTGGGACATGGTAGTTTTTTTTATTGACGATTCTTGCACATCTTGCTGGTCAAGATTCACATTGTGAAAACATAGGCGTTGGTGGAATTTGCATTCTATGGTTATTAACTATTCAATGTGGATTTTTCTCTTTCTCTTTTTCCGATCATTATCCATATCACTGTCCATGGGACTCGAGAACTTTCAACAATGAAAGTTGCTACTTAAACATAGGCTATCATAGTATCATTTGAGTCTGTATGTTGTGCCTATGGTCAATAAACTGCGAGATGTTTATATATCTCTTGCCTCCTAGCTAAACTTTGCCTTGTGACAGCAGTGGCAAAAAATTAATTGGGACCTAAAGTTCTACTCACCCAGGTAGTGGCTGTCATATGAAAACTTCTGACTATTTGGAAAATCCTTTTTTCAATTGTCATTGTCATACTGGTTCTATTGACTTTGTTTCATTTTTTCTAGATAATTCCCCTGTGAAAGTTCCTATCTGTCTGTTTTCCCTCCGTATTTTTTTGTCATGTTAGTGAAATAATATGTAAGGTGTAAATTTTTTATTTATATTTTTTATTGTTCCAGGATTTCGTTTAACTCTTAAAACTTGCCACTTCTCCTGACCCACTTAAGTTTGATCTGCTTTAGCTAGAATCCTTAGCAATATTTTGTTCTTAAAGATTAAATGGACTTCTGTGGGTTAACTGTAGTATATTAACTTGAATCATAGGTGATCATGAAGTTATTGACTCTTATGAAGATGAGGCCACTGATACCAAAGACCAAGATGAGGGAATTGAAGACGAAATATTCCAAACAAGAGTAACCTACAATATTGTTTTTGTTACTGCTGAAGCTGCACCCTATTCAAAGACAGGTGGATTAGGAGATGTTTGTGGTTCTTTGCCGATAATACTAGCTGGCCGTGGACACCGAGTCATGGTTGTCTCTCCTAGATACCTGCACGGTACATCTGCGGATAAAAATTTCACAGGTGCTTTTGATGTAGATCGGCGCATTAAGATACATTGCTTTGGAGGGGAGCAAGAGATTGCATTCTTCCATGAGTATAGGGAGGGTGTTGATTGGGTAAGTTTCCACTTCTAATCTAAAACTCCTTACATGGATATGTACTTAAAGAGAGATTCTTTATTAAAGAATCATGAGGGCAATTAGCTATAAGCTCATAACATTCATTCATCTATTTCTCAAGTTGTTTCCCTCCATTATAAGGTATTTGTGGACCATCCTTCTTACCATAGACCTGGAAATCCATATGGTGATAGTCATGGTGCTTTTGGTGATAACCAGGTATACTTCTGTTTGTCCTGGTTGTCGTTTGGTTTAACATGAAAATTCTATACATTAAATGACAGTCTTTTCTCCTTTTTGGCTTTACAGTTTCGGTTTACTTTACTTTGCCATACAGCATGTGAAGCTCCATTAGTGCTTCCATTGGGAGGGTATACCTATGGAGAGAAGTGTCTCTTCCTTGTCAATGATTGGCATGCTGGTCTAGTGCCAGTGTAAGATGTTGCCTGCTTATCGTTGCATTTGTTTGCCTTTTTTTATTGGTCTGACTTTATATCTCATTTGCTTATAAGTGTTAGAAACATTGTCTAATCACCAATTAATTATTTTGCTACTTCATTTTTATATCACTTTATTTGTCTACTTTTCCTATTGTACTTGTGTGCGCAACTATTATCAGCTAGCAATTTACAATTTCCTTTCTCCTCCCTTTCCTTGAATTTTGGAATGAAAAAGAAAAGAAATGTGCTCCTTTAAGAATGGTAAAACTCCGATTTGATACAAATATAGACACAAGTTGTAGGCCACTAGAACATCTGCTGATGATTCTTGCAACATTCTTCTTGTTATGGGAAGAGTATGCATAGTAGCTTTGGTTTTGGTTTGGAGAAAATTTTTTAGTATAGAAACTTAGTTCAACATTCATATTACACAATTTATGAAGTTTGCAATTTTTCTGGGACTTCTGATTTTCCATGTCACATTTTTCAGGCTTTTGGCTTCCAAATACCGTCCATTTGGAGTTTATAAGGATGCTCGGAGCATCCTAGTAATTCATAACCTTGCACATCAGGTAGATGCTTTTCTTGTGGTTATTCTTTTGCTTTGTTCTTGATTCTCTCATTTTCTTGTACGCCAAGACCGATCTTAAAACTTGCCTTTCAAATTTTTTAAGGCCGTAAGACTTGCAAATTGAACTCTTATGAATCAAATTGTGCAAGTGTATTTCTGCAATAATAATTTTAAATATATCTTCTTCTTTGTGCAAGGGAGTGGAACCTGCAGCAAGCTACAAAAATTTGGGATTGCCTTTAGAGTGGTATGGGGCATTGGAATGGGTGTTTCCTACATGGGCAAGGACACATGCTCTCGACACAGGGGAAGCTGTGAATATTTTAAAGGGTGCAATTGTGACAGCTGATCGAATACTTACAGTTAGCAAGGTGATTTATTTTACATATAGATCTATTTAATGGTACATTTACATCTAGTCATTTGTTTGGATATGTAATGTTAGTAATTTTTTGAATTTTCAAAACCATACATTTAAGGTCCAGATATGTAATGTTAGTAATTTTTTGAATTTTCGGTCCATAATTGAAACTTTATTTGATGGTTCCCATCATGTATTATGTAAATCTAACTGAAAAGTCACAGAATGTTCGCCCTGCTTCCATTGCAATGAGTTGCAATTGAAAAGTAAAAACTGTCCTCTACTTAGTAAGTTTGAATTACTGCTTGCAGTTTTAATAATTTTTGTACATGGCTTTAGTCTATGATATTTGTTTATTATAGGGCTATGCATGGGAAATAACAACTGTTGAAGGCGGATATGGTTTAAATGATCTATTAAGCAGTCGAAGGAGTGTTCTGAATGGTATGTATTCTCTACTTTGTTAATAGAATATGGCCTTTATGTCATCTAGTGCACAACTCTAAAAGCTTTTAGGGTAGTGCAGATGCAAACTTAGTGAAGGTTAAGTTTCACGCCCAAGTTTCTCTATGACATCCCACATCTGATGGGAACAACATTTAGTATGACCTTTATCTAGGTCTTAGCTTTGTCCATAAGCTCCATTTGGACAAGAACAGACTGTTGTAAAGAAAATTGTATGCATTGATCATGTGTGGGGTGTTTGGATGTTCTCAGTCACGTTTATAATCTCTGATGAAATTAGATGTTTTGTAACTGGAAACTTCTTAAACATTCAATGATGATCAGGAATTGTGAATGGCATTGATGTTGCTGAATGGGATCCATCTTCAGATGAGCATATTGCTTTCCATTATTCTGTTGATGATCTCTCTGGAAAGGTGGTTAATCTCTTGTTTCTGGTATTAGCCATTCATAGTTGAAAAAGTTGATGTTCTGAATTCTTCTCCCAATCAATTGTAAACTTCAGGTTCAATGCAAGACTGCTCTTCAACAGGAATTAGGTCTTCCAATTAGGCCAGAATGTCCATTGGTACTATTTTACTTCCTGTTAGAGTAGACTTGGTAGTGAAAAGCCATGCTTTCGTTCATTTCTCACTAAGTTGGGATTTACAGATTGGATTTATAGGGAGATTGGACTACCAGAAAGGCATTGACCTGATCCGTTGGGCAACTCCAGAGCTTATGGAAGATAATGTACAATTGGTAAGTTTTCCATTTACTTAATAACCTTGATACTTTCTAGGTAGAATTACTCTTAATTTGTATCACATATTCAAGGAAGTATTCCTTTTGGTGCAGCATGGTAACCTGTTTGGTAGAAGACTATTTTCAAATCTGTTACAGTTAAAAAAACATTTCTCCTTATGGATGGTAAAAGTAGATTTACCCTTGTTGAGGACCATGACTTATTTAGATATTTTAAGTTGATCTTTATTTCTTAATACTAATTTTACCGTATAATATCATTCTTCTTCTAATTGATATAAAATCTGGTGATTTATTTAAGATGAAAGGGGACAATATCTCTTTTCAGAAATGGTCTGAATATGGAGTGCAAATCTAGTTGTTGCTGTGGCCTTGGTAAGTGGGTGCATTACAGATAGGCACAAGCCTTTAACAAGCATAAGTCTGAGTGCTATCTCGTGGCCTCTCTATTTCTGTTATCATGTTTTCTAGTCTATTTCTGTTATCTTGTTTTCTAGTTATTCTTTTTTTCACTTACCGGAGAACTAAGCTTCCTAATTGCTTTAGGTAATGCTTGGCTCTGGGGACCCACTGTATGAAGACTGGATGAAGGCATCAGAGACAACCTACAGAGATAAATTTCGGGGTTGGGTTGGATTTAATGTTCCAATTTCGCATAGGATCACTGCAGGGTAATTGGAAAATTCTTTTTGTTGTTAACATGTTAGTAGAGATACCAATAACATACCATTGTTCTGGAATGAGCAGCTGTGACATACTTTTGATGCCCTCAAGATTTGAGCCCTGTGGATTAAATCAATTGTATGCAATGAGATATGGTACTGTACCAGTAGTTCATGCTACAGGAGGACTTAGAGTGAGTTAAAACAGTAATGAGATTTAGAGCCGTTCGCATTTATCTGATTTATTTGCATTACATGCCCCTAACATACTCTTCTTCAGGACACAGTAGAGAATTTCAATCCATATGCTGGAGGAGGTAGTGGTGAAGGCACAGGGTATGCAGTCCCTACTTTTCTTTTTCATTAACTTAGTACAGCTTATAAAAAGGCGTAAATTCTTTGTGAAGATGATTATTTTTTGTATAACCTTTTATGGAGTTGAAAATTTAGTAGTAATAAAGTGTTCTTTAATTAAAATAGAAAACAAATCTTCATTTAAGATTTCAATTGTGGATAAAACATCATGTAACATCATCTATAGGTTTTTTCAAAAAATATAACTAGATTGATATTGTCAGGAGCTTGATTGAATGTAGAGAAGGATGTAAAAATTACACAAAACTGAGACTTTGTAATGAGACAATGACGAAGAAAAGTTTTTCATGTGCATCAAACTTCTGGTAGCCTTTTTCTCAATTGGAAAATTTTGTTTGAAGAATCTGCCAGAAGATAACATGGTATTAGAGATTTTGTTCATGCTTGCTATACATAAAAGGATGAAAATGTTTTTTATAGAATGCAGTGCATCAACTTCAATATATGTTTTGTTTGCATGTAGTTTCTCTTATAATGGTTGGAAATGTGATGACAGGTGGACTTTTTCTCCCCTTACAAAAGAGAGTATGCTGGAGGTAAGTTAATGTTATGCATTTGCCGCCTCCTAATTATATAGGAGTTTTACATTTTTTGCCAGTAACTGTGATTCCTGTTTTAGACAAAAACACCGCTTTAAGCCTTTAACTGACTTTACCCTGCAATCGCCGATCTCTAATTTATCAGCTACTAATTGGTAGAAACCTGGAACTTTTCTTCTGCGCTGCAGAATGTTCTTTAGTGATTGATCTCCTTTTTCTGTACCTTTGAAGTCTCCTTTCCAAATGGATATACTGCAATTTTCTATGAGAACAAGTTTGATATTATTGCAGGCGTTAAGAACGGCTATAATGACCTACAGAGAATACAAGTCAACTTGGGAGGGATTGATGAGAAGAGGTATGCAGAAAGACTTCACCTGGGAAAGTGCTGCCATTCAATATGAGCAGGTTTTCGAATGGGCCTCTATCGATCGACCTTATATTACATGAGCTGAAAAGAGAAGACAGAGTCACAAGAATGGGAAAAGAAAAGAAAAACCCTCAAAAGTCCAAAGACATTCTAATATTGTCAAGCTCTGCCAGTGCATGTTCATGCATAATCAGAGTGACAATTACATGGTCCAGCTTCCATTGCTGTTGCATTGGTCATTCTTTTTGCTGAGAGTATAATTCAGTTTGCAAATGCACTTTTTTTATTCGACAAAGTTGCCGTTGTAATCATCTAAACAGAATGATAAAGACGCTACTGCCTTTTTAAATGTTACCCATATTTGGCAAGTTAGGATTGACAATTAATTACATGCAGCTATGGGGGCTTACTCGGGATATGTTTTTCTTGTGTTTTGTTGCAAGCTGAGGGAAACCAACATTAGCTTGGTATCAAAGAATTGAATTGAATTGACTATAATCCAATAAAATAAAATTATTGGGTTGAAAATGAATCGAACAACGGGACTGGCTTGGATTTAGAGCAGAGCAATGGGTATGTTGGTAATATTATCCCTTTTTAAAGGTAATTATTTACTGCAAATCTACTATATTATCGGATGTTCGGCCGACAAAAGCCGACATTATAAAATTCTCAGGCAATTTCCCGTAATTAGAGTCCCTAAAGAAGGGTAATTGGATAAAGTTATTCTGTTCCTCTCAATTTTTGTTTTTGTTCTATTTGTTTGTTTCTTCCGATTTCCAGCTATGGGACCCAGCTCCCTCATTCTTTCTGCTTCAAACCCTAGCAAAAACATGATACAATCTGTAAACAGCGAAGGCTAAAGGCAGAAGCTTTTTTCTCTTTTGGGAGAGATACGAAAACAGGGAGGTTTTTTTTTTTTTTTTTTTGGGTTGAGAAATTACGAATCCGATCAAATAAAAATCAAAACCAAAGTTGTCATTTTTAAGAAGAACCCATCAAATGATCTCCAATCCAAATCTGATATTCTATGCATGCATTGCAAAAGGACCCACAATTCTTGCTGAATTCTCTTGCAAAGAAGCAGGAATCGAATCGTTAGCTCAAAAATGCATCGAAAAAACCCCTCTTTTCCATTCGATTTTCTCTCAAACTGTTTCCAACAGAACGTACACCTTCTTAATCGATGACCCTTTTGCCTACTTCCTCATATTCCACGAGAATCTTGAGAAATCTGAGTCCTTTTGCTTCTTGGATCACCTGAAATGTGCTTTTGAGGATTTTCTTCTAACTGGTTTAATTGTGGGCACTGATAATTTGACCCCAAATTGTCTCCAATCCCATTTCAATCCAATCTTTTCAAAGATAATGGCTATGGATTTGGAGTTGGTTACATCCCCGACAAAAGCGAGTCAAAACCCAACTTTGGATTCCAACAAAGGGAAGAGAACCGTGGTGGCTCCTAGGGTAGGCAAGCCAATTAAAGGGTTGAAAAAGAAGAAAAGATCGGGTGGTTTGGAGGTCAACGGGGTTGAGGCTAAAGATGCAGGTGGTGGGATTGGGATGGAGGATAAGGTTGATGTGAGTGATGATTTTAGAGATTTCCCTGTTTCTATACAAAAAAGTGGTGCTGCTGGTTTTTATATGGGCAGTGGGGATAGGCAACAAAAGGCTAAGCAAACTTGGAGCAAACATGTTTGGGTGGTTTTGATATTGGATTTGCTTGTTTGTGCTACTTTGTTTGGGATTTGGTTATGGGTTTGCAGAGGCTTTCAATGTATTGATGGTTGAAAGTTTTTGCCTTTGGGGGAGTTACTTTTTCTTTCTATTGTATAATTTGATGGTCAAAGTAATGAGTTGAATGGCGAATTCCGTTGACAAGAGCGGCATCCAGCGGCCGGCGGGTGGACAAAAACACTGTAATGGGGATTGTGAAAGTTGTAACAGTAAGTGTTTGATTTTCTCTCAAATTTTCAGTTCTGGCTTCAACTGGTAATTCTCTTGTGAGTTGTGAAGTCTTTTTGTTTCTTGATTTTCAGAACAAAGTCTTATTTTTTCAGTTGTTGGTTTGCAAAAAATTACTTATAATTGCACCCAAAAACTGTTTATATCTACAATTGATACTCTTGTCTCTTTAATTGATGAAGGATCAGCTTATTGCTTTTTCCTTTGCTCTTTGTTGCATTAGTAAAAGTAATTCCTTTTTTAATGTAACAGTTTCCATCTTTCTCTTCAGAATGATTAATCTTTTCTTCATTCTGCAATTCAATAAAAAAGATGATTGAAGTTCTATGTTTATCATTGTAATTCTGGGAAAAAGATTCATTGAACTTTTAGGGAATTTTGGGCTGTGGGCCCACATACAAGTAACTAAATGAAATGAAAATGCATGAGTCATCTGAAAATGAACTATTTCATTGTTAGGTGTGGGAAATGCCTAAAAGATTACTCTTTGGGGTCATCTGACAAGATAGATAAGAAACATAGTCCTTGAAAGAATGAAAAAAAAACCAGTAGTGAGGAACAATTTGGCATGGTGAAGGAACAGACCAGCCTCTGTTCCTTTTAGTTACTCTTGCGTTTGCCAATGGATTAATCAGAGTATGTATGAGGCAAATTTTTTTCCTTTTAGATTGTAAATTGTTTTTAAGAAACATAATTCTAGATTAATTTTCTATCTGGAATTAAATTTGTTAATCTTCTATCTTAACACAAAATTTCTTCTATCATTGGTGGTTTTCATGTTGCAACCACCAGGATTGCATTCTTCAGGAAAAAAAAATGGCTCTTCTTACATGACTGGTTCATATTTTTTTTTGCTGAGAGAATTCATTTGTTCAGTAGCATTAGGTTCTATGCACATTACATGACTATCTATTCTATTTATCATACCTGATTAACAAGATAATTATCTTTGTCTACATCAAAATGGAAATGTTTCATGTCTTTTGAAGTGACCATTTTTTTGTTTTTTGTTTTGGCATAAAAAAGTTTAGAGCGAGAATAAGTCTTTCTCATTTCCGATCAGAGCAGATCACAAGATAACAGACTTCAGAGACAGAAAAAATTTACATTAGATTTATATATCGTTCGCATTTTTCTGTTTAATTAGCAGGAAACTGACCTGAGCTTAATGCAACAAATATCAAGTCTCGATTATTTGTTATGAGTGATACCTCATTAACCATTACAAGCAAAAAATGTCTACTGTGCTTTACCCCATGAAAGTGTAATCTCCCTAAATTTAGACTGGGAGTGTGGAAGAGGTTGAGAGTAAAATTTGTGGTGCCAATCATTTGCGTAGATGATTCAAGTTCTTAAGAGAACTGAACTAACAAAAAGGTCTTGGATTCATTGTTCCTGTACTTAAAAGCATGAAAGTGTTGACTGGTTCGAACTTAACAGTGAGTCTGATTGATCGTCCTGTATTGAATCTAAACGTCATCCAAGCAACATCATAAATGTTTATCGTACAATTTTATAAAGATCGTGTAACTCCAAGTAGGCACTGAATTGATGTTCGATGCTTCAACAATCCATTGTCTTATAGTAGAAAGTTTCTTTACTTTGCAGGTATCCCATCTCATCTTTGAACCCTTTTTTTTTTTTTTTTAAATCTTTTTCTTAAGAGCGTCTTTTCTTATAATTGAATTAAAACTTGCCAAAGTTGTACAAGGCAATTAAATCTAATAAAACACTAATGAAGGACTTGTTCATGAGACAAGGGACAGTTGAATTTTTTTTACTTGGAAAGTATTTGCAGTTCCTTTTATTGACTGAAAAGTTTGTTATTAACTGTCACCGGCTGGCATGGCGGTGGCATCTGGCATATTTGAAAGAATCACCTATATAATTAATAAATGGAAGAGATGGTTACCGCACAGATGTGAGAATAAAACGAGTGGAGAGAGTTTGTCAGCCAGCACTCCCACCAATTTAGAAGGAGCCGGTATTAAACCGACCAAACTGACCAATTTGGGTTTAACAGGAGATTGGCCTGCATTGACGCTTGGATCTGGCGTTGTGATTTGAATAATATTATAGCATCCATAAACTAACAGCTCGATTGAGCAATACCGTCAATCCTTCTAAGTGAGAATTCGAAGCAACAATGGTGTGTAATGGCAAAATAAACAGTCAACAAATTCAATCAGGGGGCTGTTCAGTTTTCATTTCCGTACTTGCCAATACGTAGTACGGTCACCATCCACGGCTTTAGCCACACAGCGCATGGAATGGGGCTGTTTAGCACAGTCGGTCTAAAAGTTTGGCAATCAAGTTTGTTCTAATCGACGTGTGAATTTCATGCATTGCCAAAATCAAACTGACAATTTTGTAAAGAAAAACATCTATAAGAAAAATAAAATTTTGGAAATAAAGAATACATCATAGGAGAAATATAAGAAATACTTGCCAGCATTCACCCACAGGGGGTGAGCTTTTTATTGCGGGTTGTAGCTCGAGGATTATCATCTTTCCAATGATCCCATTCCCTTGTCTCCTCTTGGGCAGCATCATTGTCTTCATCATCTTCACTTGGTCCCAACTTTGGGCTGTCCTTATACCATGCCGAGTTGGCTTCTTCAATCACTTTTGCATTCCTCTCCTGCCATTTATTCATCATGTCCATCTCCCTCAGACCAGCTTCCTCGATACTCATGGTTGGCATCCTACCACAAGATAATTTTGATTACCAATTGAAAACAATATGATCAACAGACAATGTTTTTCTTTAAGCATGATCAGAAACTGTATGTGCCAATTATCATATGTTAGGGCGGCAAGATGTTTAACAAGAGACTTTGATACTAGAATCTCTCCTTCATGCCAGAGAATAAAACAGAAAGTACTTAAAAGTAGTATTTCAGGAAAGGTATTTACCTATGCCCAGGTTCGAAAACCTGCGCCGCCATCCTTTCCCTCTCAGTTGTTAGGCTTCCACCTATAAGGCTTTCTGGTCCAAAGATCATTGGCTGGTGTTTGTGGTCATGTGCCTGCGAAACCTTTGCCTGTCCTTCTATAACATCTTGAACAAATGTAGCATGTGTGATAGGTGGTGCAGGTTTAGTATATCGTGAATGAGCTGCAGCTTCACAATGCCATGCCTCTATTTTCTTGGGCCGATCATCTAGGATAGCCTGAGAAAATTCATTTTCCCCTTCCTAAAATATAAGGAAAGAGAGAAATGCCACCAACCCATACTCATACTGGAAACTGGTTCATTAGGCATCAACTTTCAAAGTTTGAGCAAAAAAAGTAAGAAATGAATACGATGATTCCTCCAAACAAATCCATTATTCCTTACTTTCTGAAACCCTGAATAGAAAAACTATTAATCTTTTTCAACACAATTTACCAACAGATGCTGGCCATCACTGGTCTAAGCAATTCACAGGAAATTGAGCATTGTCAACCAGTGACAGGTGGTAACAAGTCATGGTTGGTCTGAAAGGCAATGAAAAGATTATAATAGATAGAGTAATGTTTATCATTTAAACAACAATACTATGCTTCAGGAGATCTAATTAAACATTTCTGGCAATTTATAGAAGAATTTCCAATTTTCTCCAATGAAAATGGCCAGTTGGCCAGGTAGCAAGACTAGAGAATGAAGGCCAAGACAACTCTAATATGGTAACAAAATTCTTGTATTTATCAGAAAAATTAAGTAACCAATCTCTTAAGTTGGGTGAACAGTGTCAATCTCGGCATCTTACATTTATATGTCCCCTTCCAAGCTTAACATCATAAAATGTTTAACTCGAGTAAGCTTTACACCTCCTAAGTGGGTTGTATAGTGTCAATCTTCAAGTAGTGCTTCACTCAAAGCTTTAAATCCTCTTCTGGTGGAAATTTTCAGCACAACTCATCACTAAAATTTTAATAAGGAGAGGCTATAGATCAATTAAGCAGATGACTACCTTTAGTTGCTTTTCCCTTATAGCAGAAAGCACTTCTTCTTCCTTCTTTAGCATTTCTAGCAGATCAAAAGCCTACAATTGTCGAAACATGACAGAAAGTGGTATGACTATATAACTATCATGGAAAAGAAATTTAAAGCTTTTGCACGGCAGATTTCATTGAAATATAAGACTAACCTTACAAATAGCCAATGAGATAGTAGTAGGTCAAGCCTGCACAAGGAGAATGTCATTCTTTTAGAAAGGCAAAAAGTTTTGCAAAACCAAAGAAGCACAACCAATATCTTCAACAATAAGCATTAGGTAATAACATTTCAGTTTCAATGCATAATACATTAATTTTGACAACAAAATAAACAAAATAATTTTTAGTATCAGCTAGAGATTTCATGAAATAAAAAGGATCATCATCATAATTCTAGGGAAAAAAACGATGAAGGCCAATGTTTCCTTTACTGCATACCAAGGCCAACAGATCTAATGTAGTCGTAATTCCCAATTGGATCCTAGTAATATCCAGTAGATAAATAGCATACCTCAGAAAAAAGAAAACAAACCAACACTTACACACATCACATAGAGTAAAAGTCAAGTTATAAAACTTCCAATTATAACTTATCGAAGTATAAACTCACACACAACATTTCAAACTGCTAGAAGTCATAATCACCCAGAACATAATCACAATTCTTGCGGGAAATTGCTTATGACAAAACACACAAGAACAAGAAACAAAGAAAGAAACAAATCAAGGGGGCCTTCTTATGCAATAGCCCTAACTAAACCTTTCCTGCTCCCTGGTTTCATGAGCACAAGGTCAAAAAGTAAACCAATAACAAACAAATTCAAAAGAAACCTTCTTAAATAATAGCCTTAGGTAAAGCTAAAGCTTTCCTCCATCCTGGTTTTATCAGATACTTGATAAAACAGTTGCTAGAAGTTCCTTGTGCACCATTTCAGGCAATATCTTTCATAAGTTCCACTTATTTGCAGATTTTCATATGATAACAGTATCAAGTTCGGCATTTAACAAGGAAGACTTAAGAGTAATGTCATATGTAAAGAAGAGGTACTTTAAAAGGTATTCTATGAATAGCACAAACCTCCCGTTCCTCCTCCCCATCATCATCCAGCACATTATCCTCTCCAACCTCAACAGGAGTAGATAAGGCAGCTGCTCTTGTTGAACACCCCCGCTGCACCTTCTGCTCCTTTATTTCTGTCAGCTTTGCTTCTGCAGCTCTGTCATCTGAACCAAGCAATCTGGATACAGGCACTAAAACACACAAACCAAAACAACATTTCCATTCAAATCAATGACCCAGAATGCATCCGATAAAAACAAAAAGTCATGCTGTTAGCAAAAGTATATATAATTACCTTTAAGGCTCTTCGATCAACAAAAGAATTTGGAGCTCCTTGCGCAGAAGCTTCCAGCTCTTCCTGTGGTACAAGTTCCATTGCCTCACAAAATGAAATGAATTCCTAGAAGACACTGCATTTTCTATAATTTCCAATTGACATACAAGACAGGCGATAAATAACAGCTTGAAACAAACTAACAAAAAACAGTTATCAAACAACATTTTTAAATGCTAAACATTCATAATGAGCTTGGTGTGAACTAAATTTACATTCAATTTTGCCTGCGAAGTCTTGAAAATCTGTATCCGGTCATCATGCGCAAGCTTTTCAGTCAACTCTGCAAGATATAATGGCGCCTCAAATGTAAAACAACAGTTAGAATCTACGTTTTAGGGAATACTACTTAAATTACGGCCATGACTACTGCTATCAAAATATTCTAGAACTCAACAACTACCAACTTTTTTAAGGAGAAAAGAGTAATTACAATAATATTATAAATGAACTAAAAACCAAAATTTCAGACAAAACTCTATATAGATACTACAAATTACTATTATTTATCAAAAAGAAAAGGGGATAAATGTTTTGATGATTACTAGAAGATATTTGAGGTTGGTGGTGCTGATGTCGTCTTTTTTCTCATTGGATGAGAAAAGCCCTAGATTGCTTATCATGTCCTCGCACTTCCCCAGCACCTCGCATCCTTTCTTTGCCAGATCCTACAGGCACATGAAATTCACATTTATCAGATCAGAAAACAGTTAAGGAAATCAAGCATCAGAAGTAGCGTACCTGATCAGCACCAGAATCCGTGGCCGTTAGATGGATCTTACGAGCTTGTTCGAAGAGAGCTGGCAACGGCATATCCTCCATGTTACATTCTCCCATGGGGTGACTCTATCAAAAACCGTAGAATTTAAACCAATTCAACTTTAAAAAAAAAAAAAGAAACGAAAATTAAACATCTTGAATTGAATGAGTGACGGCGATTTTGAATTTACAGAAACCTTGAGGTTAAGATTAAAATTTAATTTTTTTTAATTTAAGAAAAAAACAAGCAAGCTGAGAATGGCGCTTGACGGAGAAGCTAGAAGTGGAAACCATAAGAGGAAAGGCATTTTTGTCGGAGGCAATTGTGTGTATGACGTCATTGTATATCCATGGGCATCTCCTCCCAAATTTCGCCACGTCACCAATATAAAATGATTTGAGAAATCTTGACCGTAATGAAAATAGTGCATTTGGGATTAGGATAACATACGAGCTATATACAGGATGAACCTGTTTTCTTTTAGAGCGTTTTATTGTTTTGGCGAGTAGCGGGAGCTTTTCAAAACTACCAGAAAAGGGCCTGGACTCTGCATCGAATGCCACGTCAGTCTGCATGGAAGTGCTTTATTCTTTTTCTCCAATTTTAATTGGATTTCATCGATACACATTCAAATTTTTTAATTTTAAATAGAAATAGTATGATTGGCAAAAAAATTAGAAAATATTATAATTAATACAAATTGTCACTTGAATTAACGAAATATCTTTGAAATTGTAGTAAAAAAATTAATAAAATTGAAGTACGATAATAAATTTTAATATTAAAATTTGTTATAGTACAACAAAAAATTTATTTTAATCATCGAAATTCAAAATTAAAAATTCGAAGCCTGGCAAAGTTGGCCCATTGAGTGATTTCATGGCCCATTTGTCACCATGTCTAGGCCCCTCATAGTCTTTGCGCCCTTTTTCTGGTGTTGAAACTTTCCGTTTTATATTTGATCTTATTAGAATATAAATATTATATATACCTTAGTTCAATTGTTTAAAATTGATCTTTTTTGATAAAAAAATTTTTGAATTCGAATCTTATCTATAGTTGTTTATTTGAGTAATTTCAAATATATTATTTATAATTATTTATTTTAAATTATCAGATATGATATAATTTTATGAGAGATTGAACAATCTATATATTTTATTTTTTTAATAAAAAATAAATATTATATATTATTAACGAATCTCGTGATTGATATTTTATAAAAAATAATTTAAATGATCTCAATTTTCCATCCTCTGCATAAGACACCTTCTGCTATTACTCAATAAAATTCATCTCTATTTCTTTCGGTCCAATTCCTAGCCCGAGTCGAAGTTTTGAGGACATGGATCCACGGTCGAATCCCAAGATTTACTAGGCCCAAACAAATATGCTAAATCCCTTTGTTTAAAAAAAATGCAAAAGTTAGCCCCCAAACGGTTAGATCAAACAATAAAATATAGGCCAAGCCTTGTCCCTCTAATCCCAGCACAAGATTAATGTGTTCTATGCATCCCAGTACTCATGGTAAATGGATGTTAATGTCCATTGGTGAAGACATTTATTATTGACCAGTAACATTCATGTCACTACTTTATTCCAAAAAAAATCATAACTTCAAATAGAATTGGTTAAAAGAAAAAAAAGATTTAAACTTTATCATTTTACTTAAATAAATTATTTTATTTTTATTATACTCAAATAAACCATTTGATTTTTATGTCACACCTAAATAAATCATTAAATTTTAATTTATATTCAAATAAGTTTTTAACATTTATTTTATATTTAAATAAACTTTTAATATAAATTAATTTTTTGTTTGAAATAAAGAATTATTTAAATATAAATTAAGAATAAAGATTTATTTGAATATAATAAAAAATAAGAATTTATTTTTAAAAAAATTAAAATTTTTTAATATTTCAGCCAATAAAATTATACAGGTACGCAATGTTTATTTGTATATGCTTGCTATCGAGGGCATAAAAGAGATATGCATTTCACCCATTTTGTAACTTATATTAGGCCTACATGTATACATAAAAAAATTGTGAAAAGAACAACATTCCATTGGGCTAATAACACTATCATTAATAATAGATTTCTTAAATTCTAAATCATAAATGGCCAAGGGGTTGGTAGAGTTGGTGAAAAAAAAAAAAAAAAAAAGCAAGTGCTAAAACTTTGTCAAATTTCATGAATGGAATTTTTTTTTTTTTTACAAAAGATATTATTGAAAATTTTAAAAGAATTACAAAAATTAAAATTTGAATTAAAAAATGCCACTTTTCAAAGGAAGAGCATAAACTAATTGAAAATTGAATTCAGAATTCCCTTTTCTCTCTTTGTATTGCTCTAGGAAATATAAAATTTCCTAACTAAATATTCACTTTCCATCTACCCTTTCATAACGATCAATGTCTTTATGTTATTGATTGAACCGTTATCCAGTTAATGGTTTGACCAATAATTACTTTCTGCGTTCAGAAAGGGCAGGATGCATGACTTACTCAATATCTCTAACTAGTAGTCTAGTTCTGAATTTCTGATTCCACATCCTTTATTTGGAGACAATTCCACGTGAAAAGAAGAGTCTGCTGGCCCTGGCTGATCTGCTGAAATGGGGGGTTGAACAATATTTGATTTTGTCTTGTTTTACTTACTTGGGAAATTGCCAATCACAAGCTTTAGCGTGAATCCAGACCTTACGTTTACATAAAATCAAGTCGTTTTATTTCCGCCATTAACTCACATTAAATGAATTCAACCCCCCAATGCTTGAGACATACGATTAAGACTTGACTATTCGTCCCTCCAAAACGCCTTGGTTCTTTTAATTTGTCGCTTTTCTGCGATGGTGAACCATAATTATAAGCCATGCTGATACTAAAAGACACACAAAACGTGACATACATGTGTAGCAAAGATAGTGGGATCCTGATCGTGCTTGCAATATTTCCTTCTACTCTTTTCTGCATCATGTTATAATAATATTACAGGTGGTTGAAATGGGGTCTTTAGCAATTAAAAGCCCTTCCTAGTAAGATTGTGACAGTGGCACGTACGTCTGCTTCTATGACAAATGAAAAAATTGCCCTAAAAACCAGGTTAGATATTGGTGAAATAGTGGCTTGAACCTTTGGGGATCCCATGGTCCTGAAAGAATTGACTCAGGTAAAACATCAATTTCCAGTGCTGTACACACAGTGGACTATAGCTGGTTTTTGAAAATATTTTTGTATCTCCATGAAAAGAGTTATCATTTCACCATCTCGGGAGAAAGTTAGGGAAGAGGAGGGAGTAGAACAATAGAAATTAGGTGAGCTGTTAATAACTGATATCTTTATCTTTCTTTAATCAATGTAATGCAGATCCGCCATTAATGGTGTTTTATATGAACAAAATCCAGAGCCTTTAACTTTGATACTATTGTTGTTGTTAGGTAAAGATGTCTTGAAAATTTATGCTCTGACGCAGTAAAGTCGCCATCACATCATCTATAAGCCTTGACGCCTTTTTCTTTTCTTATCTTCTCCTCTGATCTCTTTCTTTCTGTAGGAAAATTAGTTTAGAGAATATCCAAAATATCGGCCTCTTTTTATACAGCTTTTGACTCGGACAAAGCTTTTGCGTATAATTTGATGGTATAAATACAATGAATCGACCTGTATTTTTTCTAGAATAGTTGAAATTAATTGTTACTAGTATGTATATATTATATAATATTATGCTTTTTCGTCGGACTATAATATTATAAATATCTAATTCATATAATTATTATAACATTTAATAATTTTAAATTTTATAATTTTTTTTATAATTTGTGGCTCTTTTATAAAAAAAAATCATAAAAATCTAGGCTATTAAGTGAAAGAAAGATTTGTAAAGCAACCGATTTTATTGATACGAACAATCCAAAAATAAAAATATAAATGTAACGGCCTCTAAACTTGAATATTACAATATTTGTAGGCTTAATTTCACATAGTTAAAAAATATTAGATTAATTATAGAAAGCAGGGGCGTTTAAGAACTGTTTGGATGTTAGAATTAACTTAACCCAACAGCATAGGTGACTTTTCAAAAGATCCATCTTACTTATTCATAATCCAATATAAGAAAGACTGTTGAGTGTCACTTTCAACCAATCACAACTCGAAGATTTCTCTAAAGGTGGGACCCCGATTGAAGCCAAGGGCATTTCGTGATTTTTTTCAACGTACAAAACCTGGCATTTTCTCGTGAATAAGAAGCGCAAGGAGCGTTTGTTGTTGTTGGTGTGACCGTCGCAGTTCACATTCATCGCCACGCTATTTACCAACTATATATCTTTTCTGTATGAACTTTGGAAACTCATTTTATTAATCTAAAGAGCTTGATATTTTACGGTGTTGAAAAAACGTTTGCTTGCATGATCAATTCTTTTTAGGGCAAAAGAAAAATGGGGTCTGAGGCAGAGTGTGAAACAACTCCACCAAAGCTTTCTCTATTTTCGTTTCCTGGTAAGGCAAAAGAGCCATCATGGATGATAACATCGCCCATCCATACCTTAGTTTCGGTTCCATTCCAGTGGGAGGAAGCACCGGGAAAGCCTAGGCCATGCCCTAGTACTAGTGATACTACTATCAGTCAATCCGAGCCCAACGCTGGAAGATGCTTGGAACTGCCTCCGAGGTTGTTAGCTGAGGCTAAGGTTGCTAACGTGCCATCTCCAAAAACTGTCTTGGACGGGCCTGAAGAAGGTCGGTTTGTGTCTTACACGTTGTCGTTTCGAAAAAGTGGGTCTTTTAGGAGCCCGGACAACAAGATGGTGAATAAGGAGAAAGTTATGTTTGGATCGAGTAGGTGGGGGAGCTTTAGAAAGGCTGGACGAGTTCTTCAGGGAAGTTTTGACTTTTCAACTCCGGTTGCTGATGGTGGTGATGATGCAGAGGTGAAGATCACAAGGGCTAGAAGGAAAGGGAGCTTACTGAGTCTTTCTCAGGCTAGACCACATGTCTTGGTAAGTGCCAAAACCAGCTCTTGGTTGATGATCCGCTTTACCCATCAGCTGCTATCTCTTTCTTTGTGACATTTTACCCAAATGGTAGGCATAAAACAAACAATTATATATGAGATTACATCATATGTTTATACCTATTTTACAGTTTTCAGGCGTCCATATGATATTTCCGGCCATCTATGATCTACTGCCAATAAAACTGTTTTTCTGCTTATCTCTTCTCACTCTCGTATATCAGAACCAAATTTACTATACTTACTACCATTACCTACTAACTTAATGAGCACTTTCTTTTGGTGCCAGAACCAGAAATCATTCAACCCCAAGGTAAAAGGAATAGGCAAAGAAATATTAATGATCTTGTCAATTTTCATATATATGTAGGGAAATTTATAAATCTACCCTAACTTTTCAAATTATTCACAAGGTCGAAAATTATATACGTATCTTATTTCCTGACTTTTTATTTTCTACTATATTTCTTGATGTTTATTGCATCTTATCTAATCATATAACACTGTAATAAGTGCAGGCAAGCATTTATGAAAGTTTTAAGCAAGTGGTCCCGTGGAGACGTGGGCAGGAGAAAATGAAGAAAAAGGACTCCTGAGTGCATTGCCACCGTCTGATCAGTTTAACTTTTGTATAGGAAAAAAATGAAAAACATTTGAAGGTATTCCGTTGGTCTCTTCCATGTGGGAAGGAATAATTTTAGAGCCCTAAGCTTCACACACTATGTGATGGATCTCTGATCGAATATGGTTGGGTTTCATAATTTGTTCCTCATAAATGAGAATAATAATCAAGCCAGTCTCGTGAGTGATCGAGCCACACTGTCAAGAAAAATCTGTTGAAGTATATAACATCCTGAGACTACTAATTGATTCTCCATGCTTCTTATTACTATATGAATATGTATATATCCAGAAATTATAGGATTTGTTTTTTATTCTTAATTTCTACAAATGTTTGTGATTCAAACATATAGTGAAAGGCAGCCGCGGAGAATGTATTATGACAGAAAAGTAAACAGTGATTAAACAGAGAATAGCATTGCAGTCAATATAACAAGCGGTAAGGGACCTTCTTTTCTTGTAATTGGCTTTGAAACAAGCCTGCCACAGCTTCTTGCTTCTCTCAGTCAATTCAATATGTGGAAGTTTTTCAAGCAGCCCCTTGTGCTCTTCCAACATCACTATCTCATTTGTCAATCCAATCTCCTAAAATAGGCAAAAAAAGCCGAATAAATTCTTGACATCTGGAATGGAAAGAAAATGAAATATTTCATGCATGAACGCAAATATATATATATATATATATATATATTAATATGACCAAACAATAACTGTAGAACAAGCTGTCTTCAATTCAAATATCTAATCATGGATAAAAATAGGTGAAAGCTCAGTATAGAGGAAAAGTTGAATTTTTGTGAATAATGGCTAAAAAACTACACAATTACTGGGTTTCCGATTAACCCTGACACTATAAAACTCAAAAGCGTTTGGTCAGTTGGCACCATCACTCTCCCTAATATAAAAATCAAAATGGCATTAGTGTCGCATCCTCTCATGTCATGTTAGAGACTAGTACACTTGAACTAAAGTTTTCTTCTTTTTTTTTTTTTTGTTTGGAGATCTGTTTTCAGGCTGGATGCTGAGATAAATAACCTTACTGTTACAGTTGGCCAGAATAAAATATTCATTAAGTAATGAGAAAAGTAACCACTGGGAATTTCAAATCTCAAGCATATATTTTGGAGCATGCACTGATCATGATAGTTTTATCCGTTTGAATTGAAATGTTTACACTCATTGAGAACTAGAATTTGACTGTAAATTAATATAGGGATAACGACTTGAGTGACCCTAAACTATTTTTTTTTTAATTGGGTATTTTAAAAAAAATTTAATTAGATTTTTAAACTTTATCTCTGTACAACAATATAATCCAAAATCTTAACTCCGTTAAAATGTTGCTGATGTGGCATCATAATCAATATAACCTTCATAAATGACAAAAAAAGAGATTTCAGTTTTAAATCCCCTGCACATGTGGCTGCTGACGTGTTTTTACCCAATCTTAATTGAAAATAAAAGTAAAAAAAAAAAAAATTAAAAACTTAAAATAGAAAAAGCTTATTACACGACAACACCAAAAATCCCTAATTTTCTTTCTTTCGCCGCTGTTTAAGTCTCAGCAAGCAATTTTTTTTTTTTTTAATTTCAATTCATCATTCTCATTATTGTTGCCAAATCCCTGTCTGATTCCCCGTTAAACATGCAATTTAGAATCAATCTCATATCTCCCAAAATCGGTCACAAGAGAGAAAAATAGGAAAAAATAGCGAATGCAACAAATAAAATTAAAAAAACTAACTTAAATAAATATAAATATTTTATCACCCCCATTGCTGGTGTATTTTTATTGGACCTCTTAGTTTCTCTTATTGTTGCTCCTTCCCTTTCTGTCAAGATCAAAGTAACTCAACAAGGAAATAACCCCCTCTCCCCCTACCAGACGGCCATCACCTTCAAGATCTCTCTGAGTATACCAAAATTCAATAGAAGATTAAAACTGATCAAGATCATATGGTGATTGGATGATGCAGATGGACACCTACCATGGACCACCTTGGCCTTCAGCTTCTTATGATCTCTGGTGCTATAGTGCTTTCTATGGACAGTCCCAGGTGACCAACAACTATAATACTGGAAACAATAGAGACAAAGCTTTTCGAAAAATTTTCTTTTATTGTAAGGACTTGAGATTTCGCAGCTTAGGGATTTTGGATTGTATTTCTTTGTTAAGAATTTGGAGATTTTGGAAAATTTTTGTTTAAGTTTTTTTAAATTCAATTAACAACGATAAAAATAAGATATGTGGTCTGCCACATGTGCAAACATATAAAAATGACATGTCATTTTTTCTCATTATTTGTCTAGTTGTTATTGGCTGTGATGCCACATCAACAACTTTTTAACGGAGTTAGGCTCTTGGATTACATTGTTACACAGACAGAAAGTTTAAGTACTTTGATTAAATTTTTTTTTGTTTAGGTATTACATTAAAAAGAATCAGTAGTTTAAGGGCCATTTAGGTTATTATCCCATTAATATATGCTGGCCCTTCCTTGACATTGTTAGTGGACTTCAAGATCTTCATCTTCCTATGAGGCCATCTCATGATGTTGAGTTCCCTGCATCTCTTCTTCAACAATGTTAGCCCCACGTTCATTTCTTTAGCCGCTTTTGATATTGGGAAATCGAAACAGAAACTCATCTAATCCCAATGGAGCAGTCCTCTTCCTTCCACTAATCCTCCCTTGCTCCCCATGTTCACTTGAAGCTCCATACTCTGTTTCGATCATATGTACTCAAAGTTTCACTTGAACCACAATTAGTAGTATTGTAATTGTCATAACACTTGCCAATAGAACGAACGATTGTCTTTAGTGGCTTGGGGTGATCAGCCATGATATCATCATGCACTGATGGGAGTGAAAAAAAAAAAAGGTGTCATAATTACCTTTATATAACAGCGAAGGTGATGAATTGTTATATATTGTGTTTGTGCCGACGTCTACATATGATAAGCTGCTCAAATTTCATGGGATGTGCTAAATATGATCATTTATTAGTGAACAATTACCAATCTCTAATGGTAGTAGGGAGCTACATCATTATCACATCATTTATCACTCTTTTTAATGCCCTTTTTCCAGCATTAGATTAGTATATCTTTTCGATTTTATCCATGATTCCTTTCTTTTTGCCCCACCTTTAAAGTCAGCTTCGGACTTCAGGTAAAGCTCTAGCACGTTGGTTTAGGATCATGATCATGATCATGGTCATGACATTATATTTTTGTTAACAGGATAATGGAGTCGGAACTTGGAACCGGTTTTGTTTGATTGAGGAAAAGATATTATATTAACAGCTTTTTTGGTAGCAATTACTCACAATGTAGCTTGTAATAGAGAAAAGCCCCAATGAGATTGGGCTTTAAATGGGAAAATTCAGCGGACTCTAATCTGAAAGATTAATAGATACTAGGCCGATAGAAAAGCCCAAGATAATTGGGTCGGAACCCTGCTGGATTCATTCTGAAGCAGCTAGTCCAATGAATTTGTACAGTAACTTCTCCGGAAGAAGATAAGAAAGGAGAAGCATAGGAAAAAAGGAAAGAAAAAAAGCAATCATTCCAACCCCAGTTCCCAACAATCACGGCACTGATTAGTTCACATATGCAAAACTGGAATTAACCAATACAGCCACTATGAATCACGAATTCAAACGTGCAAAGTCCAATTCCACGTTCAAGGAAAAACAAAAACGATTTTCTTTCAATGAATGATAACACGATCAAAGGGCATGTTCATACTATAATATAATTTTTGGCATGAAAACAATGACTTTTGTTTTCTTTTCCAAGCCAATCTAACCTGCCTATAATAAATTGCAAAAGAGTTCAGACAGAGAATTATTGGCAATGTCTTGGGGTGTTTGGTTGCCCACAAACGCACGACCAAACCATGAGTGCCTCAAAGGCCACGTCTTCCTTTTTTTTTTGTCTTATAATAATATTTTTTTTATGCAGTTATACTAATATAATCTTAATCCTCTTTACTTGCTGCTGTTAATCAAAGAATATTAATGGCCTGTCTGTGAAAAAAAAAACCGTTTGTATCTGACAGAATTTGCTGATAAACCATAGTATTATTAAAACTACATTAAAAAAATTCTCTCAGCTATTGAATTTGGAGGTTTGTTCCTTGTATTAATATTTGGACTTGGAACAAAAGGGAATCATTACTGAGTAGAATTTAGAATAGGCTAAAATTCAAGCATGGAATCCATTTCAGGGTTGATTGAAGAAGGCAGCACAGCACCACCCTCGCGTGCCTTCTAATTAAGGGCATAGAATGTGCCCTATTGGGAGAGGCAATTTAGTGCCCAACTCTGCCCTCCTTCGGTGTTCACTCCACCAGTACTGTGACTGGGGTTAGTAGCATTGCAACAAACAGTTCCCTTTAAAATGGGATAGTTGGTATGTTAAATCAGGCCTGTGGAATTAAAGTATCAGTTCCCCGCAACAGGCGGAGAAAAGTGATAAATGGGGTCCCCCAAACCAATGGGGGAACAGGTATTCTTTGGAGAACTGAGGAAGAAAAAAAAAGGTAAAATCCAAATCATCATATAGGAGTGCAGTCCTGGCATGATAGCAAGTCAACGAACATCACTTGCTCCCATGAAAGCTGCAAACTTTTCCTTTTTACTGAAGAACTTTGTTTTAAGCCGTGGAAGCACCCTTCAGACCAAATATTAGAAGATAAACTTGATTATTAAAAAAATGTCATAACTGGGATCCAAAAGGATTTGGTCAGTAAACTATCCAAATCAGACAGGAACCTGTTGTAAATAAATGCACAAGTTTCCTAATCAAACGGGCAAGCTGGATCTGTCAAAATTTCCAAAAAGTCCAAGCATAACCAAATACAAGAAGCGCCTCATAAAAACAAGAGGATGAAGTTTTTAAATTACAGAAGTGATCAAAATCATGTAATTATTGTTCAGAATGGGGTCCACCAAACTCAGACCACAATGAAAAAAACTACATAGAAAGTCGGTCCTACTGAGATGGCAAATAACGAGAAACTGGGACTATACATTCCGGGTTTGGCTTCAAAAAGGAGCTGGCTTTGCTCTCAAAAATCAAACACAAGACGTGCTAACTTTGTTGCCTGCCGCTTCTTTTTTATTTCCTCTTCCAACAACGGCAACAAAAACAAGCCTCGCTCTTTCTCTTTCTTTTTCCTGTTATACGACTGCAAGTTTTTGCCTTTTATATAGCTTCCAAGCTGTAGACGCTTGGTGATCTTATCGTTTTCTAATGTTTAATAAAAAAATTTTACACCAAACATTAGGCCTTCTTTAGCTTCTGCTGATTTTTAAGGTTAAATGGGAGTGGGTTTCGGCTTAAAAGTTCAGCTGCACAAAAGTGGAAAGAAAAGAACAAGTTTAAATAAGAGGAGGTTAGTCTCACTTTCTATTTTGGTTAGCTTCAAGCTTTTAAATGTTGAGACCCTGAGAAATTGAAAAGAATGGAGAGAAGATGACACAAAAAGGCTGAACCTGATAGAGAGCTATTCGCCTATTTGGCTTAGTTAAACTGAAATGACATTTACACCTGAGAACTAGCTGAGCATATTCGCAAAAGAATTTTCTTTTCGTTTCTTTTCTTTGGCTGTCTCAGCAAATAAAGAAAGGGTATGGAAAATTTCCAGCTTTTGGGGTTTTTCAAGTGTTTGATACAGTTAGAGTATTGCGGAAGATTCAGACAACATGGGCTTTTTTTCCTACACTAGGAGTTGTATCGAATTCCAGTATTTTAGTTTATAATCTGTCGATTCTTTTTTTCATTTTGGGTAGTGGCAGAAGTGCAGCAACTGGTAAAGTGGTGTCTGGCTTTTATTATTGTTTTTTGTTGCCCTAACTTGGTTAGAGCTTTGCTAGTGTTTGGTTGGAATAATTGCATTTTGTATCGTATTAGGTTGTAACTTAGTTTTCAACTGTTTGACTCTGTCTTCAAGTTTCATGTTTGCTGTTGTCATATTGTTAATGATTCTTTGTGGTTCTTATTTTAAAATTCTCGAGATTCAAAGGTTTTCATTTTGACTCTCCCTTCACTGACGCAAAGACGAGCACCTGTTGCCATTGAATCTTTTTGGGGTCCACTCTTCAGTTTAAAATGCTTGGGGATATGCTAATATACTATATGATTTCAAAGTTTTGGTTTGTCATGTTAGATGGGCTACTTTTCTTGCTCTTCCTTTTTCCCCTTTGATTGAAATTTAATTTGGCTATTTTGATTGATGCAGATTAAGGCATACCCGGTCCGATATCCTTCACGGGTGTAATGGCTACAGCTGCTGCAATGCTTATGTCTCGAGAATCATCCAATTATGATGAGATTTCTATGCAGCAGAGCTTGTTGTTCTCTGATAGTCTCAAGGTACTGTAGTGCTTGTATTTTCTCTGTCTGTTTAGCCCTTAGGCTTGCAAGATAGACTCTAAGCGGGTTTGAGGGTTTAGGGTCTTCCTTAAAGTTAAAATCTTTGGTTTTTAACTTTTCTTCTATATCCTTGTCAAAATTTAGCGCTTTTATGTTGTATGCTTTAACATTTTGAAGGCTCAATAGCTTTTCTGCTAGGCTGATTACCAGCATTCAAGCCTTATTTATCCCATGAACAAATCTAATCATGTTTGAAATTTACCGGTGCAAAAGACAAAGTTGCTCTATTTGGAACCACAACCCCCTATTCACTCCCCGTCCTCAACTGCTTTACTGAATGCTGATATTTTAGATAGGAATTACTTTACTAATTGAAGCTAAATTATTGCCTAATTTGGGTGATTTTTGTCGTAAACTTCTCATCCATGTGAATCAAATGTGCATGTACACCCATTTGGCACTTTATACTGCTAGATAATGCGTTTATTTTTCATAGTTTTATTAAGTTTTGGCTTAATTCCAAGTGCAGTTGGCGTTCTACGGTGTGGTTTTGTGACACAGTTACTTTATTTCAGGATTTGAAAAATCTGAGAACACAGCTCTATTCAGCAGCTGAGTATTTTGAGCTGTCCTACACCAATGATGACCAAAAGCAGATGTGAGCTACTCTAATTACTCATATCACATACCTTCAATTGTTGGAATTGGAGCTTATTTACTTTCATTTTTTATTTTTCTCCTATTATTGTTTAAGAATATACTCATGTATATGCAGAGTGGTAGAAACATTAAAAGATTATGCCATCAAAGCTCTTGTGAATACTGTAGACCATTTGGGTTCTGTGACATACAAGGTTAATGATCTTTTGTATGAAAAAGTTGAAGAGGTTTCTGGAGCAGAGCTCCGAGTATCTTGTATTGAACAGGTAAGGTGGGATTATTTTCATAGTGAGATAACTATGAGTCCAGCCTTTATTCTCATTAGGATTTTGTAGGTTTCTCTACTGAAAATGCTTTATATAGAAACGATAATGGAAATGGTTAACTGATCTATTTTATATTTGATTTTGAATGTTGAAAATTTTTACTACATTGGAATTGTGAAAAAGAATGGAATATGGTCAGCAAAATTCTTTCTTGCTGGTTGCGGTGGGAGTTTGCTTGTAGAGACAAATATGCCAGAAACAGGACCCTTTTTTTTTTTTTTGAAATTTTATCTAAAATATTTAATGATCAAAAGCTTGGGGAATTATTTATGCATGATTTCAGTCTAATCAAAACACCAACTATTCCTATGCTTTTAACATCGGGTGGTTTACAAAGTGCTAAAATTTTCTGTACTTAAATGTGGCATTATAGAGACTACGGACATGCCAAGAGTGTATCGATCATGAAGGAATTTCCCAACAGTCACTGATCATTGATACTCCCAAGTACCATAAACAGTACATCTTGCCAGGCAATTACCCTTCTCTATTCCTTTTACTCCTCATCTTTTTCTCATTTTTTAGCAGCTATAGAGACAAGGATATTTGGTTGTTTTCAATATCTTTAATTAATTTTCAGTTGGGGAGACCATGCATGGTGCAAACTGTACAAAGTCAAAATACCTAGGATGCAACCTAGATGATGAAGATGACTGGCATCAGTTTAGGAATGGTAGTTTCTCTGTCTATCCTTTTGTATCATTTCTTTTATGTTGGATAAGATTCTAATGTAACTTCCTACTTTTAATGATTCCTCTAAGCTGTCCGAGCTACAATTAGAGAAACCCCAACATCTTCAGTCAGTGAAACCCCAACATCATCAGTCAGGTAAATGTTAACATTTCTAGTGCATTGCATTAGTAAACCATAGTTTCTTACTTATGAAATTAGGAGTACCAATATTTATTCTAATACTGATTGTTGCAGAAGAGGGCGTTCTCCATCACCTTCTCCACGGCCTCCACAGCGATCTGCAACCTTTTCCTTTACTGCCACCATGCCCAAGAAAGAAATAGGTTGGGGTGCATTTTTTACTTTATTATATTTTGAGTTGCCATTCTATGCTTTCTTTCTTTTCTCATCTTGTTACTTTAAGACTGTTTTCAGTTACGAATGCATGTGTATACTCACTGATGATGTTTAAATGCATTATCAGAGAAGCGAACGCCATCACCGCATCGATTTCCACTTTTACGTTCTGGATCTATTAGCAGACCTACAACCCCAAATAAGAGCCGGCCAACTACCCCAAATTCAGCTGGTGCAAGGCGGCGGGTGAGCATATAATAATTAAATTCATATGCTTAGTAGTTTTAGGAAACTGTATGGCCATTAACTAAAATATGTCTACAGTTAACCAGAAGAATATCAACTAGTCTGTCAATGAAGCATTGCTAATCTCTTTTTTGTGGTACATAATTGCTACACATCTTTAAAAGTGTGTTAATGCCAAAAATGGGTCATAATGTGTTAACGATGCTTATGAGTTATAATTCATTTTCTTTTTATCCTTTTCTAACTTTGATTTGCTTTTTGTTGTCAGTATCCATCAGAGCCTCGGAAATCAGCTTCAATGCATCTTCAATCTGAGAAAGACAACCCCAAAGACATTGAACAGTATCCAAGCAAAAGTAAAAGACTCCTCAAAGCATTGCTTAGTCGTCGCAAATCAAAGAAAGATGAGATGCTTTATACTTATTTAGATGAATACTGAGAAAAGAAAACTACAAGGATGACAGAGGGCCAGCAAAATGGCCAGTGATAGCGGCAAAGAAAAAAGGGTGATTCAAGGAAGTGAGGAAAGACTCTGGACTTGGCACTCCTTTGTTTTTATTTGTTTTCAGTTCCCTTTGTAAGTTACCTTTCTGCTTGGCTACCTTTTTTTCCTTTCTATAAAAATATTCCAGTCTAAGATAATTGATAATTGTCATTGCGTATTAGGATTACTATCATTTTTCAGCCCACAAGCTATGTATACTTTTCTGTTATATTTCACTGTTGGCCCTGAAATGATGTATATCATTATTGACATTAGCTCTCAATCATAAAATGCATCTTTCGGTATGCTGGGAATGCTCCCACCGTGCTCTCAAATGAAGTCATTGTATGCGGTTGTAACCATTTTGAAGTTTGTATGAAAGGTTGAATTATTTTTGCCATTTAAAGTTCCTCTAATATAGTTACAATTATTTCATGTCCTATATTTTAACCTAGGTTGTAAGTAGGGACAGCGAACTAATCCGTTCCCGACGGGTTTCGACTCGACCCCACAGGATCGGTTTTTTTTTTTTTTTAATTCGGGTATCAGGTCGGGTAAAATAAAGAAACAATCAGGGTCGAGTTTGCCTAAAACTCGACCCGATCCGATATTATATAATTTTTTTTAATTAATTATTTAATTTTTTATTATATATATATTTATATAATGATATTTTTAAATATTTATATTTAAAAAATAATATTTTATATTTAAAAAAATAATATTTTATTAATTTCGAATCGGATCGGATCGGGTACGACTTACATGATGTCGGGTTCGGATCGTGTTCGGATATGAAAAACCAAAAAAATTCAGATAGGATCGAATTCGGATTTAATAAAAATTAAATCGAGTCGGATTCGGAGCGAGTAAAATTCGTCCCGAATCCGATCCGATACCAACCCTAGTTGTAAGTAACTGTTTCAGAACTCCTTTTAAGACAGCTCACAGGTAAGTAAGCATCAGTTCTGTCGTTTTCCTGGTTTAAAACAGCTCGCGGGCCAAGTGAGCATCCGTATCCGAGTTTAAGTTGTCCCTGGTTACTATTTTTAACCACAAGCGACAGCCAACTACTACATTCTGTAAAGGAGTTAGCTGCTTTGAGAAATGGGTTTTACTTTTACAGCACTGTTTTGAAACTCTGTTGAGTTTGAAGATCAAATTGAGTAGTTGGGATAAAAATAACCACTTTCATTCAAGTGAATATAGTTGGATACACTGAAATAATTTCTCTTCATTCCTGGCAGTTCAGTCGTCATACAGCCTAACAATTTCTAGTAACACAAAAAGGAGGTGGGGAAAAGAAGCATTTGGCGTAGCTTTCTCTAAGTTCCATATATAAAGCATTTCTAAAGCTGATCAATATTCATAAGGAAAAACCTACAAGATAATGATGGTGCGGTAAAAGTTAAAGTTACATCCTAATAAAAATTCCATGTATATCATGAAGACTCCAAAGATAAAGTACAAAAAAGAAAAAGAATACATTAATGCCAAAATCCACAGCGTTTATGGTAAAATTGCAATAATCAGGTATCACAACTCCATTCCTGGCCCTAGTTCTTCAATTGTTTTTGTGGCAAGTGTGAGTACATCAACAAAAGCTGAAAACGATGCACGGAGAAACCTTGCTTCAACTGCTTCAAAGTGCCTGATCATTACAGAATGGGGTTAGGAAAAGACATTAAAAGTAATAAAGCACTGAACCGAGAATTATTTCAGAAAAGGAAGTAAAATATTAGCACTAAACTGAGAAGAGTATCTAATTAGCTTTGCTACTCAATGGGTTGAATGAGTTCTCCCGCTGAATTGCTAAAATCATCGTATCAAGATGTCCAACTAAACCCTCCGATTAATAATTTCGGTATTGGTTTTAGGGGAGGAGAAAACAGAATATATTTAGATGTTACCATACGCTCGGTTTACTACCATCTGAGAATAGTTTTACCCCTTTAAGAGATTTTGGATACCATGTGTTGGATTATGCAACAAGAGATAAGCATTTCCCATCTCTTCACACACCCACTCTAATGCCTACAACTCAAGATATAGGTACCACCACACCTCAAAGTCATTATCTTGAATTTTATGATAGTTCTGTTAAGCATAAATCCTGGTAGTTTCAAATGTTATGGCAATATTAGGAACCAAAAACTAAACTAAGCCTATATCAAATCATTAAAAAAGATACCAATCATGCATAGGTAGTTGAAACAAGTGGTTACACTGAGAGTTTCCCATCAGAGATTGACATTTGCCTCTTCACTTTGTCTGGTTGCAACTGCATTAGTAAATGGAATCAAGTTTAGAATCTGCATAAAACAACTACTATATAGTTATGCCAAAAGCCAAAAAATCAAGGATTCAGGATCATTGAAAGTTAAAACATCACCTCCTTATCAACAGCCAATGCAGCGTAGACTATTGAAGAATTCTCTTCAGACTCAAAATCTACCTCCAAGTCACTGCAGATAAAAAAAAAACAATTTCTAGTGACATTACTGTTGACTTCGGCGTTCTCAGAAAAAAACCAGTTCACTGAAAACCCACAAAACAAAAGTCAAAGCTACAACCAAAAATTTTAATGAAACTAAGCGCAACAAATCAAAGGATACCCATAAAATTTTCAAAGCAGAGGAAAAGAAAAGGAGAAAATTACCAGCTGAATTCCCATTGGTTTTGGGTATCTGACGAGTCAGAGACAGCAGCCATGTGTTGTCTAGTCTTCCTAATTGGAACTGCGTTATGGGAGGTGAGAGAATCAGACAAATAGAATCAAATGCGGTAGGGTTTATGGCCGAAGTCAGGGAAGAAAGGAAAGAAAGGAAAGAAAGGAAAGAAACAAAGCAGTTGATCCAGACCAATCAAGGCCCATACCCCTGTGTTAAAGCCCAAAATAAAATTATAGGCCCAAGATTTAGCCCACTTCTTTGGCATTACGAATTTTGATTTTCACCCGACGAAGACCAGCCGAAAAATTGAATAAAAAACCTTATGCTTAAATATAAAAGTACTTAAACTAATATTAAATAATCACTCAAGCTTTTATTATTTTATTGTAACAAATTGAATTTTTAATCAAATTGAGTTTTTAAATATTTATTTTTATTTAATTAAACTTTTAATTGGATGAAAATTGATGATAGTGGTTAATTAATTTTACTTCAATAAAAAATTAATTAAATAAAAATAAATATATCAAAGCTCAATTGATTAAAAAAATAAAAACTTAAATAATTATTTAATTTTAATATCATAAATTTTTGTATACTTAAGTAAAAAACTTAACAGTCAAATCTGTAATTGTAGGGATTAAACTGCATTTTTACATAAATATAAAGAGGGCGGTCCAAGCATATTAGGATATTCCAGGGGTATAAGGTATATTTTTTCGCATAAAGTTAGAATCTAAGTTTCCTGTTTTATTGTCTTTCCATCTCCGCTTCTTCTTTCCCCATATTGGCTTTGAAGCAAACGATTGACGGTGCTAGGATGCAATCCTCAAACAACTTCCAGGTACGTTCTCTTTCCCTCTTATGTAATCTTTTGATCTTGTTGTATATTCAGTGTTGCCTCCTCAAAACTGTTCCTCTCGGGAAATTGTAAACCATTTCCAATTGCTTGGCAATTTGGTAGTCTGTTTGAAATAATCCCTGTTCTTCGTTACTTCACTGGGAAGTTATTAAGATAATGGTATGCTACAGTTGAACCTTATTTTTAAGTATTGAAATGCCCGCAAAGCAATAATTGATTTTTGTTTTCGTGTAATTTGATAGAAACGAATAGTCTCTGAATAAATTAAATTTTTGTTAATTTATATTTGTTTATTAAATTTTAAAAAAAATTTATAAATATTTTTAAATTCATTAATTAATTGAAAAATTTTATGAATATATTTAAATTCATTCATATTCAATTCATTTATGGGTAATCTATTTTTCCAGATATTTAGTATTATAAAACACTAATTAGAGAAAAAGATAAATGTATAAATGGTAGTAAAGGTGAGCAAAAATCTATTTGAATCAATTAAATTGATCAAAATTGAGTAAATTTAGTTTATTCAATTTGATTTATTTGATTTTGGTTATAATTGATTTTTTAAATTAATTAAATTGATTAACTCGATTGATTTTTTATTTTTAAAATAGATAATTGAACTAACTCAATTAATCAATTTTTTAATAAGTAAAAATAAAAAAATTTATATAAATATTTTTATTTTTTATTATAAAATATTATTAAAATTATTTAATTTTTTAGTGATTTATTTTAAATAATACTTGAATTTGAGTTTTAATGAATTGAATTTATAATTAAATAATTATTCATAAGAAAAATAAAAAAAAATAAAAAATTAAGTTATTTAATTGAATCAACAAAATTGAACTAATTTTGATTGATTCAAGTATGATCAACCTTTTAAAAATTTTTGATCGTTTTAATTATTTATTGAATAAAAATTAATTAAATCGATTATTAATTTTTTTAAATTAAGCCAACCGAATAGATTAATTGCTCACCCCTAAATGGAAGCATGCACGGGACACTTATTTTCTTTTCGTTCAGATACAATGTCACTTGGTATAAGAACCAAATTGGTTTCCTTTTATGGTCGTATTTATGTATTTGTGTTGGTTCATACAAAAGCAACTCAGCTTCATCTTTCTCTAGTATATAGAATCAAGAGGAGGACAGGAAAGAGCATCCCCCACCACCTTAGCCTTCTCTTCCACCGGGTGATCTGCCTCGAGTTTGGCTTATATTGATCTCCTTCATTTACAAATTTTGGTTGTCTGACTCTTTGTTCCTTTTTTTTTGTTTTTGTGTACCTAGGTTCGCCAATAATATAGAAATAAGCTAACAGCCTAGCCAAAGGAGGTCGCGCCACAATGGCAGAAATTTATGAAACCTGAAAAAAGAAGATACGAGCAAATGAGTCTCAGTTTATTCTATTCTAAACCTGCTTTTAAGCACAAGGAAAGATAAACTCAGAACTTACCAGTTAAAAAAATAGACTATGTTAGGGAAGCTCCAACTCTAGCTGGTTTTAGCCTTCGTAGAGCACTTCTTCCATTCTTTAACGCCATCATAAATAGACTGAATAGATATAATAGGTAAAAGTGGAGCTTTCCTAAGATTATGTTGGTTTCCCCCTCTATCGTCGTTCTGCTAGAAGCTCCTGCTAGAAAATGGGAGCAAAATTAGACACTAAAAACGGAAGTAGAATTTCATAACTTTCAAGTGAATTCAAGCAACTATATCTGTCAGATCAGATAGGATACCCAAGCATTTAGTTAATAGATTAGAGAGGAATACTAATGATTTATTGCATTAAAGACTTTCTGCTAATCCATCTTTAACTTTAAGAAGAATACACACCAGAACTTTTCTTGGGGAAGTTGTTCCAATCATGCGGGCTCATCTTCATTTCAGATGCCTTTAACAAGTCGAGAAGAGCTTGATTAACCTGAAAATTAGTGAATAATTCAGTCTATAAAGGTTCTTTCCACAGGCAAATGCAATAAAATAAAACCTATAAAAATTTCGGTTGAGTTATATTTCTACTAATGATGGAAGAACACCAATTTTGTCAAGTTAAAATTCTACTCTCATGAATCAATTAATCATTTACATGCCAGAATATTACTTACTGTCCATAAGTCTACAAGCTCAACATGTAGTTTTTGTTACTCTTTCTCAATCAAATTCAGTCTTATATAAACATGTTGAACATTTGAAAGTTCTTTTTTAGTGCTCTTCCACCATAGGAAGATTCTCAAGGTGAACATTCATGATGCCTAAATCAAGCGGTTGACTTCACTTAGAGGAAGAGAATTACCTCTTCTATCCTCTCATGACTTACTAGATGCCCTCCATGAAGCTCTACCATTCTGGCAACAGGCTGTAGCTTCTCTGCAAGCTTCCTTGCATGATTTATTTGAGCAATAACATCTTGCCTACACATATACATTGAGAGAAGGTTAAATTCGTTGAGTATCATACATTTCTCAAGAGATGATTATGATAATATATAAAAGACATTAGTAGAATGTTGTATATCCTAAGAGAGTTTGAAAGTATATGTATGATAAAAACTGTTTTCAGGGTCATGGAAATGTAGTACCTGCCGTGAATGACTGATACAAGAAATCCACATGAATGGATTAAATCAATTTCTTGTTGTGTCATTTTATGTGTCCAGCATGCATTGATTTGACCATCAAACCCATGGTTAGATTGCATGCCACTTGCTGTTATGCCTTTTACATATTCCTGCCACGGAGAAGCAAGAATCTTGCTGTTAGCATCCCACAAAGTTGATCTCGGGTTTATTTAACAATAATATTGCTGCAAAAACTTCATAGGAATGTCTTCTTATGAGCTGAAGAGTTAACATCAATGCTTCTGTCAATCAATGATCTAAACAGATAGTTGACTAGGTAAACATTTGACAATAATTTTACGAGGGGAGTGATAAAAAATTTTAAAAAAAATGGCAACCTAGTGGGATACGTTTGATAGATAATCAGGTAGGTATGGTATCATCCTTGGGATAAAGCCAATGAGGAGTATGTTTCAGAGCATATTGAATAGGGAAAAACCATGATGGTTTCCTGCAACTATATTTCGGATGAAGTATATTTCAGAGAGCATTCAATCAAGAGCAAACGGGACAGCTAGTTGCAGCTTTGATATGCAGAAAAGATTTGCAACTCTCTAATATGTTGCCTATCTAATTGGTGCAGTATCACGTATCCATCATCAAGAAAATCAGACCATCCACTCAAGTCTCAAACAGATATTAGGAACTTTTTTATTACCAGGTTACAGTGAACAAGGAGTAAATTTATCAGGTCTAATTGATTAATATAATTGTCATTCAATGGCCAGTACAACTTTCAGCTTCAGTATTTCTTACTTGATACAAAATTGCTCTTCTAGTGTTAGATCCAACGTACTCCTCAAGATATTCCTGCAGTCATAAGTAACATGAGACTTTATGAGTTGCCCTCGTGCATTAAAAGAAAAAAAAAGCTATATTCACTCATTTCTTTCTAAAAAAAACCAAGGTGTATGATCGATATTTATTCAATTAGATATTAAATTTGACCTTATTTGACTAAGAAAACTCTTAATTTGGAATTGCAGGTCACTTGTACTGCAAGTTATGAAACATACGCTAAACAAAAACCTCACTGTCATTACTTGGTCGAATCGTCCTCATCCTGGGATTCACAAGAAAATGATATTGTTATTAAAGAACACCATTACCTTTGAGTAGTGCGTGTCTAAGTCAACCGCTGCCCTTTGCTCAGGAGTTTTTGCCTTTAAAAAACGAATTGCAATGGATAGTGTTTTGCGGTCAAGCTGCAAGAGAGTAAAAGAAGTTCATCACTGTCTCCTGCTAATATAACTTCCAAAAGAATGAAAATGCATCTGGTTTTCAGCCGAGGAGAATTAATTAACTTTATATCAAGATGAGAACTTCATAACTAATTACAAATAGTACTAAAATCAAAAGATTGATCAATGACCAAGAATTAACTTTCTTTCTCTGTTATGTTTCTTTCTCAGCAACAAAGATACAACAGTGAGAAGTGATACATCGAGGAGTCTTCCTAATTCTGACAGGAAGTGCTTAGCAGATTATGATCAACTTTAACTACAAGTTTTCTTCTTCTTTTTTATTTTTTTTATTTTTATTTTCCCCTTCAGATGGTTTTGATTTCCAAAACTGAAAAGTGATTCCCTATACAAAGTAGCAAAATCTATCCTCTTTATATTCTACATTTTAGCAAATGATTCACAAGTGTATCATAATCTCTACAGTTTTCTTTAGAGTTTCTTAACTGTGCCAATAATGGATATATATATATATATATAAACTTATCTGATCAAGTTGATGATTGAATGAATAAAGAAAAGAAAAAACTCAATTGCCTATTACTTGTTTGATGGGACTAAACACCGATGCTTTATAATTCAAAATGAAATTGAAGACAAACTGCAGCTCTGAAACATTAACAGAGGATAAAAATACCTTTGGGAAACATTCAAAACCTCCACCTGTTACATTAAGTAATGCCAAAGAAAGAATTCTCTCAGGCACCATTGCCGCCATCTTACAAGCAATCATAGCTCCTGTTTTCATATAACAAATTCAAGCAAGCTTTATATTAGAAGAAGATTACCATTTTTTCCTAAAAAAAGAAGAACAATTGCCATCGATCCAAACAATGGAAGGTCAAAGATTTCTCTCGTACTTATCGCATTTTTGCAATGAAAAGTCCAACTGACTCACTCACCCATTGAATGCCCGAAAACATGGGCTTTCTTCCATCCCAGATGATCCAATAAGGCAATTGCATCTTTGGCCATAATTCTTGTCCTGCATTCAACATCCAGAAAACAGGAGAGGGATTGAAAAGTTATAACAACTATAACCCACAAAAACAGGGAAAAAGTATTCAACCACTTCAATTATTAAATTACATTAATGGACAAAAAAACAGGAAAGGGGGGATTTTGAAAGTCAAAGCAGATTAAACATTGGCTGCTAACAAAATTTTGAAAGGAGAAAAGAAAAAAGACTTACGTATAGTCGGATTTTTTGGTGGGGACGGAGCTCAGGCCCATCCCACGATTATCAAAGGCACAAACCTCGATGCCACCGACCTCATTGTGACCTCCGCCATGTCCCAGATCAATTGCCATGGTTTCATCGTCGTTGGGCCTATCGGTTCCGGTCAGTCCCTTGATTTGTGGGCCCCATGAGTCGTGTGTCCCCGCCAGTCCTAACCATTCATTTGCTGAAATATCAGCGACCCCAAAAAAAAAAAAAAAAGATATAATCGAAATATAACAAAACCAAAAAAAAAAAAGTAAAGCGACCTATGATGAGGAGGACTTTGACAGGGCCGTGACCGTAAGTCCGATAAAAAATCTGGACGCCATTGTTTAGAGATGCGTCGACTTTGCCCTGCGTTATTCCCACCTCGCAAAACGGCATCGTTTCTTGAGTGGATGGACAGGATATAATTTTTGCCTTTTTCTTTTGTTTTGATTTATCTGCGATTGTTCAGATTCCTATTTCCACTGCTCCAGAAAAGAAAACGAAGAGAAAGGGTAGACGATGCACATTTATACAGGCATGAACATCGTGGTTGATCAGCATTTGTGTTTGCCACGTAGGATGGTTGGTTGGCGCATAATTGGTCAAAGACATACTAACTCAGATAATTGGTCAATGTCATAATCCAAATTTAATATTCCTATACATAAATATTTGGTAGCCGACTGGTTGGCCAATGAAACCTTGACATATGCTTCACGATTACAAACAAATTCATCATCAGAAACACGATGATTGTTTCTTTTAAGGGCCATTGGCCCACCTTTATCCGAAAAGGAAAATTTTTTTGGTGGCCGAACAATCTGTCTTGTTATTATCTATAACAATATGTGAAAACAAATTCCAGTAAACGCTGTTCATTTCAGATCCTTTACATGAATGATATTTGTTCACTATAAGAAAGGAATTTTAAGAGCTATTGAGGGTATTTGTGATAAATAAGAAAGAAAAAAAAAGCACAAAATTATTAAAAAAAACCTTATCAAAAGTATTATTTAAAAATATTTTAACTATAATAAGGAAAAACTAAAAAAGATGTGGTTCCCAAATTTAATTAAGTTATAATATATAGAAATTATTACTTTAAATTTCCAAAGTCATATGATCGATTGTTAATTCATTATTTAGCTCTTACATTTAATTGAACTGAGTAAAAAAGATTGCATTATTAATTAATAATACAAAATATATCATCAAAGCTATTTTTTAACTTGAAAAATGTGGTTGGAACCAAATTATTTGAATAAGAAATATATGGATTAGTATATAAATTTGAAGGCACAGAAGTTTACTTTTGATTAATATATATAAGTAAAAACAAAAAATATAAAAAATAGAGAAAAAATAAATTATCATGTGTCCAAAAAAGAGAAATATATTTAAAACATTTCCTTCAAAATCACCCCCACCCAATTTCATACATTATTCAACCCTCTAATAAAATTTTATATGTCATGTCAAGTGTCTTTAAAATTTAACAATCTCACATTTGAGGACAATTGTCATAATGCATTAGTTCGAAAACTCAATCGTTAGACGTAAAATATTTAAAAATTATAAAAAAATATAAAAAATTATTATCAATTTTTTTAAAATGTGATTAATTATCCAAAAAATTTATCTTTTAATAAAATAATAAAATAAATTTAAAACTTTATTAAAAAGATAATTTTGGTCAACAAAAATAAAATCAAGTTTGAGAGTAAATTATGCATGAAGAAAGATTAACACTCCCACAGAGCTAATAAAATTATTACCAATTAATCATACATTATTTGTAATTCTAGGCAAAAATGGTTTTTTTATATTAAAATTAATTATAATTCCTTTTGTTTGTAAGAAATAAAACTAGTTCTAAAAAATCATTATTTAAGAATATTATGAAAATTTTTAAATTAAAAAAATACTTTCAAAATCTCTTACATAAAGGAAGAATCCAAAAATAGTTTTTTCATTTAAAATTTATCATAAGATTATTTCTAAAAATAATAAAATAATATTCTTTGTATATGATAATTATTAATGACTTTCTAACATCTTAGTAGAGTATCAATCAATTATATTTCATAGAATACTATTTTAATTTTATTTATTCAAAATAAAAAATTTTAAAGATAATTTTCTTATATAGTAAAATTGAAAAAATAATATAATTAATGTTACGCGTCAACAAACATATATATGAATTATGACTGTAAATATTATTCTAGAAATAAGATATATGCAGATGATGGTAAAATATGAATTTATGAATCGGACTCTCAAATATAAAGAGATCATGTGAGTTCTCTAACATCTAGATAGAGTTTGGATGCGACTATTTATATTTAAAATCTCATGTTATTGTTTATTATTATTGATTCTTAAATTTATTATTTTAAGTTATGAAAATATATGAAAATTCATAATGAAATAAATTTTCTTTAATATCTCATCATTTATGCAACATTCGGGAATAAACTATTTCATAAAAGGTTTTCATACAAATCCTTAAAATTTTAAAACAAATTTGGGGTTTTAGGTAGTTTTAGGTTCAAATTTTAAGAATTTATGAACATTTCTAATAGTTTTCAACATCTAAGTAGATTTTCAGAGAAGTTCATTTATATAATTCTTTTAAAAAATGAATTTTTATCTTTATTTGAAAGAGGTTTTGTTTTTCATAATTTCTATAAAATAATTTTTATAACTAGTTGGAACATGCTCATTTTATAATTTCTAAAAATTAATTTTATGTTTTATACATTTCCTTTTCCATTAAAATTTATTATTATTATTTAATATTATTTAGTTATTATTTTATTTTTATTATTTAATAATTTCTCAACATCTAGGCTGAATTATTATTTTAAAATTTGATTTTGAATCCCTCTAATATCTAGGCAAAAACTTAAATTTTTAAAATTTATTTTATATTTTTTAGAAAAAAATTACCATCAATATTTGTTATTACCCATATTTTTTAACTATCCTTACTATTTTTAACCCTTATTTTTTAAAAAAATAAATAAATAAAATGAATTAATCAATCTACACAATAAAAAAAATCTAAAACATTAACATCTATCATTAGCAAAAAATGAATTAAACCAAAGCTATTGTACGCTACCCATTCCATTTTCTTATACTTAACAAGGTTTGTTCTTTTTTGCTTGATTTTTTTTTTTATTATTATTTTAAAACCAAAAAACTTAAACAAGTGGGGAACTCCATTCTTATGAATTCCACGACAAAGATTCCAAAGGTGGGATCATGAAAATATAAACTAACCAAACAGATTAAAAAATATCTAAACTTTCCCACAAGTGACTACAAGCAAACAAACTAAAAGTAAATGACATATATAAAAAATGAAAGGTTTGAAGTTAACTTCTATGAACCATTCCCATGCTATGACTTGGACAAGATGTTATGAAACAATCTTACAACAATGGCCCCTACATATAACTTTCAATGCCCATGAAAACCAATATTCATTCATTACAAAATTCTTTCGTCTTACTTTTTTCTTTGTCATTCGAATGACTCTTCTCTTCTTTATGTTTATGGTTGTTCTAACATTTTTTCTCTCCTATTTTTATTTTTGGTTTTGTTTTTCCTTTCATAAAGATCTTTTTTTTGGCCAACCCTTTTTCTCCACAAAACCCTCCACCAGAAGCCTTATTTTCACTAAAGATTTCCTCTCTCTTTATAGTAAACGGGAGCCTTTTTTACAAAGCTTTGTCATTTGTCTTCTTTTTGTTTTTTTTTTGTTTTTCCACTTACCTACAACTACCTTGGCCAGCCACTGCTCCCTCAAAATTTGTCTCCCACCAATGCCCTTAGCCTGTCCTTCTTGTTTGTCCCTTCAATACACAAGTCTCATGGGGCTTGTCTTTTCTCTTATTTGTTTTAATTTAAACTTTTTTTTTCGTGCAACCTTTAATCATTAGATCAATATTCAAAAAAAGATATAATGGTCCACATTATTCACTATAAAAGTTAGATTTCTATAGCCCTTAAATCAAATAAAAATATCATTTTATCCTTAGTATAAAGTTTTTAGTATTTAGGTCATTTTCTTAGAAATCAATGTTTTCATGCTCATTTTTTAGATTTTAAAGCACAAAAAATCATGAAATATTATGAAATCGAGATATAAAAAGTTTCATGAAAATCCGAGCTTGAAAAAACTAAATTACTAAAATACCCTTATAAGGGTATTTTAGTAATTTCACATTTTTCGTAGTACTGTTATGATTTCAAATGCATAAAAATCATTAAATATTATGAAATTAAGATTTGAAAAGTTTCACTAGAATCCGAGCTTGAGAAGATCAAATTACGAAAATACCCCATAAAAGATATTTTAGTAATTTTGCACTTTCTTAAGTGCAACAAAAATTTTTAATGTTTTAAAAATCTCTAAATTAAATTTTAAATCACATCGATTCCATTTATATTGTGAATTTTGATAATTAATTTAACCTCTATTCAAAATTTGCATAATTTTGATTTTGTTTGATTGGATTTAACCTGAGTTGATTTTAGATTTTCAAATTGACTAATTTGTGGGCTCTTTATAGGTTGTAAATGATAATCTTGAATGATCTTCACCATGTTTACAAATAAGCCTAAGGTCAATCATGTTAAAAATGCTTTAAACAAAATTCGACGTCTACAACAATTTTATTCTATTATATAGATATTGATTTTAAATATATCAATTAATATTTTAAAAAATAGATTTTAAAATTTTTTACAATTTTATTCTATTGTATAGATATCGATTTTAAAAATATCAATTAATATTTTTTTAAAAATATCGATTTTAAAAATTTGTAGTGTTTTAAAAATCTTCAAATTTAATTTTAAACCATATTGATCCCAATTATGCCGTGAATTTTGAGAATTAACTCAGTTTCTATTCATTTTGATCAAATTTTATGTAATTTTGACTTTGTTGGATTGTATTTGACCCGAGCTGATTTTGAATTTTCAAATGAGCTAATTTGTAGGTCTTTATAGCTTGTAAATAGTCTTCTTGAATGGTCTTCGCCCATGTTCACGAATGAGCCCAAAATACTTTAGACAAAATTCAGTATCTACAACAATTTTATTCTATTGTATAGATATCGATTTTAAAAATATCAATTAATATTTTTTTTAAATATCGATTTTAAAAATTTTTAGTGTTTTAAAAATCTATAAATTTAATTTAAACCATATTGATTTCGATTATGTTGTGAATTTTGAGAATTAACTTAGTTGCTATCCATTTTAATCAAATTTTACATAATTTTGATTTTGTTTGACTGTATTTGACCCGAGTTAATTTTGAATTTTCAAATGAGCTAATTTGTAAGCTCTGTATGGGTTGTAAATGGTCTTTCTGAATGATATGCACTCATGTTCACAAATGAACCCAAAGTCAATCAAATTAAAAATGCTTCAGACAAAATTTGATATCTACAATAATTTTATTCTATTGTATAGATATCGATTTTAAAAATATCAATTAATTTTTTTATACTTGAAATTATCTAGAATTGAAATCTTAATTATTGGATTGTTTTTAAATAACCATAAAGATATAAAATAAAGAAAATAAAGAAGTTAAAAAATTTTCTATCATCTATAACTTATTTATTTTAACAAAAACTTATAATTGTGGTATTTTTCTCTTAAATTCTTTAAATGTTTTCATAAAAAAATTTATAATTTAAAATATATTTAAAAAATCATACTTTTAATCAAATATTTTATAATTTAAAAACAAAAATAATGACACCTAAAATGCAACAAAAACAACTAATACCGACAATTTAACTTTCATATAATACACACATTTTAATTCTTTAATCTAAATTATTTAATAAATAAATAGAACTAACTAATTTCACACGCAGCGGAAGATAGAATTCTAGTTAAGTTGAATATTATCTCCTATTATTTATCATTACTCTTACTTCATGTCATGGATAAGAAGATTCTAAGTTTCCTTTCATTAATTTATGATTGTAAATTGAAAACCTAAAAAAGGGTTAACTGAGTCAAGATAGAAAACTTAGTGTTTATCTCGATTAGTTTATATAATTATTTTTAAGAGGAATGATAATTTAAAATTTTTTTAAAGCATTCACTTATAATATATATAAATTGTGATAAATTTATTAATTTTATCGATAAAAATATTATCTAGAAACAAATTTTGAGGATATACAAGAGAAATTTTTTTTATAATTTTATTATTTTTCAAATTTCAAATGCCTTAATTCACCACTTGAATCTGTTTATATTTAAGAAATTATATTTAATAAATTTAAAATCTAAATATTTGCACCTGCAGTATTTCTCTTATTCTTATGTTATAGCTCTTATGTATATAAAGGGGATTAATGTTATTAATGGTCAATGAACAATAATAAAATATTTAATATGATATCTAAATTTTAAAATTTTTTAATATGATATTTAAATTATGAATTAATTAATTAATATGATATTTTAAAAGTTATTTATCTATCAAATTTCATCATTCGAAACGGATTACAGTAAGGACGAATATCACATTAGTTAATAAATTCGTAATTCAAGTATTATATTAAAAATTTTTAAAATTTAGATATCAAATTAAATATTTTATTATAATTTAAGTATAATTCATACCGTTTAAAAAAGATTAAAAAAAAAAAAAAAACAAAAGCAGAGATAGGGAAATTTCACTGGCATCAGTTTTCTTGATTTTCAATATTGTTTCCTTTTCATATATATATGTTTTTTGGCTACTAATTTTGCTTTGTCGTGGGTGCATAGGTTCTAAAGCCTGTTTTTCCTAGAATGGAATTCATTTCGAGATGAAGTTGAGTTTGATTTTTAACTTTGTCCAATTTTTTATGCTAGTTTGTGAATTTATCAAAAATTAAAAACTAAAAATATTAAAAAAATGATTTAATTCTTTAAATAATTATATGTAAAGTTATTAAATTAAAGGTAATAAAAATATTTATAAGTTATAACTTATAATAAGGTTTGATTGTAAAGTAAAAAATATTTTTTTTTTAATTGAGTGACATTATATTTATAGTAATATTATATTAAATGCGGTAGTTAATAGTTAAATTGAAAGTTATCTGAAAGATAATCATTTTGTTTGTTTAAATGCAATTTGATTTTTAAAAAATGTTATTTTTTAAGGTACAATACTTAAAATGAAAATAAAAAATGCACTTGAAGATCTTATTGAACATACTTAAATTAAAAACTAAAAAATGAGAAAAAAATTTAATTCTTCAAATAATTATATATAAACTTATTAAATGAAAATTAATAAAAATATTTATAAATTCTAAGAAGGGTTTAATTGTAAAATAAAAAAATTGAATTAAATATATTTATAGCAATATGATATTAAATAAAGTAGGTTAATAGTTGATTCATGATTTCAAATGTATCAAAAATAGTAATTTTTTTTTTTGTTTTCTCCAAAATTAGAAACTAGAATCATGAAATGAAGTCATTTAAGTGTTGTTTTTAGATCTTTTAAATAAATAATGGGATTGATTTTGATAAAATTAAAAAAAATAATAATTATTGTAACTGTAATTAAAAAAAATTACTATAATTACAATTAAAAATAATTTAATAAAAATTTTATGTTGAATGAATTTTATTAAAATTAACATTTAAATTCAACTGATGATTTATTAAGTTTAATTGCACTATATTAAAAGTATAATAAAATTCAAAAAAGTATAATAAAATTCAAACCCCTACTTAAATTTTATTTGAATAGGCGTTGGAATTGATTATAATAAGATTAAAATAATAATAATAATAATAATTATTATAATTAAAAAAATATTTTAATAAAAATTTTATACTAAATGTTATTAAAATTATTATTTAAATTCAATTAGTACTACAATGTTACCAATCACACGGTAACAGAAACGCGATGGAATCCAAACTTGCCCTTAGTCATTTATATATTTGTCCACAAAGGAAGTAAAGTATCCCAAGTGGAAGTGGAAGAAGAGCAAAAGTCCTTGGCAGCTCATACTCCGTATGACTGATAACAGCTCTCCTCATTAGTCATTTCAGATTCTCCACCTCCAGTTAGGTTTCTCACGAACACTTACATTTTCTCAGAAATTTCCCGAGAGACAAACGGAAGAAAGAACTGAAGAGACAGTCAGACAGGCAAAAAGAGCAAAGCTTTGCTACTCTCAAAACCCTAGACCCGATCCATGACAAGGAGCAGAATCATTATCTGAAACATTGACAAAAAAAGACTGAAATCGTTTCGAATCGAAAGTTGAGGACCTTAAAAAAGCTTGAGTTTTAGTGTTGTAGATGGAGAGATCTAGATCCAAGAGAAACTATTACTACGACCAAGACTATGATGGAGAGAATATGGGTAGAACAAAACCTCGGTACAACAACCATCAGTACCTACCCAATAGTCACCGCCACCGTGGCAACAATCCCAACAACAGCAACAACGGCCGACCTCCGAATAAAGGCGGTAGCGGCGGCGGACAAGATTCTTACCTTATGGTCACCACAAGCTACCGCATTCTCTGCCACGACAAGAAAGCCGGGGGTGTAATCGGCAAGTCGGGTAGCATTATCAAGTCCATAAGGCAACACACAGGCGCGTGGATCAACGTCCATGAGCTGTTTCCTGGCGACGAAGAACGCATCATCGAGATATCAGACACGCGCCGCCGTGACCCTGAAGGAAGAATGCCGTCGTTTTCGCCTGCTCAGGAGGCGTTGTTCCTTATACATGAGAGGATTCTGGAAAGTGATTCGCAGTTTGGGTTTGGTGGTTGTGAAGGAGAGGAGGAGGATTACGGAGGGATGGTGAGAGGAGGAGGGAATAGGGTGGTGACGAGGTTGGTGGTTTCGAGGATGCATGTGGGGTGTTTATTGGGGAAAGGAGGGAAGATCATTGAGCAAATGAGAATTGAAACAAAGACTCAGATTAGGATTCTACCTAGAGACCATACGCTGCCCCGTTGCATTTCCATGTCTGAGGAGATTGTTCAGGTCTGCAACCGATTGCATTTGGATTTGGTTTTAATGCACAAAATAAATGGGGAGTTACTCAATACTAATTCATGGGGTTTTTAATATTTGATATGTCCAAATTCAATGGCTTAATGCAAATGATTGGGCGGTTAAATGCTTATTATATTGATTAAGGGATTTCAGGTTTTGATTTGGGATTGTTGGGCCCGTGGATTATAAGAGTTATTAGTGTGGTCTTGCATTGCTTTTCCCCTTAGAAGAAACCTGGACGACTATATATTAAGAAGCTAATTACTAGTATATGTCATTGCAGCGGTCAAAGTGCTGCTTGTTGAACCAATTTCTAAGCTTTAAACAATATCCTTTGCTGAAACAAACACCTATTCTCTCTTCCACTCTGCTCTGAATTAAAGAGGCTTAAGATCTTCAGAAGGTTTTATTATTGATTTACTTTATATATTTAGCTGATGTAATGTTTCAAATTTCAAATAACTCCAACTACTGGGGAATTTCAAATTCTTTGCCCTGTTTTGATTGCATGCCTACGAATTTAGTTCTATCTGTTGTGTTTTCAATTTCCTTCAACTTGTTGCTTCATGCATTGTGCAATTTTTATCTACTTTTTTCCCTAGATAATTGGATTGTTGGGCGGGAGAAATGTTTGTGTAATGTAGTTTTTCCTTTAATAATAGCTCAATGATGGAATATTTCATGTATTAGAAAGCTATCATGTTTGCGCGTAATGTTTTATGTTGACATGCTCAAATCCTTTTTCTCTGTTATTTGAATGAATCATCCTTATCATATACAAGTTCTTTTGGTTTCATCCCAGCAGTTACATAAGTATTCTTTGCATATTGTTGATTATCAATTATTGATATGAATGCTGAATAACTATTATGTTCTTCCACTTTATGGCGTTTGGCTACTCGACCGTGTATCTGTGATTGCTGACAAAGCAGTCTGAATCTAAGTATTGTATGCATCTGAGGCTGCAAATGGGTCAAAAAAGTTTGGTTCAGATCCATATATCTTAAGTAGTGTCCAACTGTCCATGCTGCATTGCAAAAGAATGATGCTCCTGATTATGCTTTTTACTAGGAGTGGTTTTGCTACAAAAAATGAACATTCTAGAAAGTTTTTTTGGTTTAACATCTATTCGTGATATTCAGTTTGAACTTCAATTTTTCCCTCCTAATTTCCCTCTGGTGGAAGATAATAAAGTCAAAATGGCTTTATGATATGGTAATTTTGTCTAATGTTGTTTAACATGCAGGTTGTTGGTGATGTAAATGCTGTAAAAAATGCTATAGCAATTATTTCATCGCGCTTAAGGGAGAGTCAACATCGTGACCGAAGTCATTTCCATGGACGAATGCATTCACCGGAGTGGTTTTTCCCTGATGATGATTATATTCCACAGGTAAACAATGCGTCACGTAGGTCATCTATGGATGGGTCGACTTTTGGTTCACGAATGTCAACTACAAATTACAGAGGCAATAATTATTCCTCACGTCCATCTGGCTTCATTGAAGCTGGGACTGCTCCTATGGCTGACAGTGTACAGCCTCTTTATGGTGAGGATCTTGTGTTTCGAATACTTTGCCCTATTGACAAGGTTGATAGTGTTTTTGGAGAGCCAGATGGCTTAGTAGATTTACTCCAAAATGAAATTGGTGTGGATGTCAAGGTTGCTGATCCTGTGGCTGGGTCAGATGAGCAGATAATTACCATTTCTTCGGAGGAGGTACTACCATCTCTCTATCTTTGTTTCTTGACACATGGCCACATTGGTGGATGCTTGTTTGTTTGGCCTATAAGGTTCTATTTTCTCTTGTTTGTCAGTCTTTTCCTTTCTTTCTCTTTTTTTTTTTTTTTTGGTGATAAATTCCATCTAACTTTGGCCTTTCAAATTAAATCTTGTCATTTAAAATGTTTAAACACTTGAAAGACGTTTAAAAGACAAATTGTTCAATTTCTTCTGAATTTTGAACAATGCGTGGTCATAGGGGTTTCTAAAATATCTTTGCTTTTTGTTTGTCCTTAGGGTCCTGATGATGAGTTGTTTCCAGCTCAGGAGGCTTTATTGCATATCCAAACTCAGATTGTTGACCTTGTTCCTGATAAAGATAACGTTGTAACTACTAGGTTACTTGTTCCATCGAGTGAAATAGGATGTTTAGAAGGAAGAGATGGATCACTATCTGAAATGAGAAGATTAACTGGTGCAAACATACAGATCTTGTCGAAAGAAGAACTTCCTTCTTGTGTATCGGGACCTGATGAGATTGTACAGGTTTGCTACTTATATACCTTGTTCTTATTAAGCATGGAGATCTTAGCTTCCTGGTGTTTATTGAATCCAGGTTGGAAGGATTCTGTCAAGTTTAATAAATAAGGGGTGGGATGTTTGGATTGATTTACCTTTTATATTCTGAATAGCATTTTGATATACTCTACAGATTGTGGGGGAGATAAAGGCAGCTCGAGATGCTATTGTTGAGATCACATCACGATTGCGAAGTTATTTATTTAGGGAATTCTCTCAGAGGGACACTTCACCAACACCTCCTATATCTGTAACTATTGGAAATGTTTCAGGACTGGAGAATGCTTCTCCAAACTTAACTCCAGCTCGTGATAGTCAAACTTCCAGTGGACCTCCTGCTGGAGCCTATCAGAATGTGCAAACTTTGGCGACACCACCATCATTAAAGGTTGTTTTTATGCTTCTTTGATGTTAATTTCGACTTTCCTTTTACTGCATCATTGTTAGTATTTGTTTTTCTATGTTGCTTATGTAGTCAAAAAATAAAAAACGTTATCCAAACTTAACATCAAGTTTTTCTTTAGCTTCTTAGGATGAAAATCTTTGACTGTTCTTCGTTGTGCACAAAGTGAACAACTTGAATGGGATACATAATTAGTGACTTATCTTGATAGATTCACAGGGCCTTCTTCTGAATTCTAAGAACATCATTATAAGAAGTTAATTCTTATTTACAGGAAGTAGTGAACTCTGGCATTGAAAGCATAAAGCAGGCTGAAAGTGAACGCCGTGAAGATGTACCAAGTGCAGTTAGCAGGTGTCTAAGTTTTTAATTATTTCACTCTTATTCGGTCCTTTTTGATAATGAAGGTTGCATCACAATCTCTATGTCTTTTTGTTATTAAGTATTAATTTTTTAAAATTTTATACTTAAATTAAAAAGTTTATTTCAATCTTTTACCAGGATTTTAGAGGGCTCTTCCGATAAATAATGCTTTTCTTGCATGTAATTTTCTGTTAGAATCCCTGTACCACTTGTTACTAGGAGTACACTTGAAGTTGTCATACCAGAGCATGCAGTTCCCAAACTAATAACAAAATCAAAAAACAAACTGGCACAGATCAGTGAGGTAAGCAACACTCCTTTCAACAACCTATTTAATTTATGTTTGCTCTGGTTTAATCTAGTTTCAAATAATTCATCTCTTGGTTTCTTTATTTTGGTTACAGTTGTCTGGTGCCAAAGTGACTCTGGTAGAAGATAGACCGGATGACACACAAAAGATCATTCAAATATCAGGTACTCCAGAGCAGTCTGAGAGAGCCCAGAGCTTGCTTCAAGGCTTTATATTGAGCAGTAAGTCTCTCTTTGTATCAGTATGTTTGTGCATACCTTGTATGACTAGTCCACCTTGTTCTTGTAAAACTGGTGTCTCACTTGGCTTTCTCTTTTTTGATTCAGCTCTAGAGGATGGACCTTAAGCTACTACTGCTAGTATGCATGCTAGAACTCGAAGCTGTCTGTATGGGGACAGTGCCGATAAGATTTTCTCTACATAATCTGTTTCTCCAGATGTATAATACTGGAGTGTAAGGAGCTCGGTGTTCCAGATCATGTAGGCATAAAACAATTTGCATGTCTTCACTTAGCGGCTGTTATAGATTGAGACTGTTCGGAAGGGCGAGAGAGCTCCATTGTAAATGTAACATCAGGAGCTCTTGTCCAAGTTTTTCTTTCCTGCAATGCATCAATTTTCCTGAATGAAGAAAGACTAAAGTTGATTTTGTTGTTCAAAATTCTGCTTTGCCATTGCATCTATCAATGTAAGTACTTGAAATTTCAGATTTCATTTTGCTTGGTTTTTAGTAATCTGTTTTAAACCACGTCAAACATTATCAACTGTCTATCATTTCAACGAAGAAAAAACGGCATTATGCTGACAGGTTATCAAAGCCTGGTCAATCTTATTTGTTAGAAACTTGGAATGGAATTTTAGTTGGATTAGACTACTCTTTAGTCTAATGGAGTCCGATAAAATATTAGCATTTTTTTTTTTTAAATACATGTTATTTTATTATTCTTCAACTGTCTTAACAAATTGATTACTAATAAAAGTTATAGAAAAAACAAATTTACGAGATTTTGCGAAAATTTAGAGTATAAATTTAAAAATTTTGGATTCGATATAATAATATAATATAATTTAATTTAAAATTTAATAAAAATTTAAAATATTTTTAATATTTAATGTATTAATATAAATTTAATATAATAATTTTTATATTTTATATATATATATATTTAACACCAAAAAAAAAAAAAAAACGTAAATCGCCAGCATCCTACACGTTTTTCTTTTAAATAAAATAAGCAGACGAGAGGACGATAATTTTTATCTTTCGACCCATGAGACAGTCACTTCCCTAACCTCAGCCGCCTTCGTCATTTCAGGCTCCGGTACTAGCCCAGTTAACTTCCAAAAAAAAAAAAAAAAGCTACCAAATTGGGACCGTCTCTTCTCTCCTCTCATTGCAACTCTCTTTCCACTTTCATGGCAGCTTCTATCCTTCTCTCTTCTCCCTCTTTCAACATTTACAGGTACCCTCTGTCTCTTTATATCTGCAAAATTTTTCGAATTAATTTTGGATTTCTTTATCTGGATTTTGTAATATCACAAACTGTCGTGTCGGTCCTCGCTTATTCAACTCTAATCTTTGCATAGTTGGGGCAAAAAAGAAGGAACCCTTTTTGAGAATCAATGTTCAGTTACTTTTGCCCTTCTTAGTATTCTTACCTTTTACAAATATTTCAGGAAAGGCCAACTGTCCCTAAACTTGCATTCACAATGCTGGCAGCAAAACATCAACTTCATCTCAGTATCTCTTCAAACCCACAAACCCAACCTCAAGCTTTTCATGATACCTGCAATTCCAGCTGTCACCTCCCGGTTTTCGTTGAAACCTTTTGCTGCGGTTGGCTCATTAGGGCCACATGTCTCGCCTCACCAAAATAGTGGTGCTTCTGGTGTTTCATCACAAAATGGCTTCCACAGGTGGGAACTTTATCTGACTTAACCCATTATTTTTGTCCTTTTATTTATGTTGCTGCTTCTTACTTTACCTTTCTGGGAATGGGGCATCTGAAATTCTTATGTTTCTGGCTTGTGGGCTTTTCCTTAAGTGATGTAACGTTAAAAAGATTAGGGCATTGGTTCCAAGTCTGACCAATGAAATGATCTTGACATTGTTCTGATTTCTTCATTAGCAGTTTATTGTATCATTCTCCAGCAAACCTCTAACTAACGAGTCTAATTGAGAAGCTGAAGAACATTGGCAATGTTAAAATTACTTCCAAGCATCTGTTATTAGCAGGTCTAAAACATTGTTTGACAAAGCAAGTAACTCGTCGGATGGTGTGAGTGAATTTGAGAGACAGCTGCAAGAGTTATTTAATGAAGTCAAAACTTTAATTATGACTGGGAACAAGAATGATGCTGTAGACCTACTTCAAGCAAATTATGAATCTGTAAAAGAACAGATGAGTGCAGGTGCTAAAGGCATGGAAGAAGCTGCTATTCTGGATGTAATAGCCTTGGGTTACATTGCTGTTGGAGAATTGAAGTTTGTACGGTCTCTGCTCAATGTGGTAACTGACTTTTTCTTTGTAAACTTAAATTTCATGTTTTTGACGCTTCTGTGTTATATGGACATGGTAGTGCTCTTGGCTACTAATAATATATTTTTGTGGTTGTGGATTGCTTAATCAAACATTTTACAAAAGTTATTAAGTTTCATGAAAGGGAATGGAGAGTTATTTGTTATTGCTTCTTTTATCTTATCTGATCCAATTGTATACTTGTTAGGATGAGTGGATTAGATGATGCTAATGACCAACATATACAAACTGTTTGTGGACAATTATGCACAGATATCATGAGAGCCATCCTAGACATTCTTTTTTTTCCAAGAGAGATAATTCATGATAATGGAAATAAGGCATCGGAATTTTAGTCTTCAATTTGTTATAGTTGGGGAGCTCCGTTTCTTTTTCCTCATTTAAACTTTGTAAGTATTGTACTAGATAGATGTTTCCTTTTTACCCTTTTTTGGCTTCCTTCTCTTCTTATATTCATAAATTCACATGTTAATTGTATGTGCGGTAAATAGGTTATAAAGATTAAATTCCACTGTTTGCTTTGTCCAAGGCACAAGTGATAGATAAAAAGAGTTCTGACTGTAATAGCAACTACTCATTGATGTAATAAGCAATCATCAAGAGAGAATAAAACCTTTTCTTCTCTTCTCCTCTTTTCATGGTGTACATATTTTCTTGACTGCAGATTAATGAGGTTATAGATGATCAAAAGGATGATGAACCCCTTCTGGACTCTATACTTGTGCATATGGGAGGTATGTATTCAACTTTGGGGGAGTTTGAGAAATCCTTGCTTGTCAATCAAAGAGTTACGGATATTCTAGAGAACAAATATGGTAAGTGCCTCATCGCTTTTGCCTATTTTTCCACAGTTGACATTGCATATGAGGTTCAATTGTCCTTTCTCTAAGTTGGCTTCTGTCGATGATTATCTCAAAATGCATGTCTTCTCCTAGGGAAAAATAGTGTTGTTCTTGTCACACCATTGTTGGGAATGGCAAAAGTTCTTAGTTCTACTGGGAAAACTACAAAAGCAGTTGATATCTATCATCGTGTGATACGCATCTTGGAACTAAGTAGAGGTTCTGAAAGTGAGGATCTGGTTGTACCTTTGTTTGGTCTTGGAAATCTTTTAATAAAGGAGGGCAGAGCTACAGGTGCAGAAAACCTTTTTATTAGGTTAGTTAGCATTCCATTCATATTGAGTTGGTTGTGGAGAGTTTGAGTTCGTTGTTCACTTTTTTTTTTCCCCATTTTTCAGAATTCTAAATATATATACAAAGTTATATGGGGAGAATGATGGAAGAGCTGCACTTGCTATGTGTTCCCTAGCCCATGCAAAGTGTGCAAAAGGTAGCTTCTGTAATCTCTCTCTCCAGTCTCCCCCATCCCTTCCCAAATAAATAAAGGATTTTAAGCATTCGGGCCATTGCATTGATTTTCAATCATTAAACATTCTCCAGTAATTCAAAAACCTAATTGCAAGTATAGTTCATTTTGCCACTGTTCTTTTCAGGGAATGCAAATGAAGCCATTGATTTATACAAAAAAGCTCTCCAGATTATAAAAGATTCAAGTTATATGCCTTCAGATGATAGCATGATGGAGAATATGCGGATAGATTTGGCAGAACTACTTCATATTGTGGGAAGGTAAGTTGGATGCAAGGTTTGGACTAAAAATCTGCATGCATTCAGTAGATTTTAATGCATGATTTTCTCAAGCCTTTATGATAATTCCATCTGTAGATATACCTGGATGTTTCTTGGATGGGGAGCACTGTTCATATAGCATAGCATCTATGATTAGTCTGAAAAAAAAAAATCAAGTGGATGCTGCGTGCCATTATGCCTGCAAAATCTAAAGGTGTTTTTCTTTAAAGAAAATCTTACTCAGAAAGCAAAAGGAATTTAAGTGCATCAGGATTCAATTCAATTATCTGATTATGCAGGGAAAAAGTTTAGCATGTCTTATTAGTTAGTCTTGTGCTTGCACTTCATATTATAGAGCTTTGGTAAAAGGATAGTCTTACTTTATGATGTAATTTGTCTGCTGGCAGAGGAAGAGAAGGTCGGGAGCTGCTGGAGGAATGTTTATTGATCACTGAGAAGCTTAAAGGAAAAGACGACCCCAGCTTAGTTACACACTACCTAAATCTTGCGGCATCATATTCACAGTCAAAAGATTTTGTAATGGCTGAACGCTTGTTGAGAACAAGCTTGGAAATCACAAAAAAGGCTGCAGGGCCTGACAATCCATCCATCACTTTCCCAATGCTGAATCTTGCTGTCACTCTTTACCATTTAAAGCAGGATGAAGAAGCTGAACAAATAACGCTTGAGGCTTTACACATCCGCGAGAAGGCATTTGGAAAAGATTCTCTTCCTGTCGGTAAATATTACTAATCCCATTTATTTCTGCCTGTTTCCCTTTTTTTCTGGATAGGTGTTGTTTCTGCTGAGTTTGATTAACCCAAGTATCATTTAATCTGAGCTGGTTTGGTGGTTTAGCACATCTTGATGATTTTAAAGAATTGGAACATCATTGCAAAAGAATCTATTGGAGTTATGGTCCTGAGTGAATCATGATTCTGCTCTTATAAATTTGTAACGTCCATTGATGTAATGGCAGGGGAGGCATTGGATTGTTTGGTGTCGATTCAGAGCAGACTAGGGAAGGGTGAGATGGAGTTACTGGAGCACCTGAAAAGAGTTCTGAGGATTCAAGAGAAAGAGTTGGGGTATGAGAGTGAGGAGGTTATAGCAACCCTGAATAAGCTTGTATTCTACTTGGATAAATTAGGGAAGAAGGATGAGAAATTTCCACTTGAAAAAAGGTTGTCCAGGCTTAGGATGAAATACAAACAAGTTGTTCAATATTAATAGTTGTATATGACATATGGATTTGTCATTTTCCAGAAAGAAGAAAACGGCATATTCTTGCTCAAGTGTTTAAGTTGTTTCTATAATTGACCAATTATATATATTTCTGTATGATAACTGACGGAGAATATGGTACTAAATTTAATGTTAGAGAAATAATAATATTTTAAAATATTATGATAACATTATAAATTATATAATTTTTTTCTGCAATTGTATAAATTAAAAATTATGCTATAAAAATTTGAAAAACTAGGTTTTTGATGCTTTTGAACTTTTGGGAGCTCCTTGGACTTTGAAGTGCCAAATGAAACGGCATACAGGTTTGTCGTTTCAGACGCTATTGGTCTTACCTCTTAACCTTGAATAACATAAGCCTCGGACAGTCACGGTATACTAAATCGGATAGAGTGCAGGGCAAGGCCATGGCGTTTGCTATTTCCAACCCAACTTGCATTTCTTCTTCTATTTCACCTCTACTTAAAAAAGGTAAAAGGTTCACCCATTTTTCACCTTCCAATTTTGGTCTCACCATTTACTTTGTAAATTACATTTAAATTCCATTAAGTTGGATTTTTTTTCTAGGTCTGACTCAGGCGAGAGTATGGGCTAATTCATGGTGTCTCAACCCCAATTTAAAGCTTACAGGTTTATATTTTGAAACTCATTTTTACTACCCGAAAATATTTTTAATTTTCTGATAAATGAGTTTTTTTTTTAAGGTTGTTTCCCGGTTACAAAGTGAGGGTGGTGGAAAATCTTTGGCGCCGGAGAAAAGTGGTTTACAGTTTTATTTGCTTTTTATTTCTAAATCTTTGTTTTCTTGTGTATATGATAATTGTTAGTACCAATTTAACGGTAAATTGAAATTTTTAAATAAAGTGGAAGAAAAGTGAAGTGAAGTTTGAACTTTTCTGATGGATTTTTTACTTAGATGAATGGTGAAGATTGAAGAAGTGTTTAATTGGTTTGAAATTTGAGATGTCTTTACTCATATCTAAGAATTTGGATTAGCTGATGATACTGTTTTGTTTTATGGGACAAAAAGTTTGCCAAGAAAAGTTTGATGTCTCTGTTGAAACCTCTTAAGTTCAATCTAAGTCAAATTCTGTGTTGGAGACTGATTGTTTTTTGAGCATTCATCCTTTTTTTCATTCACAAATTTATGAACATAATGCAATTCCATGCTAGAAATACAGTTTAGAGATTGACTGAGTATCTTGTAATAGGCTCTATCTATTACTCGAGCTTAGAATAGAAAGCCTTTCTTCGGTTTCTTTCTGATTCAAAGTTCCCAGAAATTTCAATTCGGTGTTGGTGGTATGGATGGTTCTTCTATTAAATTCATAATGACTAAAATATTCCTCTTAAAAATATTTTTGTATCTTAAGAATGAAACGAATATTCTTCTAGTCTCTGCATTTCTGAATCTGCTTCTTGTTGCTTGCATTTCACGAAAAGTGGAATGTTTTAGGAGTTGAGTTATAAATAAATGTTAGTACAAGTTTTACATTCTCATACATGGTGGAAATCTGCCGGTGTTTAGGATCGAGTCAAGGTTCTTGACAATTATCCCAACAAATTTTAAGCTATGCCATCTTTGGTCCTTGATTTAATATATGTCACTGTAACTATTTTTAAGAAGTGACATCCGATAAAATCTCAATATTTGTTATCTTTTTTTTTATTCTTTTGTACTAAAACAGATCATGCTCAAAGGCATTTATTTAGTTGCAATGTTTATGCCAAGGTGTAAATTTAGTCTTCCTTGTTCTTTGTTCAGGCGAAGAAGAGCGGATACTTGTCCTGGAAGAGCAGGTAAGGAAGATGGACATCGAGTAACTGTTGCCATCGGAGGACAACCGGTTTGATTTTGTGAATGATGTAGCCAAAGAATATGTAGAGAGAGTAACCTGGATGAATATGAGTGTAAAAAAAAATTTGAAAAATTTAAATCAATTGATTCACGTAACTAATTTGTCGTTGATTTAAAACTCTCAATAATACATAGCTTTGTTTGTATAATATTATTGGATGACTTCATCAAAAGAATGATTAAATATATAATTTTACATTCGATACATTCCATAAAATCTTTTGAAGACTAACATATCAGGATACAATATTACAATGACAGTACAGTTTAAGAACATAATTATATCACAACGCCCACGATTAGTAATAATATTATATTTTCTTTACAAAAGAAATCGTCGTATGAAATATAAGAAGTTTTAAATGTTGAGATTTAAATTTCAGATTTATTACATATTAAAAATGGTTGAATAAATTAACTTACTAAATTAATTTAGCTAAGTTTATGATATTATGCTTTTCTAATACTAGATTATCAAAACCTCTGAAAAGAGAGTAGGTTCTTTCTAGTTAGACATTCATATAGTAATTGATTTGAAATTGGTCATCAGGGCTTGCCAGGTTTTTTCTTTGGGTCGTGCTTAGAATTAGCGCCTGCATCATCGTGATCCAGCATTGCACCCACCATCGACAGTTTCCTTGATGAACTGATCATTTGGATCATCCCACCCTTCATAAAGAATATCAATCAAAATCAACAACATTAATAAATAATAACGTAATTTTATGCGTACATTATCCGGATTTTTTATCATTATTATCAAAAAGAGAAGAGATCGGGGATGGAGGCGTACCTGTTCAAGTGAGCATTTGGCCTGTTTGCCACCCTGAAAGCCGTCAGCCATGCCTGACAACAGGAACAGGAAGTACTCTAATCAGTGATTCAGTGTTTTGGAAATTAATAAGGTCTAGCTAGCTAGTTGTGTCAGTTACTAATATCTATGGAGAATGTAGACTTGATTAGACTACTATTATATTATTACCATAAGAGAAAGACATGATGAGGAGAAAAGACACAAGAAGAAAAGTCTTGAACGAAAGAGCTGCCAGGGCTGAAGTTTTCTGCAGTCTAAATCTAATTGATAGCAGGAGAAGATGTGATCAGCTAGCACAACGTCTTTAATTACTGGAGAGGGGAATGTGTGCTTTTATGTTGGTGGCAAGGAGAGAGAGCTGGGTAGCTGTTGTCACGGTGCACACCCCACCCAATTGCAACAGAATCAGAATGAGGTGCATTTGCCCACAATTCCCTCAAGTCAACTACATTGGTCTTATGTATTGTTACATCAGAAAATTAAAATGCCAAAAGCAATTGTAAAATTTTATACCTGTTGAATAGCTCAAACTCTATAGTCCATTTTCAAGGTTCGCTTTTTGGGTTGTAAATTTTTTTTTTTTTTTACAAAGGAAGATCACGTTCTAAGAATAAAAAAAAAAATTGCAGCTAATGTAATTTAAATTTCAAATCTATTTTTTTTTAAATAATTATATGAATAAATTGAATTAAATTTTAGATTTAACATTACCAATATTTTTCGTTGAGTTTCATATAACTATTTTACTAAATTTCCAAACCTAGTTTGAATTGGTAACTCCGATGTTAGAAAAGGTTCACAATAGATTCGTGCCGAGATTAAAGAAAAGCTTGATTTACTAACTTTCTCATTGTTTCATTTAAAACAAATATGCCTAAGTGCTCTCCATCCAATGATCAGTTTTTAAGATGGTCAAAATGGCTAAGATGAACTCTTTGGACTACCAAATAAAATTTTATCAGCACATTCTATTCCATGCCTTTCTCGGGATTAGTCAATTTGTTCTTTTGAGGCTTGGGATTTGGTCAAAGTCCAAACAAACAGTCCAAATCTTTGACTAATAAGGACTAAGCACCGTTGAAGGCAAATTTGAGCTGGCATATTGGGGTTTTGGAGCAAAAGCAATTGATTATGGCATGTGGGATGAATGAGAACCCATACCTCTTCCCATTCACTGATGAGTAAAGTTGCATTCGTTAGAAGAAGCAGTCAAAGAGGCCGCACTTGCAGAATTTGTCTGCTAGTAAAATTAGGCTTCAATTTTCACTTTCAGCCATTGTTTTAATTATATTGCGAACAGCCAATGCAAACCAACAGAAAGACTAAAATTAAGCAAAAAGGCCAAAGCCCATATTAAAAATTCAATTAAAAGCCATAACGAGGCAAACCCAGAAATACATTGCCCCGTTCAGCCCTTTTAATTTCAGACCGTATCACTTTCTGGTTTCTACAGGCAGACAACCAAAAATACAATCGAACAATAGGCAGCAACGGGAAAATAAATTGTATACCCAAAGCAAATGCAAAACAGAAAATTTTATGAATGCATGATATTGAACAATTTGACTCCTAATTTAGTAACTTAAAAAAAAGAAAAAGAAAAAGAAACCAAGGAACAACAACAATGCAATGCTGGATGGATTACTCCCAATAGCGTGCAGTATGTGATTAACCCCCGACCTCACCAAAACAAAATGTACAAAAGAACCAAAGGTGATTAAATGCAACCCAGCCACCGATGTATACTTCAGAAATTTGCAGACTTGAACTATAAAAAGGAGTGAGGAACACTCAGAACCAAAACTAGGAGATGGAAGGACAATGGTGATTTGTAGCACTTGAGATGTCTTGGAGTGCTCCACCACCTTGAACCAGATCCTAAATCATCCATTTCCAACAACCTAAATTTACCTGGAGAAAACCATGTCAAGGCAAAAAAGATGCTTCTATTGACACATGGACCATGTACAAACACCAAGTGACCAAGCTACCTTACTAGCCAGTCTCACTACCAGCATGTCACAATTACTAATCCCTACCCAACTTCAATCCTTCAGGACCAAAAGATATTCTCTCCCCAATTTCAAGGAGAGGTTCATCAACTTCTCTGAAGCCATCTCTACCCACGTCCTCCATGATAAATAATGGAATCTGACCCCATCATGATGATAATGATGATGATGATGATGATGATGATGATGATGCAAGAGTTAGTGACAACTTGAAGACCGATTACTTCTGTTGTCTGACAATGGCAATGACTTGACACATGCAATCCCAGACCCTCAACTCGACACACCCAAATGCATGGACTTCCAAAAGAAAATAAACATGCTGAATGGCAGCACCTTCAAACAGAAATGGCACGACCAATGGCCAATTTGGCCCATTCAGCAGATTCTTTAATCATTAGGTCTTCTGAAGACAAGCACTCATTCAAAAAGTCTTTGCTTGAGACAGATTGCTGTATCAGAGGACCAACATGACTTCCTAATGTATCAGCTAGATCTCCAAGGACTCCAATGGAAGTCTTCATGACCACATCATCCCTATAGGCAAATAAGTAACATAAGAAAAATGTTAATAACCACATATCAAAACACAAGCCAATCCATGAAGTAAAAGCTTAAAAAAGTATCTTTTAGTAGAACTCACATGTCTTTCTCCATGTATATGCCATCCAAGAACTGGAGGATATGAGGTGCATAGGGAATTAAGATCTGGGTTTTTGGAGAGTTCTTAAACCCTTGGAAAATCCCAGAATATGCCTCCAGAATTCCATTTCTCAAGGAATTGGTGTACTCTATCAATTCATCCTCACCTGCTGTATGGGTAGACAACTCTGCAGCACTCTGAAGTGCAGTCATGGCCCACATTAAATACTTTTCAAAATACTCTCCTACTGCCAATGCAATGTCGCCAAAGCATGAAAATATGGGAGGCTTCACAGAACGATGCAGCTGGTTGCTCGACAAATTCTTGAGAAGTTGTGTCATAATCCCATCACAAAAAGGCACAATTTTTTCCTCTAATGCCCTGGAAATATCACCCACAACACCAACCGTGACAGCACAGACTTGGTACTCTTCGAAATTCTGAAGACCCATTTCCAAGTACCTATAAAACTCTGGCATGTACTTTGCAAAATCTGTTCCTGTTGCATAAGCAAGGGCTCCGATTGCAAGCATGGCCTCCTCGTGCACAGTCGCATTCCTACAAGCAAAAACCCTTAGGAAAAGCCCCATTATCTGATCTGCATACTGCATGAACACATACTTGGTTGGTTCTGATGAACCAAGCTTCTGAATAATGACTTGTAAGCACCCACAAAGAAGGCCTTGCAATTCACTCTGCTTCTCCCTTTCATCAGATGACAGTTTCTGCCCCTCAAGAGTGTTATGAAGCTCCATCATGATGACAGGCACCAATTGCAACACCAATGGAGCTGTCTCATCTGTTGAACACCTCACCACTTCATTCAATGTCTCATAGGCAGCAGTCCTCAGCCGGGATTCCCCAGCATCTTCTCGGTGAGTGACAGTTAGAAGGGACTGCACAATTTCCTGGAAAAAAGGAGTTAAAGGAGATGATGGACCCACCTCCTCATAACCTTGAGCAAGGAAATAGAGGGCACCACAGGCCTTCTCAGCAACATTTGGAGTGTCCTTCATACTCTGTAGCAGAACTGTAACTATCTGTTGGCAATTTGCCTGAGTGATGATGGGTGAATCTACAACTGAGCCATGAAGGAATTCAAAGATTCGTCCAAGGGTCCAGGCAGTAGTGTCTTTGACATGGCTATTTGGGTCCTTTGTCAAAGCACTGAGCATGAAGGTTAAGGCAACATTCACAAGAGGTATTAACTTTTCAGGGGAAGGACCCTCCAAGATAGAACCAAAGGCGTAAGTTGCTGCTTCCCTCTGCCTCCAATCTGGTTTTGTTATATTCTCCTCAGTAAATGGTACAACAAGAGGGACAATATCATCTCCTACCGTCCGTGCAACCAACCCAAGACAGGTTCCCCCAGCCATTGCAATATTCCAAGCCCCTTCATCCTGATCCTGACCCTCTTCCTGCTTCAAGAGTGTCTCCAACAGCATAGGAACAAGGGCAGGGAGTGCCTGCTTGATAAAGTAAAAGCAAGGAATATCAGAGTCCCCAGTGAAATCACCTCCATATTCTTCCAAAATATCTATCTCCTCATCACATATTGAACTCCAGAACTCAATGGCTTGAAGAGCCACAGGTTCCTCGTCTTCCCTTACAGCCTTTGCTGTGATGTTAAAAATATCCTGGATATAAGGAGCTAGTTTCTCATAGTAAGTTGATGAAATGGAGACCAAACACTCCATAGCTGCCTGCCTTATCCTCACTTCTGGGGACAGGGTTGCCTCACAAACAACTCTCATGATGTAATCACGCTCCATGTCATTGCTGAAATTTGCCTGAGCAAATCCCAGAGCATTGTAAAGTGCTCTTGTAGCAGCAAGCCTCACATCAGGGTTTCCCTCCGAAGCACTCATGCCTTGAACTACAGCTGTAAGTATTTTATTTACTTGATCTTGATCAATAACATCAGGAGACACCTCCTCACACAAATACCCAAGAGTCTCCAAAGTGGATTGCTTAGCATTTGCTTGTAGCTGATGAACATTTGATAAAAGTGAACCTATCAACTCGGGCCACTGTTTCTGTGGCAACTCAATGCCAGCAACCTTGGCAATGACTTGAGATGCAGTTGACCAAGCATCAGGCACTGGAGAAGACAGAGTCTTCAGTAAGCACGCCTTAATCTGGCTCTTTGCATTGCCATCCAATGACAACCATCTTTGAACAAGCTCAAACTTCCTGTGCTGTTCCTTAGCATCCAATGCATTCTTAAGTATCAAACCAGCTAATTTACGCGTTTCAACAGGCTTCTCCTCATTTGCCAACTCTCCAGAAAGTGACAGCAAGAAGCCAGGAAGGTTCTGCTCCTGAAACTGTTTCAAGCTTTCTTCAGCATTCCTCCGCACAGCTCCATCTATTGATTGCGCATTCAAAAGCACCTGTGTAACTTCCATTGCCTCTAATATTTCTGAAAGCATTAACAATTTAATCAATCAGACACACAAAAATCCAGTGCTAAACAGCCTAAATATTACAACACTTCAATCCTGAAAACACGTTAAAGGTAATGAAAAACTGTATAATGAGAAAAAGATCCCAACCAAAGGAAAACTAACATAAAACGGTTCCCTCAAAATTTATTGAAAAAAAGTGAACGAAAGTAACAAGAATAAAACCAATATGTAGCGAATGAATCAAATTGACCCATCAAAACCCAATTATCATCTCTACTTAGGTACATAGCAGCTAAGAGGAACACTTAAATATTCGGGTTCAATGGTGCCAATTCGACAAGTAAAATAAAAAAAAACTCCCAGATCAAATTAGATTTAAATTAAATATAATAAACACGTAGAAATTCGATCATTCAAATCTTTCCAAAAAATCTAATACTCTGATTAGTACTCCAAATAAACAGAACCCTAGGGATCTAAACAGTAATAAAAAAAAAGGTGCGGATGCAATCAATATCAAATACACAAAATCACTATCCCAAACCCTAACTACGAACAAGAAATGAAACCTTCAGAGGAGAATTCGACAATATAACCTTAAAATACACGAAATTCGATGCAGACCTTACCTTTCACCGATCGAAGAAGAGCGTTGGGGCCTGAATAAAACCCTAATAATTGGAGAGAGAAAATAAAACAGAAAAAGCAAAAAGAAGACCAAGAAGAAGCGATGAAGAAGGAGACGCGGATTTGAAGCTGGACTCAAATAATTTATACAAATTTATTATGTAATTTATTTTTTAGAAGGAAAAGTTACACGGCTTAAAAATATTATTTAAAAAAATTATATTCAAAAGTAATGCTTTATTTTATTATTATTTAATGAAAACTTATTTTAATAAAAAAGAAATCCCCGAATTTCAAAATTTTAACTTCAAATATCACCTTGCATGAATTTCATCTGATTTTATATTGGATTTTTTTTAATTAAATGCAAGTTCCTTGATTAACTTGCGAGTTTGGTTTAATTTTTTGTCGATTAATTAACTAATCAATTTAATTTGTTAATTTTCTTGTAATATTTGTTTCCGATTATAATAAATTGGTGGAAAAATAAAAATATAATTTTTACATGTCCCTAAAACTTCATAAAAATTAAAATAATTAAAATAATAATTTAATTAACTTCATAAGGATTAGAGATTATTCCACTTTTAATACTTATAATAATTCTTATTTATATTTTAAATTAAAAGTAGTTTATCCGTATTATAAAAACTTTAACAGAAAATTGTTATGAATTTACTTTTTTTATATTTTAAAAAAGATTTTACAAGAATACCTAAAACACTACTTAATCTTCAATATTAATAAGATCGTTATTTATTATAATATTTTATATTAAAAATAATAATTGATAATTAAAATAATAAATTTTAATGTAGATAATATATTACTTTAAAATATTTCTATTACAAAAATATACGTTAAAAAAAATGAAAGAATTATAAATGACAAAATATGAATCCCAAGCTCGTATGAAATAAGCAATCACTCAAATTAATCATTTTCTTCCTAACTAATATCTTGAAGACGCTCTTTAAGTTAAATATAAAACATTAACAATATATTCTATTAAAGATTGAATTTCAATAAATTGAAAAATTAAATTATTTAATAATTCTTTTAACAAATGCGTTTATGACACTTGTCAGCAAAGTAAAACTCCTGCTAACCCAGAAATACATAAACTATATTATCATCCATTAAATTTCGGCCCAAATTCCGATGTAGTATCAGCTTCTCTATAAGCAGCGATAACCAAAAATATAGTATACAATCTCAACTTTGAGGCAACGGGAACGCAAAACAGATAAACTTATGAATGCATGATATTTGAACAATTAACTCCAGACTTGGTAACCATTGGAATTAAAAACCAAAAAAAAAAAAAAAAAACAACAACAACAACAATAATAATAATGGAATGCAGGATGGAATGCTGACAATAGCATGATGTGGTTAACCCCCGACTCCACCGAAACCAAATATACAAAAAGAAGCACCGGAGATTAAATACAACCCAGCCACTGATGTATACTTTAAAAGAAATATGAAGACTTCAACTACAAAATCAAGGGGGTGAGAAACACTTGAACCAAAACTAGGTGATAGATGGACAATGGTGAAAAGCAGAGCCTCATTCCTCCACTCCAACAATATATAAATTTACTTGGAGAAAAACAAATCAAGGCAAAAATGATGTTTGTCTTGACACAGGGGGGCGTATGAGAAGCAAGTGACCAAGCTACCTGACTAGTCAGTCACTCCAGCAAATCATGGTTACTGATCCCTCTGGCCTCCTTAACTTCAACTCTTTAGGACCGAAATATATCCTCTCCCCCAATTTCATCGAGACATCCATCAACTTCTATGAAACAATCCCAATCCCCTTCCTTAATGACAAAAAATGGAATCTGACCTCATGATGATGATGCAAGAGTTAATGACAACTTGAAGACTGATAACTTCTGTTGTCTTGAAAATGGCAATGACTTGACACATGCAATCCCAGACCCTCAACTCGACACACCCAAATGCTTGGACTTCCAAAAGAAAATAAACATGCTGAATGGCAACACCCTCAAACAGAAATGGCTCGACTAATGGCCAACTTCGCCCATTCAGCAGATTCTTTAATCATATGGTCCTCTGAAGACAAGCATTCATTTAAAAAGTCTTTGCTTGAGAGAGATTGCTGTATCAGAGTAGCAGCAGGACTTCCCAATGTATCAGCTAGATCTCCAAGGACTCCAATGGCAGTCTTCATGACCACATCATCCCTATAGGTAACATAAAAAAATTGTTAATATCCACACATAAAAAAACAAGCCATTCAAAAGAGTAAAAGCTTAAAAGAGTATCCTTTAGTAGAACTCACATGTCTTTCTCCACGTATATACCATCCAAGAACTGGAGAACATGAGGTGCATAAGGAATCAAGAGGTGGGTCTTTGGAGAATTCTTAAATCCTTGGAAAATCCCAGAATATGCCTCCAGAATTCCATTTCTCAGGGAATTTCTGTACTCTGTCAATTCATCATCACCTGCTGCATGGGTAGACAACTCTGCCGCTCTCTGAAGTGCAGACATGGCCCACATTAAGTACTTTTCAAAATATTCTCCTACTGCCAATGCAATGTCGCCGAAGCATGAAAATATGGGAGGCTTCACTGAACGATGCAACTGATTGCTTGACAAATTCTTGAGAAGTTGTGTCATAATCCCATCACAGTATGGAACAATTTTTTCCTCTAATGCCCTGGAAATATCACCCACAACACCAACTGTGACAGCACAGACTTGGTACTCTTCGAAATTCTGAAGACCCATTTCCAAGTACCTGTAAAATTCTGGCATGTACTTTGCAAAATCTGGTCCTGTTGCATAAGCAAGGGCTCCAATAGCAAGCATGGCTTCCTCATGCACAGTTGCACTCCTACAAGCAAAAACCCTTAGGAAAAGCCCCATTATCTGATCTGCATACCGCATGAACACATACTTGGTTGGTTCTGATGAACCAAGCTTCTGAATAATGACTTGTAAGCACCCACAAAGAAGGCCTTGCAATTCACTCTGCTTCTCCCTTTCATCGGATGACAGTTTCTGACCCTCAAGAGTGTTATGAAGCTCCATCATGATGACAGGCACCAATTGCAACACCAACGGAGCTGTCTCATCTGTTGAACACCTCACCACTTCATTCAATGTCTCATAGGCAGCAGTCCTCAGCCGGGATTCCCCAGCATCTTCTCTGTGAGTAACAGTGAGTAGGGACTGCACAATTTCCTGGAAAAAAGGAGTTAAAGGAGATGATGGACCCACCTCCTCATAACCTTGAGCAAGGAAATAGAGAGCACCACAGGCCTTCTCAGCAACATTTGGAGTGTCCTTCATACTCTGTAGCAGAACTGTGACTATCTGTTGGCAATTTGCCTGAGTGAAGATGGGTGAATCTACAGCTGAGCCATGAAGGAATTCAAAGATTCGTCCAAGGGTCCAAGCAGTAGTGTCTTTGACATGGCTATTGGGGTCCTTAGTCAAAGCACTGAGCATGAAGGTTAGGGCAGCATTCACAAGAGGTATTAACTTTTCAGGAGAAGGGCCCTCCAAAATTGAACCGAAGGCGTAAGTTGCAGCTTCTCTCTGCCTCCAATCTGGTTTTGTTATATTCTCCTCAATAAACGGCACAACAAGGGGGACAATATCATCTCCTACAGTCCGTGCAACCAAACCAAGACAGGTTCCCCCAGCCATTGCAATATTCCAAGCCCCTTCATCCAGATCCTGATCCTCCTCCTGCTTCAACAGCATCTCCAACAGCATGGGAACAAGGGCAGGGAGAGCCTGCTTGATAAAGTAAAAGCAAGGAATATCAGAGTCCCCAGTGAAATCACCTCCATATTCTTCCAAAATATCTATCTCCTCATCACATATTGAACTCCAGAACTCAATTGCTTGAAGGGCAACAGGTTCCTCATCTTCCCTTACAGCCTTTGCTGTGATGTTAAAAATATCCTGGATATATGGAGCTAGTTTCTCATAGTAAGTTGATGAAATGGAGACCAAACACTCAAAAGCTGCCTGCCTTATCCTCACTTCTGGGGACAGTGTTGCCTCACAGACAACTCTCATGATATAATCACGCTCCATGTCATTGCTGAAATTTGCCTGAGCAAATCCCAGCGCATTGTAAAGTGCTCTTGTAGCAGCAAGCCTCACATCAGTGTTTCGTTCTGATGCACTCATTCCTTGAACTACAGCCGTAAGTATTTTATTTACTTGATCTTGATCAATAACATCAGGGGATACCTCCTCACACAAATACCCAAGAGTCTCCAAAGTGGCTTGCTTAGCATGAGCTGGTAGCTGATGAACATTTGATAAAAGTGAACCTATCAACTCGGGCCACTGCTTCTGTGGCAACTCAATGCCAGCAACCTTGGCAATGACTTGAGATGCAGTAGACCGAGCATCAGATACTGGAGAAGACAGAGTCTTCAGTAAGCATGCCTTAATCTGGCTCTTTGCATTGCTGTCCAATGACAACCATCTTTGAACAAGCTCAAACTTCCGGGGCTGTTCTTTAGCATCCAACGCATTCTTAAGTATTAAACCTGCTAATTTACGTGTTTCCACAGGCTTCTCCTCATTTGCCAACTCCCCAGAAAGTGACAGCAAGAAACCAGGAAGGTTCTGCTCTTGAAACTGTTTCAAGCTTTCTTCAGCATTCTTCCGCACAGTTCCATCTATGGATTGTGCATTCAAAAGCACCTGTGTAACTTCCATCACACCAGTATTTCTGAAAGCATCAACAATTTAAATCAATGAGATACCCAGAAACTCAATAGCCAAATACAGTATAGCACTGAATATTCCAAAACACATGGAAGATAAAAGAACTGTATAAGGAGAAACACATCCAAACTAAAGTGAAACTAACATAACTCCTTTCACTTAAAATTCATTGAAAAAGAGAAAACGAAAGTAACAAGTCTAATACCAATATGCGGCGAATGAATCAAAACCATATTGTCATCTCTAGATGTTACATACTAAGCAACAGATAGGAACACTTAAATATTCGGGATCAATTGTGCCACTTCGACAACTAAAATCAAGGGACAATCCCAGATCAAATTAGATTTAAACTAAATACAATATCATGTACAAATTCGATCATTCAAAATCTTTCCAAAGAAAATATAGTACTCTAATTAGTACTAAAAAAAGAGAGCGGATCAAGTAATTCAATATCGAATACCCAAAATACTATCAAAACCCTACTTACATACAAAAATAAAATTCAGAGTTGAGTTCGACAAAATCACCTTAAAAACACGAAATTCGATGCAGTCTTTACCTTTCACTGATCGAGAAGATCAAAAGCGGCTGCGCTGAATAAAACCCTAATAATTGGAGAGGGTAAAAGAAAAGGATAAAAGGGAAAGAACAAGAAGGAGAAGAAGAGGAATAGAAGCAGAAGCGGATTTCGAGCTGGACTCAAATAATTTATTATACAAATCTAGTATTAATTTCTTTGGCTGTTATTGGCTAGTACGCGTTTCACAGGTTGTTTAAATGGGCCCCTGTTGTAAAGTTGACTGACATTTTTATACGGAAGGATTTTGCGAACGGAAAAAGGTCCCTACTTGATGGTTAAGATTGCTTTTAAAGAAATTAGGTTGACATTAAAGTCGCTTAGCCATAGGAGGCAATATTTAGTCATTTTGATCGGACGGTTGACAGTTTTTTATTGAGTTAGAGGAGGTGGTTGATTTTACTCACTTTTAGTTACTTCAGCAGAACAAGTAATCTAAGGCAGTAACTCCATTTATAGTATAGAATTAGTTCCGAAATTCTGGTTGATGATCTGGGTTTTTTTCCTACTAAAACCATTATTAAGACAGATTTTCAGAAATTATTGTTAAGCTGAATGTTTTAAATTTGTTTAGCATTCACACCAGGGAGAGATTGAGGAGAGGATTTTGACAGATACTTTGACCTCATGGAGCTGCCCAGTTGTCCGGATACGTCCAGCTAGGCCTCTATCCAATGCATTCATTCATTCAACTCATGATGCAATGACAAAGGAAAGTAGAAACTCACCTTTGTATTCTCTTCAATCTACTTATGGAGGTAGAGGGAACAGTAACTACGGAGATTATGGTAATGGACAACATAGTGCCCCAGGCCCACATTAGCAATATAACTATGGAAAAAGAACAGAAGGTTTACTTATAGCCATATACATTCATGAGAAATTTGTCAACAACTACTTTAGCTGAAAGCAAACTCAGAATAAACCGTAGGTCAGTCAGCTTTGCCTGCACGTTGCAACCAAGGCCAATCTGACTCACACAGGTCAACTGGAGAGTTGCCATTGTCATCCTTCATATCTTTGTCTGCATTTTGCTTCACAAGAAATTCAGCAATGTCTTCCCTCTCACACACAACAGCATAGTGCAAGGGGGTTTGGCCTTCATTGTCCTTTCAATAAAAAAATAAAGAATTTAACAACAGTGATTACAACACCAGAAATAGAAAGAGAAATATATATGAAGAATATAGGGCACCATTTAATAGGTTCAAGCTGATGCATGAACCACCCAAAACATTTCTCATTTGCTCCAGTACACTTTTGAAAACGGTCCAAAAACATTGCAGAGAAAATTATTTCATATTTGTTCATGCATTAAAGATCCATCAAGACATTATGAATAGTTTCAGCACTCGGAAGCATATCAGGGGGGTGAAAACCAATAAAAAAGTGACAGCAATACAATAATTACCTTAGCATTCACGTCAGCATTCCTGCTAACAAGAGCTTCTGTAATTTTAAAATGGCCACGATCTACAGCCCAATGCAACGGGGTCCTTCCTTCACTGTCTGCAAGCATCATAAGCAAACAGCCTATAAGGTTATGCAAGTCTTTCAAACCCCTGGTATGCAAGTCCTTTAAAGGGAAAAAAACAACTAATAGAAATAAACCTTGCAAATGCACAGAAACACCACTTTCGATGCATTTAAGCAAATTATCCAGTTCTCCTTCTCTAGCAAAAGCATGAATAGCATCCATTTTCCTGAAAAACAATAATCCTTTTGCATTCCCGTCAAAACTCTTAGATACTAGAAAACAGTACCCTTAGATATTAAGTAATATAGAATTTTTTGTTTAAATGACAGGAGAAGGAAAGTTTAATTCATTAATGAATCACTTATAAACATGCACTCCTTTGAGCTAACAGGAACCATTCCATAGTTCAAAAAAGGGCAAGCATATTGACAATCAGCACATAGCAACTTATACTATACCTAAGGCATTGTATATGAAAAGGCAACACCAATGCTTGTAAAAGAGCATATAGAATGCCCTACAAACAGAAAAAATGAGACTTGAAAATATAAATCATAAATCCTAGAACAGCTCATTCCCTATTCACAGTACAAAGTTAAATGACCTTTGATTTTGGAGGATTTAATTGTTTGATGACTCCATAATTATATTGGATTGGATAGGCAAGTGATAAGTAGAACCTGAACATAGTATATAACAACAACAATAACAACAAATTAAGCCTTATATCCCATAACTCTGAGGTCGGCTGTATGAAAGACAAAAAAAATCATGTTCGCTCGCAGTTTAAATTTTCTTGCGCCACTCATTTTTATCAGAAATAACCTTTTCATTTACTTCCATAACCCTCATATCATTTCTTATAACTTGCATCCATGACTTTCGTGGTTTACCTCTAGAAGCTTTGGCCTCTCCCAAATCCAGAAGCTTACTTCTCCTAATTGGTACACAAATAAGCCTACATTTCACCTGTTCAAACCATCTCAAATGATCCTTTCTCATCTTTTCTTCAATTCGGATTACCCCTAATTTTTCTTGAATCTAATTTTCTCTTTTAATCTTACCACACATCTATCTAAATATCTTCATCTCAATTATGCTCTTTTTTTTCTCATATTGTTTCTTAATAGCCCAAAACTCAATCCCATATAACAATAAAGGCCTTACAGCTATTTTATACAACTTCGCCTTTAACTTTAAAAGTATGTTGTGATTACACAACACACCCAATGCACTTCGCCACCTTACCTATCTTGTTTGAATCCTATAATTTACATCCCTTTCTATCTCAGCATCGCTCTGAATAATTAATCCCAAATATTGAAAACGACTACTCTTTGGTACTACCTTATCATCCAACTTAATCATATTAGCACTCACTTTCCTATAACTACTAAACTTACATTCCATATATTTAGTTTTAGATCTACTCAATTTAAAGCCTCGAGACTCCAATGGCTGCCTCCATAATTCTAATTCCACATTAAGATTATCACTAATTTCACAATTAAGACTATATCATCGGCAAATAATATACACCATGACATCTTATCTTGGATATGCCCAATGAGCTCGTCCATTACTACCGCAAAAAGAGATGGTCTTAGTGCGGAGCCTTGATGCAATCCTGAGATAACGAGAAAACTATCAATCAAGCCCCCAAACCTCCTCACATTTGTTACAACTCCTTCATACGTATGTTTACAACATAGTATATACCAAGAAGCGAAAATTTTACTATCATGAGTAGAAAGGCAAACATGGTTGACTTACACCTCAAGAAAGGAAAAAGTTTTTTCTATTCAAATATGCATAGTAAACCTGCATGTTTAAAACCAATTATGCCATCACAAGCAAGCAACTTCAAATACCTAGATTTTGCTCAAGTAAATATGGGATATCTGTAAGATATATCATCAGCCATGCACTAAATTCAAGCCCAATAACATCCAAATATACAACAAAAGGTCTAGTTTACATCAAAATGTACCCAATAAACAATTCAATTAATTATCTCCTACCTTGTTAACCTCAGTGAGACATAAAGACACCTAATGAATAGCATATAGAAAGACTAGTATGATGAAGCTCTAAGAACCTTACAACTCATTTCCAGATCCCTCTTCGTATACAAAAGAGCTGAAAACTGGTCCCATTGGTCCCTTGGCATTTTTTCTTGCAGCATTATCCGCCCCAAGTTTGCTCTTCCAGAAACAAAGGTTGACGAGAAACCAGTAAATCAGCAAAACAAAGAAAAACGAAAAGAAAGTAGATACAAATAAAACGGTATCAAAGAAAAGGCAAGATAGCACTCCACTAAAATTAAAATCGCACCATAGCTGAACCAGCAGCCCAAGTTGGATATAGCTCTGAAACGATATCAATGTATTTCTGCATTGCTTCTTCTGGAGGCATAGCACCCAATTTGTGCCACGCTTGCCTAAGAAAAATTAAATAACCGAATTCAATAACTAGGGCAGTAAATTCTCAAGCAATTTTCAATCATTCAGGTCTTGAATATGTAGATGAAACAATTGAATGAGGAATCAACTAAATAATCATCAACGCTACCCAAATGTCTACTCATAATAAGAGCTTCAAGAAAACAAGTAAAACTTTGATTCATAAAATGTGCAAAGAATGCACTACTCAGAACTAAGTCAAAGCTTTTATCAAAGAATCTGTTGTCGCCAGCGAAGCAAAATAAATTATACTCAGTAAGCCCATCTGTAGCATTCACATTTCCAAATATAAAAAACAACCCAAAAACAAACAATCAAAAATTTCACGAAGAATAAGAAAAAGGCAAAAAAATGCAGAAAACGCCAATAAGCACCGCCTTACCACTTAGCACGAGCCGTCATTTTCAAAGCGGAAGGCTGAGGAGCAGTGCAAGGTCCTTCGGTGGCAATCTTGTACAAACCGTAAAGCTGCAACTGCACCTCATTCGACACCTTCTGCGACAACCGATCCGCCGCCGCCTCCGCCACGAACGTCGTCGCCGCACTAAACGCGCCATCCAGCTCGGTAGACTCCACCCCTTCCCAATCGTCGTCATCATCCTCATCATCATCGTCACTCTCGCTCCTAACACTTCCCACTTCGGCGATCACCGAATCCGCCTCGTGGGGTCCCCCGTGATCAGTGCGGCCATGCGTGTCGGATCCGGAACCCGAATCAAGTTTCTTTTTAGCTTGGACATGGGTGATTCCGGATCGGGTAATTGAAAGGTTATCTTCTTTGAAAGAAACGACTAAGGAGATCAGCTTAGCGAGAAGGTAAGAGAATAGAAGACCGATGAAAATCGATTGCAAAAGCTGTTGCCAGTCAGCCATGAAATCAACTCAGATTCCTTTTTCAAAGTACAGAAAAAATTTAAAACCGAACCCTAAATTTTGAGAGTGAATGTAACAATAACATAGTAGAGAAAAAACACTAGCAATCTTAACATCGGATATAAACCAAAACCCTATAAATCTTTTGAAGAAAAAGTTTTTTCTTTCTTCTTTAATTTTTGTTGTCTTTTTTTTTTTTAAGAGGGAGAAACTTTGGCGCCGAATGAACAGAGTGCTGTCTATTAATCGCAAGAAGGAACCATCGAGGGGGGTGTAGTTCAGGTGTTTCACGGACTACAGTTGTTTCTTCTTGTGAGACAGGTGGCTTGTTGATACTGGTTGACCTCGATTTATCGTATATAAATTTGATTGAGTTCTTTGCTAACGTTTTGATTTAGTATTTGTATTTGTGTCCGAGTTAAGAGTGAAAATTATAAAATCACGTAAGAAAAAGGAATTGGTTAATAGTAAAGGTAGAAAGTATTTTTTATGTTTATAGTTTAACATTTAAAATAAAGATCGAAATAAAGAATGTTGAAATAAAAAATAAATAAATAATATTTAAATAATTTTATTTATAAGTAAAAAGTAAAAAATTTATGAAGTAAAAAAATAATGTAATCAAATTGATACGATATTAAATATGTGAAATTGAATTAAAAATTTAAAATATTTTTAATTATTTATTAATAATTTTTAATAAAAAAAATCAATTTACCCCAAATTTCAAAATATCCTTAACAGTATTATACAGCAAACAATAGTTATATCGTACATTAAGAATTATTTTATTGCTTTTAGTATTACTTACCGCTTGGCCCTTGCATGTTACCTTAATAATAGTTTGAAGTCGAGGATCATGAAGCTTTGACTTTCAATTAGATATTTGATACGTTTGGGAAGACTTTTTGCCGAATTGATTTTGTTTCTTTAATAGCATAAATTTAGGGTTAATTTAGATTTAATAATTTGTGTATATTAATTTCAAGTTTGTGTGATATTAGATATATAATTTTTTATAAAAAGATTAACTATAATAATCATTTTTATATAAAAATAAAAATTTTGATGTAAAATAAGTAAACAAGAAATAAATATTCTAGATCAATATGTAATTATAATAAAATTTAAAGAAATATATTTTGTATCGTAGTCTTGTCTTATCCAGTAGTGATATTTAAATAAAATTTAATAATATTTGATTCTAAATTATTGAAATTATATTAAAATTAATAGTAATCTCGTAATCGAATTTACTAATAGAATAATTTTCAAATATTTTATCGTTTTATGTAACCAAATATATTTACGAATAATAAAGAGAATAATTAAAAATTCTTAATTGTATACTATAATAATGGTTCAAAATATTTATTATAAATATTTAATTTGATACTTAAATATCCTTGACATTTTAATGGAATGAATAAATGTTGATTGGCATACTCTGGAGAATCTATATCTATTTGGATCAATTTACATTAACATATCTTGAAATATAATTTATAAACAAAGAAGCCATAATTATTTTTTAACTTAATTAATGAGAAAATAATTAAGAATTGTTTTTTAATGGTTAATAACTTTCATGCAATATTTTAAATGATATATGGACATTCCTACAAATTCTCCTTCATACACTGCGTGTTTTGCCATGATACGGGCAGCTTCGTTGACGCTTTGGCAATTAAGCCTTGCCTTTGCTACACCATGAGGTTCCTATAATTGATAAATATGTTGCTATCTACTTCATTTAGTTGATAATTCTCAAGGCATCACCTACACATAAAATGTGAATAAAATCCTTATTTCATGCAAATTCATCACAACATCAAAACCACCTAAAGCTTATGTAAAATTGGTACCTATATGGTAATTTCTATTTTGCTTAATTCTTCATTTTTTTTGAATTACTCATATCTAACACGTATATGAATACAAGTATGGAGGTACGACTTTCTAAATATATGAAAAAAAAATTAAAAATTGAGCATATCTATTTAAATATCGTATGTCACATTATCTTAAATCCGTGTAATATAATATAATATTATTGATTTTTTTTAATTATCATCGTTTTTAATTTTTTCATTTGAACTCATGTTTATACCATCCATTTTTATCAAAGGAACTAATAAAGTTAAACATAATTAAAAATAGTTAATTGAATAAAAATAAAAAATACGAAGAAACAAAATAAAAAAAATGCTTGAACAAATAATAAACAAACAAACAAATGAAGTTTTTTCATGTGAAAATGTTATAATAAATAAAGAAATAAGAAGAAACGACATGCATGAACAATTTTTTTAAACAAATTTCAAACTTAGTTTTTAGTTTTTAAGGTTTGTAAAAACTCTTATTTATAGTAATCCAAAATATATGTAAAAGACAAGTCAATTACAAAAGTAAAGGAAAATAAATATAATTTGTTATATAAAATAATGTGTCAATTATTAAATATTATCCATGTATAAAAAATTAAGATTATCCACGTTGGATAATTATTTTTTGTTAGAAATTTTATCTTTTATATATATTTATAAAAAATGTATTGTATTTTATTTCGTATTGAAAACATATAAAATATAAAAATTATCTTATCATAATTCATATAAATAAAAAAATATAAATATAAATTTTAATTTTTATCAAACTCCTATCAAAATTTTAAATTATGTCATATTTTTTCATAAATTATCATATAAGAATGTGTCATTTCTTTTTTAATACTACAAATCCATCTACAAAATTTAAAGCAAAAGCATCTATGTGTACGAAAAATTGTGAGAGTGGGTTTGCTACATTAATAGCCCAATTACGGTCGGTTTCGATTCGGCTGTTTACTAATTAGCCCAACAAAGGTATGTATGGGCCCTAATAGAAAGTTGAAACAGGACCTTCTTCTTTCTCCTTATATCCTATTTTAATTAAGAATGTAAATAATATATTAATATTCACAAATTATTCGAATTTAATTCAAATAAAATTTGAATTTAGTTTGATTTTTATCGAATAAAACTTGAGCTCGACTAGATCAACTTATTGATTGAGTCAAATTCAAATATTTTTATATTAAGTTCGATAAGCTTACTAGTCTAATCAAACTTTTACATTTTAATATAATTTTATTATTTTAATTAATAAAATATATTAAACTCGAACTCAAGTACAAATAATTGAACTTTTATCGAATATAAAAATCGAATTTTTTTTTTTACATGTTAATAGAACATAATCGAACTAACTCGATTTTTATTTCAAATTGAATTTGAGTTAAAAAAATTAAATTCGATTGAGTTCGAATCGAGTTTTGAACATTAAATTTCAAATCAAGCTTGAATTTAAATTTAATATTATATCAATTCAAACTCGATCAATTATATCTCTAGTTTCAACCTATTTTTTGTTTGTTCCAAATTTGCCCCATTTTTTTTTACTCGATTGCTTAATCTTTCTATGCAACCGAAAAAGGGATTCATGGAGGAGTTACAATACATTCTATCCATCCCCATGACAATTTCCTTAAAACTTTTTAGCACCCATTATTAAAGCTTAAGGAGATATCAAAACCTTTATTTATTCAACAAGATTTACTACTAATATTTTGGGATTTTGATTTAATTATTTATTTTTAGTCACACACTGCTATTTTTTTTTCTTTGTTTTCAACTCCAGAATATAATGAAATAAATAAAATATACTATATTTAATATTTTACTATAGGTGATATATTTCTTTTTGATTAGTAACTTTTTTACTTCAAAGTACACCTAGTTTAATAGTTTGTTATTTTGTATTGGTTGGTCAAGACTTTTAATCATTAATTTAATTAAAATTTGAGAAATAAATGACAATGGGAATTTGTGCAAGTGTTTAAGATTTAAAATTTAAATGTAAAATATTTAAATTTAAATTTTTACAGTCTTGTATTAGTAAATAATTTATAAATTTCATAAAATTCAAAACAATTCGTAAATTCTCTTGTAAATAATCTTAAAAAATAAATGACTAAAATCATAGGATATGCTCTCAAGCATAAAAGTTATGCTTTTCCTTCCCATTCTGAGAAAAATTTCTGGGCATTTGTCTACATAGAAAATGGCCAAATGCATTTGAACCACTCATGCTAGCATCCAGTCCTAGAAACCTGCTCGATAAAAAAGGACAATTTGATTATTAGTTGCAATAGTGAAAACCAATTCATTTCCCGAAATGTTGTTCAGTACTGTTATATATACTGGTTATGTAGACAATTTTTGTTTTCATAAACAATTCTATTTACCAAAAACAATAGCATCCTCATGATCAACGATTTTCGATCTAATATAATTTTTTAGAATTGGCCTTTTGTTAAATCGGATCTCAAATAAAGTCAGATTAAATAATAGCAAAATAATTTTAAGATTAAGTGGGTGTTAGATTTTAGACAAATCCGGACCCGATTTGATATATATTTTATTTATTATTTAATTTTATATTTACTTAATTTTTTATTTAAAAAATAGTATTTTATTAATTTTAAATCAAGTTTGATCGAATACGATTTTATGTAATATCGTATTGTTTTCAGATATTAAAGAATAAAAAAAATCAGATAAAACAAATTTAGGTATTGTAAGTATAAAATCAAATCAAATCAGATTCAGAACGAATAAAAATTTATTTCGATTTGATCTATTACCGTCCCTAAAGATATTATTATATTATCAAAATTATTCTAACCAATTTAGCTAGGAAACAAAAATCATACATACAAAAAAAAATCAAAGTTATTAAGTATCAAGAAATGCAAAGATTGTCTATGACAACCTCCTTAATATGATTAAAAAAGTTCAGGACAAATTCTTGTAAAGTGTTCATATAGCATATCCTTGTAAACTTGCAGGAAGAACCAAGCTTGAACCCAAAACTTTGCTGGATTTCGTATTAAATTCTTTGCTTATCATATATATTTTTTAATTTAACATACTTACCATCTGAATTTTGTAATTTAAAGTGCATATTATATCCTCTAGCCAAAGTTTATAAGCAAAATTTTGCAAGTTCAATAGACTAACCAGATCAGCAGTACATTTCTCAAAAATATTACCATTATCCACAACAAAAGGGGAAAAAGAAAAGAAAACAAAAAACCCAACAAAATGATTAGCAAAATTTTTTGTGCCTTCCTTGGTCAGCTGTTAATGAAGCTTAAACCAGCCTAGGCTACCAGAAAATACATCAAGTGATGAAGCTTCTAATATTAACCATATATAACAATGATGTGATCAGCTTTAAGGTAAAAAATTTGTAGTAACAAAGTGGAAGAGTTTACCTGATGTAGGTACTTGGCTAAGCTTTTTTATGAGCAAGAACAAGCGGGTGAGTGGAGAAACTTCCACTTTTAACATTGCTTGTTCAAATGAGCATCTCAGAAACAGAAGCATCATCAGCCAAACATAGATAGACAAATAGTATTGACTAATATGCATATGCAAATGCAACTGTGATTGGAATACTCATTTGAGCAAGAAACATTACAAAGAGGAATATCGGTTACTTCTTTTCTCGCCCTCTCTCTCTCTCTGCTTTTCTCTGATCTCTGGATCATCCAAACCCATTGGCCCCTAGAATCTAGGTCCATTGTTTTAAATAGAAGGTCCAATCTGAGCGAAAAAAACCTACTACAGATTTCTGAATTACCAAAATGCCTCTATCTGAACGGAAACTTATCCAGTCATTGTTAAAATATGACAGTCAACAGATCTGAGATTCAAACCTCAGCACTGCAACCATTTCTCCTTGCTAACTCTTTTGTAAAAAAAAGAAAAAAAAAAAGGAAAGAAGAAGCCTCTGCCTCCAAGAAAAATTTTTCTTGTTGCTATTGTTTTTACTTGTTCTGATTACTAAAAGCTTAAGCTCCCTCTCCATTATAACTTAAATTACCTGTTTTTCAAAGGACAGTTTGGGAAATTGACTGATGAGGTGCCAGATAAATGAAAGGTGGCATCTAATGCTGCAGAAAATAGTTGGAGATTTGACAGTCAGTTTAAATGGAAAGGAATTGTAGTTGCTGAAAGACTGGCAGCTCCAGATCATTTAAACCCCAACAACCTAACCACCATCAGTCAATTTAGGAAAAAAAACAAAAATAGTGAAGTCATTACCCCAGATTCACTGCACGCTTTCTTCAACACGTTAAAAATAGTAAATTCAATCTGAAAGCTAGTACTGTTCCAACAATATTTTTTAAATTTGTGTTGTCCGTTATCCAAAGATGAAGTTTACTGCATACTCACAGTTTCATCTATCGATCAAGCTGCAATTCAATATAGATTAAAAGTATGTTTTTCTACCCACTTGTGACAGCAAATCAGATAGCGCAGACTTCATATGAAGAATTGCTAATGGCATTGGTGTCACTAGGCTTGACTCCAAGTGATTGGAGTGGAGTGAATGAGACGTAAATATTGTAAATATTTTATTTTATCCAAGATATTTTGTCAATTGAGACCAATTCAAATTTGACTGTAAGAATTTTTATTCATTTTTATTTTAGATTTTTATTTCGTATGTATCATTATTTTTTATTTTTATTTTATAGTCTATCTATTTTTTTTCTTTTTTTTCTCTCCATTATCTGATTAATTAATAAAAAAAGAGAAAAAAAATAAAAATTAGGCTTGGTGATTGTGATGATTATTATCTAGATGTTAATATTTAGCTTTGAATGCTAATCAGAATTGAACTAAAACTCTATCAACATGATTTTATAAATTATGTTGATTCATTGGCAACAGGGGATGAGGGATCAGGGAAAACAAACAAAGAAACAGATTACATAGAAAGACCACGACCTTCACCCTACTGCAGCTCAATCATCAACCGTTGCCATCAACCACCATTGCAACTGATAATAAAAGGTCTTGAGAGCTCATCCTCTACCACCACAAATACCATTCTATTCCACACCATCAATACCATACTGTCACCTTTGCTTGAGCGTCTAACCAAGTCCTGCCAGCCATGAATTCCAGTTACCAACCATGAATTCCAGCCTTAGATAGTGACTGCAAATCACCTAGCCACTCACATGCTACCATTGCCACAATCATCAACACCAACCGATATAATCGATTCCTTTCAGAGGCAGAAACGGTTAAGGTTACATCAATTTCAAAAACAGAAAGCAACAAACCCAAAATAGAACCAACACAATTGGCAATCAAAAGAAGCAGACACAAAAAATTAAAGAAAGGTAAAAATCAGAGAATAGCTACAGTGCTGGCTGGTTTGACATTCTGAGACTGAGTCCAACGAGAGGAACATTAATCTTGGAACAGCCTGATATTATGTTGTCTGTATCAGTTTCAAAGGATCTTCGAACTTTTTATTACCCCCAAACACTTGATCACTTCAATTACAAGCCTGAAAGCTATTCCACTTTTCAACAAAGATATGTGATGAACTTCAAGTATTGCGGTGGAGCCAATGCTAATGCACCAATTCTAGCCTATTTTGGAACTGATATACCTTTGGATGGTGATCTTGCTGTTATTGGTTTCCTCAATTACAATGCCATTCGCTTCAATGCTCTCCTTATATACATTAGGCATCGATACTATGGAAAATCAATACCATTTGGATCAAGGGAAGAAGCCTTAAAAAATGCAAGCACTCTTGGCTATTTCAACTATGTCCAAGCCACAGCAGACTACGCAAAAATCATCATGCATATCAAGAAGAAGCTTCATGCTTTTTATTCTTCGATCATCGTAATCGGAGGATCATATAAAGGAATGTTGGCTTCATGGTTTCGGCTGAAGTTCTCTCATGTAGCTTTGGGAGCTGTAGCCTCATCAGCTTCAATTCTCTACTTCGATAAAATTACACCAAGCGGTGCTTACTTTTCAGTCGTCATTAAGGATTTTAAGGAAGTGAGCGAGACCTGCTACCAAACCATACGAAAATCATGATCTAAAATTGACAAAACTGCTTCCCAACCCCATGGTCTTTCAATCCTCAGCACGGAATTCAAAACTTGCGATCCATTAACCAATTCTTCAGAGCTTAAAAACATGGTGACGAACATGTATGCTTCAGCAGCTCAATATAATCAACCCCCGAGGTATCCAATAATCTTGATATGCAGAGGCATTAATGGAAGTGAAAAACTAGATATTCTCATGAAGATTTTTGTTGGCATTGTTGCTTATAGAGAGAATCGTTCTTGCTATATTAATCAACCAACCAACCAATCTGAAACAACTGTAGGGTGAAGATGGCAGACATGCAGTGAAATGGTGATACCCATTAGTATCGGCAACAACACCATGTTTCAACCTGATCCCTTCGACCTAAATAGTTTTATACAACAGTGCATGAGTTACTACAGCGTTCTTTCGTGGCCTCATTGGGTCACTTCTTATTACAGTGGCCATGATATAAAATTGATTCTCCAGAGGTTTGGTAGCAACATCATCTTTTCAAATGGGCTGCGAGATCCTTATAGTCAGGGCGGTGTTTTGGAAAACATTTCAGAAAGCATTCTTGCCGTATGTACAATCAATGGATCTTATTGCTTAGATATACTTTCAGAAAAAGAAACCGATCTAGAATGGTTGATCAGGCAACGAAGTATAGTGGTGAAGATTATCAAAGGATGGATGGCTAATTGAGCTGTTGAACCTGAACCGAGCCACGTACCAAGCCAACCAGTCGATTCTATCTTTGGAGTCGCGTCAAATTCTCAGTTGAGCCGTGCCAAAGATTTTTTTTTCTTTTTCATTTAGTTTTATTATTTATTTATTGATTTAATTAAGCATCCTTTAATTTTCAATGATCTCTTTAAAATGAAAATTAAAAAAAATATTTTTAAAGGAATGTTGAATGTATCAATTTCTTTTGAACATGAAAATTTTAAAAAAATATTTTTGAAGAAAAGTTGAAAGTATAAATTTTCCTTGAAAATAAAAATTTTTCTTTGAAAATAAAATTTTCAAAAAAAGCATTTATTGAGGAAAAATTGAAACTACCATTTTCCTTAAAAATTAAATTTGAAAAAAATATTTTTAAAGGAAAAGTTAAAGGTATTAATTTTTTTTGTATAAAAGCATGAGTTCTTTTGGTCCTTTTCTTTTCTTAGAAAATTTTTTAATGTTAAATCATTTGACGATGGAGCCTCTGCAAATAAATCAGTAATTTTCTTATATACTATAAGGTGAATGTATTTTTTAAAATTTTTGTCAAAAGTATTGGAGTTAATTAAGAATAATTTTTAATAATTAATTACTTGATAAAATTTTTAAGGTTTTTCGGATATCACTAAATTGAGCTGGTATCATATTTCGATGGGTGTTGTGAGGGTGCTATCACCTTCCTTACTCGTAATCGAACTCTTAAATCCCGTTCTAGTTAATAGACCCGAACCTATTTTTTTAGAGACCCTTAAGCTTTGGTGTTCTTTGAAAAAATAGATTCCTTATGTGACCAATCACACCTAAACCAAAAAGATTAGTGACGACTCCTAAAATCAATGTCTAACGATAGATCCCCAGATCTATTTGTTATGACAATTTAGCGACTCCACTGAGGATGTCCGAGAGTCAAGCCAACAAATAAATTTGTGTTATCCAAAAACCTAATAAAATTGAACCTTTTGCATAGATTTTTTATTCACTCATATTTATTTACTTTGTTAATTTTTTCATTCATATGCATGTGCATAACATGAGCTCTATACCCGAGCTCTGTCTCTCTAAGAAGGAGTAAAATACCTATTACTTTCGTGAAGTTTTAATGTCTTAGTAGTGGCTAGCAAAATACTTCCACTCAAATTAACAATTTAGGAACCTTTAGACTTGAACCTCAAACCACATATAGTGAACCTTAGAAGTGCTTGACCTATAGATAGAGCCATCTCTTTCTCTTTAGAATTGATCAAAAGCATAAGATTCATTTTTTTATTATGTGTGACATTTTAATTTATTTAGTTATTTATTTGTTTATTTCTCTTTATTTGATGTACTAACCTCTCCTCTTATTCATGTTTGCATGATCTAAATTCATATCATAAAGTTGCATAAAGAACATTTACCTGAAAGACGATTTTCAACAATGAATTTTTCATGGACTCCACAGAACGACTAGTTTACTCTTCATCTGTATTAGCTCATTGTGAGTCACCCGATGAATAAAAGTCTAATAAAAAAAGATTCAACTAAAAATGGGTGACTGTTTACCAATCGAATATGCATCTACCTTGTCTCAAGAGACATCTATCCTCCTCAAACAAAATAATCTAAAGGATTTGATTGATATATGGAAGAAGATAAGTCCATCAAGACAATGGGAGTTTTGCCAGAAACATGGGCATATAGCACACCTTCTTATAGTAGATATTGATAATCAATTAATTAGAGTTATAGTACAATTTTAAGATCCTGCATACAAGTGTTTCATCTTCAATGAAGTTGATATGATGCCAACCATCGAAGAATATTCGACTTTGTTAGGCCTGCACCTCAAGACTCCTGACAAGATATATGTCAAAAAACACAAGTCAAGATTTTGTAAGGATTTGGCCCATCTCATAGGGATAGACAAAGAGATTGTGAATTTTCATATATAAAAAAAATAAGAACATGTTTGCCTACCTAGAAAGTTCCTTCATAATTTCTTAGTGTAACATACCGATGAAGAATGAGGGTTAGACATATTTGCCTTAGCCATATATGGAATGATGATATTTTCAAAGGTTCTGGGTTATATTGAAATAGTATTAATTGACTTCTTTGAAAGTGTAATCAATGGCTGTAACCCTTCAATGGTAATATTAGCAAAGACTGTCAGATCTTTGAGTTATTATCATCGAAATGGAAGGCGTTTTATAGGCTATATTTAGTTATTGTACTTATGGATGAAAAGCCACTTCGAGTGGAGAAAAAGTACTTTCTCGAAACTTTATATCCTCAATCGAGCTCTGATCAAGAAATTCTGTAAAAATGGGTGGTCAGAATAAAAGTCTAAAAAAGAATGGGTAGCTTTTTTACAAAAACTGATAAGTGTCAAAGTAAGATGGTTGGTCCCATGGATAAATCATGAACCTATGCTATATCAGTATGGAGATAACACTATGGTCCTACTTATGAGTTTATGGGGAGTAACAAGTTATGCTCCACTTCTAGTGAGGAGGTAGTTTGGGGCAGAACAGTTCATTCCCATGACGTATAAGCTTAATCAATTAGATTTTTTTTACAGTGAGCCAAAAACATTTTAAAAGATGAATGAGGTGATTAAAGCATGAAAAAATCTCGTAGAGTGAGTCATGTACCATTCATTGATAAGGTCACTCAGGGATACTTAGTTTGGAGAGTAAGATGGAAACAAGAAATGGTATTCACTTATGAAAGCTTTCAACCGCCAACATGAGGAAGGCTTGAAGAGAACCATCATAATTTGAACTTGCAAGGAAAAAATTTGAGGCCAGAAAAGATAAGCTAAAACAAGAGATTCAGAAGCTTTAAGAAAAAAAAAAGATCAGTGGAAAGATAGAGTTGAAAAACATAAAGCTAAAGTTTATAAGATCACTAGAGAATGTGATACAGCTATTGAAAACCTAACAGAGCTGCACCAAGAACATAAAAAGTTATGTATGAGGGTAAAGGCCAAGGAGATAACAATTATTAAGCTAACTGAAGAAAATGAGTAATTGAAGCGAGAATATGCTGAATTAAAAGAAAAAAGTACTTAAGTATAGATAAAAAAATAACAAGTTAAATAGCTACTTAAACAAGTTGAGATAAAGGTTGAATGAATAAGAATACTACATTGTTACATTAGTTAAAGAGCATAGAGAGTTATCATACCAAGTTTGGTGTGGAAAAAAAAACCTAAGAAGATAAAAGTACATTGAGCACTTAATAACCCAAATTTACAAAGAGGTATGTAAGACAAGAGAGATGGTAGAAGAGGTAAACGTATTGAAACAAGTGGTGGCCTTAGTAGGAGAATATAGACAGCGTCTCTTAAACTTCATCGAAGAAGTCAGAGCCCAGTATGAGCAGATCAAACGATTTTATGGTTATAACTCTAGGATGATAAATTTTATGTAAATGAAAGTTCTTTAGAATAAATGAAATCTTTTGGTTGAACATTATCCTAAGGTAAATGTTCTCTTCATGCATACATTTTCATTTATTGCATTCTCATTCAATACATTTAACAAAGTAACCATAAGATAGTCATATAAACTTGTTAATTCTAAGATATGGTATTCAAGGTTCAAGGATAGTTTCATCCAGCAAGAACTTCACCCATCAATATAACACAAGAGCTAGAGCTAGAGCTAGACAAATGGAGTAAGAAAACTCTTATCAATTTAAAAAATTAGAAAAAATACAAGAAAAAATTGAGAATGAGTTGAGTAAGATTCTGGATGCTCGTAACAAGTTGAACAAAGAAAAAATGATAGAAGATAATACAAGCCAACATGGCCTTCCATCATAAGAAGTGGTCGACCTTTTATATCCTTTAAGTTTTGGTTTACAACAAGCTTAGTCCATACATGATATACCACCACAGCAGTTTACATATCCTGTATACCCTGAAATGCCATCAGATTCAAACCCTGGGCATTACCATAGCTATGTGAATCTGATCTTTACTAAAAAGGTAGTAAAATCGATCTAAGTTTTTGATCTAGATGACTTGAAAGAGAAGGAGATAAAAAAGACAAAGGTGGTGAAATCTCAAGAAGATTTAAAGATTAGTATGCTTGAACAAAGATTACGAGCTATAGAAAAAATTAGATTTTATGGTTTTGTCGACGCTACTAGGCTATGCTTAGTCCCAGATGTGGTTATTCAACCAAAGTTTAAAGTACCAAAATTTGAAAAATATAATGGTACAAGGTGCCCAAAGACTCATATCATCATGTACTATCGGAAGATGGTAGCCCATGCTCATAATGAAAAACTATTAATGTATATTTTTCAGGATAACCTTACGGGTTTCACTGCTAGGTGATATGTCCAGCTGGATAAAACTCACATTTATTCTTGGATTGATAAGGCCCATGACTTCATTAGTCAATATCGATATATCATGAATTTGGCTTTTGGACATTTATCTTTACAGAACATGAAGAAAAAAATAAATGAGTCCTTTAAGGAGTATGCCCAGAGGTAGAGAGACGTAGCTTCTCAAGTGCAACCTCTTCTAATTAAAAAAAAATTACAGTGTTGTTCATTAGCACTCTGAAATCTCTCTATTGTGAAAAAATGATAGAAAATACAACCAAAAATTTCATCGACATGATGATTTCGAGAGAAATTATTGAGATTACCATCAAGAATGGTAAATTAAAAGGAGGGAAGGCATAAAGTAAAAGAACCTCAAAGAAAAAGATATTGAAACTCAAACTGTTAGCTTTGATAGGTAACATTTAGGGATTATCAACCTTACTCACTATAAGGATACCCTTCATATTATCCTACTGTGAATAACACTTCTCTTTACCCATACCAACTATTTCTATAGTTATCTTATCCCTAAACATATCAACCATCTTTTAACCCTCAAAATATCACATACAGTCCTAACATTTAACCTGTCTTAAGACCTTAGACTCATCTAGCTAGCCTAACAGGTGGATCACGGGAGTAACGAACTACTCATGAAAAGCTTATATTTGATTCAATTCTTATAACCTATACAAAGTTATATCGTGAGCTTTACAATAGTCATCTGATTACTTTTAGCAAATTAAAATCACTCAAGTCACCTTACCCTAAATGGTATAATCCCATAGCCTATTGTGACTATCACTACAGGATTGCTAGTCATTCCACTGAAAGTTACACTGTCTTGAAACATAAAGTGCAACGATTGATCAAGGATGAAATGATTAACTTCGATACAGAAGGGGTAACTGCATCAAACGTTAGTGGTAATCTTTTACCTAATCACAATATGAATGCTTTGAGTGAGGAACAAGAGCGTCATTCAAAAAGAAAAGTGACAAATATTAAGACATATCTTAGTTAGTTGTTTGATGCTTTATGGAGAACTGACATGATACAACCAGTGAGTTCTTATAGTTATCATAGAGCATGTATAGCAGTACTAGTTGTAAATAGCCTAGTGGGGTAATTGGTCATTTTATCGAAACTTATAAACAGTTTTGCCAAGAGGTACAAAAGTTATTAGATTCATACAAGATGGAAGTCTATAAAGAGAAAAAAAACTCAAAGAGTGTTGAAGTATCCATGACTGACAAACCTGTAAAATTATTTCTAAAGCTGGTGATGATTTACTGTGGAAACAAGCCAAAGTCAGTCATAGACAAACTCATTCTCAGGTCGATAACTTTTAAAGTTTCGACTTCATTCTCATATAAGGATGATAAAGCTGTACTTTGAAAATATGGCTGTGATACAATAGTTCAAGGGTAAAAGAATGATGCCTTTAAGATTAACGCCTCTAATATAACTGGTGTAGGAGATATTACCCGAAATGAAAGATGCTACACTCTAAAAATATTTAAAAAAGCTAAAAAAAAGAAAACAAAGGTGAAAGAAGAGCAGAATAACCTTGAAGTGGAACCTGAAGAGGATCATCCGAAGCTAGTGTCAGAAAATGAAGCTTGTGAATTCTTAAAACTGATAAACATAGTGAATATTTAATTGTTAAACAGTTGAACAAAATGCCAACATGAATCTCATTATTATCATTGTTGTTAAAGCTAGAACCACACCAAAATACTATGTTGAAAATGTTAAACCATGTATATGTGGTGTATAATATGTTTGTTGAATATATGAACCATTTAGTCAGAAATCTAGTCATGCCAAATTATATATCATTCAGTGATGATGAAATTCTCCCAGAAAGAAGAAGAAGTGCCAAGGCTCTATATATCACAGTCAAGTGTAAGGGTCATATCATAGCCAAGATTTTATTGATAATCGCTCCGTTATCAATGTCATGCTTATGTCAACTTTGACAAGGCTATCTATTGACTACTCTTATATGAAGGATAGTCAAATGATCATGCGAGCTTTTGATGAGATCAGAAGAAAAGTTCTGAGAGATATCGAGATGTTTTTGTAAATTAGGTTGTGCACTTTTAATTTGAAGTTTCAAGTGATGGATATTTTTCCATCTTACAGCTATCTGTTAGGAAGGTCATGGATTCACATGACAGGTGGTGTGCCTTTTACCCTACACCAAAAGATCAAGTTTAATGTAAAAGGTCAATTAGTAATGGTATTTGAGAAAGAAGACATGTTGGTGACATAGACATTGAATGTTCCATATGTGGAAACTGTTGAGGAAGCAATGGAATGCTTTATCGATCTTTTGAGTTAGTCAACTTTATGGGTGAAAGATTTAAAAGTCAACCCTTTCAAAGATAGTGATGTGTCAAGTCATCAATAAGGGCTGGTGTCCAAGAATAGGGCTGGCCAAAAACTTACAGGGAATAAAAGAGCCCCTAACAGTAGTGGACAACAGTGAAAGGCTAGGCTTAAGCTATGAAGTAGTAAAATAAGAAATCAAAAGAAGACCAATAGGTAAAACAGTAAAACTAATGATCATCTCACATTTATATAAGACTTTCAGGTCTGAAGGATTCATGTACCCAAATACAAAAAAAAGTATGAAAGATGCTTTTGCCCAGTTAACCATCCATACTATTAAAAATGAAATGAAGCTTGGACAAAAAGGGTGGATCCATCTTTGTCTATCAGATTATGAGCTGAATAATTAGAGTACCATTGAAATGCTTTTTACTTTTAAGATTAATTCAATGTTTGTACATCCCAATAGCTATCACCCAAGGCATTGGGGTGATCTTTCTTGTTTGGGCCATTATCTTTTATTATTTTTAATAAAGAATAAGAATGATGCATTTTCATTCATTTCTTCTTGTGCTTACATTATTATCATTTTTTCATTTTTTCAAACACATCTTGCTAACATATATCATTTCATTTAATTTCAAGTCTTTAAATGAACAAGAAGATAATTATGATAATGATCAAGAGGTTAATTTTGAGAATTTAATTAACACTGATGAACTTGATAATGAGGGGATTATGAATAGTATGTTATACCTCCTGACCTAATGAGACTGATTGAATAAGAAAGTAAGCCAATTGAGCTTCATCAGGAGATAACTGTCTTGGTAAATTTAAGATATGACAAAAATAAGAAAAAGGTCAAAATTGGTATTTCACTTTCATCAGGAGATAGGAAACGTTTGAAAGATCTACTTTAAGAATATATAAATGTGTTTGCTTGATCTTACTTTGATATGCCAGGGCTGAGTACGAAGATAGTAGAGCATAAACTACCCCTAAAGCTAAAATGTAAACAGTCTAATAGAAACTAAGGCGAATGAAGCCTAAAATGCTACTAAAGATAAAAAAAAAGGTGAAAAAATAGTTTGATACAGGTTTCTTACAAGTGGTTAAGTATCTAGAGTTGGTAGCAAATACAATACCAGTCCCTAAAAAAGATAAAAAGGTACAGATATATGTAGACTATCATAATTTAATTAAGGCTAGCCTAAAAGATAATTTTTTAACCTCATATCAACACACTGGTAAATAACACAGCTAAACATTCAATATTTTCCTTTATGAATGGATTATTAGGGTATAATCAGATAAAAATAGTTACAGATGATATGGAAAATATCACTTTCATGACCATGTGTGAGATCTTTTGCTATAAAATTATGCCTTTTGGGTTAAATAATGCTAGGGCAACATACCAAAGAGCCATGGTGACACTCTTTCATGACATGATGCATAAAGAGATTAAAGTGTATGTGGATGATATGATTGTAAAATCTTATGAAAATAAAGATCATGTTACCAACTTTAAAATTTTAACTCAAGTTAAACCCAGCCAAGTTCACCTTTGGGGCAAAATCAGAAAAATTGCTAGGCTTTGTGGTCAGTGAAAGAGGAATTGAAGTTGATCCAAACAAAATATGGGCCATTAAAAGTTTGTCACCTTTCAGTACACCAAAAAAAGTTTAAGGTTTTTTGGGAAGGTTAAACTATATTTTGTGGTTCATAGCTTAGCTTACTTATAAATGTGATCTCATTTTTAAGCTTCTCTATAAGAATAACTATAGAAAATGGAATGAGGAATGTCAAGTGGCTTTTGATAAAATTAAGCAATACTTGCCAAATCTTCCAGTATTTGTGCCATCTTTCTAGGAAAACCCTTAATTTTATACCTGACAGTGTACAAGAATTCAATGGGATGTTTACTGGGGTAGTAAGATGAATATGATCGAAAATAGAGAGCTATTTATTATCTGAGTAAAAAATTCACTGAATATGAGTCCAAGTATTCTTTTTTGAAGAAAATATATTGTGCATTAGCTTGGACTACTAAAAGACTCAGACAATACATGCTCTATCGCACCACTTGACTTATAGTAAAATTGGATCTAATTAAATACATCTTTGAAAAGCTTTCTTTGTCTGAGAGAATTGCTAGGTGGTAAGTAATACTCTCAGAATATGATATCATATACGTAAGCCAAAAGATAGTAAAAATGAGTGTTATAGCTAAGTTTCTTGTAGATCGTGCTACTAAAGAATATAAACCAATGAGATTAGAGTTTTTTTATGAAGATTTGATGATTGTTTCCTAATTAGAGAAGGGGAAGCATGAAGAAAAATGTTGGAAGATGTATTTTGACGGAGCGGCCAATGCTTTGGGACATGAAATTAGGGTAATTCTGATTTTTTCAGAAGAATAATACTATCTTATAACAATGAGGTTAAATTTCAATTGCACAAATAACATCGTTGAATATGAGGTATGTGTCATAGATCTACAAACTGCTATAGATAGAAAAGTAAAAGCATTAAAAGTGTTTAAAGACTCAACTCTAGTTATACATCAATTGAAAGGAGAATGAGAGATGAGAGATTCAAAACTTGTTTCATATCATAAGTATATTCTAGAGTTGATTAAGCAGTTTGAAGATGTCTAGTTTGATCATTTACCTCGAGAGGAGAATTTGATTGTCGATGCCTTTGCTACTTTGGTGGTAATGATCCGAATTAATAATAATACTGACATTCAGCCTATCAAATTAGATATCAAAGATATGCCTACTCATTGTTCTAATGTAGAAGAAGATGATGATGGAAAGCCCTAGTTTTATGATATATTATAGTACTTTAAGAATTAGCAATATCCAATCCAAGCAACAGAGAATGATAAAAGGGTCATCTGAAGATTAGCTATGAGCTTTTTTCTGGATGGAGACATTATGTACAAAAGAAGCCATGATCAAGTATTGTTGAGATGCGTAAGTAAGGCTAAGGTAAGAAAAATCATTAAAGAGGTGCATGATGGAATATGTTGGGCACATGCTAATGGACATATGATCACAAGACAGATCATGAGAGTATGGCACTATTGGTTAACAATGGAGAGTGATTGCATTGACTATACTTGTAAATGTCATAAATGCCAGATATATACCGATAAGATCCGTGCTCTGCCATCTGTTTTATATGTTTTGGCATTGCCTTGGCCATTCTCGATGTGGGGCATAGATGTCATTGATCCTATTACCCCAAAGGCTTTTAATAGGTATAGGTTTATTTTTGTGATGATAGATTACTTCACGAAATAGGTAGAGGCGGCATCATTTACAAATGTAACACGATTTATGATTTGTAAGTTCATAAAAAAAGAGATTATTTACAGATATAGACTTTCAGAGAGAATCATTTCTGACAATGCTAAGAATTTAAATAGTAAGATGATATAAAAAATATGTACCCAATACAAGATCAAGCATCATAATTCAGTGCCATATCATTCAAAAATGAATGAGGCAGTAGAGGCAGCTAATAAAAATATAAAAAAAATTTTAAAAGATGATCGAGACCTATAAAGATTGACATGAGAAGTTGCTATTTGCACTGCATGCATATCGAACGTCAGTGCATACCTCTACTAGGGTAACTCTATTTTTTTTTTTGTTTATGAGATGCAAGTTGTATTGCTAGTAGAAGTAGAGATCTTATCCTTGAAGATTCTAAAAAGAAATTGAACTGAAAGAGGTTGAATGGATTTGAGAATGCTATAAATAGTTAAATTTCATAGAGAAAAAGAGTTGACAACGTTATGTTATGGTCAGCTATATCAAAGAAGAATGATGAGGGCTCATGACAAAAAAGTTTGACCTCAGTGTTTTCAAGAAGGAGAGTTGATCTTGAAAATAATTCTCTCAAGTCAGTATGATAATAGAAGAAAATGGATTTCGAATTGAGAAGGGCCATATATGGTGAAATGGGCTTTCTTGGGTGAAGCATTGATACTAGTTGAGATGGATTAAAGTGATTTACCTCATCCTATAAATTCTGATGCTGTGAAAAGTACTATGCTTAAAAAAATAAAAAAAATGAAAAATAAAAAAATAAAAAAAATAAAAAAATAAAAAAAAGATTCAAGGCAAAAACCTTAAGAGGGCGATTTGAGTCAAATGGGGGTTTATCTAAGTTGAAAACTTAGAAATGCAGCTTAGATAAGAAGAATACAGCATCAAATTTAAAAATTCATTAGCAAGGAAGCTAGCATATTTTGAGAAACTCTAAGTTATTAAAGGCATCAGGTAGTTGAGTTTTTTGAAAAGGACTTCGAGATGTGTTATCATGATTATCCGATTGTTCATTTTCGAGCATTTTTTTCCCATACCTATCTTTGTAATTCTTTTTTGGCCAAAGTTTGCCAGCATTTTTTGCCAATAAAAGACATTCTACTTCATTTTTTATGTGTCGCTTCTGTTGACTATTTTCTAACCATTCTTATTCTTTTCTCTTTAATACCTTGCAATGAAAGAAATGTGTGAATGCATTCTTACTTTTTGAGTTTGAAATAATGATTGATAAATAAATAATAGCATGAAAGATTTCTACATTATATTAGAGAAGTCGAGAGTGATAAAGGTAAATTTGAGATGTCCAGTTTCTAATAAGGACATTGAATTTGAAAAAAGATTTTTTACAGAAAGAATGTGAGAATTAAATGAAAGAGATGATTGAGAGTTACACTGACTTGATCTTTGAAGAATAACGTAACTTGGTCTTTGAAGAATAAAAGGTTTGAGGCCCAAGAAAAGAGCTTGAGAAACTTGAGTACCACAACTGAATGGGAATTAATTAGCCAGTATTTGCATAGCATGCATTGAATTTTGCATGCATTGCATTTTTTTTTTTAACATCTAATGCATAGCATACATTGCATTTAGAAAGGTCTAGTGCATGGATATTACCAAATCCCACATAGAGAAGACAGATGTGAGGACTTTTTGATGTTAAAGTTTTAAATTTGAGAAAAAGTTTGTGAGGTAAGATTCTAATCCTTGAAAAAAGATATTTCTCGATATCAGGATCGATTTGTAAGACCCTTGGGTATAATCTCCTGAAATTCCTTCAAACATAATTTTTGACTCTTCTAGACATGATTGTCAAGAAGCCTCATTTATTTTTTTAAAGTTCTGTTACCTCTATTTAGAGGAGCCATTTATTTTCTCAAAGTTCTGTTGCCTCTATTTAGAGGAGCTTTTTTTTTATTTTTCAAAGTTATTGAGCCTCTGTTTAGAGGAGCTTTGTTTATTTTTTCAAAGTCGTTGAGCCTCTATTTATAGAAGCTTTTTTTATTTTTCAAAGTTGTTGAGCTTCTGTTTAGAGGAGTTTTGTTTATTTTTCTAAAGTCATTGTGCCTCTGTTTAGATGAGCCTTTTATTTTTCAAAGTTATTGAGCCTCTGTTTAAAGGAGCTTTGTTTATTTTTCAAAGTTGTTGTGCCTCTGTTTAAAGGAGTATTTTATGTTCAAAAGTCGTTAAGCCTTTAATTAGAGGAGGTTCATTTTATTTTTCAAAGTTGTTGTGCCTTTATTTAGAGGAGCTTTTATTTTCAAAAGTCGTTGAGCCTCTGATTAAAAGAGCTTCATTTTATTTTCAAAAGTCGTTGAGCCTCTATTTAGAAGAGCCTTTTATTTTTCTAAGTTGTTGAACCTCTGCTTAGGGGAGCCTTTATTTTTTCAAAAGTTGTCAGACTCTACATAGGAGAGCTCTATGCCATTCAGCAAGTTTGAGTGTCTGATTAAAAAAACAAAAAAAAAACATGTCGAGCTGATTATCTAGATATGAGGGGTGTTTACATCTTTGCATAATTTTTGTTACACAGAAACTGCGCAAAGAGAGGCAGCTGTAGACACCCTATTTTATCTGGGATTCTTTGTCAATTGAGACCAATCCAAGCTCGATTGTAGGAATTTTTATTCATTTTTATTTCATATTTTTATTTCGTATTTATCATTGTTTTTTATTTTTATTTTATGGTCTATCTATTTTCTTTCTTTCTTTCTCTTCATTATATGATTAATTAATAAAAAAAGAGAAAAAAAAGTTAAAAAATCGAGATTAGGCTTGGTGATTGTGATGATTATTATCTAAATGTTAATATTTAAATTTGGATGCTAATAAGAATTGAACTGAAACTCTATCAACATAATTTTATAAATCATGGTGATTCATTGGCAATAGGGGATGAGGGATCAGGGAAAACAAACAAAGAAACAGATTACATAAAAAAACCATATCCTTCACCCCACTGCAGCTCAATCATCAACCATTACCATCAATCGTTGCCATCAACCACCATTGTAACCGATAATAGAAGGTCTTGAGAGCTCATCCTCCACCACAACAAATACCATTCTGTTCCACACCATTAATACCATACTGTCACCTCTGCTTAAGCATCTAACCAAGTCCTACTAGCCATGAATCCCAGTTACCAACCATGAATTCCAGCCTTAGATAGTGACCGCAAATCACCTAGCCACTCACATGCTTCCATTGCCACAATCATCAACACCAACTGACATAATCGATTCCTTCCAGAGGCAGAAGCGGTTAAAGGTACATCAATTTCAAAAATAGAAAGCAATAAACCCAAAATAGAACCAACATGATTCAGCAATCAAAAGAAACAGACATAAAAACTTAAAAAAAGATAGAAATCAGAGAATAGCTACAATGCTGGTCGATTTGACATTTTGAGACTAAGTTCAACAAGAGGAACATTAATCTTGAAACAGCCTGATCTTATGTTATCTGCATCAGTTTTAGAAGATTTTCAAACTTTTTATTACCCTCAAACACTTGATCACTTCAACTACAAGCCTGAAAGCTATTCCACTTTTCAACAAAGATATGTGATGAACTTCAAGTATTGGGGTGGAGCCAATGCTAATGCACCAATTCTAGCCTATCTTGGAGCTAAAGAGCCTTTAGACGGTGATCTTGCTGTTATTGGTTTCCTCAATGACAATGCCATCCGCTTTAATGCTCTCTTTATATACATTGAGCATCGATACTATGGAAAATCAATACCATTCGGATTAAGGGAATAAACCTTCAAAAATGCAAGCACTCTTGGCTATTTCAACTATGTCCAAGCCATAGCAGACTATGCAGAAATCATCATGCATATCAAGAAGAAACTTCATGCTTTCTATTAGCCGATCATCATAATCCGAGGATCATATGAGGGAATTCTGGCTTCATGGTTTCGACTGAAGTACCCTCATGTTGTTTTGGGAGCTGTGGCCTCATTAGCTCCAGTTCTTTACTTTGATAAAATTACACCAAGCGGTGCTTACTTTTCAGTCATCATTAAGGATTTTAGGGAAGTGAACGAGACCTGCTACCAAACCATACAAAAATCATGGTCTAAAATCAATAAAATTGCTTCTCAACCCTATGGTCTTTCAATCCTCAGCACGAAATTCAAAACTTGCGATCCATTAACCAATTCTTCAGAGCTTAAAAACGCGGTGACGAACATGTATGCTTCAACAGCTCAATATAATCAACCCCTGAGGTATCCAGTAATCTTGATATGCAGAGGCATTGATGGAAGTGAAAAACTAGATATTCTCAGCAAGATTTTTGTTGGCATTGTTGCTTATAGAGGGAATCGTTCTTTCTATATTAATCAACCAACCAACCAATCCGAAACAACTATAGGGTGAAGATGGCAGACATGTAGTGAAATGGTGATACCCATTGGTATCGGCAACAACACCATATTCCAACCTGATCCCTTCGACCTAAACAGCTTTATACAACAGTGCATGAGTTACTACGACGTTTCTTCGTGGCCTCATTGGGTCACTTCCTATTACGGTGGCCATGATATAAAATTGATTCTCTAGAGGTTTGGTAGCAACATCATCTTTTCAAATGGGCTGAAAGATCCTTATAGTTGATGCGGGGTTTTGGAAAATATTTTAAAAAGCATTCTTGCCTTATATACAGTTAATGGATCTCATTGCTTAGATATACTTCCAGCAAAAGAAACCGATTCGGAATGATTGATCAGGCAACAAAATATAGTGGTGAAGATTATCAAAGGATGGTTGGCTAATTGAGCCGTTGAATCGAGCCACGTACCAAGCCAACCAACCGATTTTGTCTCTAGAGCCGTGCCAAAGATTTTTTTTTCTTTTTCATTTAGTTTTATTATTTATTTATTGATTTAATTAAACATCATTTAATTTTCAATGATCTCTTTAAAATGAAAATTTTTTAAAAATATTTTTGAAAAAAAGTTGAAAGTATCAATTTTTCTTGAAAATAAAAATTTTCAAAAAATATTTTTAAGGAAAAATTGAAGGTATCAATTTTCTTTGAAAATAAAAACTTTAAAATACTTTAAGAAAAAGTTGAAAGTATCAATTTTTCTTGTATAAAAGCATGAGTTCCTTTGGTCCTTTTCTTTTCTTAAAAAATTTTTAATGTTAAATCATCCGACGATAGAGCATCTGTAAGTGAAACAGTAATTTTTTTTATACTCTTAAGGTGACCGGATTTTTCTTAATTTTCTGTCAAAAGTATTGAAGTTAATTAAAAATAATTTCTAATAATTAATTACTTGATAAAATTTTTAAGGCTTTTCGGATAACACGAAATTGAGCTGGTACTATCTTTTGATGGGCGTTGTGAGGGTGTTATAATTTTTCTCACTTGTAACCGAATTTCCGAATCATATTCTGGTTAATGGACCTGAATTTATTCTTTTAGGAAACTTTAAGCTTAAGAGTTCTTTGAAAGGATAGATTCTTTAGGTGATCAATCACACTTAAACAAAAAAGATTGATGACGATTCCTTAAATCAATGTCTAACGATAAATCCCCAAATCTATTTGTGATGACAAACATATCAAAAAAACTCGAGAGATGGCGGTTGCTACATCTGATAAAAGTAGTGAACACACTTTATATGAAACATAAGATCACGTTCATGAAAGGTTAGTGCCCTGCTTTGCATTAACTCTAGTCCTGGAATGGTGGAATCACCCAAAACATTAAGTCATTTCTTTTTTCTTTCTTCTTCTTTTTTGATAGTAAATACCAAGTATTCATTAAATTTCCAAAATGTAGGGCAGTGGCGTTTAATGCGATGAAATTGAAATGCTCAATGTATCCACTTCCATATCATTACTTCACTTCTTGACCAAGACCTAAAACATCTGGCATGTGGGCGCAAGTCGCAACTATGGTTTTGCTCCCACCTACCATTATAACTTAACGTTATCCTTAACCCCGTCCCTGCAAAAAAATTATACTCTTAGTAAGATCAACTGGTAGCCAAGGGAAAACCAAAAATGCGCATCCAGGGAATCGAACCCCGGTCAGTACCGTGGGAGGGTACTATGATACCACTACACCAGATGCGCTCGTTTCTTGTAGCGCATTGTCTAGTTTTTACTAAAAATAGTGGAAAAGTTTGTTGTTGAAAGCTTCAAATGATTGAGGTTAATATGCGAGTTGTCTCCGATTCTTCAGAAACTAACTTTGTCAAGCAATAGCTCATATATAGACCAATAGGTTTCAAGCAATGAAGAACAATACTTTCTAAGGAACAGTGTTTGGTTCACCAATTGTCAATAGATGCAAATACGTACGAAACAGTGAAGATTTATCAGACATACATGATTTATTTGTTAATTAACCTTTTAACAAAATCAACAAGATAGAAAGAAACACAAATAAGAGAATAAGCTGCATGCAGTCATCGACAACCCAACTCAACTCTTCCTTCAGCACTGATAGTTGTATTTGTACATAGCTTCTGAAGATCAATGTAACCGATAATGGTATCTTCAAAAACTGCATCTTCCAACTGAGCATTATCAAAAGTGGAACCAGATAACACAGTGTTCTTAAACACAGCACCTTGGAGATTGGCTTTTTGAAAATTAACTCGATCTAAAACAGCATTTGAGAAGTTTGTTCCTGCAAATTTATTTGGTCAATTTTATTCTTTATAAATCTATGCCATGATTTTCATATGCTCGCTAAGACTAGCAAATGAAAGTTTGGCGATCAGTTTTTGCAAATCCGTCATCATTTATTGACGAGTTTCATGAAGCAAAGCACTATATCTTTATAGTTCTTTAAAAAAAAAATGACAGTTGCTTGTGGTGGATTTGTAATTTAGAACTCAAGGAAGCTATTGAGGTAAGGATTTTGAGACATGCAAATGTACTGAGTGAAAAGCGACAATGATTTTAGAAAGGTCCCCTATTTCGTTATTGGTTCTATCAGTAGTCCAGTGTATACAGAATTATGGACAGTGACATTCTAGGCTCAGAAAAACTAGAAAATCCTGATGTTTTCTCACATTTAAATGTTATTTAATCTAGACCATCTTCCTGATCATGACCACAATCTTGGAGATATGTTGTAGTTATAGCAATCAAAATAGGGAGTCATTTTATCTTTTGCATTGTTTCTTGTCAAATAGTGGTTCTCAATGCATAGTAGTTTTCCCAGGGACTTCAGTTTTGTCATGGTTCAATTGCAGGATGTGCTCAAAACTATCATAGAGAGAACTAAACAATCATTCTTCTCTAAGGGCCTAAAATCAGAACCAATTAGCCAAATAATTGTTGATAATTTGCACAAGTATTCTCCTAAGACAGAAATTAGCATTGTTCAAAGATTTTGATCAGTAGTGAGGTGGATGATTTTACAATACGTAAACAGAAGGAAGATACAGAAGATCACCCTTGAAGCTAGCTCCCACAGCATAAGCCTTTGACATCACGGCTTCTGACATGTCTGCACCATCAAACTTAGCATCAGACATAAGTGCTGCTGCAAGAGACTTTCCCTTCAGGTTGGATTTATCATTAGTGTAATCACAGAAGCGTAGATCAAGCGGCTTATCATATACACCATTTGCCTGACCTATTGTATTACCAACAAATGCACGCTCACATCGGTTGGCTTCTGTTGACAGTGGAGGAAGCCTCTGCAAAACAAACGTATTACATTTTTGTAGCCTTTAGTTATCTTGAAACAAGTAATTACTATGATCAACAACATTGTTGTTTGGAATCACCAGAGTATATGGGAACATTTATTCCCCACAGTCATCTACCAAGCAAGCCAGTTTGTACAGGATAAAGGACCAACCGCAACTTATACAGTTCGATAGTAATAATTAATTATGCAAATTTGCATATGAATTTCATTATTTCTTCTTCCTGGCCAAGATACAGGCAAGTTATGAATGCATCAAGTACATCAGCTGATCAACAAATGGTTAACTAGAATGAGAGTGGAACTAATGGAAGTAAACAAGAGTTCAACAATTCAGTGTGTCCTCAGCAATTCTTAACCCACAAGCTGTAAACCTAAGCCAAACAAGTCATAAGTAAATACGCTTAAACAGACAAAGGAAAATAGCGCAGGTTTTCAACCTGATTTGCAGCAATTACAGGTGAGGCAGTAGCAAAAGCGTATACAGCGAGAAGGCCACAAGCTACAGTCCTCAGTTCCTTAAAGGGAGATGAGCTTTCCTTGGAAACACATTTGCTAGCTGCTTCCATGAGAGAAAAAATGAAAAATACACTAATAAGCTTCAGTAACTTAAAGAAATACTAGCTACAACAAGGCTCCCCCTTGAGTTTCAGACAATAACTCAACAATATGATCCCAAACTTGAGTGGAACTGAAGACATAACCAAAAATTGAGATTACCCATATAATGGGAATCACTTCGTTTTCTTTTGTTTAACCACCATTAATTTCCTACCTCGAACCATATTCCAACATTCGGAAAAGGGCAAAAAAAAAAAAGAATTTGGAAGCTTTTAAGAAGAATAAGGCATACCAGAAGAACAGCTGATTCTGATAGGTAAAGGGAGTTGATGAAGAGGACAACCATGGCGTTTCGTTAATAATTGTCGTAAGGCTAAAGTGTTATGGGAGAGTGGAGTTGAAATGGTCGCCATTTTTGTGTGTATACTTTCTCTCAATCTCACTGTCAGTTGAAGTATTCCATTGCGAGTTTATCCACCGATGATGGTTCTAGCTGCAGCAGGTACATACATGTATCTGACCTGGCATGACACGTAGGATAACGTGTCCTTGACCAAATTAGTCAGCGTTCCGTTCAGTAAATATCGTAAAATCTTTAGAGGGCAAAAGTACAAAAAGCAGATAAACATAGGAGGCAAATTCGTGTCGTTTACCAGCTTTGTGCCTTTGACCATCGCTTCCTCCTCAAGTTTAGGGCTTTGAATTTTAAAGAACCCACTTTTTTAAAAAAAAAAATTTTCGCTGTATCAAGATCGATAAAAGGAAGAGCCAATCAAAACAATCTGCACCCCAAATCAATCAGATAATTCTGACAAGAAAAAAAAATGGAAAATAATCAGGGCAGCTGTTTGTCGTGGTTGGGAACAAGCGTGGCCCAAGCCTTCTTCGCATCGCTCGAACGTTGTTCTTGTATAAACCTCTCCACCTCCGACGATGCTGATGATTCCGAGGCCCACGATCGCCCTCTTATGTTCACCAATTGCTCCTCCATCTCATCATCTGTTATCTCTAGGGCCGACAACCCTCCTCCCAAGGACGTCGTTAATCTCCCCGTCTAAATCTTGCATGCCTCCACCTCTGCTCGGATGGCCGCCCTCTTTCTGGAAATTGTTTCTTGGGTTTGGATGTTATCTGTCTTTCTTTCTTGTTTTTTCATGTGAGTTACAATATGAGCTCTTTCTGGTTTTTCGTTTTCTTTCTTTGGGTTTGTTCAACTGCGTTTTCTTATTTATGGGTCTATGTGAAATTTCGTCATCTGAGGAATTTGAATCTCTGTTATATTATGTAGTTTTTTCTTTGGAATTTATTTATGAAAATCTTATTGCAAAACTGATAAATAATTTTATCATGAATCTGGAGATTAATTTTGAACTTTCTTCGTCAATGTCACCAAGCTTTTCCCTTGTTATTTTAGTCAGCTCCATTATTAACAATTTCTCTTCCAATAAGCTAAATCCATTGCCTCACAATTTGTGAACAATCATGAGTTATCTCTGTCTGAAACCAACCACCAATTATGAATCCAACAGAAATTTTCATTGAAAATGCAACGAATTGCTTCTATTGTTCTTGACAATAGATTCATGTAAAAGTGAGTAATATGTTTATATATACATTACCACTCACTATTTTGGGCTTTCTTTTATAGTGCTGATTAGCTGATCTCTTGTTTTTGGATTGGATTTTGTTAAAAATGGGCTCAATGGAGAATGGCATTTATTCTCGAAAACTAGATTAAACTTTGCAAGTGAAAGAACGACAAATTTATATTTGTCACCTTCACAACTGGCGATCACGTGCCTTTCAATCCGAAGTAAAGAGGAAATACCACAGGTAAACTTGGTGAAAACTTGCTTTTGCCATCCAATCGAAAAGTCTTTTCAGATCGTTTTAAAATGAAAAAGAAAACAAGAAGCGTTACAAGATGGCCGGTTGGATATGGCTAATGGGTTATGTTGGTAGTCTATTAGTTAAGTAAATAAAGCGGAAAAGAGAACTGAACTCCAAGACAACATGATTAAAAGCATAATCATTGCTTAATCAATGAGGTATAACTAAAGACAGATCATGCGTCCCTTTGTCGGGAGCTTTTGTTTACATTTTGTATTAAATTAGTTCTTTCACGTGGTTCGTCCTTTAATATATGAGAATGATGAGGTCGGTTTATCAGCTCCAAATGAGGAAGAAATGCTAAAGAACTATTATCCAACTAATTCAAAATTTCAAACCATCCAAAAATCTAAGCAAATCACTTCGAAACACCTAACTAATATTTTGGCATGTCAAGGATTTACGATTCAATTGCATTTCGAAAAAAAAAAAGTAACGAAGAAAAAGATCATTATGTTATTATTAAAATTGATATTCAATTTAATCAACTCAATCAAAATCGATCTAATAAATCATATATACAATAGAATAATTCAAAACCTTAATCCAATAACTACAAACCCTGTAAGAACTTATCCAAAACATAACATCACACAAACTTTCAAAGAATTAGTAGCTATGCTTCAAAAATATTTCCAAGCCTAAAAGCTGTCGGCCTATGAGAAGAAATTGCTAATAATAAAAATCAAACATAAATTCTAAAAATAAAGTATTTGATACTTATCAGTTCAACTAATGTCATTGATTCATCTTTTAATATCTTAATTTCAATGTATTAATTAACGTTATTACGTGACTCATTTGTCTTGTAATACTGCTGCCCTATCAAAACATTGTCCTCTAATAATCATATATAGTCCAAGAATTCCAAGTAACATGCCTTTTTCGTAGATTGCTATCATAAGCCAAAGCCAAAAAGGAAGTAATTTGGTTAAACACCTAAGCCTAACACACTTAACATTATTGTCCCTTAATAACCAATCATGTTTGTCGGTCCTAACGGTCTCCTAATTGTGGTACCTATGTACGCTTTAATCTCATTTCATTTTTGTCTTAAGTTGTTAATTATCCTATTTGTTTAACTTTCTCCTTCTTTTTTTTTTTTTAATTCTTAAATGTGCCATCAACATTTGGTTAACTTTCGATCTGGTCTGCCATTATGGCTTGTTTGATGTTTCTCATGGTGATGTTTTATCATGAGAAAAAGTAGATGCTTTAACTTTGAATTTTTTTTTTTTTTGGTTAAATTTATTTCTTAAACGTGCCATCAACATTAGATGATGTTTTAACCTACTTTTGTAATTTTTGTTTGGCCTCGGATTCTTGTTTTGTCAATGTTATTACCAACAAATAGTACTTTGCAACAGGCTTTGCCTTGTCATCTTTTTAAACACCTTTTACTTTCACCACCGACAATTACATCTCCACAATAACAAACCTCTTTTACTTACCTCACAATGGCACACTTGCTTTCGCAATTGAAATAGCTTAAGCGCTTTCTTTTCAATCAGGTATATAATATAATAGAAAGGTTTAAGGATAAATTAAAAATTAAAAAAAAAAGTTTGGATGATTGTTAATTTTTTAAGCTAAAAATAAGTTATGAAAAGAAAATTTAAGTTATTTAAGTAAAATTCATAAAATTTTTTATTTAAGATGATTAAATAAAAATTAAAATAAAAAAATTGTAAATTGATAGATTAAAAAATTTTATTTATTATTAAATTTCACATTAAATGATATTTTTTATTAAATTTTTTAATATTATATAGTAATTAACATTTTTTAAAATTTTATTCCATGCTCATTATAAGTCACAACCTGAAAATTATAAGAAGGAAAACATAACATCATGGATATGCTAACTACAAAAAATTTCTTCTTGCTTCTTTGTCCAACAAATGCTACAGCATATGTACTTATTTACTTGGGTGGAGAACCAAACCAATAAGATTGAATTTATTTACAAGATTCGATTAAAATTACATGTGAGCTAAACCCAAGTCATTTCTGTTACAGAGTATAGCCTTCAAAAAATAAAAGTGGAAGCAACTCTATTGGGTGTTAGTATAAATATCAAAGCAGTACATATGTGAATTGTGTTCGCAAAACTGAGAAATGATTATTGGCACCGAAGTAAGAATAGTGTTAGCCGATTGTCAACCGTAACCATTGGTAACAAACACGCCATGAAAGGTAAGGCCTGGGATTGTGCTCTGTAAACAAACAAAAATGGTCTGCCTTCAAGAACTAGAGTCAGCAGGGAAGCCATTAAGACCTGGTAAATGCCAACTCCAGGACCAGGTTTGAATGGCCCTACCATGAGGCAGATCCAAAATGGCAGACAAACGATTCAATCATTCAAAGTAGCCAACATACGATAATGGTGAAGCTCCCCACCATTTTTTCCCCGAATGAACTGCAACCACCAGCTCTGGATTCCTACTCCTATTTAAGAGAACAAAAGGAAGAGGCTGGTTTACAAGGCCCCACAGGCCACAGGCACCTCCATTATACATATAATAATATCTCCATTGCTGTCTCATAACACATGACTTGTATCATTTTTTCTGGGCGGGCAGACAAATTTCTCGAATAACTAATCACCCAATCATAAAATTAACCAGGGTGTTCAGATAAGCTAACCTTGGCCACTCGCGCATTCCAAGAAGGATTTCATTGCAACCATAAAACAGCAGCCACTTGTAGTGACCAAATTGGGTTGCAGATCACATTTGAAATCTTAGATGGGCCCATAGAAAACGTCAGATTCTCAACCATCTATCCGAGCTGTGCGTGCCTATCAAGCACTCAGCCCTGAACATGCCATGGCAGTTGATGCTGTCAATCTCAAGATCACTTGTCAGCCTGTTCGATTTCAACATAGTATCTGCTGCGGAAAGTCAACCACTGTAGGAACCAAATATATAAATTGTCCCATTTCTAATTCTCTGATGCCTTTACTAGGCCACTAGTATTTCACACAGTTACTGGTAAACCATAATTGAGGAATGATCTAATTCTTCCATCCAACCCTCCAGTCACTATAACAAGACCCCATGCGTGAGAATTAAATGTACTCTGGCATGAAGTTTTCAGAAACTTGTACTGGGATTTATGCATTGAAGATGACCCAGACAATGGACTGGATGGAGGAAGTGCTTCCTCTGGCCAAGTTGCAGATCCCTTGGGAAAAGACTCCAAAAAGTATTCATGGCTAAGAGAGAAATAAGGCGAGGAAAATTGCAGGTTATCGAGTAAATTCTCATTCAATACTTCAAACTGCCTTCCATTTTCTGTGTTCCCATATTTCAGGCCACACCAAGGGATTGCGATCGATGCATTAGCAGAGAAGCGCTCACAAGATCTTATCTCTTTAGCCTTAGAGAGAGTAGACTCATCCTGATCAACATAATTCCATATATATACATTAGAGTCCTCACAAGCTGAAACAATATGCTTCCCATCAGCCGTTAATGATGTGAATGTCTGGTTTCCATTGTTACCTAATCCTGAGGAGTGAGAAATAGACAGCTTAAATTAGGAGAAGACAAAGAGCAAGGACACAAATATTGTATTTCAGATTCAGAGTTTAATAAATGTAACAAACAGAAATGCCCAATCGCCCAGATAATGCAGTTGGAGCAAACCATTATTATATGATTAAAAGTTTAGAGAACAGGAATATACCCCTGTATTTGCAGATCACATTCGGTCCTTGAAGAATTCTGACTTGTGAATCAGCGCAAGTAACCATTACTTTACTTGAATCTTGTGGCAAAAACTGGAATGAATGATATAAAATGAGCGACAACCACACATCTCAGCTATTAAGACAAGCCTATCTGACCAAAACCAGGGATGAGAATAACTACCTGCAAGCCAGTTATCCTTCTGCATGGTGACTTCTTTTTGCCATTTAAGCATATATGAGCATCCAGTAGCAAATGATTGTCTGAATAAAACAACATAAAATTTGGTTTGTTTAAGAATCCATGCAACTGTAATTGCTGCTTCATGAAAGAAACTATTCCTAAAACTTATGCCAACCATATATTTTCAATGAAAGTCCCAACTGTTACTATTATTAGATATGTTATTCATTTTCTTTCCAATGCATAGTACAAAACTGCTTCTAGATCACTTCAACAGAAACATTTTATTCCTAAAGCCGGGTAAGCACTAAGCTAAGTACAAGGATTCTGTTTGACAGATATATTATTCACATCAGCTCCTTCAGATGCTAGATAATTTTGCTAATGGATCACCACTTGCATCACTAGCAGTAAAGAACATTTTCTCTCAGTCCAGTTAACATGCGAGCTTTTTCAATCTGAGAATTTTACAAGCTTGCCCACTCGATAATTTTATTTGTCTTCTGTATGTTTAAAAATCTTTTCTATGAAAAGTTTTAATAGACAGACCAAAAGTACTCCTCTTAATAAAAGTAACCTTCAGTATGCCTATCACTTTTGTATATCATTCATAAAACTGATGAATACAAATCAACCAATCACATGAATAAATATGAATCCCTGTCAGAGGGAGCATACCTGACATATTGTAAAAGAGACAACTGCCTGTCATTGAGCCAACAATTCCTCCCTGCATAAATAGAAAAGAAAAAAAAAAAAAGAGGATTTTTTACATCAAGAGTTCAAACAACTAAACCATGTAATTGTAATCCACTAGAAGAAGGAGCAAGAAGATCACCAAACCTGTCCGTCTGGGCGATAACACACTGCAGTAACTATATCTCTTACGTCAATCCAGTCAACAACTTGGCAGCCAGAAATTGCCCAAATGCGCACCTTTCCATCTATTGAACCGCTAATGAAGTAATTGTCATCCACAGGGTTAAACTGAACACAGGTTACTGCATCATATTATGAGACGTAATCCTTTATCAGGAGTTAGGAAAAAATAATGCCACCAAAATACAACAGAATTTAACCATACTTCAATTAGATAATTACATGTTAAAAATGCACGCAAACAGATAGACAGAGAATCAGCTAGAACCGCACCAAAATTGCTATGAGAAAACACTCTGAGGCAATGGTCACATCCAACTCGCCACATACGAACAGTTTTATCAACTGAGGAAGACAGCAGAAACTGCAACGTGAACACAGAAATCAGACACATTAAATAAGAATCTTTGATGAAAATTTTTCTTTTTCCTTTTTCTCTTATTTGTGGTGATTATGAAAAACATGTCCATAAATCTGTTGACTCACATTTTTCTCTGACCATGAGAGATCCAAGATCTCACCACTGTGCCCATGGAACTCATGTAATGGTTTCTCCAATAGCCGGAAAACTTTGGGAGGGAAGATAACACATGCTGAATCAGAAGTTTTTCTCAGGCTTCTTAAATTGCCTGCTTTTTCCTTATCTACAATAAGGGGTTTCAATTCAGAAAGATGATTCACTGTGAAGTATAAACAGGAAGGATCTATTTCTGGAATGTCAAGGTCATTGCACCTCTGATCTTCCACCACTTGCCACACCCTCACAACACCATCTTCACCAGCACTTGCTAGGTACTGCCCATCAGGACTGAACTTCATTGCCAAAATTGAACCTTCATGGGCCTGGATAACTTGTCCCTTATAGAGTGCAGAAAGTTCCTTCGTTCTTTTCCGGCTTTGGTGGACTTTAACTCTGTGAACCTTAGTCCCCAAAATTGAATCATCTATATTGGCTCTCAGTCTATCATCTTCAACCTGTTTATCCATAACGCATGCTATTGAACGCAATTTACTCAACCAACGGTTCTTAACCCTCTTTGCTTTTCCCTCAGATTTATTCTGCTTCTCAACTTCCCTTTCCTCAAGTTGTTGAAATGAGGGCGACGATACACAAGGGTTCTCAGACTTCTTAACTGTTACCAACTGCTCCGCACTCATTTCACAACCTTCACTTGCCTTCCCATCCTGCCCCCCTTCATCAACATCACAAACTGCTCCCTCAACTTCATTTCCTTCTCTGCAGAAAAAATTATCTTGCGAACTTGACTCCTTGGACAAATCAAAATTATCATTAGACCAACAGGAAATGGAAGAACGACTAGAATAAAACGGCTCTTCAAAGCCGGATGTTCTCAAAACAGCATCACTGGTTTCCTTAACCCTGTCAAATTCTCCTTCCAAACTACGTTCATCTACTGAATTCTCATGTGAAACTCGATCTAAGCTCACTCCCATCCAATCCAAGAATTTACTACGGCGTTCCTTGACACTTCGTGGGCTTCGAATCCATACATCATATTGGAAACTACTTTCAGAACAATTATCAAAGCCAGATTTTGAATGAGGTATCTCTATGTAATTAGAACTTGAACCTGGCATTGTTGCAATCTGCTCAAGAGCATCAGAAAATGAACATTCTTCGTCTTCTCTTAAGCTACCCATTATTCTTTGAGTTCAGCCCATTAAACCCTCCTCAGACCGAAAAAAAACCCCAACTTTTTAAGCCCTACGCAATGTGGCAGATTCTAAATCCCCAGAAAATAAAGGCTGAAAAGAAAATGAAAAAAACAACACAAAACACAAGATCAGTTTAACAGAAACAAAGAATAACTAAATAAAACAAAACAATTGATAACAATACCAAAAAAATAAAACCTAAGAAATCCAATAAGGATCGCAATCCAAGCCCATTGAACCTGGTCCTTTCCATTGAATCAGAAAAAAAAAAATCCAACCTTTAATATAGAAATGATAACTTTTTTAGCAACAAAAAAGAACCCAAAATTTTGCAGCAAATTAAGAGGCCAAGACAGTTTTCACCATACAGAGATCAAAAGCCATTGGCAGAAATTAAAAGATCTTATACTCGGATTTGAAGAAAAGGGGGAGAAAACAAGATTAAGAAAATATCATTAGAAACTGATCAATTAAGCAAAAGGAAGATCTCGGTTTACGGATGAATATAAAATTGGCTTACATGGGGATTGGGCTCGTTTTCTATGAGATTTCTTTGAAACTGAAGGGGACATAGATGGAAGCATCCAGTAAAAACGTTTTTGGGAGCTTCTAAAACTCTCGTCTTGGGGAAGCAAAGAGAACACTTGACAGAAAACTGGACATACAAAATATAAAAAGAAAATAAAACCAAATCTACTATTGAAAAATAATAGAATAAAAGAGTAAAAAAATTATAGTACGAAAAATGGTGGTTGGAGTAAAACAAGACAGAGAATAATTTCCTTGAAATTCGTGGACGGGTGGACCGAGAAACGAGATTTCCAGAGTAGGGGTGTGTTTGTGACTTTGTCTTCGTGAATTATTATTGGTTTATGAATAAATTATATATTTCTCATTTAATTATAATTGTATTTTTTAAAATAATTATTAAATTATATTTTTCTATCACTTAGTTTTTTAATTTTTAATTTAGTGTTATCATGATAGTATCATGTTAATTATTGATATTATGATGTTATTCAGACACTAAATATTTTTATATATTTATTTTAATTATAGCTTGTAATTTATAATTATTAAATTATTATAAAATAAATTTTAATACTTAATTTAATGATTAATATATATATTTTTTAAAAATAAATTCCTATATCTATTCTCCACCGTAAAAGGAAAATGCTATAAATAAAACAAAATTTAAAGATTCTTTAATTAATGGAACTTTCTTTCTCATGCATGATGCTTTAATTCTAACTTTATGAACAAAACGTTTGTCCACAAATTTGTTTTTTTTTTCCAATTAAATTAATTTTAAATGATAAATTTATATTATAATCCTTGCTAAACCAAGAGCATGCACTCATTTTCATGATAAAAAAATGCATAATCATATAAATAAATCGTTAGTTTAATTGATTAGATTTATTTTTTTCGATAAAAAAATATTAAGTTTGAGTCATATTGTTAAAATCATCTCAAATATATGATTTACAGTCATCTATTTTAAGTTATTAGATACAACACATCTTATCATGACTTAAATGATTGATCAATGTATCTACTCTAAATTTTTTGGATAAAAAAATGCATAATTATAAAATCAATAGGTCATGCTAAAAAAATTAAAATCGAATCTTTTAATTAATTTAATCAAATTTCAAATTAATGAAAGTAAATTTTTTTAAAAAAAATCTTAAATTAAAATTTTCACACAGCAAATAATTTTTTCAAATGATTTTCCCTTAATTGTGTATAAAATTAATCAAGAACATGGAAAAGCATTTAAAATGGTCAAAAGAAAATGAGATCATCAATTTAGATACAAAGGGAAGTCTAACCTTTTCTACATTTGCGAGTGGAATAGACCGACCATTCAGCATTTCGACATTTCATTTTCTTCCAAAAAGAAAAATCAACGTTTCAACTGTCTAGTACGCGTCAAAAGGTCAAATATTTGACCGCCGTTCTGATTGAGACTTTCGTATGACCTGGTCATTAAGTCTTAATGTTCATATTATGTTGCTCATTTAATGTTAATTAAGTAAGATTTGATTGACATAACTACATTTAAAAAAATTAATCAACAGAGATTGAGTTCATTGAAGGATTTAATCATATACTATTACCTTAATCTAATTCTCCTTGACGGTGTTAGTTACTTGTTGATTAACATATCATAATGTCAATATTAATAAAATAATTCAAACAAAAAATTAAATAAGGATGATACTAATAAAAAATCGATTATAATATTCAATCTAATCTATTATTGATATTATCCTAGCATGAAATTTGAAATAAAATATTTTTATTTATTTTCATAAAATAAAAATTAAAAAAATAATTAAAATTCTCAATAAAATATCTTTAGTTTAAATGAAATATTTTATTTTCATTTCTAAGTGATTAAAATTGCTTTTAAAAAATATAGTAGATGGTAAAATTGTATTTTAAAAAAGTAAAGTCATTAATATGAAATCACAATGTGATAATAAATTTGACATTTATTTAAAAATAAAACAAAGATAATTATGAAAATTAAAAAAAATCGAAATAGATAAATTATTTAATTTTTTTTAGGTAAATGTAAGATTTTTCGTATTTAAAAGTTTAAAATAAATTATTATAAATCATATTTTTGATATGATCTTAATAAACAATCATCAATTAAATTCAACTCTAAAATTCTTTTATCAAAAATAATAAATTTTAATTAATTAAGTCAATTTTGATAACGATGAAAGTAGTTCAACTTTCAAAAAGGGCATTAAAATAAAGCTGAAAAAGGGCTAATCCGGTTGTGGGGGCGGTCAATAGTCAGATAGGAGCCTCTGCCTGGTTGGCCGACCGCTAAAGTTTCATCCATTCCATTTTTGTTTGTTTTCAGTTTCTCTCAATTTTAACGGTCTTCAAATTAGATGACAATCTCACCCTTTGTCACCCCACTTTTCCTAGGTCAAAAATCACCCCCTTCAAGCAAATCAGCAGGTGATAGACTTGGGCATCTTTGTCTAGACAAACAGTATAACCCAACACATTTTCTTGTATTTCCCACTCAACATATGATTCACTGACAAACCAAAGTTGTCTGATTGGGTTCTTATGCCTTTACCCATCAATGTGCAAGTTAAACCCTTCAATCATTCCATAATGTGCAACTTCAAATTGGAACCCATCTCAAAATTATGAGCTCTATTCCTAATAATTGAATTGCGATCCACAAAAAATATATATTTTCCAAGTAAAATAATATGATTCAATTGATAATTGACAGTATGACTTCTGATTATTGTGTGCTGTTGGCACAGCATAATTGGACTATTCCCTTCAATAATAATATTAGGTTAGAAGGTAATTCACTCAATCAGATTATTGAAGAATTTAGCACAATATATAGGTCAACTTTAGCAGGGATTTTTATGTCAATCAAAGCCCAAAAAAAAAAAACCCGAAAAAGAGTTAGAAAAGCAAAAGTTACCCATGTTTCAAAGAGACCAAACATTTCACTTAAGTTGGTTTGATTAGTGTTGAATCATATCAGCATTTAAATTTGGAAGTGGTTTGGTTATTTGTCCTAAAGCGTAAGAGATACATGTTGAAGGGTTTGCCACTTTCATTATTGGTAATTATTATGTGGACAAACAAAGTAAGAAATTAAGGAAGTTGGTAATGAAAGATACCCCATTACTAAGACAAAAAGGCAATGGTTCAGTTAATTCTACATCTATCTCTCCCCTAAAAGACTCAATAAAAGCAAAGTGAAAAAAAAAAATAATAATAAAGTTTGGCAATCAAAGACACCCTAATTCCAAGACAAAAAAACACTAGGGGTCGTTATAATTGTTTGGTGAGAAAAAATTTTATTGCATCATAATTACGTTTAATTAATTATAAATTTTTTTATCACGTATTTAAATTAAATTTAATTATATAAAAATTCAAGTATTACATATATATAAGAAATAGTTCTAAATCTCATATCGAACATAAAAAGAAAGTCATTGAAGCATAAAAGTGTTCATACCACCTATTTCTTGTGAGATATTTTTTGTAGGATAAAATTATAAGATCAGAGAGTCAGAGCAGACAATATTTCATAAAGGTGTGAACCGTGATAATCATATTGATCTAAGACGTCGGATAAGTGAATATTCGAGTCTTGGAGCTACACAGGTTTGGAGCTTAATTCTCGATCCGTGACAAGTGATATCGAAACCAGCCTTAAACCATTCGATCCACGTCAAGTGTCTCGAGAGAGGTAGGCAGAGTGACCAGCCTCCATGACGATGACGTCACTAAGTTGAGTGGGAAAGAATGTTACAGATCTAAGAAAGAATCTTGAATCTCATATCAAACATAAAAAAAAGGTCATTAGAATATAAAAGAGTTCACTTCCTCGTTAAGTCTTTTTTGTAGGATAAAATCATAAAATTAAGAGATCAAAGCGGATAATATCTTATAAAAATCTAAATCATGACGATCAAATTGATCTGAAATATCGAATGAGTGAATGCTCAAATCTTGTAATCGCACAAATTCGAAATTTAAGTCTTAGTCGTGACACAGGTTCTTCCCAATCTGCCCTTTCTTGTCAAAACCTTTTGTTTCGAACCTTTAGTATCACACTCGCACCGGTAAAAAGAACACCTTCTGTTTCACAATATTTGTAGCCAAAGTCTTTGGGTTGGGAACTTCGGATCATTGCTTTCGTGCACGTGATGGCTTGTCGCATGTGATGCTACAACTTGGGTTAACCAGAAAACTGGGCAAACGTTGGTGCATCATCTCCACCACCACATTTGCATATATACATGACTTGAATAAATATGAATATGTATATGTATTATATATTTATTTTTTATACAAATAAGTTATAGTCTGAAAATTTTTTTTTAAAAAAAGTTATAGGTATTGGGTTATTTTATACATTTTGATCTTGAAAATTCTAGTGGCAATCAAGATACTTAATGTTTATCTAGTTTGAATGGTTATTAGTATTTAGTAGTATATAGTAATATAATTAATTTTTTAAAAAATCTTTAAAGCACTGGTTAGCAAAATTCTAATTAAAATATTATTTTTTAAAAATATACATTTAATACAATATTTTCACTAAATTAAAGAAGAGACAATGCGTTAATTATAATATTCAGTATTTTAAGTATCATCTTAATGAGTCCTAGGCACTACTTCACCAATTAACATTTTTGTAACTCTAATTCTTTTTTTTTAATAACCCTAATTCTAATTCTGAAAAATACATAACATTACTTAAAGGAGAAATAATTATAATATTAATTATGGACATAAAATAGTAAATGGGGAGCTGATTTTTCTTAAGCAATAAATCATTGTCTAGAAAAGCCCCCACGCTTACCCAAGGTACTTGTAGCCTTGCTAATGTCCAGATAGTTCCTGGTTTGGCACCGTGGTTTCTTTGTTTTGTTCTTGATCCACTTAAAAACAACTAGGCATGTCCAGAATCTACCTCAAATTCACACTTTACGAAATATTAGATTAATTATTAAATCAAAACCCTAATCCTTACGTTTTGGTCCAAAACGGAACCGCAGTTGTATAAAAGGAATAGAGCTAGCTGGTTGGTGAGGAGACGATGAACCTGTCCCTCTCTTTTTCTTTATATATATAAAGAGTTCATGCAAGGATGCGTATAGGCCACATGTAGTACCTTAAATTACTCCATAATTTGGCAGTCGACATGATAGAGAAAATGATTAATTATTTGAGAATGTTGAGAGTTGTGCTTTATTTTCTTTTCTTCTCTGTTTTTTTTTTTTTCTGAAATATATATTTTCAATTATTTTGTTAGTTTGAAGTCTACTAATGATATGAATGAAGTGGTGACCATTGATATATATTTGTTCTGGTCGAAAGTTGATATGATGAATTACTTAAACTGCGAAAGAATTAGTATTTTCAAGCTTTTTTTTTTCTTTTATGAAGTATTTTTCAAGCTTTGTTGGATTATTCATTATGTGCAATTTCATAAAATGAAAATCAGTTTCACTAAAAGAATGAAAACAAAAAAGGTTTGAACCTTGAAGCGTAAAAATTACTAAAGAAACTATCATTAATGGACTCCACTCATTAAAAAATTAATATATTTTAAAATTAAATAAACATTTTTATTTACTATCTTAGATCAAGCCGAAACAAGTTCGAATTTCAAAAAGCTCAAATCAAATCAGGATACGAACAGGTCTACCATCCATACTACATAGGGTATATAAATATATATATATATATAATTCGATTTTTTTTTTGAGGAATGAGAAAGGGAGTTTGTAATGAAAGACCTTTGGGGCTGGAAAGTGGAAAGTTCCTCTAAATATAATTCTCAAAAAAATTTAAATGAATTAATCAAGGTATATTTATATTATTAGGAAGGGAGTTGGCTTAAATAATTTCTCTATAATTGGGATTAATCCATTCCCAATATATATATTTCTTTTTCCAGGGATATTTGTTGATTGTTTTTGTTTGGGCTCAAAAGCATCTCTTAATTACAATTATAATAATAGGAATTAATAGATATTTGGGATTTATGATATAAGAGATGACTTTCTGTCCTGTGTCGTAAATAAAGAAGATTTTCGTAGGTGAAAAAAAATGAAAATTTTGTTCTTCACAAATAGATGTATAGTCCTAGAATGAGCCAAGTCATACAAAAATCAAAAGGTTGTGGAATTCATGGCCTTGTTACAATTATCGAATTTTAATCCTTTTTTAATTGAAAGAAGTCTTGCTGTTCCATAAATTTATCCACATATAAAAAATCAACTAACACAGCCATTTAATTATGCTTTCATGTATTTTTGGTTTAGTGAATAAAACAATTTTGAAATTTTAAAATTTTAAATTCAAGTTTTATTATAAGGGAATTTTGATTATATTTATATTAAATTTATTTAATTATATTTTAATTTGTTAATAGATTATAATGTAAACTTTTCTTGTTTTTTTTTAATTTAAAAAAAAAAAGCTGAAAAAAAAAGAAGCAAGGCATTAATGGGATATATAGATATTTGTTCTGATGGGCCTCATCATCCGTGCTACAGTACTACGGCTGCATATTCATCTTGGAAACCGAGTGTAGCAAAAAAGAAACGGCTGTGAAGTGAACCGTGATTGTGTAGATAGTTTCCACCAGACAAGGTGCAGGTGGCGCTGCATTTCTGTGCATGGTGTTAATTACTATGGCTGGCTGCCCACTGCCCTCTTTGTCTTTTAAGTATGACTTTTGCACCTTTTCTCCCCTTTCACTTCCTTTGTTCTAAATTGCAGCCAGCTTACATTATCCTTTAGAAAGAGTATGATCTGAACGAGGTTCACTTTGATGACTAATTGTGTTTCTCCCCCTGAATTTATCAGGTATTTGAGCAAGAAACGACTCCATTATCTGTTAAAATTAAACGAATACAAATTATAACAAATAATTTTATATAAAATATTAATATTTTACGTAGATCTAATATTTACTAGTTAAGTGGACTTTTTAGGACCACTGTGATTTCTGTTACGACGAGAACAACTCAAGCCCTTTCCCTTGGGATTTGAATTTTCTCTTGAAAAATCTCAGGTGACAGATATTTACATGCTGGCCTAGACATTATAACACCCAAAGAAAAGTACAGAAAAATTTCCAGTTCAAAACTTAAAAACAATGAACAGGAACACCCTTTTGTGGGGGGTGCATCTGATCAAAATCTGACGGCAATATCACATTTACTAACAACAGCGTGAGTGGGACCATTTTCTCTATGGGGTTAGTGGGTTACATCTGATCCTAATCTGAGGGCACACAACTCTCTTCCACTCACTCTTTCGTCAGTCTGCGTGTGAATGCTTTGGCCAGCGACTGCAAAATTTATTAGATACCCTTCATTTTTGGACCACCCTACCCTAGAGTAAATAACTTTTTTTTGGTGGTTTTGTTTCTGAATCAATAGGATGGTCCTGAGGTTTAATCAAAACTCATAGGGTTGGAAGAGTGTGTTCTGGATTTCTGGGGACTTACTGTCCTTGCTGCTCTCTGTACGAACTTAGTATTGAGTCATGACTTGAACTGTCCTCACCGTCCAATGTCCATCACCACCATCATTATTTGAAACACATTTCAATTCTGAAAGTGATTTGAACTGCTAGATCTCTTCCAACTGGAGGGTTTTAATTGGATGTTGCTTTATTCCTAGCAGTAACATTGCTAAGTCCGCTCGGTTGAGAAGAAATCAAGAAGCTGGAGCTCTAATTGCAAGCAAGGATTTGAACATATTAGCTCTGGTCCAAATTGTTCAACTGCATAACATTCAATATCAGATCATGTACTTCTTTGTATGATTCAAAAGATGTAACAATATAAAGCATCTAGCACCTGAACATGAGGAGCTTTGTTCAAATTTCATTCGTCGATGAGATTAATTTTTCACTCTTTCATTGACCGTTCTTTCAGAGTACCCCTACTGCCCACTAAGTAAGAAAAAGCCCATGAAGTTGAAGCCTTATTGGATACCAAAGTACAACAATGTTGTCCCTCAAAACAAGTATGGCCCATTGCTGGTTTGAAAGTTTCAACATTCAAAGCAAGCCCAGTACAAAGGACTTAAGTAGAAAGTGCACAAATGGGCATGGTTTTTGAGCCACTATCCAATACTTTGTTCTCCAATGGTCAAACCCAAACCTCATTTCTTTTAGAAAAAGAAAAAAGAAGAAAAACTACATAGAGATAGGATGAAAATCTGGATTTCTCCATTGAGCAAACGTTAACCCCTCAAAGAAAAGGGCTTCAAGGAGTTTAAAAAAAAAATTTGAACCAGGGACAATCAATCATGTGTATACAATTAGCTTTCCATCAGTTCTATCCTAGTATGGGAATCCGAAATCATGGAGAATTAAAAAGCTACGCAAAATGTTCAATAGCGTATCCATTCTCATATTCATTGTAATCACAGTGCAATTTCTCTTCTTTTTCTTATATCTTCTGTTAGCAATCAGCAAAACTCGACATTCCCCTTTGACATCATATCTCACGCATTTTACACTTTGCTTCTTTCTCCCATCCATGCATTAATACTTTCAGCACTTTTATATTATATAAGATCAGTTTGGTACATCTGAACAACCTAAAGAACAAAAAAATTGGAAAATCAACTCACAGTGAGAAGTTGTTGATGCCCAAACGTTTTTATATCCTCTGAATTTAATTGAAGATGAATTTAAAAAAAAAAAAAAAAACCCTATGACATATCTTCGAATCGCTTGCAAAAAAAAAAAGCTCGTGCTTTACACGTTTCAAATGTTAAAACGAACAGTCGAATGTGAAAAGAAAGATTAAACGCAGCGGAATCTCTGACGTGTGACGCGTCGTCGACCTGGTGGAATACCCATCACGTAACGTCCGTTGATTAGAAGGCGATTTTATTTTCATCAATATCATATTCATCCAACGGCTATGGCTGACAGATTTTTTTTTTCGCCATTTCAGAACGTGCTTTCCGATGGGACCCACCTTCTCCCCTGACTTACCAACCCAAAAAATGTTATTCTTCGCTCTCTTAGCAACGGCTTACGTCATGACACGTTTCGCCTGCTCCTGGACTCATTTTAGCGAATGTGTCGTGTCTTAAGGCCACGTGTCCCCTATCTATCCGGCGGACATGGAGTTCTATTCGCCGCCGCAGCCATTTGGCTTAGGCGGCACACGGCTGTCTATCACCTTTCCTTTTGCCCTTCTCCGACGTAAGGTTCTTCAAATCCAGTTTTTTGCTGTGATATGCTACATTTGTAATTTCGATCGGCCTCGAAGTTTCATGAAGCATAAAAGGCTAACCTTGCCTTATTCTCTTTATTTTTCTCGTTTTAGCTTTGGGATTTTTAGTTTTTGCCCGTACGAAAAAGTCAAAACTCACGAAAACATATCGAATTTTAGTTTTGCTGAAATCCATCTAAGAAAAAATGGATTACTCATATGAGTTAAACTTAAGTTCCGATTTCAAGTTTTTTTCATTGCCATTTGTTAGTAACGGGATGTTTGGTCAGTGAAATCATAAATTAAAGAATATATATGATTTTTTAAAAAATATGATATTCGAAATTTTTTTTTATTTTTAAGATATTCGGTGTTCAGATTCACTTATTTGATTAAAAATAATATATATATATATTTAAATTATGAATAATTATTATAATTTTATTGATATATATTATGATAATTTAAATAATTTAATTTTAAATTAAAAGGTCAGAAAACGTTTGGAATAATACTTATAAAAAATTGAATGAGATTATTTAATACGTTTATGATAAAAAAATTTCTTAAATAATTTACTTCAAATAAAATGAAGGGATTATTGAAGATATTTTTATCCAAAAATACTTTCAATAATCCCTTCATTTTTTTTGAGATTGTTCAAAATATTTTTGACTATAAATGCTTTAAATAATCTCATTTAATTAAAAATTTAAGTTGATTATTAAAAGCATTTTAAGTAAAAAAATTTTAATAATCCCCTCTAATTTTTAATTAAAGAGGATTATTTAAGCTATTTTTGGCTAGAAAAACTTTCAATAATTTTTTTGGATTATTCAAGATTTTTTTGCTCAAAAAATATATTAAATAATTTTCTCCTATTTTATTTTGAAAAACGCCTTGAATAGAGTTAGTTAAGGCGTTTCTAACAAAAAACACTTTAAATAATCTTAAAAAAATTTTATAAATGGATTATTTAAGGCGTTTTTGGTTAAAAACACCTTCAATAATATTTTTCAAATTCTATGACGTGATTATTTAAAGCATTTTTGCTAAAAAATGCTTTCAATAATCTCATTCAATTTAAGGTATTTTTGCCTAGAAAACCTCTTAAATAATCTCTCACAAAAAATTGAATGAGATTATTGAAGGTATTTTTAACCAAAAATATCTTGAATAATCTTCTTTAATTTTTATTAGTGGATTATTCAATGTATTTTTTTGGTAAAAAACGTCTTGAATAATATTAGATAGGATTATTTAAGGTATTTTTATCAGAAAACGCCTTAAATATTCTCTTACCAAAAATTTAATGGGGTTATTTAAAATGATTCTGGTAAAAAACGCCTTCAATAATCATCTCATAAAAATTGAAGTGGATTATTGAAAGTATTTTTGGCTAGAAACGTCTTAAATAACCTCTAATAATTTTTTTGTAAGAAATTATTCAAGGTATTTCTGGACAAAAACACATCAAATAATCTTAAAAAAATTGACAGTGGATTATTAAAGGCATTTGTTTTGCCTAAAATATCTTAAATAATCTCTTAAAAAAATTTAATGGAGGTTATTAAAGGTGTTTATGATCAAAAACATCTTAAATAATCTTTTTATAAATTTTTTGAAATTTATTCAAGGTGTTTTTGGCTAAAAATGTCTTAAATAACTTCATTCAATTTTTTATAAAGAATTATTGAAGGCGTTTTTCATGCTAAATGTCATATATAAACTAAATTTTTTACCAACATAAACTTACAATTAATTTCCATTCAATTGCAAACATGTTTTTCAAAATAGTAACGGTTATTTCATAATTTTTTAGTTATGTCAAATTAAAAAAAAAATGCTACTTTCTCATTTGGAATTTTATAATACTACAGGGAGAGGTGACTTTTTGATTCGGGATTTTTGATACTATTGAGAATATGTCAGTTTTCTCCACAATCAAATTATCTTGAATTAAACGTTATAATCAAATACCTAATAGTAACATTTTATGAGAAAATATGTGAATTCTCCCAAACTAAACACTCTCTAATTGATTTTTGAGATGTTATTAGTAATCATTTTTAATTTATGCATATATATATATATATATCATTGGTTAGCACATAATAGAAGCTTCATGTTCAATGATTTATTTGTTAATTTTTAAGAGTTGTAAAAGAATTAAATATTATTGAATGAATGTATATTAGTGATTTATTTATTTTATTTTTAGAGTTGTTTATAATAAAAAAAATTGTTTATTTGATTCATTTAAATAGTTAAATGTTTATATTTAATTTGTATTCAATTTATTTAAGTTAAATAAATATGTTTACGAATAAATAAATTATAATCAAATAAATTTAAATAAATATATAATTATAAAATTAAAAATAATAAATAAATAAATAAATTTAAATAAATAATTTTTAAACGAATTTATCTACAAATATAAAAAATTAAATACTTTTTTTATTTGGGTTCAATTTATTTAATAAATAAATATAAAAATATTATTTAAAATTATTTATTAAATTTAATAAACAAACATAAACCCATAAAACTCATAAAAATTCTATTAACTTTGGAGAGGTTTGGAGCAAACCGATGATCACACTCGTATACGAGTTTACCTAAACTTGTTCTCTTTCAACTCTCTCATCCCTCTTTCCAAGAAAAAGACTTTAAAGTTGAAATAAAAAAAGAAAAAATCTAAAAAAATACTGAAAGGTAATAATAATAAAGTAATGAAAAGAGAATGAGAGAAGAATCCTTTATCTGGTCAGAAAAGAACCGACTAAAGTCTACAGTGAAGACTCACTAGCCTCACCCTCACCCTCACCCTCACCCCAACAAGGAGCATGATTGAGTGATTGGCAATTGCATGAATTTAAGATCATTATTATTGGAAAAAAACATCTATACAATGTACAGAAATTTCCCATTTGTAGAATGTATATTCTATGATGAATGAAATAACAACAGAAAGACAAGTTTGTCCCTGTTTCAAGTGTGCCCTCTCTTTCTGTCTCTTTCATTCTATATTAGTACTAGTAGGCCAACACATGGAACAACCACCACAAATGCCATCTCTAAAGTGTTCCATCCTTTTTTCTTTTGGCTTTAAGACCAACTTCCTAGCAAAGTAGGTGATTTTCTTTTCATTGAAGACTCCATAGCTTCCCCCCCTCCCCCTTTTTTCTCACTCTTAAGCCATGGATACCGCTCAGTGGCCACAGGTAATAAAGGGGGCCTTTTCTTTGCTGTTTTAGATCATGATTTTTTTTCTGAGTTGAGGCTTTCAAAGCTAATTAGTAGTATGTAGCTTTGGGTTTTGAGTTCTTTTTTCCCTTCTCTCGTTGATTACTTGCTTTAAAGTTCCACTTTTTGGCCATGAGATGATGTTGTTCAGCCCCCACTAATAGTTTGAATTTATGTTGCAGTTGTTTAACATCTTCATTTTTTCCCGAAAGTACTGCACTTTTTTTTCTTTTTTTATCCACCATCTGATGAAAGGACTCCGGAAAAAGTTACTATTATTATTTGTTTTTAATGCTGGTGTAATCTTCAAAGTGCAAAGCAGACTCCTTTGTTTTTCTCTATCTTGTTTGTTTGTTGTTTCATCTTTGTCAAACAATTTATTTTGTGAGAGAGAATCACTTTTCTTTGATCACGAAGTAATGCTTTTTCGTGTCTTTTGTTTCTTTTTCACTTCTCTTTTTAAAAATTTCAGGGAATTGGGGTAGTTGAGCACATGGAAGCTTCAAGACCTATGGTGGAGAGAAGGGCTAGGCCTCAGAAGGATCAAGCTTTGAACTGTCCCAGGTGCAATTCAACTAACACCAAATTTTGTTATTATAATAACTACAGTCTTTCTCAGCCAAGATACTTCTGCAAGACTTGTCGAAGGTATTGGACGGAAGGTGGTTCCCTAAGGAATGTTCCTGTTGGAGGAGGTTCAAGGAAGAACAAGAGATCTTCATCAAAGAAGCTTGGTGATCTGACCCCACCTGGTCTTCCTCATTCTACTTCTCAAAACCCTAAGATCCATGAAGGTCAAGACCTTAACCTAGCTTATCCACCGCCAGCTGAAGACTACAATAGCTTTTCAAAATTCGTAGAGGGGTCCTTTAACACTGGTAACAACAGCAACCACCAGAACCCTAGCTCCTCCTCAACTTCGGGTCATCTCAATGCCATGGAGCTGCTGAAGACTGGTATTAATTCAAGAGGTTTGAGTTCATTCATGTCGATGCCCCTTTCTGATTCAGACACAGTGTACTCAAGTGGGTTTGCAGTGCAAGACTTCAAACCGATTCTCAATTTTCCTCTTGATGGATTTCAAACTGGCCGTGTGAATCTTCAAGGCGTACAAGAAAGTGGTGCAAGGCTTTTGTTTCCAATGGAGGAACTGAAGCAGGTTCCAAGCACTACTAAAGAATTGGAGCAGAATAGAGGCCAAGGAGAATCAACTGGATATTGGAATGGAATGTTGAGCGGGGGTCATTGGTGAAATGAACAGCCAAATTTAACAATATGGTTAAACAGGACGAAGTTGGTGTTTTTTCCGCTTTTCTTCTTTCATGGTCGGTGACTAGTTTGATGTTTGATTACTAACGGTGAGGGTACATGGGCTTCAGTCTTTCTTTCAACTTTATCCTATTGCTACTTTCCCTTTTACTTGTAATGTTGTAGTACCTTTCGCTACTCTTTGATCAGTGTGGGTGTTTGAAGCTTCTTTTTAGATCGGCTTCAAAAGGTTGACGCTGAATGCTGTCCATAAATAGAAAGCAGCAGAGGACTGTGAAAAGAATTTTTTTCTCTTTTCTTTTGAGAGCTTCCAGCTATAAGACAAGAGAGAAACTAGAGTTCTTGGCTACTTGCTGCCTCTTGGGGTTGCATTGCTCACAGTTGCACTGTTAATTTGGTTCACATGTAATTTTTCACCACAGCTTGGGGTGTGATTTAGGAGTCAGGGATCCTCTCTCCGGTGTCTTATGTTGTTGATTTTCTAATAAATGTTCCATGCTGTTTGGTAGCCAAAGTTCAAAAAAAAGAAAAAAGCATGTTAGCAGTTTGATGAACATATAGTGATTTTGGTTGAATCAAATTTGTTAATTTTAATTTAACATTGGGATTTGGTAGGGTGAGTTGGAATGATGGGCATCAATCCTTCGCAGCATGCGTTCTCTTTCTCTCTTTTTTCCTTTTCTCTTTTTGCTTGGCAACAGGTCACAAGTGTCGGGTCTTTATCAGCACCATCTGGGTCTTGAGAGATTCTTCCGACCACGTTTAAAAGCAAACCTTCATAACCAAGTGTGCCATCTTGAGAAGGAATAAGCCAGAATGAATTACTTATTAGGTATGACCCCATATCAGCCATACCTGCACATGCTATTCCACTTACTACTACGTTCTCCTTTTCTTTTTTCTTGGTACATAACTTTTTCTTTTAAATTAACAGCTTGCTTGGGGATAATTAAGTTTAATTCCTACACTTATTGTGAATGATTTCAAGATATAATTAATATTTAAATAAATTTAGATTAAGGATCTAGATTACTTAAATAATCAAACGAGTTAGGTTTCAAGCGTAGGCTAAGTTTTTGTTTTTCTGGTTTTGTATATCATGGTTGCTTTGTTTTGGTCACTCGGAGTCAGGGTTGGACGACGCTGGTATAGGAATGTGCTCCAATTGCATGAAATTTTCATTAACATATTTCATTTTCTTTACTAGTAGTATCGAAGACAAAGAAACTCTTTGCTTCACTAGCATTCCAATCTCCGGTCATGGTGTGAGACCCACAAACATTCTCATTGGGAGCTATGCTCAGGAATAATCTCCTGCACCCTAGCAAAATCAATTCAGAGATATACATATGGTCATATGGCTCTGGATTCCATGATTTATGTAACTATATATTTTATGGTAGTATAGCATTAGTAGAGATGTAGCCTTAGACTCTCAAAGACAAATTGAATTATATTTTTTGGTCCAGCGTGTTAACCACTTAAGGGAGTTTCAAAGCCGTGAATTGAGGTTCGCCAGTCACCATCTCCGACCCCATTATTGAGGTCTCTTAATTTCTTGCCAAACTTGGGCATGTCAATATCAAACTGTGTATCATTTTTGTTTCCTTGGGATGGTTTTCTTTTGCTGTCATGAATCAATGGATGGGACAAGATTTTCAAACATTCGGAATCAGCCTCTCTAAGAGTGTAGGTGATGATTAGAATTTATGTACGTTTTACCAGTTTTTTCGCTTCCTTTTTACTGTTTATTATGATTGCTGGAGGTATCAACTTTCACCCATGAAATACAAGAATATGCATGCCTTTGCCTGCTTATATGGTTTTTCGTGATTATTTTCGTTCTAAATCACGAATAACAAAGCATATGAATCATCAAATATGTCCTTAAAAATGTATTTTCACAAGGCATATCCGAATGATTCTTTGAAAAAAAAATGTACTCCCTTAACTTAACTAGCACTGACTAACAACAAACAGAGTGTTGGTTCCATAATAAAATCTTTGCATCTCCTAAATCCAGAACCCTTCGGGCTTGGATATGAAGAGCTGTCAGTCTCTGGTCTGAATCAAGAGTTCAGCCGTATTGACTTGCGGCCCATATAAAGGAAGCAGATTTTTCACGGAAAAGTTTTCTTACGTCTTCATGAATGGTTGCCATGGGAGACCTTTCCCTCCCATTTACATGTCCAGTGAGTAGAAGCAAGAACTCTCCGCATTTCAACCTGATCAGCAGAATGGTCTTTCTTTTTCAGTAAAACTGAATTAGTGAGACATGGCATAGCATTAAAAAGACAAATAAGTATTTGGAGATCAGTTTCTTCTACACATATAAACAGGAAAACTTCATTGAGAAAATAATACATTTCCTAATTCATTTTCATTGGGTTTACCACATAGGATATAGACATAGTAGGAAATAAACAGGAGCATTAGAAAATAAGAACAAGGCGTTGAAATAAAAATCCCAGCTACTATTTTCAAGTACCTGAGATTTTCATCCACTTGGTTGTCTCGTACCAGCTCTGCAACTTCATCAATGGCATTACATGCTTCAAAATTCTAGGGAATAATAGCAAAAACATTATGCATGCATACATCGGATAGAATGGACATGTGAAAGAATCATTACCAGAAATCAAGCGAAAAAGTCATGGGGAGCCTTTCTTTGGCTACATAGTTTAGAAAAAAACCTCTGCTCAACTTCAGGGATTAATGATGCTGTTCTCATGTCCAGTTAACCTGAATGTTTCCAGTCCTCATGAAACTTTTTCTGTTTTAGTGGCAAAACTAGGTTTCCATGACCTATAGTTTCTGGGAAGACCTATGAGATGGAAATGGTGGAAGGACTGTTGCAAATCTAAACATCTAATTACAATGGCTATTACAAATTATTCTTCCTTAAAGGAACATCCTTTCAAGAAGCTTTTTAATTGCAGATCAGAGAGGATTTTGATGGACTATTAAATAAATATTTGAGAAAACCATTAACTTCTTAGAAGCCGATAGTGTTAATCTTGTCAAATGGCAGGAACTCACCAATCCCTGTTACTTGTATGAAAGCTGAAAAAGCACAGGAGAGAACTGGCATCTTATATCTTCATCATTAAAAGAGCCACAATTGAGGGGGAAAGAAGTGAAGTTGGGTGTTTTTTCTTCTATTCCCCTAAAAACCAAAAGGCTATAAAAGAACATTTTTGCTTTCATTCAAATATACTATTGATGGAGCTAAACACCGTCTTTGACAGCTAAACTTCTTTAAGGACTAAGATGGAAATGCATTAAGAATGGCATGATGAATTTACAAACCAAACAAGCTGAAACAGATTTCAAGGTTATGCAACCATGATGATGCAGTAAAAAAGGTCAGTAGCATTAGCATCAGTATAGAGAGCTATTAATAAAAATTGGCAGCCAAAAAATAAATTTTGAAATGAAACTAACTAGACTATAAATTTAAACTAAAATATTAGTGAATTTTGCTAAGTAATACATTAGCACAACCAAAGATAGAAAAAAAGAAATACCATTTGATTGGCTGAGGAAACAACATTATTGAGATAAAAGAATCCAGGTATGCACCTTGTTCAAGAACACCTCGAGTTGATACCACATTCATCAAAACCTGCATCACATCAAATACTCAAAGATTACATTCAATATTGATATTTGTATTCCTCAAAATATTTGGCTAAATGCAGGCAAATTGCTGCTGTGAAACAGCAACCAATTTGTTTTGTTTTGACACAATGTACCATGCTTATGCTATATTCCACAATGACATCCAATGTCACTTTTCAATCCCTCTTCCCATTTTCCATCAACAAGAGAACTGTCAGTCATTAATTCATCTTTCTATAGAAGCACAAATCTAAATACACTTTCTTAGAAGTATATATAGAATCACCGGGATTGCTTTGTGTTGATGGGCCAAACGAGTGCTTTCCAGGTGAAGTAGACAGCAACCTTCCAAGACGCAATAGCAACTTCCGCATCCGTGGAAGGACTGTTAATCTTCATTGGCTCCAAACTGAACATATGATCCAAGCTTCCCGCTATGTCATCCTCATTTTCCTTCAATGAATGCTCAAACGACACTGGAACCACTGCACCCAAAAGATCCAAATTTCACACAAATTAAAAAAAAAAAAAAACCCAGAGATTTTTAAAAATGGTATTTACAAATTATGAACCTTGGAGGTCGAGGATGGATTGGGTGTGGGAAAAGAGAAGATGGAGGACTCAGACTGGGCTAGGGATCGGAGGGATTTGAGGAGGCAATGGAGGCCACGGACACGGAGGAGAGAGAACTCTGCGGGCATCACAGAGACCAGCGCGGAGAGCGAGTGTGACTTCTCTGAAGATTCGTTGCTCGTTGAGAGAGTTAACTAGTTCTCCAACCGCACTCGTTGCAGCAGCCGATGCTGCTTCTGATTCTGGGTTCCTTGGCGATGACGATGATGGAGACAGAAATTCGTTGGAATCTGTTTGCTTGCTCCATATTTCTTCTTTCAAGTTCGTACATGTTCTTTTTTTCGTTTTTTTAATACTGTTTTCTCTATCGAATTGGACAATGGACACAATCTCAAGTGCTGTTTGGTTTAGGGAATTTTGGGTGGAAAAGAAAATAAAATTCTTGTGTTGGGTAAAGAGGGAAAAAATGGAGGAAAACTAGATTGAAGAAAATATGGGAAAAAACCTTTGACTGGTTATTTTCTCTATCTTTCCAGCAGGAAAACCAAAATCGCGGGGAACCAATAACTTTCTGTGTCTTGTTATACATAAACTTGGAAAAATGATCCAATCCCTATTTTGGATTACTGTTTCTCAGTTCAATGTCTGTTCTATGATGGTTCTTAGGTTCCAGGATAATTCTACACGAGACAAATTGAAGCGACAACAGCATTCAAACTGAAGGATACAATAAGTTTAACTGCAGAATGCAAATGGTTCATTGTCCCGTTACATTCTAAACATTGAGCTCACATTGACATGGCAGACTATGAAATGATACAAGTCTAATACGACACTCAACCGATTACATATTTCTCAAATATATGCCAAACTCTATCAGCCTGCAGCTACACTGGCATCTCACTATCCAAACCAATCCACCTAACTCATCTGAACAACAAATTCAAATGTTTCATCTCCTAAAGCTTGAAAACCAATTGCTTTCCTGCCACAGCAAAGGATTTAGGAGGAAAGGAATGAAGTCTAATATTCATGTAACAACCATTTTAACCGAAGCTATTTACACAATGCTGAATCCATACTACACAGTGAAATATCGTAGAAAGTAGTTGACAATGCCACAATTTATTAACATGGGAATTGCCAATCCATCTTGCATCCTTTGGATGTAGTATATCATACATGTTAAGAATGCATGGTGGGAAACAATGACAAATTTCCAATGGGCTACAAGTTTCTGTACAAGATGAAAATGAAGCATTGATAAAATTACATCAACACAGAAATAAATGGAATTAGACCCTTAAACTGTGCAGCTGCTACCAGTTTTCCTTAACAATCTTTGCCTTCTCAAGTATAAATTTCCCTTCCTTGTACTTCTGTGATGCCTCGTAAGCTCGCTCATATTTCCAGCCTAACACCTCATGGCAATCGGCACAATAGATATCAGCAACGGTGTGGAGACCAGTTAAGAGATGCCTGTCTTCTTTTGGTCCTACTGTTATATTCACTGCGTGGGAGAACAAAAATGCCCGGCCATTTCTTCCCTAAGAACAAAATTATGGAAAAGAACGTTGGACAGAAGTCCCCTAAGATCATTTATCACCGTGAAAATTGAGATTAATTTAAATTCTGTAACATTCAATTCAATTCATTGTTGATATAAGATGATGCAATTTTTCGGAATTGTGTTCACTCTACACAAGATATACACGAGTTATGGTCCAAGACTAACATAAACAAGTGCAAAACTTCCAATATTACTTGATCAGTCGATCATTACTCTCAAGATAAGGACTTTAATTTCCACCCTGGTTCTGACTATTTATGAAGTGTTTCAATCCAATGATCATAATTCTCATTGTGTATGAAGTCTTTAGCATAATCCAATGATCATATGCAGAAAAATCTATGCTCAATTTAAAAATCTGAAACTACCACATAAAAGGTAAGGTGCTAGTAAAATTTCAAAAGAAAATTTCAGGATCTTTACGCTTTACCTGAAAATCTTTGGAAATTATATCATCATGGAGAGAAACACGATTTCGACAATTAAAGCAGCTGTACAATCCTGAACCGAAGGATTCAGCCATTGATCAACAGTTTTCAGGCTCTACTACCCTCCCTACTGACAAAAGAAACACACCCAGGAAAGGGGAAAAAAGGAATATCAAATCAAAACCAGAAAACAGTTAACCAAGTTAAAGAAAAAAAAAAGAATTTACTGTACCAGTCTATGTGATCAAAACATGAACAAGAAAAGAGAAGAAAATATGAAACTCTTCACCTAAAACACTAAATTAAAAGTATTTGCGTGCAAGATTAAACCAAAAGTGGGTTCCAAGGAAAGCAAAAATTCCATATAAGATACTACAAATTCTGATTAAACAATGGGTGTGATAAAGACAAGATCGGTATCAATAATAGCAACAGGATGTCATTAATAAACTAAAAAGAAATAAGAAATAACAAACAGAAAAGTTTGAAGTAAAAAAAAAAAGAAATAAAATAATAGAGGAAATCCCATTGACTAATTCAATTCTATTATACTAATTGAAATGGATGAGGATGTGAGCTGTAAAATCGAAACATGAAGTCAATAGCCAAAAAGAAAAGAAGGATCTTTCTCTTTTTCGTTTCTTGATTTTGAAAATCTGAGAATTTCCAAATTCTTTGCTTGAAAACTAGAATTTTCACTGTTTACTCAATAATACTAACCTGACCTTTCAGAGTAACAGTTGGTGTTCATTGAAGAATAATGGGTATTGAGAAGAGAGAGAGAGATTAAAAAAAGAGAGGATTTTGAGATTTTTCTTGTTTTCTGAAAATATTCTTGAGTAAAGGTTAGACTGTTTGTTGTTGAAGAAATGGGGTAGTAGGTGCGCACACGCGCCGAAAGTAGAGCTTGATGTGCGCATGTAACGTCAGTTCCTACTGGCTAAGGAGATTGGACTGTTGTTGTTTGAAGTGGGTTCGCTTTCCTTGCTTCAAACTTAAACACTCTTCGTGTTGTTGAGACTTCACAAAGTCGCGTGAAGTTCAGGCTATCCTTCCGGGAAATTTACTTGTTTACATTCCCTTCCAGCCAGCCTCCCTTGTCTTTCCAAAGTCAATCTTCTGTAGAGTTTTGTTCTGTTATTTTTTTTTTTAATTACCATTACTACTTATCATTTTATCATTTGCTACTATTTCTATTTTTTTTTTTATGTATCCATTTTAATAAGATAGTAAAATTTTTAAATTTTATAAGAAAATTAAAAAAATTGATATATATTTTAATTTTTAATTTTTTAGTATATTTTTAAAATATGTATTATCATATTATTTTTTAAAAATATAAAAATTTTACTTACAAAGTATGAGATGATTTTTGTTTTAATAAGAGTATTTAGTAGTTCTTTTTTATATTTAATATTATCAAATTTTAAAATAATTATTTAAATTTAAAATTTTAACATTTTGTTAATATGTCACGCTGCTATTGATTACTATTTCTTTCGTTTATTTCCTTAAAATGCTAGATCTACCGCATCTTTTTAGTAGTATTATATTTGTAAGACTATTAATGGCAATTTAATTTAGTCATAAAGCCTCGAAATTTGGTGCGTTCAATTAATTATGTTCTAAGATGGTTCATATCGCCAAAACCCTAAAGAAATGTTAATATAAAAATAAGAAAATCGAAAAAAAAAAATTATTTTATTTTTATTTTGTCTAATCTTAAAAAAAATTTTGAGAATTAAAGCATAAGGGAATTTAATCCAATTACCTATATTTAAGAACAAGAGAAAAACCTCACTATAATTGTAAAGATTATAATTATAAAGATTATAAAAAATACAAAACAATCAATAAACAAATAAACACATGGAATATATTTTATGCTATAAAAATAGGAATTTTCTCCAAATTTCCTTCACAGCTCCACGAGTCTATCTCTACATTATATAAATTATAATTTTAAAGTCCTACTTTATACTTATAGGCCAATTAATTTGTCAACTAAGTAAACTTGATGAACAAGAAACATCTTAACCAATCCCACAATAGTATTGTTAAAAATATAAATTATGAGAATAAATATATATTTCATTATTATTTTTTATTTTTTATTTAAAAATAAATAAATTATTTAATATTTTATATCAAAATAAAATATATGATACTTAGATAAAAATTATAAATGACTTTAACAAAAAAAATATCAAATAATTAACTCAATTGTTTAAAACTCATATTTTTTAATAAAAAAATTTTAAATTTAAATCTTATCGATATTAACGAGAGAATGAATAATTTTTTTATCTCCAAATTTTCTCAAAGCAACCAATTAAATTAACACCTACAATCACTCACATTAAAGAGAACGCTCTTACGATTGAACCAACTATAAATTTGTTAGATACCTTTTAAAATATCTAACCTACATATATTTTTGCTAACACTCGTCTTGGGTACATAAAGGAAATTGTTTAATTTCTTAAAGAGATTTTAAACATTTTGAGACACCAGTAACGAAATCAACAACCCCTCATACACAAACCAGCTATTGCCGGCATCAATTACCAACACCACCAGAACCAAATCCAAAAAATATCCGAAGACCCGAAAATACAAAAACAGCAACACAAAGGCACAACAATAATCAATAGTTCAACAAAATTTTACAAAAAAAAGAATCGGCAAGAAAGGAAACGGCAGGTTTCGACGGTGGAAATTTTCAATTTTGGCTTTTAGATCTAAGGTTTTTTGGGCCTTTTTTTTGCAAAAAATAATGGGATAGAAAGAAATAAAAGGAGATAAAAAAATTTTTGGTGCTTTTCGGGATAATTCCTAACACCGACAATCGGTGGTCGAAGCCGGTAGACGGCGATTGATGGCTGAAATCTGGGCTAGCTTGAGTTTTGGCTGGCTCTTGGATTTTTAGAAAGAGAAGCTCTCAAAGTTGAGAGAGAGAAAATGATGAAAATAAAAAATGATGGGTTGGATTGTTGATTTGTGTTATAGTTTATTAATTGATTATTTATTAATTATAATTTACTTATATAAAATAATTATTTAATTATGATAATTTAATTATTAAGTAATAATTAATTATGTAAGTAATATTTTATCAAATAAAAAAATAACTTTTTTAAATTTAATTTTTTAAACATAATAAATTCATAAATATATATGATTTAATTTAATTGATTTATATAGTTATTTTTGATGATGTTAAATAAATTTGAAGTTTAAATTTTAATTTCAAATTTTTTTATTTTTATGATATGATTTTTTATAAAAGAAAAATTTTATTCTTAGATTGTATCTGTTTATTAAATTAATTTTAATGATGAGATTTAAATTTTAAATTTAATAATTTTTTTTATTTTTAGATTTTTTTGTAAAAAAATTAAAATAAAAATCTCGATTACTTTTTTTTTTTCAGAAAAAAGTGTTTTTGGGGTTTTAATTTTTATTACAATTACAAAGACAAAAAACAATGGAGAAATAGAGAAGGAAATATAAGGAGCAATCATGAAAGAGCAGACAAAAGAAAAGAGGAGAGCGTTACTAGGCCTTTGCCTGATCGACTGACACATTTCCTCTTTGTACCCTAAACTCCTCTGTTCCGTCTTCTTCTTCTTCAAATTTCTTCCTTGCTTTTCACCTTCCTGATCTTATCGAACTTTTCTTCTTTATCTCTCTTTTTATCTTAGCTACAAGATAAAGAGGTATGGCGGATTCTTATTGGAGGTATAGCGACTCTCGCCAACCTCAGCCCTCCTCCATCCCTCCTCTTGTCGGCAAACGCCCTCGCTCCGATTACGGTAAATAAGTTTCTTCTCTCTCTTTCAATTTCACCTTTTCATTAATTTTAAGCTATACGTTTTCTGTTAATATCTGCTCAATTTAGGGTTTCTTATTTTTTTCCCACATCACAATTTTAACCTCTGTTTGGTCAAAGAGAAACCCATAGGTGAAGAAATGGAAAATCGTTTGGTGCTGATATGCGTTTATGTTGTTCAAAGCTAAAAATTTGATTTTTTTTTTCTTCATCAACTTTTAATGGATAGCTGAATTCAAATTTCCTTAGTTGAAGTGATTCCGGGTGTTAATGTCAATGTTTGCTGTTTAATTGATATTTGCAAGATGGGTAATTGCTTGCTTAAAATAACTGAAAATTAGCGTAATTCGCTTGCTGTTTCGTGATTGCATTTGCATTAAGTTCATTTTTGGCATGGAAGATTGGGCATAATTATGGATATAGAAGCTAAAAGGTCTTTTGGTTTCTAATTCAATTAAGCAGTGAGCTGAAAAGCTTAATTATTTGTGATATCTGTCATGAGAATAGAGGAATGTCGGAAACTTTGGAAAGGCACTGGTTGGTCAAATGACTTTGATTGTGCATGTCGTTTCATTGAGTCATGTGTTGGCCCGTCTTGATTACTTTTGGTCATCTCCGTTGTCGGTACTATGGTAAAAGAACCAGCTTTGGAAGTCATTACTTATCCGGCTGTCAGATGCTTCTCCCTTGTCGGTTCTGATATTGAATGTCAAGCATGTGGCTTTGTATGGTTAAGAATTTATGTGAGATACATCCTTAACCAGTTTCCTTTCTGAACTTGTTAATCATTTTCTTGCACCATTACGTGGCAAGAATCGATATTTACAATTAATCAGAAAGAGGAAAGATTTAATACTGAAACTATTTGGTGATTATGTTGCTTAATCGGTATGCTTCATACTTATATCATTCTTGTTGGCAATTCTAGCAACCTTGTCATTCCTTTTTGTTTCTTGGAACCCTTTTTAGCGGATTCACTAGTTTATTCTAATTGTAACTGTCAAAAGTTTGAGGAGATCAGCACTCTGGGTTTAGTGATGAAGAGAACTTGCGTTCACATATTCATAGCTTTATATGTAGCACTTTGATGTTCCTCATGTCTTAATGTGCTTTTCCCTTTAGAATCATCCATCTTACCCCTTCTTCTTTACTTGATGGTTGCCTGCTGATTGCTGGTGTGATTATTCTTGTAGATGTTTCTGGTGGCCATGAGCTTTCTAGTTATTATTCCCGGGAGGATGATAGGGGAGCAATGCGGGCAATCAGAGATAGTGACTCCATTGGAGCATCTTATGATCGTTACCTTCGCAGCACGGTATTAAACTAGTTTTTTTTTTCATGCTTAAGGTCCAAAGTTTTCATTCTCTCCATGATTATATTAGTAAAGCTAATGAATAAAAGCAACCTTCCAGCAACTGTCATCATATAGTGGGAGTCAATCTGCTAGACCAATGAGTGGAGGAATGCCTGGCCGTTCTGTTGACGATCCCCGCATGGTGGCTATTGGCAGTGTTGATCATGGACAAACAATAAAAGATAGGACCTTAGGATTTGGCGGTGGAAGGCCTGAGCCTCCCCTTCCTCCTGATGCATCCAGCACATTGTTTGTGGAGGGTTTGCCTTCTGACTGTACACGCCGAGAAGTTTCTCGTATCCTTTCATTTGTTGTAATTTTACTTTGGCATTTTTTTTTCAATTTTCCCATTTAGTTTTTATGCCTTCACCTCAGTTGACAGATATTTTTCGCCCATTTGTTGGGTACAAGGAAGTGAGACTTGTAAGCAAGGAATCAAGACATGTAAGTTTATTTATTTATTTATTTTTTGTTTTGACTGCAGAGTAAATATCAAGTACATTGATAATAATTCATGATTTGTGCAGCATGGAGGAGATCCACTGATACTTTGTTTTGTTGATTTTGTAAGCCCTGCTCATGCCGCTACTGCCATGGATGCATTGCAAGGTTAGCTTGACAAGGGTTTTTCAGTCTCGTGTAATTTGCCTAGCAAATTGGTTATATTTCATGGCTGTTGTTTTTTATGACATAAAGAAAGGTACTGACACTCCAAAACACCCATGCAAGTACTAGTGAAAAATAGAATAGGGGCAAGCAGGCAAATGCCACCTTCCAATAATACCCTGTTTTATTCCGCCTCCTTCTGTCTTTTTCCTTTTTCCATTTTCCTCCAAGTGGGGCTTTAGAGAAAGATTCAATTCTTGCGGGGGGTGATGGGGATAAGAATTGAGAAGATTTTACCAAGTTTCCTTTTCTAAGGAATGGCTGCTTGACCACTTGAGGATTTAATTGGATCAGTTATGCCCATTCTGCCTACTGGTTTATGTCTGCTTGTTTCATTTGCATAGAAAGTCACAATCCTAGGAAAAGGTTCAAAATATAAAATCAACAACATACATGCTATGAAGGGTAGAGTTAAGCAAAAAATCTCATTCATCATTATTCTATAACAAATCTTTGGTTTCCTTCTTTCATTCATTTTTTTGGGAGGGCGGTTGGGGTTTTTCTGTCTCTGGACAAACTCAAAAGGTACAACCTATGAATTTATACCCTTTGAGCTTTTTATGGTTATTTAATTTGTTTAATTCCAAAATTTTCTCATAAGTCATAACTCGTTAAAATGTAAGTTTGATGGCCTGCGATTTCGAGGACATATTTCAAAAAACACTTTATATCAGCAATTAAAGAGGAGAACAGGATAGTCAATGCGTTCACGTTCTACTCTGCCCATGTGCTTATGGATGTTTTGGAGGGATCTTTCAGTTCATTTCGCATTGATATTGAATTTCTTCACTTTATGTGATACTGGAAAATACACTGCTAGAAATTTGCAAGCAAATTGAGTAGACTTGCCTCCTGCGTTGGTTAGATCCTCCTAAATTCTGCACCTTACTTAGACTTTGTGCTTCATCAGTCTAAAAGCTTAACTGTTCCTTAAGACCGGCCGCTTGACTAACTGGGACCCTAACTAACAATCTTTCTTGTAAGCTTTACCCTGTGCGGTCTTGCTAATAATGCGGTTAATATATTCATTTGTTGTGGGCCTCTTCTCACCTTTTCCTATTTCCCTTGCCATGTTGAGACCACATTATAAAATTAAGTGGGAAAAAAACAGTTTGAGGCATAATATTTTCAGTTTTGCCATATCTATTTTAGGTAGAAAATAAAGCCCTGGTTGTTAGCCTTCTGAAAGCTGGATGTCTTTCTCGAGTCTTATTCCATTGTTGCCATTCATTGATATGGGAAATATTTGCTGGATCCATGTATGGTAGTTAGGATTCTGAGAAAGTAAACGTTTGTCCGATGAAATTTGTACTAGAGGTAATGGCTCACGTCATATCGCATGTGAATCGTGAAACCCTATTCGCTCGTTCAAAGTGCGGTAAGTGTACAGTATAAATAGTTAAGCTCGATTTTGCAGGTTATAAATTCGATGAAGATGACCGAGACTCGGTCAAATTAAGGTTGCAATTTGCTCGCTACCCTGGTGCAAGGTCAGGTGGCGGGCATCGTGGCAAGCGTTGAATTGTGCGATTCGCAGGTGATTGATGCTTACTTTATCCGCTCGACCTTTTATTATTCATGGCCGTTGGGTGTTGTAAGAAACTTCATTATAAAACAATTAATGACGCTTAATCATGGAACGACACTTCTCTGTAGGATTTGCGCGAATTTGGGAGGTTATGATAATGAGGGATGGTACGACAGCCTTGTGGTTTCGAGAATTACACCAGTCTCTGAGTATTCACTTTCCTTAGGATGAACTTGAATTGTGTAGTTTTGGATAATTCCGGGGCATTCGCTAGAGATTTGAGAGTGTACTGTATTTGGTTTTAATTATTTGGAATATCTTCGTATGCATTTCACCTAATGCTTCTAAACTTATCTATATTTGCAATTAGGAGTCATCTTTTGGAAATATTTGATTAACAATGGACATGCAGTGAAATAGGTGTCATACATAAAGGTGCTATTATTCATGTGTGTTCATTTTTCTCAAAATTTTTCTGCAGTTTGGTTCCCATCTCTCCTTGTATGAAGTTTGAAAAAAAAATTAAAGAATAAAATAAAGAAAATAAAATGAGAACCTTTTCTGCCTCTGATTTATGAAGAACAATCTTCTTAACAAGGGATTGTGTTTTCCCATTTATATTTGGGAAGGGAGACGGCAAGCATTTGCCTTTGCCACCCATAAAAAATTTGATCGTAGCCCTTTCCTGTAGGCTGTAGTTAGTAACTCAAGAAAAGCCTTAACACATTGCGATTCAGAGTTTTGACTGTAAATTTCAGCATGGACTTTGTCATTAAGTTCTTTGTCCATTTTCAAGCTTGGCATGGGTCTAGCAGTTATTATTGATGTGATAATTATTATTTTTAGATTGCCAGATGAAGCTGTTTAGCTGTTTTGAATAAATATGGTACTATATTCTTCTCTTTTGAAGATTCAGTTTATGGATACTTTATCTATACAGAAATTAGTACTATTTTTAGTTGTCAATGTATTTTTATGACAACATATGTGGGTGTTAGGCCTGTGAACAATCATTAACTACATTATCCTTCTTTGTAACCCGTTGCCTCCTGAAGCAAATATTCTTCTCCTTGATGGGGTTGGGTGGCTTATATGACTTAGCCATGCTTACAAAGGAGAGGCATTGATGGTGTCTGAATTCAGCTAGTATAACAACTCAAGTTCTCCTGCTTTTAGACCACCCACTGTTAATGTCGCCTTCTTAGTTTCAGCTACACAGGATTCACGTTCTTTAAAGAGTGACAAGATGGAATGCAGGAGATTGTGTAGAGAAAAGGGGAGAATAACGAGGTGAAGTGGTATACAAATTTAATGCACTCACACTAACTGATGGTTTGACCCGTGATCTTTGCATGTGATATTTTATGGGTCTTTCACTAGTGTTGCTGGTATGATCTACTGAACTGAAATTGGTGAGAATTTGAACTTGGTCACACAAATGTTAGTTCATGACAATACTTTAAAAATGCTTTCGGAGTGGAATGCCCTCTTTACATCTTGAATCACGTAAGAGGACTCCAACATGCCATGATTGTGGCTCTTCTTTGACTAGAATTTTTTGTTTCTTCAAGGGTTCCTTGTCAGTTGGGGACATTACTTTGCGATTTTTTCTATCAAACAGTCTTGGGAGATCTGCAGCTACCCATATCTAAACTTTCATAGAAAAGTAGCATTTATAAGGCATATTATAGCTTCTGGAAACATAAAACCGAGTAGTTTCTTAGTTGCCTCCAGCCTAGCTCTGGCAAAGAGCAACCCCTAAACGCTGCTGTAATTTTCATTGAAGTTGAATCTAGATTGTGTTAGTGGTTTATAAAGACTTTTAGAGATCGTTAAAGTCGTAATGTCATTAATTGGTAACATGTGATTGCGAAGACTAACATGCAACTTGCCATTGGATTGATAAACTCAAAAGTCAAAAAGATGTGATGCATGTTAGGACAAGGATTATCAAGCTAACAAAGTATTACTTCATATCACAAGTATGTTGATCAGATTCTAGAAATTACGTATTCAAAAAGATTTAGACGTTCAATGTTTTTGTGACTTAATTAGACATACTAGTTAAGGGGATTAAGGATAGATTAAAAATTTTTAAAAATTATTAATGGCAAAAAAAATAGAATTAATTATTGGAGGGACCAATAATTTTGAATTTTTTTTATCACATGTAATTTTGAACGATTACAATTGTAATTTTAGTCATTTTATTGATATTAATGAGAAAAACCGTAGAAAGGATGTTACTTTAATCGTAAAATTATATAGTTGTATTCTTGATTTTAATTGATACCCTCATTAAGATCATACGTTTTAACTTTTTTTTAATGTTTTTTCAGTTATAAATCACAGAGCTATGGTTATATTTTGTACTCTTTTCTTATATATGGGTCTTATTTTTACTAAAAATTAATGTTATGAATAATTTTTAAATTTAAAATTTTGTATTTGAAATTTATTAATTAATATTGTATTTACTTTTAATGTGGTGATAATTTTAAATGATAATATATTACGAATAAATAGTTATTTAAGTATTATATTAATTAATTATAATTTAATATCATATTAAAAAATTTTAAATTTAAATATCATATTAAATTTTTTATTATAATTTAATAATTATTCCTTGTACTAACTTAATATTTGAGAGAGGGGGTAACATAGTACTGATGAGTGCCTGATGTCATTTTGGCCATGATACTCGTGCATGCAATGACGGACGAAATTACCAAAAAAAAAAAAGGGCAAGAAATTCCAATTTGCAATAATGTGAAGTTAGTGTGGAAAATTAAGCGGAAAGGAAAGCTGTCAGCAACAACTGGGAAGTCTTTTTCCTTTGGTATTGCTTCTAGACACGGACGCAAATTTCATCTAAATTCCACGGAATTTGATTTTTTATTTATAGAGATGACAATAAATTTTAAATTTTAAAGATAAAATGAGAATAGGTGTGATTTTAATTTTTTTTATTAAGAAAGCGACGAAAATTAATAATAAAGCAGGTTAATAGTACTCATAATCCTTAAATTTTAATTTTAATTTTATTTTGATTTCTGAATCTAAAAAAAAATTTAATCAAAAATTTAATTATTTATAATTATTTTATTTTAATTTTTTCGTTTATAAAATTATTTAAATTGACAGCAAATGCAAATTAATATCACGTGATGACATCAAATGATAACGTCAACTAACATCTTATATAATATATGAGAAATTAAAATAATTTTTTTTAAAATTTAAAGATAAAAGATGAAATTATTTCAAAATTTTATATATTTTATATATGTCTTATAAAAATATTAAATTTAAAATTATATTTACATATTTTTTGTTATAAGTATAACTTATTACATAGATTTTTATTTTAAATACAAAATAGACATTCAAAACTTAAAATTAATTTCAAATTTCCAAATTCCTGTTTTTTTAAATTTAATATATATATTTTAAAAATTATTATAAATATTATTTTTACTCATAAATCATAATAAAGCATATTATTTTTCTACCCAAAAATTTTATTTTTTAAAATATTAAATATATTTTATTTTTCTTTTTTAAATATATTTTATGAAATATGTTTTATAAAAAAGAAAAAAAAACAAAAATGCTTTAAATTATATTTTTTATATGAATATAAAATTTTTATATTTTTAATATATTAATAAAATCTATTTTTGAAAATGATCTAAAAATTGTTACATAATATTTTAACATGATATAGAGTTTTTATTTAATTTCTTAAACTGATATAAAAATTTTTACTTAATTTTTTAAAATGATATATAATTTTAACAAAATTATTTTGAAATTTTCAACTTAATTTTAATTTATATATTTTCTTTTAAAAATATTATTTTATTGATAAATCATGTCATAATAAAAATTAAAAATTATTTAAATTATAATATTTTATAAATATATTTGAAAAATATATAAATTAAATTTTTCTTGAATTATTTTTATCTTTTTCTTTATTTATTTATTATAAAATATATTTGAAAAAGGAAAATAAAATATATTTATGGATGGAAAATAATATTTTTATTATAATTTATGAGTAAAATAATATTTTTAATCAAAAATAATTTTTTGTTTTTAAAAAAAGAATTTGAATTTTTAATTTAATTTTAATTTTAAAAAAACTATTTTCTATTAAAGCAAAATATTACAACAAGAAATATAAAAATATAATTTTGAATTTAATATTTTATAAAACATAAATGAAATATATAATATTTTAAGATTATTTTGTTATTGTTTCTTAAACTTCTAGAGAATTTTATTTTGATCCCTCATTTATTAATAATTTTTTTAATAATTTTTTTTAATCGAGATCCCCCTTTCTTTCCCTTTTAGTATAGATTTTTTTTTTTAATAAATGAAAGACTAAATGCTGTTTAATGGTCATTAAACTATTATGAAGTGAAGCATAAAAATTAGTTTAATGAAATTTTTTTCATTAATATTATTGATTTCCTTTTAAAATTTATTAATTAATAACTTGGAATACTCATTTATAAATAAACAAATAAATAAATCTTCGTCCAAAAGAATAGTGACCTATTTGGCAAGTAGTATCAAATATCAATCTCATTGAAAAGTAATATTTTGGTCATTAATTGGATCAGATTCTGAGAGATTCTCTTCCTAGTTATTTTAATCTTATATTTAAAAGAAAAAAAAATTTCTTTTCAATCTTTATCATGCCAATCATCCCGGAATCTCAGGGCTCATGTTGCCGTAACCCAGAAAAAGGGTCATGTAAACCACTATCATTGTAGCTGACTTACCACCAATGGCCAATGCCACAAATTCTTCATAATAGATAGGATTTGTTCCGAAAAGAAAACCCTTTCGGAAAAAAGCCAAACCAACAGCTTTGTGAAGCAAATTATACCCAACTACATCACTGTACCTAGTCTTTTATTCCTTTTTAGATTCACATTTTGTGTTGCTTCGACCATTCCAAGGCTGCCATATGAAACTTTAGGTTACACACATTGTCTTATTTCAGAATTAAAACTCTTGCTTTCTTGCTATATATATTTACTGAAATTTATCAATTACCAACCGCAACCTTCTCTCCTTTGCTGTTTATTTCTTCTATGATTAAAAGTTTCATGTGTCTTCTCTGATATCTGGTTTGTTTATACGTGTTCTTGCTTTCGATATTGCATCTAGTATCACTTTGTCATTATAAAGAATGGGGGATATATCTGAGATGGAGGCCATGGAGTTCGAGGTGGTTGAAGAATGCCCTGTCAAACAAGTTGAATTAACAGTGCCTAAAACTGATGATCCAACCTTGCCTGCTGTCACCTTCAGGATGTGGGTTTTGGGTCTCGGTGCATGTGTTGTTCTGTCATTTGTTAACCAGTTCTTTTGGTATAGAAAGATGCCATTGAGTATTACCTCAATTTCTGCCATGATTGCTGTCGTACCACTTGGCCATCTCATGGCCAGAACGCTGCCTTCTCGCGTGTTCTTGAAGAATACCAGATGGGAGTTCACTCTGAACCCTGGACCATTCAATATGAAGGAGCATGTTCTGATAACTATATTTGCCAACTCTGGCGCTGGAACCGTTTATGCCACTCATATTTTGAGTGCGGTTAAGCTCTACTACAAGAGGGAGCTTACGTTTCTCCCAGCCCTCCTTGTTATGATGACAACACAGGTTTTCTTTTTTCCTCTTGTGCACGTGCTTTATCTTTTTGGCTTCTGCTCAGAAGTCAGCATACCTAATCCTCTTATGATTAATTATTGTATATATTCATATAGTAAAGTTTTTATCAGGCTATTTCCTTCAAATAAGGAATGCATTGCTGCACTTGCATACTTTTTTTCCTGAATTTTTTTTTGGGTGAATTTTTTAAAGGAAATCCTGTATGAAAAAAATAGCACCAATTCTAGAATCTGAAGAATCATTTGACAATTTACTGTTCCGAAGGATTTGTTTCTGGACGAAGTTCTGAATTGATAAACGATTTTGTTACTCTTAAAAATTGCTTTAATTAGCTTTACATACCATAATCTTTCATGAAAATTTCATGAAAATTTTTGGAATGGAGAATATCTTGTATTATTTCACTAACCTTAAATTTAATAATAAATAGTATTTTGCTTCTTTTCTTTCCCTAAGTTGTTTTGGTCAATGTTTCGTAACTTTCCAAAGTCCAAACAAGGAAATTTTCTGCAGTTTAAATGGTTGTTCAGCAAGTACTTGTGACTTATATTGCATCTAACGTGATGAAGTTGCTCTTCTTGTTTGATTATAGATTTTGGGGTTTGGTTGGGCTGGGATTTTCCGGAAATTTCTGGTTGAGCCAGGGGAAATGTGGTGGCCAAGTAACCTGGTCATGGTCTCCTTGTTCAGGTATTCATTTTCATGCAATATGCATCTATAGGACAAAATTTACATGAAATTTTTTACATAAAAGTTTTTAGGTGAAGTTTTGTAAATTTTTAAAAAAATAATTTAATAAAAAATATAAACTGATAGATTGATAGAGTTTAATGTAAAAATTAATATAATATATAAAAAATTATTAAAAATATTGCTTATAATTTAAATTTGATTATATTTATTCACCGGTAAAAACTCTATCAATATTTTTACTAAAAATATTTATCAAAAAGTAAATATCAAAATTTATTAAAATTTTTTAAAATTCTACACATTTAATTTATGAAAGAGATCTTTTAATTTATCATTTTGATTTTTAATTTTAATTTTTATTTAATTATTTTAAATAAAAAATTTCACAAAATTCGCTTACAACTTTTCATGTAAGTCTTTCCCGCATCTACCCGCCAATGACTACATATTTAGCCTATATATCCTTATCACGGAGCAACCATTATATCTGCAGGGCCCTACATGAGAAGGAAAAAAGACCAAAAGGTGGAACTACTCTTAACCAATTCTTCCTGCTAGTCTTGATCAGCAGCTTTGCATACTATGTCCTTCCAGGCTATCTTTTCAGTACATTGACATCTTTCTCTTGGGTTTGCTGGTTGGCTCCTAAGTCCATTTCGGTTCAACAACTGGGCTCAGGCTTGAATGGCCTTGGAATTGGTTCCTTTGGCATTGATTGGGCTACGATTTCCTCATACCTGGGAAGTCCACTTGCTAGTCCGTGGTTTGCCACTGCCAATATTGCTGTTGGTTTCTTCCTTGTAATGTATGTCATGACACCGCTCACATATTGGTTTGATGTCTACAAAGCCAAAACCTTCCCCATTTATTCGAGTCAACTTTTCAAGTCAAATGGTGAATCATATGACATTTTGAGCATCGTTGACCCCATGTTTCATCTAGACAAGAAGGTTTATGAGCATAATGGGAGAGTACATCTTAGTACTATCTTTGCTATGACTTATGGCATTGGTTTTGCTACACTTACTGCTATGGTTGTCCATGTACTACTATTTGATGGAAGGTAAACCCTACTAACCAAGTAATATAACTATGAAACTTTTGGTGGCCAGTAGCCTTGAAGAAAAAACTGCATGTCAAAGATAAACTTGAAATGGCGCAAAAAGGTTATGTTTCTTATAAATATTATAAATCTTAACTTTCTCATTTTACAACTACATCCAGAGACCTCTGGAGGCAAACTAAAAGTGCTTTTAAAGGGAATAAGAAGATCGATATTCACACAAAGCTTATGAAGAAGTACAAATTGGTTCCCACTTGGTGGTTTGTTGTCATCCTTGTGTTGAATATTGCTCTTGTTCTATTCACTTGTGAGTACTATAATGAGTCACTTCAATTGCCTTGGTGGGGTGTATTGTTAGCTTGTGCCATTGCTCTTTTTTTCACCCTCCCAATTGGTATTATTGCTGCTACCACAAATCAGGTAAAAGAAAGTTTTCAATTGTAATTTGTGTGTTAGACTAGGGCAACTCTATAAAGCTATTTGTCTGCATTAATCTTTTATTTCTATGGTTCGTAAAATTGATTCTTTTGTGTTTTGTACATCTCTAGGCACCAGGTTTGAACATTATTACCGAATATGTGATAGGATATATGTACCCAGAGCGCCCTGTTGCTAATATGTGCTTCAAGGTGTATGGATACATCAGCATGACTCAAGCTCTAACCTTTATTTCAGACTTCAAGCTTGGTCACTACATGAAGATTCCACCTCGATCAATGTTCATGGCACAGGTCAGTTCTCTGTTTGCAATCCCAAAAATCATGGCTCGTTTGAAACGGTAGAATGTAAATCTATAATGTCGAGATCTAACAAGTTGGCATTGCAGGTGGTGGGAACCCTTGTGGCGGTTTTCGTGTACACTGTAACTGCATGGTGGCTTATGGAAGAGATTCCCCATCTTTGTGACACCTCCTTGTTGCCACCTGACAGTCCGTGGACTTGCCCAATGGACCGTGTGTTCTTTGATGCGTCCGTTATATGGGGGCTTGTTGGACCCCTTAGAATATTTGGAGTGGAGGGTGAATATGGGAATGTCAATTGGTTCTTTCTTGGGGGAGCTGTAGCTCCTTTCCTAGTATGGCTGGCGCACAAGGCATTTCCAAATAAAGAATGGATTCGTCTCATACACATGCCTGTCCTTATAGGCGCAACATCCATGATGCCTCCAGCCAGCGCGGTAAACTTCACTAGTTGGCTTATTGTTGGCTTCCTTTCTGGATTTGTTGTTTTCAAATACCGACCAGAATGGTGGAAGCGCTACAATTATGTCCTCTCGGGTGGTCTTGATGCTGGGACTGCCTTTATGACGGTGTTGTTGTTTCTTACACTGCAATCAAAGATTATTGATCTCCAATGGTGGGGAAACAATGGAGAAGGTTGTCCTCTAGCTGCTTGTCCAACCGCAAAAGGGGTTATGGCTGACGGCTGCCCTGTTACCTAATATTCGTGTTAGAACTGATCTACCTCCCTGTTATCTATCTCCTGTAAATAGTTGTTTTCCACTTTTTGCTTCTGGGATTCTTTTGATAAGTTACCTTTGTTTTAAGTACGGCTACCATGTTACCTAATGTTTGTGTTAGAATTGATCTATCTCACTCTTTATCTATCTCCTGAAAATAATTGTTTTCCAGCTTTTGCTTCTGGGATTTTTTGATAAGTTACCTTTGTTTTAAGTATAATTTATTTAGCCAAAGCAAAGATTTGGCGACAAAGCTGCATTTTGTTTTGTCAAAGAAGTATCAGAAACAAGTAATTGTACAACACTGGAATAACGCCAGCTTCAGCTACTTTTCTCTGCCATTCCCTATTTGTTGAAAGTTGAAACAGTGAAACGACAAAGGGCTCGAACAGCATTCTCTGTTACGTGCTTCTTATGCAAGGCATTTCTATTTCCATCAGTCATGGAAGCAAACATTATATCCAGTGCCTCAGAATCTAGAAGCCACTGAGTTATCTGTATGTCATTGGGAAGATTGGAGATGATACCGATAGCAGCAGCGGCCTCTTCTTCATCACTTGAAGTTTTTATAATCCTGAGCAATGTATCAATACATCTCTGACCAACATGCTTCTGAAAAATGTTGCCATCACCATCTATTGTCAAGCAACAGAATAGCTTCACCGCACTTGCTCTCACCACTTGGCTGTTTGCCTCACATAATTGAATCAATACTTGGACAGCAGAGATTCCAGCAATGAGATTTGCTCATGATCAGCTTCTGGGGTATTAGTTGATTTGGCAAGGTGCATAATTACAACTGCAACCTGTTCACGCAAGCTTGGGGATGACAAGCTATGATGATACAGAATTTCAAATAATGGTCCAAGTGCACCTTCTTTAATCATCTGCAGCCCTGGCCACTTTGGGATAAGTTTGACGCTAACTGAGATAGATTTGGGCTCAACAATATCAATCAATCAGGAAGTCGAACAGGAGAAATAAAACCAACTATTAATATAGATAATATTTTTAAAAGAAAATCAAAATATCTCCAGTCAATCAGCAATTTCTAACTAACAATTTGTATATTCTTATTGAATAAAATATTAATTTATATATTTATATAATATTTTTTATAAAAATTATGAAATACATTTTTTAAATTTATTTATAATTTTTATTAAAATTTCAAATCATATTATTTTGTATTTTTTAATTATATCATTTTCATTATATCATATTTTAAATTACTTGATCTCAGTATTTAATTAACGGCAATATGAAATTCAGTTAAAAGCAGTCATTTTCATACATTAGCAACCAGCTGAAAAACATACAAAAAAACAAAAAAAAAATTTCATTTTCTTCTCCTCTTGAGGTTTTTTTTTTTTTCTTAAATCAAACAAAATACAACAACCAAAACAACCCTTTGTCACGTCATTAAGATTAGTTGTCATGTGAACACATAGCAGTTATCAAAGAAACAGAGGAAGAAGCGGCAACTAACAGGGATATAGAAATTCAAAGAATCTTTTTTGTTCACAAGGTTTTCGCGAGAAACCACTTGAATTTTCCTGGAAAATAATAGCAGAGAGAAAAACGTGGCTTTGGAGAGATTCTCTTTGGAAATAATCTTTCTTCTGTAATTTGTTCCATGTTTAGACAGTTTTGCATACAATTTTTTCCATCATGTCTCAGTCTCATATTCAGACCAATGTTTTTTGGCTTTAAAAATCTCGATCGTTGACAAAGTCAACCGTGTTATTTCTTGGTGATCTGATGCGACACGGTCTACGACAGGATAATAGTTAAGAGAACCCGATGTTGGCACGTCACCGTGAAGACAATAAAATTCATCTTAATGGACGCTTGGCGAAGTAAAAATGGCGGTCGTAAGAATTGGGTGTTTCGTAGGAGTATGGGGTTCTCTTGATTGCCTCGAATTCAAATTCGTCGGAAGATCGTAAAAAATAATTTTTTATAAATTTATTAAGTTTAACGTAAATAACTTTATTTCAATTATGTTAAAAGAATATATTAAACGAAATTTAAAAACTCTTACCGTTCAAAAAAAAAAAAGTTTTGGATTGATTGGATTCTTTGTGCTCCAAATATTATTATCAAGGGTTAATAAAATTTGTACTTTCTAAAATTTAAGTAAATTTCATTTTGGTCTTTAATTTTAAAAGGTTTTAATTGAATTTTTAAATTTTCAAAATTATCTTATTTTAGTTCTTTTATCTATAAAATTGTTATTATGTAGATGGTATTAGCATTTTACGTGACATATAAAGAGATTAAAATAAAATTTTACTCAAATTTAAAAATTAAGATGATATTATCTGAGTTTTTTTTATATTTTAGATATAGTTTATAAAATAATAAATTTAAATAATATTCTTACGTTTCTATTGTAGTATAATTTATTAGTTAAATAATTATTTTAATAATTAAAATTAAGTTAAATTTTTGAAAATTCTTTTTTTCTTAGTTTCATATCATTTTAAAACATTAAGCAGTTTAAAAATTAAATAAACATTTTTTTCTATTGAAAAACTTTATTCTGAATGTATTATTTATTAAAATTTTGTATCTATATCTATATATAAAACTAATCCCTTCAAAATTAAACTAATCAATTTGTTGCCAAATCGGCATTTCCATTGTTCATCCAAATCATCAAATAATTGCCATATCAACCCCACAGCTCTTGACATGTGTCATTTTTCAACTGAATTCACTTGCTTTTTACAACTCGCTGCCACCATCAGCGACCACCTAACCCATACCACCACTTTTGCATACCTAAACCCATCACTGATCACAACCCAGATCTTGCCAAAAATTCATCATACTACTGTAATTAAAAACTAAAATATCACAAAAAATTCTACTAATTATTTTTTTATAAAACCTAAAAAAGACTACAAAAAACAACAAATCCACATTAAATAATAATCAATAACCATAATCCAAAATTAAAATGGAGTTTTGAAACCCCTTATAACAAATCCATATTGATAAAAAAAAAAAATTGAAATTACAAATTATTGAAAAATGTAAAATATGAAAAATATGAAAAAAAAAAAATCCACAAACACATACTGAATCCATAAGTAAAAATCAAATTCTAAAACATGCACCTAAGAATCTATAAGAAAAGTCGTGTGTTTAAAATTATGAAAAATACATTAAATTTTTCAAAAGCTTCGACAATTCCAAATTTTCCTTTTAAATTCCTGAATAATTTTTTTTTTAAATCATAACCAACATATGATGTAACAAAAAGATATACACAAAAATTTTAACAATTCAAAAGGATTATTTTTAAAAATATCTTTTGATCTTAAACATTTTTCTTAAAATTCATTTTAGATCTCATCCAAAGTAAAATAATTTGAGAGTACATAAAGGGTATTTTAATTGATGAAAAAAATTTTGAAAAAAAAAAAGAGAGGAATACAATATGAAAAAGTGTGAAAAAGAATTTTAATGAGATAAAAGAGAGGATGACAAAATGAAAAAAAAAAAAAAAAACTAAAAGCGGCTGTTGAAAGCAAAAAAATAATAAAAAAAAGAGAAATAGAAAGTTAGAGTTTTAATTTCTAAGTTAAGAAAAGATGTGGTGTGAAAAATAAATGAAAGAAGGAATTGGGATTGATTGTTTGAGGATGAGCCCAATAAGTTTGGCCTAATTTATTATTATTAATATTGGTATTTTTTAAGAAGTAATTTTTAAATAAGGAATGTTTAAAAAGTTTCAACAAAATTCTTAATTACAAGGATTAGTTTTCAAAGAATCTTGATAAAAAATGAAAATATACAATAAAATATAAGGAATTTCTACAAAAGTAAAATTGAAACTGTGCTATAATTAAATAATAAATAAAATAATTAATTAATTTTTTATTAAATTACAAAAGATGAACCAAAAAAAATTGCTATTATTGCAATTACTACAATAGTATTTAAGGTCTATTTGAATAGATAATGAGATTAATTTTAACGAAATTAAAAATAATGATAGAAGTGAGATTAATTACTGTTAAAATAAAATTAAAATTAATGGTGAAATACATATTTAAATGCAAAAGCAATAATAGCGGTGAGATCAAATGTAGTTAGAATAAAAATGATATTTAAGGATATTAAATTAAAAATTATATATAATAAAAAATTAAATGATTTAGCATTTATAAAATTTATTTATTATATAAAATTTATAAATAAATAATATATATTTTATTTAAAATTTTTATTAATATATTATATAATAACTTTTTTTATTATATTCAATTAATAAAATTATTTCATAATAATCAAAATAAAAAAATATATGTTTGAAAGGCATTTTGACATATAATGATAAATTCAGAGGACAAAAATAAAAAATAAAAAATAAAAAAAAAATCGGCCGGTCACCAACTTAACTAAAAGTGACCAGTTGATGACCTGTGTTTATTCAACTCCATTGAAACACCATTTGGATGCAAAATTTGCAGTTAACACAATTTTTTAGAGTAATTACACTGTTACTAATGGTGCCTTGAAATCCAAACTCATCCTTAGTGGTTGGTTATACATAATAATAATCTTCAAAAAATTTGTTAAAATTTACGAGTTATACGTAATAATATTTCCAAAAATATTTTTTTGACACGTGACGAGTATTTGATAATATTTACAAATGGATATAAATTATATTTGCAAATATATTTATATTATGTTATTACAAATAATTAATTATTATATATTTAATTTTGGCAATTAACAAACTATATTTATATTTTGTATTAATATATAATCTATGTTAAAACATACAAAATAAATTTTATTTAAGTAAATTATTAAAATATTATTTAAATTAAATAAAAAAAATCCCCGACATAGCGGGGTCATCATTCTTGTTATAAATAATAAAAAAAAAACAATTAGATCAGTCTATACCGTCACTAATCAAGTAAAGAAAAGAAATAAAATTGTTGAAAATAATATTTTTTATTTTGTATAAATATAAACTTTTAATAGAAAACAGGTTCAAAAAAGATTTTTTAATAGAAAAAATATTTTTGAATAGATTAATGTTATTTAAAAAAATGAAAATATTTGCTTAATATTTTAAAAGGTTATGGATTTTTTATTTAATATTTTTAAACCAATATAAAAAAATTTATTTAACTTTAAAAATGATATGGAACTTTTAAAAAGGATTTTGAAAAGTTTTTTACTTTTTTTAATTTATTTTTATTAAAATATTAGTTTACTAATAAATCATATCATAATAAAAACAAAAAATATTTTAAACTATAATATTTTATTAAATATATTTTTAAATATAAAATATTTTTATTTAATTATTTTTTTATTTTTTCTTCTTTACAGAATATAGTTGAAATGGAAAAAAGAATCAATATTTAATATTTTTAATAGAAAATAAAATTTTTGAATAAAAAATAATACTTTTATTATAATTTATCAGTAAAATAATATTTGTAATACAAAATAGATTTTTTTAATTTGCTATTAAAACTAAAATACTATTTAACTAGTAAAGCTAAAGTATATATCACAATAAAAATATAAAAATAATATTTTAAATTTAATTTTTATAAAATATATTTGAAAAATAAAAAAAATCGAGAGAAAATTTCTTGATCCTTAAATTTTTAATGAAATTCTATTTTGATCCTTTTATTTACTACATAAAAATATTAACTGTGTGATACTAATTAATATTTATTATCAATTTAAAAAATTATATTGAGAAAAAAACAAAAAAATAATTTATATAATTAAAGATTTCATTTAAATTTTTAAAAAATTAAAAATTAAAATAAAATTTGATTCAAAATTTTAAGATTACTGATACAATTAATTTTATTATCGATAATTTAACATATTTCATTAATCATTACTCTTTTTAAAATTAAGGATCTACTATCTTTTAATTTTTTTAATAAAATCAAACTCAAATATTTCATCCATTTAGTTGAAACAATCCAACTGTATTTATTAAATATCTTTTTATAAATAAAAATAAGGGTAGACAATTCAATCCATTTTTGATAGATTTTGATCCAACATGATATTATAGGGTTAATTTTTTCTTTTTGAAAATCAGATTTTGGATCGGATCGAGTCGAATAACATTAAAGAAAAGTTGAGTTCAAGTTTTAAATAAACCCGACTTGATCCAACTCGATATTATATAAAAATAAATTTTAAATTAATTTTTTTTATTTATATATATTTATATAATTATATATTTAAATATTTATATTTAAAAATAATATTTTATATTTAAAAATAATATTTTATATTTTAAAAATAATATTTTATTAATTTCGAGTCGAATCGGATACAATTTATATAATATCAGATCAAATTCAAATTCAAATATTAAAAAAATAAAAAAATTCAAATCAAATCAAATTTAAATTTAACAAATGTAAAATCAAATCAAATTCGAGATGAATAAAAATTCATGTCGATTCGATCTGTTACCATCCCTAATAATAACTGCTTTATACAAAAGAAAAAGTATATATCCAATAAAGAATGAGCAGAAAAAATAGACTTAATGCAAAGGAAAAGTAAATAATAATGACCAGAGAACTATTAACTATATTTAATTTGCCTTAGATATTAAAGAAGGTTAAAATAAAAAATTTTATTTTATTTTATTAGAAAATCCACATAAATAAAAATTTTAACTATCTTGCAGATTTCGGTTCATCGTCTTCGTGATTTCAAAATAATATAATTTTTATTATTAGATAAGCCACATAAATCATAATCAACTCAAAATAAGTACGATTAAGATCGAAGTTGATTATTTTTTAGACGGTTGTTATATTATTGAAATTAATACTTAAAAATTATAAATTTAAAAAAATTTATGGGTATAACAATTTTTTTAATTAGATAAATAATAAGATAAAAAATTTAAAAGCAAATTAAAAAAATAAAAAATTACAACTAATTAAAATTATTAAACAGTGTTTTTAATTAGATTCGTAATTATCTTTCTTTTTTTTTTAGAAACAGCCTTAGTTAGGGTTTGGCCAGAACCTAAAAAAGAATTTTGAGGACCATAATTTTCTGGTCATATTGTTTCACTCTTCCGATTAAAGGTTTAAAAAAAAAAAAAAACCCCAAAATCACATTTAGAAAGAGGCGCAATGGGAGTGATAAAAGGAGGCAAAGTCTCAGGCACGTTGCCGAACGATGAGTCGTTCGCCGTGCACTACCCGGGCTATCCTAAGACGACCGCTCGCGCACTCCAGACTCTTGGAGGAAGCGAAGGGATTCTCAAGGCAGTTTTATATACTATTTCTTTTTCATATTTAATTTTCAATAATTTTAAGCCCTTGAAAAGAATTCGCTTTTAATTTTCATGCTTCTTCTTTTTTTTTTTTTTCCTTGTGCAAGCTTTGAAATATTTATTTATTTTGTATTATCTCGGGGATTTCGATTTTTTTTTTTTACAGGCTCGTAGTTCACAGTCGAACAAATTGGAGCTCCATTTCCGGCCCGAAGATCCGTATTCGCATCCTGCTTTTGGGGAACTTCGTCCCTGTAACAATTTGTTGCTTAAAATATCGAAAAAGAAGTGTTCTAATGGCCAAACTGCCGAAGCTTCTGGTAAATTACAAGAGTGTTCAACTTCCGGAGCAACTGATTCCGAAAATACGAAACGGCCATCTCAAGTTGAAGTGCAGATATCGGAAGAAGAACAAACTAACCTTTGTGCTGATATCGTTTCTCGAGTCTCCGAGGCTTATCATTTTGATGGTTAGAATTTGATTTTTTTTTTTTTGTTTTAAAAACAAACTAAGGCTTATTATTGCTTTGAAGTTTGACTCTTCTTTTTTGGTGAAGGAATGGCTGATTATCAACATGTTCTTGCTGTTCATGCGGATGCTGCCAGGAAAAGAAAGAGAAATTGGGTGGAAGCAGAGGAGCGGCCCTTTGGTGAGGTCTTTATGGTTATCACTTCAAAATGTAATTGAAACTCAATAAGGTTCTCATTGATAAGTATTTTTTTTTGTAATTTTTTGACACAAAAGGTGAGTTCATGGATGTGGATCAGGAGGATGTGATGATGATATTGCCCCCTCTCTTTTCACCCAAGGATATGCCGGAGAATATAGTGTAAGAAATCTGACATTGTAATTTGCTCATATCATGTAGTTTGTTTTTTTCCTTTCTTTTCTGTTTTTTGATAAAAGGGAGATTATTAGTTTAAGTTCATGATCTTAATTTTGAATAGGCATAAGTGTAAGACAAGTTGTTTTTACCATTAATAAGGTGAGGGGCATTGTTCAATGTATTGACTTACAAAGAAAAATTTTTATTTTTGTAAAAAGGTTAAAGTGAATAATTAATAGATATATTTATTTCCTAAAAAGATCATATTTCTAATAAATAGATATATTTATTTCCAGAAGATAAAGCTTTTAAACAATTTAGAACTTCATTGTGCAGATGAATATATGAAAGTAATTGACGTTTGCAGTATATGACTTATAATCCTAATGCTGATTGTAGTTAAGAAGTTAAAGGGCGAAATTGGCTTCACTTCTTTTAAGAAACCTCGAAAGAAAAATGGGAGGTGTAGTCATGTAGGAAAACTTGTCTTTGAAATGTTGTGTTTTATTTTGAGCTATCTAATTCTAGGCTATTTGGAAGTTTTGATTTGAAGTGCTATGTTGTTTGGACTAACTCTGTAAGTTCTTATCATTTCAGGTTAAGACCATCGACCATCTTAAATTCAAAAAAGAAACAAGAGGGAGTTGTTCAGCATAGTGCTGAGGTATTGAGATTGACTAAAATATTTTCTCGGTCTGTACACCATTTTCTTTCTGCAACATATTTACTAAACACAGTATACATGTACATGTCTACCAGCCCTCACAGCTAACTAATGCGGATGCACATGCTCAATCATCTACACTGCTGTGTCTTGTGTCTTTAATAATATACCATATGTATGGTTTATCCATGTGCTAGTACATTTTTAGAAACTAATTTGCTGGTATCAAAATGCTAAGTGGAAAGGGTGGCTTATCTTTAGCTGTATCATTTTCATAGGCGCATTTGTCTTACTGGGTTATTTGATCAAGAACATATAAAGTACTTGTATTTTTTTTTCTTTAAAGCTTCACACTCTTTCATGTATATACCAATTCAAAAGTTTATGATAGCTTCCCTTTCTTATTTTATGAGAACATTGACCTGTAATTTTGTTGATACTGAACTGAATATGGAACAAATGAAGGTTTGTTGTTGATCTAAGTTTGTGGTGGATTTCAATTCTTTTGTCTTTCTTTTTAATAATGCTACTTGTCAAGCTTATGATTGAGTATATAATTAAAGAAACATGAATGCATGCTTTGCAGCAGTTAATATCTTCCTCTCCTTTCAGCACGTCTTATCTTAGTGAGGATGAGAGGTGTTTGAACTGTCAATTTGATTTTCTTTCATGCAGGTTGACCTTGAGCCAGGCCTTGCAATTGATTTCAACATTAAAGATATCCTCCTGATTGCATTTTACCTTTCTGCTGGATCTAATATTTCAGTTTCCAATAAGTAGAACTTGATGGGCTTCTAGATCATATTGGCTGTATATTCTTCTGGATCTGACCTTTACTTTCTTTTCATTGAAGAAATTCTTTTGTGATGATACAGTAAGAGAGCTTTTATTCTAAATTAATGTCCTTTTGTAGTGGTTTCATGGATAAGATTTTTGCTAATATGGATGGAAATGGATTAAATAGAAAGCGTGGCCTGTTTCTGAAAATTGATGAGATTTTGCACAATTTTATAGAACCAATGAGATTAATTTCCTAGTATTATATACTTGAATTAAAAGAAAAAAAGAGATTTTAATGTGGATACTGTACAAATTTATTCTCCATCTTTCTGTTGGACTTAGCATTCTCACAGATCCCTAAGAAAGTAAATTGGGAGGAACTCATAACCCGAGGCTCAGAGCAGTGGGAGTGGCAGATGACTGTATCTAAGCTCTTTGATGAACGACCTATATGGCCCAAGGAATCTGTGACTGAGCGCTTGCTTGAAAAAGGTCTAAAATTTAGCCATTTGATGCTTAAAAGGTCTTGCCTGAAAACTTACCCTCCTATTTATTAACAATTCTTTCTTGGAACTGTTGAATTCACTTTGATGAATCTTATCTTTCTCCATCCTTTAAGGCTTCTACTTGGGGTTGCTTACTACTTTTCAAATGGGCCATTTCTGAGGTTCTGGATAAAAAAAGGATATGATCCTCGCAAAGATCCTGATTCTCGCATGTAAGACTTCTTCTGGCATTAATCTCCTTTAAACATATGTTATGCTTTAATGGCTTCCATTATGTGGTTTATAGGATGCTTACTTTTGCATTTTCATTTTACCAGATATCAGAGAACTGAATTTCGTGTACCTGAACCATTGAGGAGTTATGCAGATGCCAATGCAGCTAACAAGTAAGTTGATACCAATATATTTAGATATGGTGAGATTTGAGTATCTAACAGTTCTGTTTTTATGAAATCCTGTTCGGTATAGAATATAAGAGAATTTTATGCCGAATTTATAACACAATATACTGTAATAAGATGAAAATCTATGCTCATCAAATTTAATACTTAACACTGACATGAGTCACATGACATTACATTCCATCTGAAATACTTGTGCTTAGCTTTTACAGTTTGTTTCAAGATTATTTCTTTGAATAATTTTTTATTACACAGATTGAAGCATAAGTGGAGAGATTTATGTTCATTCCAAGTATTTCCTTACAAATGCCAGACATTTTTACAGCTATTTGAACTTGATGATGATTACATTCAACAAGAGATAAGAAAGCCTCCAAAGCTAGCAACATGCAATGTGAGTCTATTAACTTCAGTGTTATGCACAGATGTGTTGGTTAATTTATCTTTGATGTCATCCCAGGGATTTTTTTCTTCCCTTTTTCATTATCTTTTTCCCTAGGGATGAATGTCCGTAGAATGGGGGTTATAAGAGTCTTAGTTTATTTAATTTGTTTTTGGGGTGATATCCTCACGCATTTCTTGCATACAAGTCAACAAATGCTTAGTTTTGCAATTTTAGACAAAACATGTCAAAGTTTATTTGATGTCAGATACTTTGCAGTCTAAAACAGGATGGTTCTCAGAGTGTCTGCTTGATTGCCTGAGACTTCGTGTAGCAGTGAGGTTCTTGTCAGTATATCCCGAAACTGGTGCGGATAGCATACTGAAATCTTACTCTGATGAATTTGAGAAGCTAAAGAGGTCATGCATTTACAAGGATGTCTTCAACCCTCATCAAGAGGAGCACCAGCAAACTGATAAAGGTTCAAATAAACTGCCTTTTTTCTAAGTTATCGATGTCTCATCTTTTCTTAGTCTCTTAATTATCCATTAGCTTTGGGTAACGAATGCCCAAAGGGCACTCTTTAAGGTTAGTTAAGATACTGTTTGTAGTGATATTTTTGTATTAGATGCTATAGTTAAAACTTAATGTAATAATTTCGATGCATTGGGAAAAGATATTCACTTAATAGGTAATCTTAGCAAAATCCTTATTTGTTTAGTGGTTCATTTGACTGCCATAATTTCCATATTGCGGTCACTAATATTACAGATAATCTAGCATACTTAATCTAGGAAAACAATTTTGAAACTATTGTTATTGAATGTGATTTTCTTATATTTGTGTAACTCTATATTGATGACATATGCATCTTTTTTCTTGAATCTATTTATTTGCCACGATCCTCCTTTCTTGCTGCAAATTTTTGGTTTTCCATGTTACAACTAAACTTCTCCCTGGCCACCTTTCAACCAAAACTAGATTGGGATACTTCATATATCAGATTGGTTTTAATAACTGCTTTAGACTAATCATATAAGTTTCAAAATACTAGCTTAACATGTGGAGCTTATAGGGGATGAAGAGAAAGAGAGGCCGAAAAGTTCTGATAACGAGGATGATGAGATTGAAGCTGATGATGAAGAGGAGTTGGATATGTATGAGACACTTAATCTGGTAAATCATTTGGTTGTTCTTTGTTCTAGTTTTAACATTCTTGTTAACACTCAGCAGATCATGATATTACTGTATATTTGTCTTATTTCATGCTTTTTTCTCGGAGGAAAAAACCTAAAAGGAACTTTATTGATGTACTTCTTTTTTCTGTAGGGTGATGAGGATGATGAAATCCCTCTGCAATCTGATACATGTATCCTTGAGTGCTAGTCTGTGCTTTTGTTCAAAGCCTGTGTCTTTGAAATAGCCTTCAGTCAGGCTTTCAAGAATGTGTAGGAAAAGCTTCAAAGGGCATTTTCTTTCTACTAAGTTGATTTAAGTTGGTCTTAGACTGTAGGTTTAAAGATTTGCAATCATTTGTTTATTTTATACAAGTAGATTGTTTATTTTATACAAGTTAATGAAGGCTGCTGGAAAGGATAAAAACCAGTCTAGTCTACCAAAATTGATAATAAGACCTAGGAAAGAAACTTTTGACTTGAAATCAGTGCTTCTTTTTGCAATATTAAACTACCATTAGGCTATTACCTTTGCACACAAGAGTGAGCCAGCTTTGATACAAGTTTATAGGATCAAGTAAGCTCTTTATGTTAAAATTGGTTCTCTTGTGATAGCTCTAAGGATGAAAAAGTGATTGCAAATCTTTTAAGCCAAACTTCTGTCACTACACAGACTAATTGAGACCTCTTGTAAAAGTTCTAGGAATGTATTTAGCATATTCATACTTGTTGGTCTAGACAAGTTTTTTTGTTTTAGGATGTGACTCATTTCTAATAAAGCATTCTTGACTTTATAAGTATTATAGGCCTTCAGTTTTAACCTCAAAGCATCTTAGCTATCATACATACATAGATGTACAGACACAGAGAAGTGTGCTAACAAGTACATACAAAAATGTCTGTATGGTATTTAGATTGTCCCTTTCTAGATGTTCCTAGTCTACTTGAGATTTCCTATATATTGCTTAAATATAGATATGCAGAACAACTCAAGGACATATTTGCAAGAGCTTTTTGGTAGCTTTCCATCTACTGTACCTGATGCTGACACAAGTGAAGAAGAATATCAAATATATGAGCAGTTTAGTGATAATAACTATTCTGATGATGATGATGATGACAGCTGACATTCTTAACCCAGAAGTTTACAGGTAGTTTTCCCTCCCTTTCATTTGCTTCCTTTTACTCATTCTACAGGCTCCAGTCACAGCAAAATATCATCATAAATATGATTAAATTAGCTTATTCAAATTATGCAAGACTTCTAATGGAGTGTTTTGTGATGTGATTCATTGGTTATAGGTTATAGCTAGTTTTGTTGATCATCATGTGCACGCACTGGCTGGTTCAACTGCAATCTTTCTAATATTTCTTTCCTAATCCTACTAATTTGAAATTTACTTCTTATCAACGAGTGCATTGGTTTCAAGTCCATTGCAGGATGCTCTGATGCAATCACTATAATTTCATAGAGCCATCTTTTTATTCTCCTTGCCTTCCCTACATCTTTATTATTAGCTAAATTTTTTATAAAACAACTCAAACTAGTTACAGACTTTGTGTTTGTGATCTCAAATGCATTACTTTCTGAAGTTCTTAAAACTTGTACATAATTAATACTTCTCTGAAATATATATATATATATATATATATATAAATATAGAGAGAGAGAGAGAGAGAGAGAGAGAGAGAGAGAGACTTCAAAATGGAACCTAGCCAATCATAGCATCACATTTTAGAATTTCTTCTTTCATATTTTCTGGTATCTGTATTTTACTGCCTTCTAGAATAAAGGGACATATACCTTGCCGTGCAGTTTATTGGTTGAGCTTTTCGAAGGCAACATGTCTGTTTGCAGATAACTTTTCTATAAATTTTCAGTTTGAAGCTACAACATGTGGCAGTGCGGGTTGCAGTTAGTCTTGCAAGCTATAGAGAAGGGTGACTAGATATCTGCATATTCTATTTGCCGTTTTAGTTTACATTTCAACTCAAATTATGAATTATCAGGTAAACTTTTATAAGGTTTAATGAATCAGTAATCTATTCCATTACTTCTGTTGACTTCATTCACGATGTGCTATTTTATCCAACACAGCTATTATTGAATGGCAATTTTGGGATACTAGAATTTCATACCATGCTAATATAATCAGATTTTGTGGTTTCCAGATTACCCTTTTTCTTTGGCCAAACTTGTTTTGGGGTACATGAAAAAACATTACGACTTGAATTTAGATTTTTACCGAGATTTCACCCCATAAGTAGCCATAATTCAAAACTTGTTTCTGGACTGTATTCTATCAATTTTTTTTTGGGTATTTTCGGTATTTGAAATTGTCGGAGTTTGATTTTTATCACTACAATTAAAAGTTTAATATTCTATTAACAAATCACATGATCATTGGTTGTGTTTTATCAATTTGGAGCTGCATTAAGATTCACTTTGACCGGCACAATAATATAATTTTGTACTCTTTCGATTAGCTGCTTGCTATCATGCAATGCAAAGGCAAATGATTTTGGAACATAACAGATCCTCACGACAGTTTTTATCATTGCAATTTACAGACTAATGTTAGTGAATTGTACTTTTACTGTTAAGGTTACAGCAGGAAAAACACGTGATCTTGAAACTATTTAATATTTATGCATTTATTCTGTAAGTGCAAATCAGCTTAATAATTTGTTAAAACCAATTAAACCACCTTTTGCGTGTTAGATGCTGAAACAGCAAGCTGATGGCCGGCGGCCGAAATAGAAAAGCGATGGAACCAGCAAAGTGGTGTTGCTTTCTGTTGCCGTTGCTGAATTGGTTTTTTCGTTACTCTTTTGTCAAGTATTAAAGAATTTTAGATACTCGATTCAACAATTTCACAACTGACGTGGTTTGAAGCAGAAACCAGCCATTTGACAACTTTTCCTTCCTCATAAAATCAAAGGAGGCAATGATTGAATTCCTAAGAACAAGAGGAGATTTTAATTCGACTCTTCAAGTAAGAAGTTCATGTATTTACCATCAAGTCAAATACACATTCCATCAATTCCAATGAGCGATTTCATCTCACTTCATGGCTACTCCTCAGCCTTCCAAATTCATTATGTCCCCAGAGGCAAGAGGGACATCGACCAATTCATAGTAAAACAAATTGTTTTAAGAATAACTTTATCAACCAACTGATGTCATTTTATAGCGATTAGCATCGGTTACAAAGTGTTCTAAACTAAGCCATTATAAAGAGGGAATGTATGTGAAACAAGAAACGGCTGTCCCGTGCATGGGACTACAATATATCCCACCTCTTTTTAACACGGAACATTAACATTGATGACTTAATGTCATCCTGTGGTACCTGGAGCATGAACTGGACCTTCATCTTCATTGGGGCTGTCTTTGCCTTTCCGTTTTCATCTCCAACCTGAAACGAGGATGTTAAGAGTTACCAAGCCATGCAAACACCAAACTCTTCGATATGAGAATCTCAAGCAAACAATGTGTGCCTTGCCTTCAAGGACAACAAAGTTAAGCAAATAGAAAACTTACCCATAGAGAAGCCCAGCCAAGACGAACCTCTGAATCATAGCCAGCTTTGAATTTGTAGTCTTTGTCGTATGTGTGCTTGAACACAGCACTCCAATAGTTTGAATCAAAATTGTACCAGTAGCTGCAGATAAATACAAAAACTATTCATAAAAAACATTTCAACAAAAATAGATATTGTAGGAAAAAGAACTCTCTATACCTCATGTACTAAATATGTTCCCATATATATCTCAAGCAAAACAAAAGAATCGGCATGTTCCATGACACAAAAACAGGGAGTTCTAACCTCAATTTATCAGATGGACTGAAACGCCGCTTGAATGCAACTGATAAGGCATTTGATGGCAGTGAAACGCTAGGAATAAATGACATTGCCCCATCCTGCAATTTGAAACCATCAAAATCATCAGGATGCACTCTAAAAGCTGGAAATTTTGCACATCCATAATGTTTCCAACCTGCATTTTCCTTTGAAGAAGGTGATAAGTCACCTAGTAAAATTTTGAACTCCTAGCCATCTAGGTGATTCAACAAGAAATATACCAGGGGATCTCCCATAGAAACCAAAGTACCCAATCAATCAATGACTAAATAAACAAAACACGAGCAGACAGTTAGGACACTAAGGAAAAAACCACCTTATATGAGTATCTTAGTTTCAGTTCTTCATCCATGTAATGAGCAGAACAAACCCCATCCCAAATTGGACTTTTAAGAATTCCATTTATTGAAAATGTTCTTGGAACTTCTTCCTCTTCTCTCTCCTCTAATGTAACTTCACCCATGGGGAATCTAATTGTTGCTTTAGGCTGCAGAAACGGGAAAGTAACAGAGGTAATTACAGTGAAAAAAGGCTATGACCATGTTTAAATATAATAAAGTGGAAATAAGCACAGTGGAGGGCTGATAATGCATAAGCATAAAAATGCAAGAGCACTACCATTAATCAAGTGTTGAAGTGATGCAAAAGGGGGCATGGTATTGGTTGACTAATGCATACAGAGAATAACAACAATATGATGCCACATACATTCTGCAATTCAGAACCAAAAAACCAGGCTGAAAGTGAATTACCAAATGCTTTTTCAAATTTATTAATGCTCTGATAAATATCCAGAAGGACTAAATAGATAATTAGCAGAAAAAATAAAAGTAGAGAAAAACAGCTTAAAGTGCTACCATGCTATCAAGTATCACCTGGGAACAGTCAGGTCCCTAAATGTCCTGAACTTGATGCTAAGTGATTGAATTTCACTAGTAAGATACTAGGATAAATAGTACTCACCAAACCAACATATGGAACAGGTGATGACACTTCGACAGCATAGCTGGTATCAGCGGAGTTTGCAATCATTGCCACCTCACCTTGTTGTGCCTGAGAAAAATATATGAGATATTAAAGGGACAACATATGTGGCTTGAAGGAAATATTCATTGAGCACTCAAACAACACTTGTGATAGTTTTGGCTTCAGAAGCAATAATAGATTTCCGATTCCCAAAAGTATCTGATTTCAAGAATAAGAGGTTTTTAAGACAAAGGATGTTCAAAAAAAGTCTTCAAGACTCAAGTAACAAGACCAACTTGACCATTATAAAGCAGAGTCCTGTGAAAACCAATCATCAATTTCATGAACACTTGCATCTCAAATGCTCATCACCAAAAACAGAACCCGATTCCCAGTGTTCTCTTTTGTAACATAAGAAGAGAAATTGCACTTCCTTTGAAAATCTGCATCGTAATTACTGTCACCAAACAATATAATCAACTCTCAAATCTCCCATGTACAGCACTTAATGGGTAAATAAGGAGGGTCACATAATAGTCCCAATTCCCATGCTTTCAAGTTTATATATTTTCATTAACATTAGCAACCGAAGCACTACCACTAAGCAGAAAAGATGTCTTTAAAGGAAAAAAGGTAAACCTTGACATCATGGGTAGCTTTAAAATGCAGCATAGGACCCACATCGAAGGAGCTCTTGATGAGGGCATTTTGTTCTTCAGGATCGTAGTGGATGGACAAGTGCTTTGAAGTTAAAGCCAATTGGGGCTCCGAGATCTCGCGTTTGCTTTTGTTGAGGAAGGAGAATTTGAGCTTGGCAAGGTTGTCAAACAGCTTACACGACACCCTGTGAAAGAATATGCGGCTTTCACTGTCAAACTCTGAAGTCACACTGAGGGAGGGTCTTTTGGATATCAAAGACAGAAACTGGTTAGGCTTGGTGGGTGTTGGAGATGGTGGTGGTTGTTCTAATGGCAGCGGAGGCGGCGGTGACGGCGACGGCAAATATGGTGGTGACAGTGAGATTGGTTGGATTAGGTAATTGGGGCTTTGAGGAGATGGTTCCATCATCGCAAATTTTGGTTTGGTTGGTCCGTAATTCAAGCGGTATCTTGTATTGAAAGGCTTAAAACTCTGGCCTTTGCTTATGTGATCCGAGGCTTATTCTTGAAAGCTATGCTTTTGCTTTTGTTTGAGATACAGAGAGAGTGACTGCTTTTGGATTGCTGTGGGCCCGTTATTATAAGGCCGAAATTTTGATGAAAAAATTTTTGGAAATTTCTGAATTTTGATTCCCAATTTTCCCAAACACAAATGGCCCTCTTCCCAACTCGTTGAGAAACGAAATTTTGAGCTACTTGTTGCTTGCGATGGTAGGTTAGCAGCTAATATACGTGTACTCTGCGGAAAACAAAGTCAACGTGACTTTGTTAGTATAATATTTAATGCAATAATTAATAGTTAATGTCATTGAAAAGTATTTTTTTAATATAATAATCTTAAAGAGTAGTTCAAAAACATTTGTTAGTAAAATTTATTTGAATAACAATAGAATTCCTCCATAATAGATCCCTAAAAACACATTTGGTAAGTAAAATGTTAAAATCAAGATCAAGCAGGAAAAGAAGTTAAACCCTACAAATATATAAAAGGATAATCTATTATTGACGAAAAACTTCTGTAAAGTGACTCATTATCGACGATTTTTTGTCGAAAATTGTGGACAAAGGATTTTGTCATTTCCGAAAGAATTTCGGAAGGTAAATTAGAAGTTACAGATTTTACTGGTGAAACTTGAAACGATACCTTAAAAATGCAGGATTTTAGTGTTAGATGAAGCTGATATTTTTTGGATGTGTTCCAATGGATTTATAATTATATTAGCATGCATGAGTCCAAGATGATCAAGATATAAAAAAAAAATTAAAGCAAAAATTATGCATTGACTCGGCCCCCGCAGTCCATTGTGCATCAGATTACCACAGAATGTTGGAAGACAAGTTTCGGTATTGAAAGAGTTACCATTGCTCTTAGTCATCATATATTCATACATAGGCCTCTCCTTCCTTGAAGATTGAGGACAAAACCCTAACTTTCCAACCCCAGAAAAAATTTAAAACGGAAGAAGGAAAAACCAAGAAAATACCTTGACGGAAACGGTAGCGAAGGTAGAATGCCTATGAACACCTAAAAATTGGAAAATAAAAAATTTTCAAAGACGATAAATCCGTCGTCAATTTATATATATATATATATATATATATATTATAAACGAATATTTCAGAAAAAAAATTTAAATCCATCGCTGCTTGTCAGATTTGTAGTGGAAAAGTAGCTAGACCTTTTTTTTTATATGGGGATCATAACCCAATCATAATGAACTTGAAGAGATCCAAAGATATACTGAATGAACGAAGTTTCTGCTAGCTGGAAGATGACATTCACAAAACAGATCAAGGGAAGTTATATATATATATATATATATATTTACATATATTTGTTTCCTCCCTCTATCTGCAGTATGAAATTAAGTTCTTAATTTTATAACAGCAAAACATGAGTAAATGCAAAAAGCACCTGAAACAGGTGAAGAAAAGGGGGAACAGAAGGTGAAATTTATACAGGCAATAAGAGAAACTTCACAGTTACCATGATTTTGCAGCAGACTACTTTCCCAAGCTTAATCATTTTCTTCTTTCTTCATCAAAACAAAACATACAAAAGAAGCATACAAGAGTGATATTGATTCGGCTCATCACCTTGAAGCTTCTGATCATGGATATTACTGAGAAGAAGACGAGCCGAACCAATATCACGCCATGTCTACTCCTCCAGGAATATATTATATATATATTTGCTCGATTCCATGACATGAACTCCGCCGGCTTCCCCCTATTTATATTAGGATTAATGGAGGGTTTTTAAGTCCCTTCACTGTTGATGGCTCCTTCAAACCAAGGAGCAAAGATAATTAGGAAACAATAAGCATATGGAACATTTATCATGATTAAGATTCATGAATAGTGGAGGTCTTTTCTTTCCCTTTTTAGTCTTCTAGGCACGTGTATTTGTACGAGAATAGTATGCGTAGCCATTGATGTCGTAAAAATGCACATGTCGTGGCGTACTGGTCATTGAGCCAATCACCAACAGGAAAAAGCATGGGCCAGTGATGATTAAATGATTATCTGCAATTTTGAAATATAATACCAATGTCGGTATTTATTTTTAATTGATAGCAAATTATCTTCTTCTAGTTTGCACATATGGTTGATTCTCAAAGTTGGAAAGTTGATTGGACAATTAGAATTTATAAAAGCTGAAGGTCCCCCCCACTTTTGTTGCTTTCAATTTGGTTCAAATATTAATTGGAAGCCATTAACAGAAAAGACACATAAAGTTGAGGATAGGATTAATTTGTTATGATTTTATGAACAGCTTCTTGTCTAGGAAAAACTACATTCCCCTCTTTCTAGGTTCGGTCTCGACCGCTTCGAGGATATATAGGTTAGTTATTACAAATTTTTCTACAGCTGTGTTTAATCTAAACAACACATATCTTGATAGAATTTCATGTGCTTGGTTTTTTATGAAAGAAGCAATATGAAAATATTAAAAAATTTATAAACTATAAGATTTAAATTTAAAATTTTTTAAACAATAATTTTTTAAAAATAATTATATAAATTAATTGAATTAAATTTTAAATTTGATTTTTTTTATAAGAGATTATTAATAATCAAATCTATGAGATACCTGAAATTTACACCTTGCAATTTTAAAGGGGAGGAAATCTTAGCCACAGAATCTTTCCCTTAAAATACAAGAAACACCGGCTTATCCCAGCTTTTGAAATTCAAAAGGTTCCTCTTTCTCTAACTAGTTTGGCTTTTCCTAATTGAGCAAGGAGTCCAATGAAAGAACAATGCCAATGCCAATGTGATTATACGAGAGGTTCGTCGTAAAAGGAGGAGCGCATTAATCTAATAAACAAATAATTTTTTTTCCGGTCATGTCTTAGATTATGGAAAGATATGAGGAATAAGAGGAAGGACTTGATCATGTGGTTTTTGAAGCACGTGTTAGCATATTAATTATTCTCGTTACTCTTGTATTGACAGATAAGCAACATATGGGCAGGCCAAGCTTCAACCATTAAAACATAGAAAATAGGATAAAATTCGCATAAAGTTTTTTATATGAAGTTTATGAAATTTTTTATTAAAAATAAATAAATTTTAATAAAAATTTTAAATTAATATAAAAATTATTAAAAATATTAGTTATTATTTAAATTTAATTGATATTTATTTAATTATAAAAATTTTATAAATAATTTTATTAAAAATATCTATTTAATATTAAATTTTTTAAAATTTTATATATTTGATATATATAATAAAATTTTTATTTATTCATATCGAATAATAAATTTCATCAACTTTATTTATGAAACTTCACATAAAATTTTTTCTCGAAAACATGAAGAAGAAGAAGACGAAGAAGAAGGAGGAGCCAAATGGCAAAAAGGAATAAAATTTTGATGCCTCAGTTCTCCGTACAAAAGTCAACAGGGAAAGTTGATGCAGAGATCCGCCACCGATCTGTCATTGTCATTAGTGTGTTTCTAAATGTACGTACAATTTGAACAGCAAAGATTTGGCTTTCATTTGTTGGTAACGGTGGATTTAAAACGTAGGTTGGAATTAGGAAGGCAAAAACATCCGAATTTATCGGGGTTTCATCCGACTTGATAATTTAAGGTCGGTTTTTTTTTTTATTTTGAAAATTGGGTATCGATTCGGGTCGGGATCGGGTAAGGTAAAAATTTTTCGGAATTGGGTTGGAGTCGGGTTTTAGGCAAACCCGATCCGACCCGACTCGAAATATATAAAAAATTATTTTTTTAATTTTATATTTAATTATATATATTTTTATATATATTTAATTTTATATTTATATTTAAAATAATATTTTATTAATTTCGAGTTTGGTCGGATCAGATTTAATTTTATATAATGTCGGGTCGGATTCGAGTATTAAAAATAAAAAAATTATCGGATCGAGTACGATTTCGAGTATTGCATATTTAAAATCGGGTCAAGTTCGAGACGAGCAAAAACCCATCCCGTCCCGACCCGTTGCCATCACTAGTTGGAATAAGATTCAATGATAGAACAAGTTTGTCCTTGTTAAATTGTTATAGTAATTAGTTTAGTTAGGTAAATAGTTAGGCAAATAGTTAGGTAAAATTCACCATCGATCTCACTTCGTGCAGTGGTGGGTTGTATAGTACTAATTGATATAAATAAGTTGATGTAAAAGAAAAAAAAAAGAAGAAAATGAATGACAAGTGGTCCCTTTTATTCACTAAGTTTCTATTTTGGCTTGTTTGATACATAGTTCATACCATATATATTCATATTCTAGACCATGGTTAACATCTATCTATATATGTTACATGAGTTCCGGGGAGGGTACATGTCGTAAATACATTAAGTTTTTGATAATTTTTATATTAATTAATTTTGAGAATCAAATATCATTTTTTATATGAAGGGTGAAATATTTTTATTTATTATATTTACTTTCGAATTATTATATGTATGTCTTCATTTATAAAATATTGTTTAATTAATTTAATAAATAATAATTAAAAACGCTATGAAAATGAAAATTTAATTAACTAAATTGGATAATTTTAAGTATCTTTTGCAGGCTTGTAGCCCACTTATCGTAGGCAGCCGGCCTATATTTGAAAAGAGACCTCCCGTAGCCCATTTAGCAAACGCCGCCCGATATGACCAGCAGCCATTGAGTTGAACCCATTTTTAGAACCATTAAATTAAAGGACAATGTTCGGTTTGATCCAGTCAAAATGGGTTAGCATATCGACACCTACAATTTATTTTCTTTATTATTATCATTTTTGGGTTAGACAATTAGATTCCTTTGATGTATCTGCTTTTCTTTTGATGTATTACCGTTGAACTATTCAAGTTCTAGATGAGATCTTTGCTGCATTTCCTAAATTTGTGTTGAATTATACCCACTTTCATTTTTCCCTTTTTGTTGTATTATATTTCAGTTTTCTTCTTGTCTGTTCCCCGTGGAATTATTGCTCTGACGCTGTCAGTTACTGAATTTCTTCCTTTTTATTATCATTCTAAATTTCATTTTTAAACGTATTACTATTATTTATTTCTATCGCAAATGTGAAGTGGGTTTCTTCAATTCCACTCTTCATTCCATTCATATCCTGTATTCTGGATCAACCGACGTGAGTTCTGGTTTACTGTTGTTAAACCCCGTTTCAAATTTACTGTCCTGCTTTGGTTATTTAGAGAAGATTTATCATGATACTTGTATTCTCTGCTTAATTCATCTGCATACTGAAAATGGAACTATGAATGCGTAATACATATATATATACACACACACACGCGTATGAATAAGAAAGAGGTTAAATGTTGCAATTTGGTATTGTAAAGTTTGCAGGAAATGGAAGGTGTTGACCTCGGATAACATTATCTGATCTAAAAAAAATGGATATTTCCTCCATTCTAAAATATTTCCTCTTTGGCTATCAGAACTCACGTCAAGGTCAAGGGTATTTGGGTTCAAGGAGACAGAAGGAAAGGGTGAAAGATCATGCTCGAAGTTCCAAACTAGAGTTGAGGGTCCAAGAATCTATGAACCCTGTCGAGGGATTCTTGACAAAATCCTTTCTTTTTTTCTTTGGGGACTTTGGAAGCTGCTTCTGCAGATGCCAAATGTTGTAGGATGCTATGAACATCATCAAGGTCAAGGTCGAGGGCGTCGTTGGAAAAATATTTCTTTATGTATATCTATCTGTTTATTGCGAGTAACAATATGGAAAACAAATTAGTATTGCAAAAATAATACCTATATTATAACAAGAGTTTAAAATCATTTTTTAATATTTTCAGTCTGAAATAATAGATGTAAAAAGGTATGTTTATTTGTTCATTTTGATCAACAACCAATCATCTAACACATTAAACGGATCAACCGTCCGCCAATAATGACTCGAAGAACTAATAATTTCGGTATCAGAGGAGATAAAAAGGGCACAATTTTTCATTGCAGACGCATTATTATGGTGACAGATCCTATAGAGCAGCATAAAATTGGTGCAATTTCACTAAAAGAGGAAAATGTAAAACAAATTATATAATACTATCAGAATTTAAAAAGATGGATATTTGCTTTCCTACTTTTAACAGATGAAAAAGATTAATCTACTGACAGCCCAAAACAATCATGAAAACTCCACTGATCTATAGCCCACATCTTCTTTAATTACTGGGCACACCACTATTTTCTTATACATTGTAAGTAACCTGTGCTATAAAATCAAAATGCTGCCAACAGTATAAGGAATGAGTTACGTTTATGTTTTCAACCTGCCAAGAATCCTATGTGGTCTCTATAGGCCTAACATCACTCAATCATTTAGTGGCTCTGCCTCAGTGTCCCTTTCCTTCATTGCTGTCCAATTTTCTATCTCTGAAAGAAAAACCACCAAAAAGTTGAGAACAGAAAAACCTGACATGCGTAGAATCAAGAATTGCAACTAATATTGACTGAAAGAGCAAAACTGTGATATAAGGTTGCACATACTTGGCTTGTCTGAAATTGCCATCAGCCGTCTTTGCAAGATAGATGCCACGAAGAGGAAAATTGAGCACATACCAAACATAACAGGGATGGGAAATGCATCAACCTTGGGAGGCAAAACCAATATTAGCTAGTTAGTAACAAAGTTAAAGCCTTAAGGGTCTGCCAGCATATATGCATCTATAGCGCATGATCAAATGAATTTATTATAGAAAAGCCTATAACATACATTGTACAGCACAACGCAGACAAATATATTGAGAGGAATGCGGAAAAAATTCATAATAGTGCTTCTAGCCTCCTCCGGGATGTATTGGGATCTCATTTTCATAATGGACGGCCAGAATATCCCTACACAAGCCTCAAAAGTACAGAAGCCAAGAAGCTGGAGGCAACCTGCAAATGAGATGCTTCCACCTTTCACTTTAGAAGGTGCTACCGAGAACTGTTGCAAATTCATCCATTTAGGAATCACTTAAAAGAATAAACCACAGAGAGAGAGAGAGAGAGATATTGGGACATACATTGGTTATAATGGGAAGCAGGAGAGAGGCAGAGGAAATCACAAAAACAATCTGCATGTAACTTTCTACCCTGAGTGTTGTGCGAGCCATCAATCGAGATGCAAGGGAGCTTCCCAACATTGAAGCCAACATGAAAGTGGCAAAAATAAAACCATGAGGGATCTCCTCGTCATTGGGGCTCAAAGAAGGAGTCCAAAGGAACACAAACGTGTACATTGAACCTTCAAACAGAGACTGGATGGCACCCAGCAAAGCAATTTTTTCATCTGAAGTGCACAGAAGATTAGACTAAGGAGGTGAACAAAAAGGAAACAAAGGAAAGCATCAATGCATGATAGAGGATGACTGACAACAAGTAACAAGGCATCGAGAAACAGTACTGGCCTGCACCATGTCAACCTGATAAATGCATTGAGTTTAAAGTAAATATTGAACTCTACCAGAAGCTATGGCTACAGCAGCACCCCTGAACTGGGTAAGCAGATCCTTATTGTCTGAGGGGTCTCCAAAATTTTCAGTCCATGATGATAAAATAATGGCCATCCCAATAGCAAGAAAGCATGCAGCAGCGTCAAAAGGAGCCACTGGTCCAAGAGAAAACGAATCAACCAGTAGGTTCCCAAACAACCCAGACAAAATGGCAACAAGACCATTGCCAAGAAATATTGCCTTTGAAAATGTCAGTGACAACCATTGTTGCTCAAAGCCCCTCTGCAAAGATTAGAAGCAGAAACAGAATTGTCAGCACACGATTAAATTTTAAAGAGATATCAACATCAATTGCAACAGACAAAGTTCATAGAAGAGAGTGGCTAAGAAGAGCTAGATGATCATGGCTTACCATCTTTGAAAAGAATGGTGAAGAATTCATGAAACAAAGTTAGCATATACCTATGCATTATGTGAAATTTGACAGATGTAAATAAAATATATTGACTGAATTTTTTTTCAAAATAGGGCAGGGTGGGAAAGAACCTGAAAGTGAGCAACATACAGCATCTAGAATACTAAAAATAAGAGTAATGGGCACAGAAGCAAACACATCAATAATGTAAATTGTATTGTCTGAAATTCATTAAGATTAAAGGGCACAGAAGCAAACACATCAATAATGTAAATTGTATTGTCTGATATTCATTAAGATTAAAGGGCACAGAAGCAATGCCTCACCTTATTATGTTCAGCAACAAGCCATGACTCAAATGCTGAAAAGAGAAGAGAGGTGGCTATACCTCCCAAAACACGACCTATCATCAAAACTTTGTATTCAGGAGAATGCTTGGTGATGCAGCTAAGTATGTAAGTTATGCAGTAAGTAACACATGCCCTTCTCCGGCCCCTGAATTAAAGACATGAAGGTATTTTTGTATTAAGACAAGATATTTCATCCATAAAGTACAAAAAGATCACAACAGAAGCCAAAGTAAAAACTTACTGTTTGTCAGCTAGAGATCCAACAATTGTCCCAAACAACATTGAGGATCCAAAGCCAGCAATAAAAAGCTGTCCAATCTCCCCTTTTCCAAAGCCATATGTACTGTAAAGATAGTAAACATATGGACCCTGCAGCCAGTCTCCAGCTATTGACAAATAAACAACCATTTATCAAAACAGTAAGATAGACATATGCCCAATAACCACAATATAAGAAGGTCAACTTTCACAATTACCAGAACAGATATCTACAGTTAAAGATCATACCTCCAAAACTAATTAGAGTCAGAAGGCAACTATATAGGAAAATTTTCATTTAAAAAAAAGATCTCGAGCCATAAGTAGTAATATGTTTATGATGCATTTCAATAAGATCATGAATTACATGAATCAAGCAACATTGTTATTAACAACTTGTATCAAGAGCTAGATTAACCACAAATTTTGATACGATAAGTTAAACTCGTGACCAGTGACATTTCAGACTGTTAATCCCAGAGAGTCACTTAGAAAGTACCATCCCTCCGATTGCCAAGAAACTTAAAGAAGTTAATGCAACATTGTTTTGCTTTCAGCTAGTTTTACTAGATAAGGAAAAACATCTTAACTGGGGCTGGCCAAGCAGTGGTACTAAACGCAGCAAGAAATGGACATCTACTCTAGGCTTCAACAACAAAGGACAACTTGATCCTCAAAGTTTAGATTGTTTCTTTACACAAACCATCATCAACCAGACAGAACCATAAAACAAAGCAATAGCAACCTATCTCCAACCCACAAAAAAACCCAGATTCAATGCCTAAACCATAAAAAAGAAGAGGACCGAAAATCCAAGTATCACTTATTGGAAGTCATTTTCTTATGCTCTTTCTTTTAACAAATTAAAACAAATGCATGTATACCGTTTTCCATTCTCTTTTTTTGATGAGCCCGTTTTCCAAACAGTAAGCACTTTTCAAAGTAGCAACTAATAACAAAAACATTATCAACCAAAAAAAAAGCAAATCACAAAAGCACCCTAATCAAACTTTAGAAACGCAAATGAAGGGAATGGGTATCTGGATTCGCAAATAGAATCACCAGCACTAGATCAGATCCATGTTTATGTAGAACAAAAGTGAGATCTAAAGGATAGAAATGGAAATCAGATCTGAGTAAATAAAAATGAGGGGGGTTAGTTACCCATCATGAGAGAGTAAACAACAAGGTAATTGTTCTTGAAGGAATTGAAAGCAGGGGAGGTGTTGATTCGATCCTTGCTGGTCTTGCTTAGCTCTAATGCTGCCACCACCGCTCCCAATGCCCCGAAAACTACGAAGTAAAACAGCTCCATTGCTGCAACCCACTACTCACACCCACCCAAATTCTTGTTCGTGAAAGAGACGCAGAGATTTATATATTGCTGTGAAGCCAAAGCCAATGTGTCCTCTCAAGCTTTGATGGAGATTGGTTTATTTTCTGCACCTGCGTTTCAGTCCATTTCTTAGAAATGTGATTTTAATAGTTGTACCTTTGATTTACTCTAGAAAAGAAGTGGTTTGATTTCAAGATGAACAATGGGTAATAGCGTCGAGGGTATGGGAGAACTGGTGGGACGAGTAACGGAAGATGAAAACCAAGGGATGCGTTTATACAATTGGGTCATTTTATGTGAAATTTTATTTTGATTCGACACGTGGCGGGATTCGGGATCTGGGTCGTCCGATTCGAGCACTACTAAGGCGGAGGTGTCGGTGGTTCAGATGGCGAAGAGAAGGCATCATTTTTCCTTATATTACTAAAAAGTAAAAAGGGGTAATAGTCTATTTGACCCTGAATTATTGTGTTTTTTAATACGATACTTAAATAAAAAAAATTTAATTAAATATTTAAATTATATTTTTGTGTATAAAATTATTTAATTTTTAATATTATTAAAACAATATTGATATAACATTTAAATGTTAACATGAATAAAATGTGACAATTATCTTATTTAAATGTTACAACTATATATCAATTTTAAAATATATAAAAATTAAAATATAATTTAAATTTTTTATTCTTTAAAATCACATGTGACAATTATATCATTCTTTCCTGACAATTACATATCATTCACGTAATTATTCAAGTACTATATTAGTATTATTTTAATAATATTAAGCAATTGAAATAATTTAATAATACATAGAATTAAAATTTAAGTATTTGATTAAATTTTTTAATTTAAGTACTATATTAAAAAAATACAGTAATTCAAGAACCAAATTAAGTATCATCCCTACTGCAAATATATCCCGACATTTGCAATGGAAATTTAAATATATATATATATATATATAATACTCCCTCCATCTCAAATTTTTATCTTGTATTGATTTACACAAAATTTAAGAAAAAAATTTTAACTTTAATGTATTTAATATTAAAATTAAATTTTTTTATGAAATTAAAATTTCATGATTTTTAATATAAAAAAATAAAAAAATTTTAAAATATAATTTTAAAATATAAAATAGTAAGAATTTTAGATGTTCAAATATATATATAATTTTGAGACAACAAAGTATTAATATAATTATGTATTTTGATAGTTGATAACAGTTAATGAATATATCAGACAAAAAATATTATATTTCATGTACTACTTTTATAGTACTATTTATTTGACAGCTCTTAAAAAAAGAGTAGAAAATTTTGGTGCGTGTTGATCCGCTAGTTTTGTTTTGAAGGTGGAAATCTGCTTGCCTCCTGGATTATTATCTTGTTGTTTGCAATCAATGAAATAGTGAAAAAAGAAAATGGAATCAGCAGTGTAGATTTGCGTTAGTGTTTTATTAATTTAATCTCAAATTTTCAAAGCATTCAAACATGGTTTTAGGGTGAAAACCACTCTATCCATTGTTTTATAGCAGGTCCCAGCCTACTCGAGCCACTGGATTTCAGCAGCCCCCTAGGGGAGTTGAAATGAAAACGACAAGGAAAAGCAAAGGCCCATGATTTTTTTTATTTTTCTTCCCTAATATGGTGAGGTCTTGGGAGATTACTGAACTGTAAACAGGATAGTACCCGAAGATCATCCCAGCCAGGTGGAATATGGATGAGAGAAATCCAACTGGGAGAAACCCCTTGAAACATGAACCACAAACCTAGATTTTTCAAGAGAAAAAAATCCATAATGGCCCACTTCTAAAACAAGCATCCCAAAAATTTCTTGACACAACATAAAAAAGCCGACAATAAAAGCAGTTCAAATAACTCTATCAATCACCCAACTCCTTGAGCAACTTAAATGTGTTGAAACTTGTACAACCGATTTTTTCTGTTTGTAGATTCAGATAATGGCTGCACCTACCTCACTCACCCCAAATTCAACTCCATCCTCTTCAATATATTCGAACTTCAGGACCTCCCAGTTGACCATCTGTTCAAAAATTACCCCAGACTCCTGTTGCTTTTTGACAGTAAGATCTGGTCAAGCATCAAAGCAAAGATTGACTTACCAGAATCCAAGGGGCTTAATTATCCGATGTGCAGCAACAAAGCCTGCAAAATCACCAGGTACTATTGTTCTAACCAAACCTTGATTATAAGATGAATTGAACCTCAAGGGTTGATACTCAAAACAATTGACGTACCCTGACTTTAATTTCCTTCTCTTCTTTTGGAGGGATTAGCTGAAGAAGATTGGAAGACTAAGAGAGAACTTCTCTCGGAGAAAAGGGTATTGATCTCCCCCTCTCTTACACGTATGCATGTTTTGACGCGTGCGTGCACACCAACACACATACTCACTTTACAAACATAAAAAATTAAATCGTTTCACCCTGTTGTTTTAGGACTGCAAACAACAGCAAAATTTAAAGCTTAAACGGCATGTATCTGCACATGCATATGAACAGCCATTACTCTTAAAAGTAGTTCCCTACTGTTTAAAAAAATACATTTATTTTGCCTGCTTAGAAAGAGGATGGAAGTGAAAAGTGGGAAATTATAAAGCCCATCAATGATCATGAATGGAAAAGAAGATGAACAGAATGAGAATGTGTTGAGTTCTTCTAAGGGAAAACAAAAAAACTCATCTGTGTAGATGAGTGAACTGCCAGGATGAAAACAGCACAAGCAAAAGAAGATTCCACTTCCCTAGTTCAGACCATTTGAACTAACAACAAATATTTCTTCCTTTTAGGTAAGAAGTGTGGATGCAAAGGAAGCTTTTCGCCTTCAAAAAGAGAATAACTTTGTGATTCTTGATGTACGACCTGAAGCAGAATTTAAAGAGGTTAGTCAACTCATTACAACTTTAGCAAGAAACCAGGAACCAAAGATAATCATTCATGGCAAGGGTTTCACTTCAGTATTTGTAACTTTCATGATGATAAGAACAGGCCAGTAAAGTGTTGCTAAATTTTGATGCTTTGTGATGCAGGCTCATCCACCAGGAGCTATTAATATTCAGATATATAGGCTTATAAAGGAGTGGACAGCATGGGATATTGCTAGGCGTGCTGCATTTGCATTTTTTGGCATATTTTCTGGCACAGAAGAGAACCCTGAGTTTATGCAAAGTAGAATAACATTCCCTATGTTTCTTCTATTCTCCACCACCATTTCCTACTTAGCTGATATAAAAGGGACTAAGTATTTAGTATTTAAGCAGGTGTAGAATCAAAATTTGACAAGGATGCAAAGATAATAGTGGCATGCACATCTGGGGGCACAATGAAGCCATCCCAAAATCTCCCGGAAGGTCAACAGTCAAGGTATTTACATCACTCTGATTTTATACAGTGGAAAGACATTCATAAGAGACTTATAATATGCATCATAGTCATTAAACAAGTTAGAGTATTCCATCTTTAAAATTATCAAGTGTCTAAACAGGCAAATGAATTGTGTATTTCATGCTCAAAGTGCTGGTGCAAACAAAAGTGTTCACTTTTATCGGTTCTAGTGTAAAAAATGATCTCTAAAATCACTTTACTAGAAAGCAAATACACAATAAACCCATGAATATTCATTCTTAATAATATAGTTCAAATAATCAAATTTGACAGGTTGGTGCTGTGTTTAGATGACACTGTAGATAGGTTAACACTAGGAAATAAATAAATCATTCGCAAAGAACATAATAAATTGTTGATGATGCTTTTTCCTTTTGAATCAATATAAGCAATCAAAGGTATTTATTTGCCACACTTTTGTTATTAAATCTGTAATTGCCCAACTGGAAGATACAAATGCTTGATTTCTGAATCCTTGCAGATCACTCATAGCAGCCTACTTGCTCGTGCTCAATGGTTACAAAAACGTTTTCCACTTGGAAGGGGGCCTTTACACATGGTTCAAAGAAGGACTGCCATCAGAATCTGAAGAGTGATATAACAATGATTACATGGTGCTTCAATAGAAGCTCAAATTTTGTCCTCATTTTTTAAGACTGGTTCTACCCTTTTCCTTTTAGGTTTTGAATGTGATTTCTTTTAGACATTTTAATCATACTTAGAATCTTATATCACCTAATGTTCTATGTACAACTTTATTTCTAATAATTTTTCAATGTGAAAATTTGAATGTATTTGTAATAATACTAAGAATTTGTAACCAATAGCAACAAGCAAATCATCAGATCTGACACTGATCCTCTAGGACCTATCAATAACCACAGACTACCAGTTCATACGACTTCTAATTTGACACAATTATTGGAGCAGCTAAACTGTCCATGATAGAAAAACAACTATCACGCATTTCATAGCACCAAAATACACATAATTTAGGGCATCCTATGTTTCAAGTATTTTCTTCCAATCTATGAAGACAATTTTCTAGTAAGCTTTCAAACCGGATTACTAATTAACTTTTTCCTTTCAAATGCTCTAAAAATAAAATGAAGTAATTAAAATAATTAATTTACAATGAATACAATGTCAAATGCACACAGACAAAGACAGAACATGATAACCACTGTAATATGTATGAAATCAAATACAATAAATATCAGTGATAGTTGAATATTACCTTGAAGAAACACGGTTAGACACTCTTATCAACTCATCCCAAAGGTCAGGATCGTCAACTTTATCCAAGACTCATGAGAACAAGATTGCCAGGATCAAGAAACTCACAAACAAATAGGCTCAGCTGAAGAGAACATACAAATAGAAGTTATTGCCTTCCGCATCCCACCTCAAAGCACAGATACAAAAGTATGACACCCTTGGTGGGCACAGAGGATTTTACACATTTTAGTATTCACTAAGTAAATGCTTTAGGCCTTCAAAGAAGCTCTAGCCATAGCTAGAGCACCTCCATAACTTTTATTTGCACCGATGAATCCACTCATGTGGACAAAAATACAACCAGGGATCCCTGCCACCTCAGATAGTTTGTTACCTTCCAAACCCCTCCAAGGAATTGGTAAAGGTTTCCTACTCTCAAACCTGCCAGGTGAAACTGCAACTGCCTGCAATCGCCAATTTTCACTTCTATCATCCTGCAAAGGTGACATGAAACATAACTCTGAAACAATTACCAAATTTATCGTGAATTTGGGTTAAAAGGTTCTAAGATTAATGGTTTTGATCCCGTGGCGTTTTAATACCTGGTTTCTTTAGAATCTTAACCAACATAGAAGGCAATAAGAGGAGCAGAGACAACAAAAAGATACCTGGTAAATGACATATTTGATGGCAGTATCAATCTGCAGTTCTTCCTCAAGCTCAAATATGTGGAGTTTCCACTGGAAAAAATTGATCAAATGCAATTATATTAAACATTCAAGCATTAAGTGCTTTATCAAAGTACTCAGCAATCATGACACCAATGGTCAATATACTGGTAAATTTAATTCCAAAATCGTTTTCTTCTTTTTAGATGTAGAAAATAAATATAGAAAATCTACAGCATGCCATTGACAAAAATCAGTCATTTCAAAGATATGCTATTAAATAATAATTTGAATATGATTTTCACCTATAAGTTCATCTTTCTAGAAATATAAATGACAACTACCAAATAACACATCCACTGCTTACTCACAGGGCAAGATATTGTCAACACAATGATTTCTCCGCTGCAGTCAATATCATTTCTTGCTGAAAGACACTCCATCACAATAGATCGAGCTGGTAGCCAAGATTTCGCATGAAAATGAATACTCTGCTTAGGAAACAACATTATTTTCATAAGCATAACCATGCATTAACACCTTCAATGATCAATTATTTTGAATCCAACAAGTATGGAACTAATTTCCCACTCAAAAAGAATGCTTCATGAAAGAATTTTAACATGATAGATGCACACTATACCTCCAAGAATTCACTTCCAGCAAGTGTCATTGCACTCTGAAAGGCTTCATTCTCTCTCTCAGATGACTGATCAAGATCTACCCAGTCCAAATTTAATCTTCCAACTCTATAAGATAAGCCTGTAGCATTAACATATCTTGGTGGCCGGTCTGTGTCATATTGATTAATTCCATTGTCAATAGCATCAACTGCCTGTTAAAGTGATCCATCTCTTAGCATGATTTCTTCATAAGCATGCGAAAGAGGAGTGAAAGTGAAAATGAACATGATCACAATCATCCTATAAATCATAAGGAAGGTATACAAAACATTAACAAAATTGAGGATTTGAGCCAGTCAACTCACTTTGTCATGCAAACAAAAATGGGCACAGAAGTGTTATATGTTTTAACAATCTCTTACCTCCACAAAATTCTTATATACTGCTAGAAACAACCGATACACATTTGGATGTTGTACATCAAGCTCAAGCTCCTTTGCAATTATCTCCGCACCATAATGCTAAAAGGATAAAAAACTGTCATCAGATTGCAAATAACACAAGATTCTCATCGTTTTCCATTTAGAAACTCCGGAAGCATATACAGTTAAAGAATAGCGAAATACATTATATGCAAGGATAGTAGGGACTGGGGAGGGTACCTTATAAACAAGGCCTGCACTACTGAGTTTAGTAGTAAATCCATGGCTAAATACTTGCTCAAATCCTCGCTGATGATGATCGTAACGATCTCGGGTGGGATCATAAACACCCCCAGCATCAACCACGGCATCAAGATTCTCCAAAGCCTTTAAAAACACTATCGACAGTTACTACATTAGTGATAAGAACATGAGAATAGAAAAAAAAATGACACCTGGGAATCTCTGGTACGGACAATCTGGGCATTTGAGAATTTTTTGGTGAGACGATTCATGAAACAGGCGAGAGCCTCGTCACAATGAAAGCTGCCGTCGTGAGTGCCAACCCGCTTCGGACCTGCTGTTGTCGTTGAGAACCGACATGCCCCATATTTATAGCAATAAGACTTTGCCGTAGCTTTCAATAGTTTATTGCTTGTAGACAAAGATTTTCTATGACATTGACTCTGGATGGTCAACAACTTCTGGCTCATCCTTCGCACTGCGTACATGTTGCCGCTCTTGCTGCCTCTGCTTCACTTGCCGAGTTGCAAAACCCCTGCTAGTTCTTTTCCCCTCGAGCAAATTAAACTACTTCATTTTGCTTCTGGGAGGGGCCTGATCATATGCTGAATGGGCCCAAATCATACTTTTGATTGGATTTCAAATGACAATGAGGCCCAATATCCCAGGAAACTGGCTGGCACTTGATTAGGATTGTCAGTGGGTTCAACTAGTTCATTTGTCCCTTGGGTAATCAGAGGAGCACAATCCATAAATAAGGTTTTTTCTTTTTTTTTTTTTTTCACTTTCAAGAAGAAAAGCGGCCCAGCTCCAGCACCATTATAATAAGAACAAAACAGAAATCTCAGAGGAACAGACACCTACCATGGTCAGGTAGGTTTATAAATCATAACATATAATAGAATAATTCACTAAATTATTGAATCATAGATGAGAAACGCCATCAACATTGGAAATCACACAGAAACCAACCAGGGAGTTAATTAACAATTTATCATGCCATTGCCATGTGATTCCACAGAGAAAAGGGACTGGCAATTTGTAAACTATAATGTCCAACAGCAGTGGATCAGTGGCAGCCTGGTAATGACCGGCTCAAAAAGCAACTATACTCACCTCAACCGCACATGACTCGTTTACATACCAAGTCTGAGTCAAAGCTTCAATAAAGAAAAGTATACAAAACCATTATAGCCCTTCCAAATAAACAGCAATCCTGTGTTCCAGTAGTTTTAACCCTAAGCCTCGAGGCTTTACAAAAGTACCGAAAGGCAGTTAATCATTTGTTCTTTACTGGATCGAATGTCAAATTTACATGTATATGATGATCATCAGGAATCCTGCAACCTGTATATTGTAATTTCCTGCTGTTTGAAATACCGACGATCCTCCTCATCAACCAGAACAAGATTCAAATAGTACTTCACACTGAATTTGTTGTTAATGTTGCGATGTGTTGGCGTCAGTTCATATGGACTAAGAAACAGCCTGATTGGAATTGATTCACCTTCAATACCAAGCACAAAATTGTGAGCAGCAAAAATGATATATATTATCTGATGCATCAAAACTAAAATTCTGCCCAAATCAACATCCTTCAGAAAAAAACACAAGGTCAGTCAATTATATATAAGCTAGTTGTATCAAGTATCTGCCACATCAGGTATTACAAAATGCAAGAAATCTGAAGTTATGAACATACCTCTGACAGGAGCACCATCCATCAACTCAAATTTAGCTAGTGTCTCTGTCTCAACATGGGTATTGGCTCCTGATCCTGTTGATTCTCGACGCCGGATCTCAAGATCCATATTCTTAATCTTGATCCTCACAAGAAGAAAATATATCTTGCCAATAATAACATCTTTCAGATGATACCTGTGCAATTTGGATTCCAATAAACAAGAACTAAATTTCCAGTTGAAACCTACATGATAGAAAGTGGCTAGGAAAATTGCTTCTTATAATAGTTTAAGATAGAGAGCTTAAATCCTAAACCTGAAATGTCCTAAGCCAACCTATGATGTCAGGTTTTAGCAAGATCCATAGATGTTCAACTTACTTGCTATTATTGTACTCAAATTCAATGTGCAGGCAATCCTCGATCCCAACTTCCATCTGCAAAAGGGATTGATATTTGTTAAAATTTAATACCATTGTCAAAAGAATTATTGGTGGGTAGCTCATTAGAAAATGGAAAAATGACAAATGTAATGCTTTAAGAATCAGTGTAATGAAGACATTTGCTACTCACCTTGATGCTGTTGTTGATTGGCGGAGGTGGAGAATAATTGTGAACCTGATAACCATAAATCAAGCAAAAGATAAGTTGCTATGGCCACATCACCGACAGTTGTAAATGGCACCAATTAGTGTACCATATACAATGATCGATATGGCAAATGTCCTGAAACCATAATGAAAGGCCAAATACATTGATGTTGGCTTTCCTGTATAAGAGTATTATATCAGGTATAAGGGGGGAAAAGCACTCTTCAAATTAAAACATAGTTTAAAGTTTTAACTTCTACCTTCTGTAGCACACATTTTATATGCTTATTTGCATAATGTTGTTAGTGCATATGAGAGTGAGGTGCCATATGTGCTAGCAAAAGAGAAGCAGATGCGTTGGAGAGAAAGCAAAAACTAAACAGAAAATAATGAAAAGAAGCAGGTGCCAATAAAAACACTTACCATAAAGTCCTGGTATTCCACTATGCTTCCACCATAATTACGGCTAACTGTCACTTTCAGGACATATCTGAGAAGAGCAAGAAATCAAACTATTGTAACATGAATTGCCACATTATAGCATCACATCACCAACCTCATCTGCAGTCCAACAAAACTAAAAAGCATTCGAGAGCTCCACAATCAACATACTATAATATACATATCAGACTCATTTCTAACCTTCATTAAGGTAAGTACACAAAATATATCATCATGGTAATCAAACTTATTTATAAGCCTTAATGATACATGGCAAACAAACTTCTAGTTATCAAGGAAACACTCCATTCAAATTGACCAGAAGAAATATGAACAAAATTTTATCTTCAAATATTTTAAGCAGTGGGCAGCATACCTGAGCCGCACATTCACACCATTATAAGTTTCATATGGCATTTCAACTGTAGAAAATTCAAATGGATACGTTTTTCTTTCATATATATCCCCAGGAATATCCAATTCACGTACTGCAAAAATTAGGAATATAAAAATAGTAAACAATACAAACCAACAGCCCATAAGAATTTAGAATAAAAGAAAACGTGCATGCACAGTTTGAGCCTCTAAATGAAAGAAGGATATGAATAATCATACACTGCAAAGCACAAATTGAACTCACTCTTAAGATCTTATCTTCACTCCAATCCACTTCACATGCAATTAATGAAACTTAATTCCCAAAGTTACTTAAAGGACATCTAAACAATTTCCAGGCAAAGCAAAGAAAAGCCAGATGATACTCACCAAGAGAAGTAAAGTCATAAAAGTTGCCCCTGTCAAAATACATCTCTGGAAAGCAAAAACATAGTTAGTTTCAACTTCAATTCAACAAGTAAGAAATAACAAAATTCTTAAATGTTTATTCAGCTGCCACATCAGAATGATAATTAAAACTTGGACTGACAGTGAACAAGGAGCAAGAACAAACCTATTTGACCAAGGAGCTCAACTTTCACACCGTTATGTTCGATTTTCTTCCCTTGAAGTGGTTCTATGGAAATCTGAAGGCAGCAGATAATAGGAAATTCTTCAAACTTTAAGGTCGATGACAGAACATTCAAATATAAATAGAAGACTCAAATGATATGATCTTCAAACTGTTAAAAGTAAATAATAACTAGATAAATACCTTCCCAGCAATATTTTCTTGACTTTGGAAAAGCGGTACCATTACCGTTCGGCCATTTTCCTTTTTAATTGGGACCTAATCACATAACAATAGTTCAGATTCCGGCGACATGACTCGTGAAAAATTAACTAAAAACAATATAATTAAAAAATAAAATTATAGTTTCAATTTTCTTTTCAAACGAAACTAAACCTAAGAAGATCAAGAGAGATACCTGCTTGCGAGTTTTTCCATCGGTAAATGTGATCGATATATTACATGCCGGCTTGAAAGCTCCAATCAGGAAATTCTAATTCAAAAATAAGGAAACCCCAATTGCATTCAATAAACATCATTTTAGAGTCTAACGGGAAATCCAATGAATGTGAAATCTTACCATGCTTTTACGGTTCAATTGTCGTAAATCACCGGGGAAAATAGAGGGAAAATACGATTAGATCAAGTGAAAATTGGGAGGTCGAACGAAATCGAGGATCAGTTAAATTTTTTAGAAAGTAGGGATTAGGATAGGAAACCGCAGAAGGAAGAAAAAAAAACCCTAGACGTCAGCGGAAATCGAGATTGGCGCAGAAGGGGAACCCAACCACTTTAGAGTTTCGACAGTTAGGAATCGGAAGCAAGGACTGGCGTAGGTACTGTAGTACCAAGCTCGATGTCGCCGTCGCGTGCTTTTCACGCGATGTCAAGACAAATACAAAATATTACTATTAGTACTCGAGTTTTTTTATTGATTTGGGGCAAGAACTCGCCGTGGGCCACCGCCCAAGCACCTTGATTTCCAGACTTCAGTGGTCCAACACACTTGTACTGATGGGGTCTTAGCTTTATCTTCAAAGTGATGAAGCGGGCTCTCTCAAGGCCTTTACATTAGAGGGTTCATAAAATTTTGGGAAATTCTTTATGTTAGTTTATTATATATATATATATATATATATATATAGGATTATAACTTGTATAATAAAAATTTTAAAATTTAACAAATCGAGATAAAATACAATCATTTATCATTTTTATTATATTATATTTTAATGAAATATGTGAAAACTTTTTTTGAATAATTTGTAATTGTGAATTTGTTGCTACCAATGAACTGTACAACAATTATAATTAATTATTATCTTTTTTATTTTATTAAAGAGATTTAAAATTTTTATCGAACAGCTTATACTCTTATTCATAATTTAATTTCTAAAGTTGTGTTTTAGATGACTAATGTTGTGGGAGTTGCATTGGTCGCAGTTCAAATAGATACTAAGAAGATTATATCACCTACAATAATTATAATATATTAATTAATTATAATTTAGTATTATGTAAGGTTTATAAAAAAATTTACGTGAAGTCCACATTTTTAAGTAGTGAACTTCTATATAATTTTTTATTATAATTGATTAATTATAGTACTATAATAAAGAGAATTGTGATTGATATGTGCCAAACACTAAGACCTAGTTCAGTATTATCATTAAAAATAAATTTTTTAAATTCAAAAATTACTTTTGACCCAATCTAAATGCTAAACAAAAAAAAAAAAAGACTCTTCAATTCAAAAATCTAATTTACAAACTAAATAAAAAAAATATGTTTTTTGCGATAAAAAATACATTGAAAATAAAAACAATCATATTATTCTATAATTTTTAATATTCTATTATTATATATATTTCAATTACACTGCACATTTTTACAATAATATCGATCACTTAAATTTTTAACTACATTTTTTTATCATATTTTTTAAACTTATTTCTTTCAACTCAATTTTTTTTCAGAACGAAAGTTTTTTCAATCGGATGGTAAACTAACCAAAAGTATTCGTAGAAAATGGGCGCTAAGTATCATCTCGATATTATCCCTTAAGACTCATATTATAAACTTTACCCATATTCGCATCGGTCCCACGAACTTAAGGTCAAACAATTTTCAAATGAAATATGGCCATTCGTGTAGTTATGATCAGCTTACAGCAAAAGACAGAGGGAAAGGCTTGCAAAGTTGCAATATTCAAGGCATGCCATAAAAGCCGAAGTTATGGCCGGAGCCACCAGCATTTAAAATGGTACCAAGTACTGGACTCCAACCCACCCCATGCCATCACCAAATTGATAACAATTAACAGTAATTCCTGGCTGTTGCAACCTGTAAAAATTATAAGAACAAAAGACTGTGAAAAGCAACCACCGATGATGAGTAAACCATGCATTGAACGTAAAATTATTGCTTTCACATTAAAACATGGGAGCTGCAATACCCCAAAATGACTAGACCCATCTTGTTACAGAGATCTTCCAGATCAAGCAACAAAAAGTGGAATACAACACCCAAACCAGTCTTAACGGTGGTCCACCACATAAACATCCCTATTAAACTGAATCAACAGGGTTTCTCAAATATAATACAACTAAAAGATTTCACTAGCTAACTTTCACAAGCTCCATTGGAATTGCGGCATCTAAAATTATGGGGGAAAAAAATTATAGCCCAGGCAACCGAAATGCAAATGGAAAGTTATTTTAAATGAATAACTTAGTGACTATATCAGTTCTTACTGTTTCAAAGCTGCCATCACAATAAGAGCCACCTCAAATGTTAATAAGTAGCTTGCCAGGAAAAAGAACCAAACTTTCAAAGCTTAGTATTACACAACACCAGATTCCATGGCGGAATCAGAGTATAGAGATGAGAATTTCAGACGTCCGGGGAATCTGATTGAAGGTTAACAATTTGAGAAACTACAAGCTTGGAGAGTTCATTAATAGCAGCTTGAACCTGATAATCATCTGATTCCCTCTGCCTTGACCATCCAGGTAATTGTGAACTTAACCTGCTATATTCATTTGCAGCAACCCCAGTCTTCTTTGATGTGGCAATAACTTTCTCCAAATCAATCTGCGATAACGGCCTTGGAGCCTAAAAAATAAATAATCAATGATATGTATAGGTAAAAAATACAAAGGTTATAGGAAAGATACCACAAAGTTCTCAATTCCGCATACAAACAGAACTTTTATGCATAGGTATATGTTTAAGACAACAAAGAGATCTACCTAGAATATCATCCTCTACCTCATTCTGCCTATGATCAAGTACATATGACAAAAAAGAATGTTAGATTGGTCGTCATCACACAACAGAAACAGCCAAACAGGAACTACCTCAACTAAAATATATTTATAAACAAAAAATTCATAGGTTAAATATGATGAGTGATTTAATTCAGAGATAAATGCTAGAGTCTGAACCTCAGCAAAACTTGAGAAAGATGATACATGGACACAGAAAAGAAATACAAAAAATATACTTACTCCAGATGGTTTTCCTTTCTTCTCCTCATCTAGTAAGTCCCTAATAGGAAAGTATGCTGCTTTCTTGCAGAGTTCAAGAAGATCTGACCCTGTGTACCCTTCACACAAACTGGCTATGTAGTCAAAGTCAATGTTTTCTTCAACACTCTCACCCTTCAAAATCACCTTCAGTATCTCAGCCCTCTCCCTGCAGTCAGGTATTCCAATCTCAAAAGCCTGAGGAAGTCGTCTGAGTATGGCTTCATCTAGTTCGGATGGACGATTCGTTGCAGCAAGAACCATAACTTGTGCATTCTCTGCACAACAATATACAATCATTAAATTATAAATTATAATTTAAAAACAATACCCAGAACATTCTTCAGACGGCCCTTCATCACAAAACCAGAAAGTACTTTGTTGGGGAATAATAACAGTATATAACAGCTTTTAGGTACAAAAATACTTACGGTCGGTGGTAAACCCATCCCATAAAGCCATGAACTCAGTCTTCATGTTCGTCATTGCTTCATGGTCTGTATTACGACGCTGTCCCAAAAAACTGTCGACCTCATCAATAAATATAATGGAAGGCTGGAGTTTATAGGCCAAGCTGAACACTGCAGCCACTGCCAAAGTAGAAGAGGAAACAAACAATACAATCTGAGACACATAGAACAAACAGACTTGCATGGGGACTTACATCCATTAGAAAAGGCATGTTGTCTTGAAAGGACGTTAATTGATAAGAAAGGTCAGCTTACTACAACTTACATATAAAATGACAATTTTCATCTTTTTTCTTTTTGTAACAATAAATTTCAGAATAATGATTTTAAAACAAAGCAGGAAATGGTTATTAAAAAAAAAAAAGAAGGCTGGACATTGGAGTTACAGGGCATATTTAGATGACAAACCCATTTGTGGGACCTCAGCCAAAAGACATTGCATGAAACCATCTAAGCACGACCTTAGGATGGTTGAATCAGTTGACCTTCACTTTCTTTTATCTACATAGAGTATTTTCTCACATTTCCACAGGAGTTAAACAAATAGACCAAATAATAATCAGAAAAAAAAAAAAAAGAGTCCAATGTTGATCCCTTACAACAATATGAATTCAGGTGTTGTCAAAAGAAATGCAAAAGCCCTAGAACCAATAGGGGATAGAACAAACAATATCGATACTTACCAAGTTTCTGTGCATCACCAAACCACTTGCTCATCAGATTTGAAATCCTCACATTGATAAAAACAGCTCCAGACTCCTTTGCAATGGCTTTAGCAAGCATGGTCTTTCCAGTACCCGGGGGTCCATATAACAGAACCCCTTTTTGAGGACCAAGAAGCTTTCCATGTGAAAACAGCTCTGGTCTCCGTAATGGAAGAATCACTAGTTCATAAAGAGCCTGCTTGATGGCTTCCAATCCTCCAATAGACTTAAATTCCACATCAATGTGATCAGGATTTATCACATCGCATGCTATCACATCCTGTTAAAGGAAAAAAGTACAAGTATGTGGTTACCATAAAAGTTAACAGTTAGAATCCCTTGCTTCTATTCTAACACCATATCTCAAAGCAAATATTCCAACAATCTATATTTTTTATTACTGAATATAACATGCATGAATTTCAAAGTATATTCGGTAGAATGCATTTTCAGATATGATATTTTTAGATATACAGTAGGATATTGATGAAAATTAAAAAAAAAAAGCAACCACTAGAAAATTACAGACATCAAAGAGAAATACTCTAAAGGCTGCAACAAAGGCTGAAAAAAACATGCGCTCATAAGATAGCATTCTGTTTTCTGCAGGGCTTATCGACAATTGGCTGGTTAACTATTCTCCATTAGTCTGGGTGAATTCCTTGTTAACTGGAAACTTGACCGTAATTAGTCCTGACAATTTTAAATACAACATGCTAACAACTACCTCACATAACAACTACGCTCGTTTAAGACTGCATTACTTTACATTTACAACTACGCTTTTAACTTTCTATGTATTGCTGATTCTTATTCAAGTAAGATTTCGCCTTAGCAACTTTGAAAAGCCAAAAGCAAATAACAAACGGCAACAATCAAAAGCAAGCTACCCTTATATCCCTTTAGCAAGCTTTAATGAATTCAATGTTCAAAATTCAGATAAAGAACACTGGTTAAAAGAAAATTTTTTGCAACTTTGAACTACAAATTCCGGCCTTGGATTCCATCCCAACTAAGCAAAACCCTAATGAAAACACTAAAGAATAAAAAAATACTCACAAAAAAATGGATGACTTATTCTCACAAATTAATCTAACTTACAACAAAATTACACTTTGACCCAAAGAAAAAGCTTCCAATTTTAAAAGGAAAAATACATACTACCATAAAACAATTTTTTTTTTTTTAAATCTCAAATAAAAGTACCTCATAGGGATTAGTATGGATTAAAGGGCGACCCAAACGCTTAGCAATTTCCTTCTTGTGCTCCAGTGCTTTTTTAGAAGCTTCCCGGTTGGGGTCGAGGTGTCGGAGCCCCGCGAAGAGTACCAAGCAACTAAGGGCGGCGCTGGCGGCGTATAAAATCAGTTCTTGCAGGAACTTCGTTTCCGACGAGGATGAACCCATCTTTCGCATATATTTATTTCTTTCTTTTAGTATATCAGAAAAACATACAAGTTACAAATAAGAGCAACTAAATAATAATTAGGGTTTTAAATTTTAACAGAAGAGGAACTTGGGAATGAAGAAAAGCGAAGAGGCTTTGGTTTCGGCCAACTTGGTAATCTCGAATCTCGAATTTCTGAGGACCTTCGCGAACTGGAAAGAGATTTTCTCGGCCTTAGCCCATTGGATCTTAGGTTTTGCCCTTGGTGGGATGGGCCTTAGCGGTAATGGAGCGAACTTCTCGGCCCCTCAACCCAAGCCCAATTGAACAAACAGGACTAGGTATAGAAAATAAATTTTCTAAATACCGAAAAAATAAAATAAAAATAAGATCATTCTAGAAGATAAAATTTTTTATTTTACATGAGATATTAAAATATTATCACATATTTATTTATTTTCATAAATATACTTATATAACACGTGTTAATTTTAATTTTATATAAAATGATTTTTCACAAGAACATGTCGACTTTTTATTTATAAATCGTGCCGTGATGGGACACTCGCAAATGTTTTGTCCATATGACATGACTGTTGACATTAATTAAAAGTTAGTGGACCAACAAAAACAGGGAAAAGGACAAAAATATTAACAATATATTTTAGCATTTAATTTCAGTGGAATATTAATTTTTTTCATTATTTTTATGAAATTTTTATATTTAATAATTATTTTAAATTTTGATTAATTTTAAATTAAATTGAATCAGATTTTATAAAAAGAAATAAAATTTTTTAAGTTTATTTTTTTATTTACATAATTCGAAATTAATTTTTTTATTATTTGAATCAACATACATTAGTGATTTTTTTATTTTTATTTTATTTTATTCTATCCTAATTTCATTCCACCGGATCCCATTAACTGCAACAATTTACTTTAATAAATAAGGCGTTATACATTGAACTCTAATGCCCTTTCCGGTGCTGCTGGGATATTGATTCATTTACTAATTTATAGCAATAGATTAAAGTTATCACTTAAAAAGAAAAGTTATCTTCAGCATTAATTATTATTAAATCAATATTTTTAGTGTTCGTCTAAATCATCAAATAAAATAACTGGCACTACCAACTCCTAAAAATCTACAAAATAAATATATATATATATATATTTTTTACAATTCAACACCACAGCCTCCCTTCGCCACCACTATCATCTGTCGTATAAACAAATATCTCGAGGAGTAATGACCTAGAAAAGCAAAAAAAAAAAAAACACAGGCACGCACAGCTTCTCATTTCAAAATGGATTCAAAGCTTTTCTTTTAACTTGAGTCCTGTGCGTTTGGGTCTCAAACTCCATTCCATTAAAACTGAAAACCACCATTGTCGAGATTATCACAGCCTAACCAAAGCCCCTCTACTTCCATTAAACTGTCAATTCCCACCATCGCCACGCCCACAGTAAACAGTAAACAACCACAAATCACCTCCCCACTATCAACCATCATAAATCCCTTCACCACAATCGTTAGAAAAAAAAAAGAAATCTAGACGTGAAACCACCCGTTTCCACCACCATTTCGAAACCAAAGAATCCCATTTTTTCACTCAAAAAGTTAACAACCAGAATAGCAAAATACTAGCAAAGAAAAAAAAAAAAAAAACAGCTACATCATCCTCAAGAGAAACACAAAGCAAAAAAAAAAAAAAAAAAAAAGGACCAAAAAACAAAATATAGGATAGGGTATTAATTTTGGGGTATTTTCAGGTTTAAAAAGGAGCTCTTGAAGGTTTCTCTTTTCGGTTGGATTTCCCAAAATCCCCTTAAAATCGAATAAGGAATTACACCAAAAATTTCAAGTGTCGCCACTGCTTCAGCCGTCTCTTATTGCCAGAACGTCGCCGCTTCTTCCCTTTTTCTTTCGTTTACCCCACGAGATTCCAAGTACCAACAGTAAGCCCCAAGAAGACTTTACCCGAAAACCCCAAAAGCTTTTTCCCATTGTTGGAAACCCAAAAAATCAACTCACTGCCCCTATTTCTACCGCTGCTTTCCCTTAGAGCCCCAAATCACAAAACTCGAAATCTCTTTTTTTTTTTTTTTTGGTTTGTTGAATTGTGTTGTTTGTTTGCTATGGTGAAGATGATTCTCGCTTAAGTAAATAAATAAAAAAAGCCAATTAACAAACCTCTAAACAAGAAGAAAAAAAGTAGAGAAGAAGACGATGGTAAGGCTTAATTTTTTTTGTCATTGAAACGAAGCAAAAATGGGTAAGAAAAGTCATCAACTGCTACCCACTCACACCAAATGACATTCAGTTAGCAGCAAATAGCAAACAATTGTTGATCAAAAATGTAAACTTGGCATTGGGAGAACACCACATTCATAAAAAGTTTTATCCTGAGACTTGCGTTAATAAGTAATATAATTAGTCCCGACGAAGACTAGTTTTTGTTAACTTTTTTTTTTATTTTTTTAAATATATTTGTAATTATTTTAATATAAAAATAAAAAAGTAAAATAAATAAAAATGTTATAAAATTTAAAATATATAATATTTCATATAATGCGATTAAATTTTCATTGTAAATTTTCATGTTGTATTTTTTTTATTAATCATTCGATGAAATGTATGCTTTTTTTAATTTATTATATATTATAAGTTTTTGTAAAAAAATTTAAAATAAAATAAATAAATAAACTAATAATAATAACTTAATTTTTATTTTTTTATGACTTTTTGTATTTATATATATTTATTATTATATTTTATAAGATTTTAATTGCATTTTACTTTATCATAAATAATAAATAATAATAATCAAAACTGATAATAAAAAAAACAAAATTAATTACAAATTCACATCATATAAAATGATAAAAACTGAGAAAACTCATGAAAAACACACTCAATTACAAATTTACATCAAACAAACACCCACTTTTTATCAAATTAAAGTCCAACTCACTATGTCCCAATTTAATTAAAACCTAACACATCATAACCTACCACACCCAACAACTTCTTTAATTTTTTATTTTTTGATTTTATCAACTTTTATTTTTACAAAATATTTTATTAAAATGTAAATTAACATTTTTATTAAAATATTATAAAAAATTTTCTAACACTTTTAGTAAAATTAAAAAAAAAAAATTCATGAAGTAAAGTCACTGTTGGCAAAGATAACAACAGTGTATTATGGCTTGTAATTTTATTTTTGGAAAAATTGAGTGGGTGAAAAGGAACAACAAAGAGAGGAGTAGAATACTAAAATTTCAAGAGATTTAACCAACAAATATAAAATTAATAGTAATAAAAATATCACATCTTTATAATTGGATTTATGAATTTAAAGTTGATTTAAGAAATCTACTTAGACAAAAATATAAAAGAGAAAAAGAAACAATTTAAAACAAATTTTGAGTGAAATCTAATAACCTATAGTGAAGCATGGATTAAGTAACTAATAATAAACAAAAAAGTGATAAAAAATAAAATCACAATCTTATTAAAATTATAAATTTCTTTCACATATCATACTAATTTATTGTTTTGTGGAAAAAAAATTATTTTTTTGGTATTTCGTCCCAATATAATTTTATTTCATTTGAGTATTGAGTGAATGTGGTTGCATGTGTATCGATGTTTTTTTTTATATTAAATATGAATTTTTAACATCTTTTTAGAATCAATATATCGTTTAAAACTTTTGCATCAACCAATAACAAATGGTACTAACTTAAAGAAAAAAAATAGTGGAAGGGAGAATATGAATCAATAGTGTCCCCAAAGGAACAAAAAAAAAAAATACAATGCGTTAACATGATTTTTTTTTATTTTCCAATTTAGAATAAAAATAATAAAATTAATACAATTTAAAATTTAAATTTATTAAATATTATCTTTTAAAAATAATTATATAAATAAATTAAATTAAATACCAAATTCATATTAACATAACTCATATCCCAATAAAACACTAGCTTCTATTAGGCAAAACAACAAAAAGGATTAAAGAAAAAACAATAATATTTAATTTTTAATAATAATCCCATGTTGTACTTCTCTATTTGGAGATCCTATTACATGTTGTAGTACAATATCTTCATAAAATTTAGGTTACGTTAATGTAGTTGCAAACCAAAGTACTCTCTCATTTATTATCACCATCCAATTTAGGGTGGCGGCGGCCCGTCCTAACACCACTCCTCTACCCTCCGACTTTCATTTTTATTAATTATGTATTTTGACATGACAAGTTTTTATTCAGTAATTTAAGATGAGATTTATTAATTTATAATATACAAAAATGTAAATGAATAAAATGTGTGATGAGTAGTTTAAGAATAGTTTTGGTTTTTTATATTTATATTTGCGTATTAGTTTTAATAAATACTTATGAATAATATTTTTAATATTTGTTAATTAAATGAATAAATTATGAACATAATAAAATTTATTTATATTTGATTATATAAAAAATAAAGTATTTGATAAATAATTAGTGAATAAACTCAAATTTTTTTAGTTTATTAGATTTAACAAATTATCATAAATAATAGTTTAAGATTATATTTGATGTATAAAATTATTAATGATCTAAGATTATAACCATCTTATATCATGTTTAATTTACATATAATAAGAGAGATATGATTGTAAGAAAAATTAATATTTTATTGACATAAAATTATTTAATTATTCTTAAGTAGAGAGAATTATTTTAATTTATGAGATTAAATTTACATATTTAATTATATTATTAAAAATTATATTAATAATTTAAATTATATAAAATTTTTAAAAAATAATTTTAATAAATAAATAAATTATCCCATTGTAATATTTACATATATCAAATATAAAATAAAATAATATTATTTAATTTAATTATATTTATAATATTATTTTATCTTATATTATCGTAATTTTTTATATCAAATATAATAAAAAATTAAATAAATAAATAAATAATAAATATAATAAAATTAATTAATATTCCATTCATTTACGCTCTAATATATGTCAACTTGTTTCTTAATAAAATATAAAAAATTAAAAATAATAAAGATTAGGAAGCATTTTCCATGTTTTTTTAACCCAAAAACGTCGCCACTCAACAACTAGATAGGAGATTGCTATTTGCTGCTAGTTGCCATCTCTTTTTGTGCTATCTCCTCAACTTTCAAGACGACAATAACAACATCAAACATTAAAAAATTCCTTGCGTCTTCAATATGGCTTTGCCACATTGTCAATTGGTTACTGAAAATTACTAATTTTTTTAAATTATCTGCAATTGAAAATGTGAAAAAGAAGGAGGAAGAAAAAGACAAAAAAAGAAAGCAGAGGGGAGTTAGTCAATGGGATTCATAATAGATTCTCCACATCCTGCGACTCCAACGAAAGACACGTGTGTTGACTAACAACAAGGTGTCAGTTAAACAATTTTTCTGTCTGCATGTGTTACACGCCAGGAAATTCCATTTATTATTCCTATTTTTTACTGCATTACTATTGTTTTTTCAAGACATTTATTGCTCCCTCTGTTTTATTTATGTCGTCATTTTTACATTTTTTTATTTTTTTCATTTAAAATTTATCCCGATCAATCAAGATGCCCTTTTGAATATATTTTTATCTCTTTCCAGAAATCTTTAAATAAAAATTTTACAGACATTCAGCTTCTTTTCAAGTACGATGATTTACACAGTTGTTTGTTAAAAAAAAATCAATTAAAGATGACATGGGAGTAGAACCTAGACTTGTTCCAGGGCAAGCCCACTTCTCTAGGGAGCGCGTTACAAGCACGTGGCAGTCCAGTTGTCAGAGACAGAGACAGTGACTTCCGAGGCGGGGCTTTGATCTGACGCCAGTGGATCAACATCAACGACACCCATTCCTGAGCCCCACTGTCTCAATCTGGATTTGCAATCTCCGAGAGAGTTTTCCTTTTCTGGTTGTTTGGCCCTTTGCATTTTATGCTTTTGGTGAAAGTTCCGTGTTTAAGCGGGCACGCTTTTCCCGGTGGAGAGGTGCTTTCAAGCCGAAGGAGTCGAACTAGTCCCAATGAATCTCTTTGAAAGGACTTCCATTTCCATTCCCATCTCTATCCCACTCTTTCTCTCTCTGTAAATTTTTATCTTTAATCCATTTCCATTCCCGTCTCTATCCCACTCTTTCTCTCTCTGTAAATTTGTAGCTTAAAGGAGAGTCAACGTAAAGGATCAAATTTGATGGCCAAACATTTGTCGAAATGTATTGGGGTTCAATGGCTGGATGATTAATGAATGTACTGCGAAGGATGCTTTGTACTACTTTGCAGTACATGCAATGGGTCTCGAAAGCCTTAGTCCTAAATTTTTTATTGGGGTTGTTAAGCTGTGGATGCTTTAATATAAGACCCAGCAATTTTGTGCCAAATTGCAATGTCTTGATTTACTGATTTTGAGATACTCTTTTGAAGATTTTAGGGTAATCATGGTTCAGATGTCGAATTTAATGTCCTGGTGATGTTGCATTGAATTGAATTTAAGTAGCGTTTTGGGTTTTTCTGGTGCTTGTGGATTGCTCGTGGTCCTTTCGGGCTGTTTGTTACCTTTGCCTCGGTCCATCGAAAGACTCAAACTAAGATATTTGCGATATCTTATTCCTTGTATTTGGAGCTTTTTCCGATACGCATAAGGTGAGAAATGAATTAGCATTTTAGTATTTCTGTCGCATGTTCTTAGATTACGCAAAAATAAAAAACACAAAACCAAATCCCAATTTGACGTTGTTTAATGAATTCCCGTTAATTCGACAGAGATGAATTAGAAGAAAGTTCGAGCCTGTACAAGTTTTTCCAAGGTCTGGTCTTTGCTGCATTCTAGCAAGAAGAAGAGAAAACTGTTCACCCAGGTAAGATATTTCATGGCTGCATAAGTTGTCCATGTAGTTTCATTGTAGTATTTGCTCTCTTTGAACTGAACCTGAAAATAAGATTTTTGTGATGATTAATTAGACTAGCAAGAACCAAGTTTTATCAATCCAATTGGAAACATGAACATGGAGGAGATGAAGGAGATTGAGAGAGATGAGAGAGAAGATTTTGAAGAGATGAATAATGAGCAAGAGGAGTTGAAAAGAATTGCACCCTGGATGAAACAGATAACAGTTCGAGGAATCATTGTTAGCCTTCTTATTGGTATCATATACAGTGTGATAGTCACGAAGCTCAACCTCACAACCGGGATAGTTCCCAACCTCAATGTCTCGGCTGCTCTTCTTGCCTTTGTATTTGTTAGGTCATGGACTAAGCTGTTTCAAAAGGCTGGATTTGTTTCAACTCCATTCACTCGACAAGAAAATACTATAATTCAGACCTGTGCGGTCGCTTGTTATAGTATTTCTCTTGGAGGTTTTTGTACTCTTATCAAGTTAATTTGTTGTCTGCAATCAAGTTTTTCTTCCTTCTTGTTTAATTTTATTGATTAATTGGATACCATTTCACTTGTTTTTGTTTCCTCCATCAATTATTTAATGCAGGTGGTTTTGGGTCTTATCTGTTGGGTTTAAGTAGGAAGATATATGAGCAAGCAGGCCCTGATTCAGAAGGCAATAATCCTGGGAGCATCAAGGAACCTGGGATTGGTTGGATGATTGGTTTTCTCTTTGTAACCTGCTTTGTTGGGCTTTTGGCATTGGTTCCTCTAAGAAAGGTATGTCTATTTCTTCTATTTTGCTTTCTTGCAATTCAGGGTTTCCAAGATTAATGATGATAGATTCATTTGCAGCGATTTCATTGAGTCTTAGTTGGTAATCCGCGTCTTAATTATTTAAGACCATTATATATATCATCTTAATAGTCAACAATTATGTCCTTTTCGAAACTTTCAATAATGTGGTCATGCAAATTTTTGTTCTGTCAGATCATGATAATTGACTACAGATTAGCTTACCCAAGTGGAACTGCTACGGCTGTTCTGATTAATGGGTTTCATACCCCTAGAGGAGACAAAATATCCAAGTATGAATCTACGATTCTGAATTCTTTTCTTTTCAAATTAGAAATGAAACAGGTTGTAAGTGTTGCATAACTCAAGTTGTAATGATTCATCTTGCAGGAAGCAGGTTCATGGATTTCTGAAGTTCTTTTCGCTTAGTTTCCTCTGGGCTTTCTTCCAATGGTTCTATGAAGGCAGAGATAAATGTGGATTTTCTCAGTTTCCTACATTTGGTTTGAAAGCATGGAAAAATTCGTGCGTGCTCTAGATTTCCTCTTCTCTATGTTGTCATCTTTCCACTTATAATCTTGCCATAATCACTAATTAGAGAAATTCAATTTTGCAGATTTTACTTTGATTTCAGTATGACTTACGTAGGAGCAGGAATGATCTGTTCACATCTAGTAAACTTATCTTTGCTACTTGGAGCGGTGCTTTCTTGGGGAGTAATGTGGCCACTAATCGGCGGGCTCAAAGGAGAGTGGTTCCCTGCAACTTTACCTGAAAGCAGCATGAAGAGTCTAAATGGTTACAAGGTCTGCAGAGACATTTTATCTTGTATAGCTTCTCCCTTAATGATATCTTGGCACCAATATTCGTACTCATTTCTCACTATTTTTCCATTTATCATGCAGGTTTTTATTTCTATTGCTCTAATCTTGGGGGATGGGCTCTACAATTTTCTTAAGATACTGTTTTTCATTGCAAGAAGCTTTCACACCAAAGAGAAAAATAACAACCTTAAAACATGTAACTCATCAACTTCATAAAATTTTTTTTCTTTGTCTCCTCTCCAGCTTATTACTTCCATTACTTCCATAATTTTCTACTCACTAGTTATAGCTGCCAGCTCCTATGAAACTACAAGGGTACTTAAGCAATTCAAATATTTTGTTTTCATGGTGAGGTGGTGGACTGCCCCTTTTATCATGATTTGACTTGTTGCGATGGTGTTCATTTGATTTGGAAGTGCTAAACCAGATATGGGTCACCATGGTCTCATAGATCCTTAGAGAATAAAAACTTCACTAACTCTCCTTTCTCTATGTTGCTGTCCTTAGAGAATGGCAACTTTATTAACTTCCTTTGCTTGTAATGCAGTTTCTGATAACCAGAAGAAGCATCTGGATGATCTTCAACGAAATGAATTATTCATAAGAGAAAGCATTCCTATTTGGGTAGCATGTGCAGGGTACACCATTTTTTCTGTCATTTCCATCATTGTGATCCCTTTGATGTTCCCTGAGCTGAAATGGTATTATGTAGTTGTTGCTTACATTCTTGCACCATCTCTAAGCTTCTGCAACGCTTATGGTGCTGGTCTGACTGACATGAACATGGCCTATAATTATGGAAAAGTAGCTCTCTTTGTGCTGGCTGCCTTGTCTGGAAAGGAAAATGGTGTGGTTGCAGGACTTGTAGGCTGTGGTCTTATTAAATCCATGGCATCTATCTCTTCTGATTTGATGCATGATTTCAAGACTGGTCATCTAACTCTCACTTCTCCGAGATCCATGCTTCTCAGCCAGGCAATTGGAACGGCCGTTGGCTGTGTTGTAGCTCCTCTTACATTCTTTCTCTTCTATAAAGCTTTTGATGTGGGGAACCCTCATAGCGAATACAAAGCCCCGTATGCCCTCATTTATCGAAATATGGCAATTCTAGGTGTTCAAGGCTTCTCTGCCCTTCCCCAGCATTGTTTGCAGCTCTGCTATGGGTATTTTTCCTTTGCCATAGCAGCCAACTTGTTGAGAGATTTTACTCCCAAGAATATTGGGAAATATGTTCCCCTTCCAATGGCTATGGCTGTGCCTTTCCTTGTTGGTGCTTATTTTGCAATTGATATGTGTGTGGGGAGTTTGGTTGTGTTTGTATGGCACAAACTAAATGACAAGAAGGCAGGTTTGATGGTTCCTGCTGTTGCTTCTGGCTTGATATGCGGAGATGGGTTGTGGCTTCTTCCTTCGTCTATTCTTGCTTTGTTTAAGGTTCATCCTCCAATCTGCATGAACTTCTCAGCGACGACGTAGACTATGTTAACAGGACAGTGAGAAAGATAGAGAGTGCAGAGGCTTTGTTAGTTAACATTAAACATAAACTAGTTTTGTAGTTGGTACGCAAAATGGAATTCGGACCAGTATAGTGTTTGATACACAAGCTGTGTCTTGGAGCAATAGGTAGAAGGCAACATTTTAGATATATGCATTTTAGCTGCTCTAAAGTAACATACTTTATATGAGCTGGAAGTTGCAGGAAAAATTAGTTAGTTCTGATTTATATCAGAATATGAAAAAGTTGTAATAAAAATCAGTTTTGGTGAAGAATAAAGAGCAATTTCATAAAGGATTCTGAATTGAAGCAACCGTTCCGTTGCTTGTACAGTCATTGACACAATTTAGTCATCATGCTGGATGCTGTCTTCTCGATGTTTTTCTAGTTGTCTTGTTCATACTTCAAAATGTGTGGACTTCTTTTTGCTTATATATACTTATATCTTATAAGAGCTGTATAAGTACGAGAGCAAATTGTATATTCCAAACAGTCAATAGACGCATGATTTGTTAGTAAAGTGTTTGATTTTTAATTTCAATGATCAGACATCAAATTTTGTCAATTTCAAATATAAAAAAAATATTTTTTTTCACATTATGCCTTAAGCCACGAACATTTCTTTTTTTTCTTTTTTCTTTTTTTTTTTTTTTGTTATCTTTTTAGAATGTCAATAACAGCTACATAGCCAGAAACTGTTAGCAAAGGAAACAATGCTGCAAATCTACCACCAGGGGGAATGAACTTTCTTGGACAGAATTAACAGAAAGCTTATATCTTCTCATGAATTTAACATTCAACATTAAGATGACAGTTTTTTGTGCCATTTAGTATTTTTTTTTCTTCATTTTGTTTCTTAAGGGAAGATTAAACAATCAAACTCAATTAGATTGTGGGTTTTACTCAAACTCAACTTGTTCAACTATTGAAGCTATTAAAACTCGGATTTGATATGACACTGACAGAAAATTGAATGTCTACATTATCAGTGCTTTGAGCTGTTGATGAGGCATATATATATATACATATATATATATATATCTCCCCTGGTCAGTTTGATTGGATATGTGCCCATAACAGGACAGAGATAAGTTAGTGAAGGATAGAAGGATGTGAAGGGAATGGATCGAATATTCTCAATGGTCCCCTGAGCCTAACGCCCCAAAGCTATTCCTTCCCTTAGAGATGAGGATTCAGGGCAAGTCCCAAGAATGAAAGGCTCTTGCAAGGCAAGTCAAAGATTAGACCATCGCCTTCTCTGAGAAAATGACTTCAAAAACATTACCCATACTAGTATCAGATAAGAGCCTTTTATTGCACAAGCCTTTGACTCTTTGCAATCTTGTGGAGCATTGATGGCCAATGCAGCCTCCCATGAAAGTTTAAGCTCAGCTTCCCTAGTCTCTTTGGTAGTACATATGGCATCAACCTCCATAATCTCTAAATGTCTAACCCCTGAAAATGGAATCCAAATGCAAACAAATCACACTTTTAGCCATAACAGCTCTTGTCCCTCCTTCAAGTTAATTTTCTACATAAACAAAGCCAAAGTCCAACACATGCGAAAAATTCGAAGGAGCACACCGTTTATTGGACCTAATCTACCAGGTTTTCCAAATCCGACCACGGAAAATAATTACGGCGCTGGCTTACCCTTTAGAACAAAAAACAAAAAGAAACTTTTTTTTAGGAGTATGTCAATTTATTTAATACTCACATTAATATTTACAATTTAATTAAATTATTTATACATTTATTTTTTAAATATGATATTTAATAAATTTAAATTTTAATTATTTAAAAAAAATATTTAACAAATTTATCCAATACTTGCAACCTTTTTATTTATTCTCAAATTACCAGAATTTTTATATAAAAAATATTTAGATTACCATAAAGACAATAAAAACTCTATGGATAGGAAAATTTGAAACCATCATTGAAGTCTAATTTGGTTGGATATTTTTTAAATGAAATCTTTTATACAGCACCCAATATGGAGTTGGGCACATAGTCGTGCATATGGGGGACCTAAGGGCATGGCTTCATCATGCATTACCTCAGATAGTAACATAAAGAAAATGACACATGCCAGTTTTTAAATTGGTGAAGTTTTATTTTACCGCATAATAATCATAGAAAAATTATTTATATACAAATTTTAAGTAGCTTATGGTCGCATTGACAATTTATCAAAAAAAAAAAAAACCTAAATTTCGAATGGTCAAAAACATGAAGTCACATTTATGTAAAATTCAGTAATAACGACTACTGAAATTGAAAGTTGAAATTAAAGAAGAATCCTTTTCTTCTCTTTTTTTTTTTTTTCTTTATTATTTTTTATTTTTCCGGCGAATGAAAGAATTGAGGACGGAGATGAAACAGCACACAAATTCAGTGGGAGAATAGGACGAAATTGAAAAGTAAACTATAGCACTAATTCTTGAAGAGACATAACTGCCCTCGTTCTACAACACCCCGTCCGAGGTTAGCTCCGTAAATTTTGACAGTTACATGGACGTTTTGGCAATGGGACACCAACACATTTGATTGAGCTGCCACTTTCCGTCTCTTTGACTAAAAAAACAAAGACTACTTAAGGAAAGAAAGCCAAATCTTTCGAAAATCTCAAAGCCTTCGTAAGTCAATTGGATTCCTCTCTTCGTTCCATCCTAAATTCTCTTTCTCTTTCTCTTTCTTTTTTATCCTTTTTAATTACACATTTGAAGGCTTTTGGACTTTTGATTTTACATATCTGGGTACTTCAGATCTCTCTTAGCTTTGAACGTTAAGGCTTTAAGCTTGTAATTGGTGTTGGGTTTTTAAATTTTGGTGTTATCTTTGATTTGCAGTGGTGAATAATGGCTTCAGATTCAAAGATTCACACTTTCGATGAGGTTGCAAAGCACAACAAAACCAAGGATTGCTGGCTGATTATTTCTGGGAAGGTCAGATCTTTCTCTTTCTTTCAGTCTTTCTATTAAGGATTGTTTAATTGCTTTTCGTTAATAGAAAATCAAAATAACGGACCTAGGAACAGCAAAAAGAAAAAGAAAACAAAAGAGGAATGGGGAAGAGGAAGGGGGATTTTTTTTTTTTTTGATGGAAGGGTAGAGAATTAAAGATCTGACTTGATTATATCCATGGTAGGTGAAGCTTGACCTTTTACCTTTTAAGTAATTGGGTTAGTATATGAATGAATATCTTAAGTTTAGTGTTTGTTTCTGCAACTTTTGATGCCACTAATATGGTTGTGTTGGTCAGATAGATTGGAAGTTTTCAACTGGCAGAACTCCCATTATCAGTTGAAAAAAAATTCCTTGGGGAAAATAGTAGTACTTTTTGAAGTTTGAATTAGATGACTAAATGATAGTGATATGATTTAATCACATAAATATACAAATGAAAACGTTAAAATCTTTTTGGTGAATTAACTCCGGTAGTTTACTTAGCGTATGTGGCAACATCTGCTCTCATCTATCATCGTATATGTCTGCAGCCTCAGCTGGAAACTGATGAGTACAGTACTTACCTGTAATTGACTAGATGAAAATTTCAATTTCGGTCAAACACAGTTCAACTTTTTGCAGCATATTAAACAATGATATTAACGTATATGTATCTTTTTCGATGCTTAAAAGTTGCTAAAAATATGACAAGAGCAAGATATTTGGAGTTAAATTTTGTATTATGATATTGGGTATAATTGAGATTTTCCTCTATATAGGTGTATGATGTAACTCCGTTCATGGATGATCATCCTGGAGGCGATGAGGTTTTGCTGTCAGCAACCGGTAAATTTCTACAATATTCTTTATATTTAGTTCTTTAATTACTTTTACTGAATCAAGCCTGAATTTGGTAGTAAGATGATGGTATTTTCCGCAATTTTTTTCAGGGAAGGATGCCACAAATGATTTTGAAGATGTGGGCCACAGTGATGATGCGAGAGAAATGATGGGAAAATACTACATAGGCGAGATTGATTCAAAAACTGTTCCTGCTAAGCGCACCTACATTCCACCGCAGCAAACGCCTTACAATCCCGATAAGACCCCTGAGTTTGTTTTTAAGATCCTACAATTTCTCGTACCCCTCTTGATTCTGGGATTGGCTATTGCATTACGTCACTACACCAAGAAAGAGTAGCTTATTGCTACACAGGAGTTTAGCAGTTTTGATGAGTGAATTGGTGGTTTCATCAGTTAGTAGAAAAGGACAGTTGTTATCTTTTGTTTAATTTCCATTCAATGTTTGTGCGTCAAATTGAATACTGGTTCATATTATGGTCCATTGTCGAAGACTATGCTCATCGAACAACCCCCCCCCCCCCCAATTTATGCTAGCGGCGAGACAAGACGATGTTTAATTTTGTTGGAATTAATAAGCAGGAACATGTTTTTATTCCTTTGTCTTTAATTGTTTTTGTTCCCCATCTGGAATGGCAATATATTGCCTTTCTCCTCTACCTCTTCAAACTAATTTTGAAGATTTAACACACGAGTTCTACCATTGTAAGGGCTGCCAAAGAGCACTTTAACCCTGTTATAAGGGTGGAGATGTATCACAACGGATAGCGTGAATCCTGCTATAATGGTCTTAATAATGGATTTTAAGCTTGGCTGCTTCATCCCCTTCTCCCCCTCCCTTTCATATTGGATAAAATCATGAAAAAGTGGAAGCTACAATCCAATATCTTGTCAAATAACAACGAGATTTGAAGACAACTTCAACTCGAATTTCCAGCTTAACTCTCCAGTCTACACTACCAGAACCAAGCCGGACGCTCCACTCCTAGCCTTAGCCTGATCTAAATCCAAATATACGATACAAAGGGCAAGACCTTTATATAAAAGCACAATGCCAAGAGCTCGACAGTGTCCGATCTTTCAAAGCCAGTCCGTGCAAGATGATGCTAGAAACGTAAGGTATACCAAAAAAAGCCATGATGGAATCACATGATAAATTCCCTAATATTTCTCCCGCAATATTGTACATTGATTGGAATTTTGGACTCTGCCTATCTGCCGTAACACAAAAGTGGTGCTATAATATGGAGCAGTGGAATGCAGATTTATCTACTGAGGCTTCATTTGGATTGCATTGTTGGAGCCCTCTAAAGATCCAGTCATAAAACACAAACCCCGGTTCGGTGGGAGCCCTCTCACCACGCATTCAAATCAAGCCTAACTAAGCATTTTTCAACTATTGCCACTACCTACTTAGCCTTGAGAGTGAGCAGTGACAAAATAAGTAAATACAACTCAGCACAGACAGCATTTCAAGCAGTGCATCGAAAAGGAGACTTGAAATACCTACACAACCAGGTTCAAGAAAGAACTGAGCACATAAAATTAGTGGACAAAATGTGGTAATTGATCAAAAGGACGACCCTATCTTGTCATGAAGAGTTACCACCAAGTCATGCGCATCATTTAGGAGTTTCCATACATCAAGTTGACCAGCCATACTATTGCACTCCCTTAAAATCTCATCCATGCTGCTATACTTCTCTATGATCAATTTCCTCCTCTGCAACACTGACGCTGCAATTGCATAAAGCAATAAATCATCTGTTGGGGGTGCCTGCTGTCTTATCCTGCTCCAGGCAGACTTCCCAATCCCCGCTCTAATGGCTGCCTGATCTGCCCACATTACCTCCCAAAGGCAAATTGTCTGTTCAAATGTCAATTCCCTCCTAAACAATACCACCACCATCCTATAAACAAAAAAGCAATCCTCAGCCTGGAGCTTCTCCAAATGCCTGTAGAGGTGAGAGTCTTTGCATTTGATTATCTTGGAAACATTATTAAGTTGCCTTCTGATCCCCACCTCATCAAGCCTAAAATTATGTCGAGCTTTCTTCATGAAACCTACAAAACACCAGAAAGCCTCGTAATCCTCTGGCATGACTGTAATAATTGGAGAAAGGAGATCACTCATGCCCTGACAGTAGCCAATTTCGGGGTCATGAAGTGCATAAGCTTCGAGGATAGCAACCAAACGAGCAGCATGGAAAATTCTGCAGGGATCCAGGTGATCATAATCCTTTAACCCAACAGCCTCAGCTGAATGGCGAGCCCTTGTGTCTGATACTGCAGCCTGAGAAGCAGAATATGGCATCCATTCAGCATTGGCACGCACAGCATCTAGGCGTATGATCCGCTGCCAGGTGGAAAAATCTTCAGTTGCACGTAGTTTTGACAGTCCTTCAGTGCTTGAGGGAGAAACATTCCTTTTTGAAGACAAGTCAGGATCATTCACCACCCTGCCTTCTAAAGAGGGGGAACCCTGAATCACTTCAAGGTCTTCTGAAGAGTCAGAGTCTGATGACTCACTGTTCAGTGACACATCAGCATTCGTTATTCTTCTTGAACTATCGTCTCCTTCCAACAATGTACTGGATGGTTGGTCTGAGTCCCTAGCATCCTGGCTCCTTTCCTCACTAGAGAGAGATTCTCTGGCACTAACCACATCTTGGGAGCTAGATGTGTCTGTGTCCTGAAGAAGACTCCCACTTTCTCCGTTTTGACAAGTTCCACCTATTTCAGTAAACTTAAAACTCCCTGTGCTGTGTTTTAGGAGCCGGCGGCAATCTCTGCGGAGTTTTTCATATTCCTTCCTGCATCAACAGATAGAGAAAAGGTGATGAAACAAACCAAAGAGATCAGTAGCAATCAACTTATATAGCTAAAAGAAGTAATAAATTATAAAATGTGGGGAAAAGAATGTAAAGTTTACCTTTTCTGAGTTCTAACAGCATCTCTTTCTTCTTTGGAACTGTTTAAGTTATAGCTGTTGCAAAAGAAAAGAAAAAATTTCATGATATGAGATGGGAAACCCATGGTTTCAGAGTAGCTAAAATGTTCAATGGACACATGCCCCAGCAAACCGTTATTACATGGATAAGTAGAAACTTCTCTTGATGCTTGGCTTGAGGGGGTAAAAGAACAACAATAGCAACAATTTTAACACAGATTCAGCATACTTACACTCCGAGGAGGAAGGGCCAGACCTCTGCCCTAATACTTGGATCAACACCCTACATCATAAGAGTACAATATTAAGCATTCCAATTACAAGGAAACAAACAAAAGAGAAAATGTACAGATTAGTTGCAGCAGTAACTTACTGTACTACGAACTTTCTTCAAGAACTTGACTCCACCATCACGGAGTCTACCATCAGCTGTAAATAAACTTCTCCACTGTTGAGGTGAAAGGGCATGTTTCTTTCTCCAGCGAGACCAGGGTGATTTGAGTCGACCACTGAATAAAAAATAGATCAAATTTACAAATTGATAATGAGAAGCTAATGATAATAGGAGAAGAATATGTGATTTATTAACATAAAGGGTATGTGATTTATAAACATAGAGGGGTAGGTGAAAAACAAAATTCCAACAGCAAATATCCTAGCACCTAAATCAACACTCAAGAGAACCAATTTATAAACTAACACTCAAGAGAACCAATTTACAAACTAAGTCATCCCTTTCTGCCTTTCGTATAATGAGGTTCAAGGAAAGAAAAATCATCATTAAGTTTGCCAAAAAAGGAGGTTGGGTTGTTTCAGACTAGGCAGTCTAATCCTCCCTCATCAAGCTTACACCTGACACCAATCTCATGAGCAAAGAGAAAAGCCTTAAACCTATGAAGATCCACCAGAAAGATAAGATTCGTATTTCAATTCTACTTTGCTTAGGGGGTCAACCGAATTGTGGAATATGGCTTAAATATAAACTATTGCACCAGCACCAGTATATGAATCATAAGTAACACATATACCTCTCAGATAAACCTTTTAAAAAAGAGCTTCAAGTAAGCATCGATTATCGATGATCAGAATAATCAATCCCCAAAAGTTTCAAACTTCTAAACTGTAAAAACAAGATTAGCAGTTGGAAGTCAAGATTCGTCTTGGAGAGAAGAGAAAAATGGACACTTCTTCAGAATATACTTCCCTCTAGTATTCCAACTTTAAAAATTGATAACTTCCATCAGTTGATTAAAAAACAGGGAGAAAAAGAATCAGATTTCACATCATATTTTTTTTTTCAAAATCTCTGTTTCATTTGATTGTGAGTGTTAATATTCAAAGATTGCAACTTTAAAAGTCTATCAACGTAATTGTGACTAATATTCTAGCAGATTGAAACAATCTAAAAGCGGATTCAGTCAACGAAAAAAAAAGAAATAAGAAAAAAATTGCTAAGGCGCATTAATACAGATCCAACAAATCAGTAAAGTAAAAATTAAAATTTGACATAAACAAGCAAAGAATGGAGCAATAACGGTTGAAAATTCTAAGAAAGAAGAAGCAGAAACCCTAATAACCAAAAGAAAAGTTTAAAAGGAAGTAGAAAGAGTCTAAGCATAAGCAAAGATGAAGAAGCGAAGCAAAGGAGTAGTTTTGAACTTTAAAAAAAAAATTTCAGAGCGGAGATCGGGATCTGAATCGAAAATCTAACAAGAGATTACTGAAAATGAGTAGGTGTTTTAGGGGAAGAGGAAGAGGACTCACCGATCAGAGGAAGAACAAGAAGCCGGTGAAGAAGAAGTAACAACGAAAAGAACCGAACGCAAATGAATCCACGACGATGACGAAGACGAAGACGAAGATGATGAGGGTGAGTTTGGAGAAGAAGACGAAGTCTGACTTCGTCTAAGAGCTCTCATCTATTAGAATTTGGTTTTTATCAACTACTCTCACACTACGTAACGTTACTAGGGTTTTCGGAGATTTCTTTATCTATTAGCATTGAATGATCGATCAGTTTTTTTTTTTTTCGATTTTTTTACCTAGTGGTGGTGTAGAAAATGGCAGCGAAGAGAGCAAAGCCGGCGAGGGCGGTGACGGCGACGACAGTTTTGGAGGGCGGCATCGCCACAGCCGACCCGAATCCGCCGCCGCCAAAGCGGTGGATTCCGGTAGGGCTGTCGTTGCCTGAGGTGACCATGAAAAGTTTTGAGGTGGAGCAACCCTAAACTGAAATGCCCCAGCTGCTGCCCCTTCCTTTTCCTTTAACTTCTTCTTCTTCTTCTTCCCCTCTTTCTCCGGATTTCCTCGTCCTTCTCTCCCTCTCTCTCTCTTTGGTTTTGCCCAATCAACCGCCAAAGCAAGCCTTTTATTTTTGTCTCTCTCTAGACTCTACGGATCCGCTCTACTACACAGAAAGACTTCTCATATTGAAAGATCGCAGATTGATTCTACGCCTACGCTTTTTTTCTTTTTCTTTTTTACCTTTGCTTTTCTGCAGTTAGGCCTTTGTCCCCCCACCTCCCCACCCCCCCTTTTTTTTTTTTTTTTTCTTTTTTGAGTTTCTACTAACCTTTATTTTTCAAAATACTGTAATTGAAACAGATTCCATGGCTAACAATCAATCCATACTTATTCGCCTCTTCCTTACTTAATTCTTTTTTTATTAAAAATTTAATTGTCTAATAAACATAAATTAATTATGTGCTATTTATATACTGATTTTTTTTTCTAAATTTTATCATTATTTCGTAACAAAATTTTACAATCTGTCTTTAAATTTTTTATTATAATTTTTAATAAAAATTACGTAAATTTCATTTAAATAATTTCAATTGAAAATGGTAGATCTTTCACAACCTCTCTCAATCACAAACGACTAAAGAGTGCTTTACCTAATTCAAATTTCATTCTTTTTAATTGTTCACAACCATGTGTGTACACATGTGAGTAATTGACAAAATTAGGTCTCAATTTATTTTAGAACTAGTAATATTTAAACTAAAATATTTTTAAAAAATTTTGAATTATTTTATTTTTTAAAATAAATTTTTATATTTTTATTATATCTAAATAACCTTTTATTTTTTAATTTGTATTTAAATAAATTTTTATTTAACAAAATTGATTTATGTTAATAATTTATTTAGATATAAATTAAAAATTTATTTAGATAAGGTCTCATTTGAAGCTCATGTCCTAGCATTTTGAGATTTGGCAAATCCGAAAGAGACATTCACCATTTTAATGCTTGGATTGTTTACTATGCAAGTCACCAACATCCAGTGATATTTTCTCTTTCTAGAGTCATGAGTGGATGATTTGTTGGCTCTGCTTTTTCAATAGGATAATATTTGATTAAGAATATATTTGCATATAAGATTACGAAAAAATATGAAAAATAATATTATAAATAAGATTAAATTAAATAATATTATTTTATTTTATATTTAATATTTGTAATTATTAGAATATAATAATTTTATTTATTAGTCAAAATTTTTTTAAATTTTATATAATTTAAGTAATTAATATAATTTTTAAATATATAATGAGATATATATATAAGATCAATCTCATAAATTAAATTTTTTTTTTTGTTTAGAGAAAATTGAATTATCCTATATTAAAAGAATGATTAATCTTTTTTATAATTTTATTATTATTTTTAAATATAAATTAAATATAATATAAAATAATTATCATCATATTTTATCATACACCCAACATAACCTTAAACTCTAAATCATATATATTTTATGATTTAATATTTATAAAATAAATTTAGAGGTATTCAAATTTTATTTTTATCAAAATATTTTGATTCACACATTAATTTTATTAACGATAAACTTATGTGAAAAAAAAAAACCAATATCATGATATATAGTACATTTTTAATGGTCAGTATATCATGTTAATATTTTAACTAAAAATATTAATCGATAATACAAAATATTTGACGAATTTTTTATAAATCCTAAATCATTATAAATAATATAATTCAAGACTAAATTACATATTACAAATACCGGAGTTAATTTTTTTGTATACTTTGCATACAAATTTTAAACAACCGTCCAACAAATTAAGTGCTGGGTAAGCTTGATTTGATTGAATTTTTTTTGCTTAGAATTCAAGTTAGACTGTGGGTAATCATCTTTTAAACAGTTTAACAGTTCCACTTTCTCAAGAAATTCTGAAATTGTTGAAGCATGCTCAATTTTTTTTTTCCCTACAAATGGAGAGATGATAATATTGACTAAAGTCAAAACTGGTTGCTTCTCATTGGAATTCTCTTTTGTGTCCAGAAAGCAAAAGCCTTTTCACAATAACAAATTGGTCAAATTTAGTCTAAAATCAGATTGATTTAGACATTGATCATGATTTTGTCCTAATTGTGGGTGTCAATCACATGATAAAAGAAAAGAAAAAAAAAAATTCTTTTGATTCATCAAGCAGAATGGTTCAAACATTAGAGAACTCTGTGGGGACAGGAGAGCCTGAAAACATTAGGACCAGCAGCAAGGGTGGGACATGTCAAAGCTACTGGTTATTGCAACCTTGCAAGTTTTATATAGAAAAAACAAGTTAAGGACCACAACGGGAGAGAAAGAGAGAAAACCGTTTTATATGAATATCTCTTCTTAAAGATGATACACGAACTAACGATTTTATTTAAAAATTCCGTATGTTTCTTATTATGTCTAAATCAAATATATCATTGAAATTTTGGATATTCGGAAGTATTCTATGAGCATTCATGATTGTCGAATTGGCTTGTTCATGAAGGTGTGATCATCAAAGTCTTAACGACCTGATTTATGTGATTACAACTTTGACTTCTTCCACTTGGTAGTTATGATCAATTTTTTCTACTTACATTTTAAGGCTTAACAGATCTGATTTTGTATGTAAGTAGATTAGGTACCCCCATGAGTGGGTTACTTGAACATTACAAAATAGCATGCCCGGTTTTCTTTTACAACAATTTAATGATCAGTTGTTTCCATTTGACCTGATCTCTTTTATGACCAACATCCGAGAGTGACTGAAATCTAAATTTTAATTCCCGTATTTAGGTTGCGTTTTGACGGGAGAGTCCTGTCATAAAACGCAGTCACCACGAGATATAAGGGACTCCTATCGCTCTTCTGCCAAAGGGAACCTTTAGTTTCTTGAGGAAAGAGATTTTTTTTTGTCCCGGGATGACTTGGCTTCGCAGCTATGTATTGAAGTTTGATACCATGAACACAAGGACAGGTTTCTGTTTTTTAAAATGGATTATCCTTTTGGGCTGAGCATCCATTGCTTCAAAGCCAAGCCAAGCCAAGTTTTGAGGACTCAGATGAAAGTATGGAATCCCCAAGCAAATTTAATTTGCAAGGGTAAGATACCGAACCCCATGCCAATACCATCATTCAAGTACAGAAATTTTCAGTCAGAAGGAAGGCATTCCTAAATTTTCAGTCATGTGCTTGAGGCAGCAATCGGCATCCAAATTTCTTACCTCTTCTTTATGGATAAGAATAATTTACATTTGCTGACTACGGCACTGCAGAATCAATGAAGCATAATCCTTTCCTGATTCCACCCCATCAAAGATGAACTTAAATTGTCCACACAAAAGCACATATTCTGTTACTTTAGATTGATGTTTAAAGTAAAGAAGAGGAACACAAGAATTAAGTGGAAATCTTTATCGGTTGTTCCTTTTTTATTTTGTAGCATTGACGATTTCCCAACAGAGGTTTTGATTCGTTGCTTGTCTGTCTGGTCATAAAACTGTACCAAGGCCAATTAATTCTGGAAAAAACCACAGACTTGCACAGTAAGCCCATTCGGACTGCTTTGTTGCGTTTCATTTTTCAATCCTGATCCAGCTGCTCAAAAGAAAATTATCCCCACTTGAGGAAACTCGGATACAATCATGGAATTTAGTATTCAGGAGTTAGTAATCTGGATGATTAGTATGAACTTAATGCGATTCACGAATATGCTGTCACCGAATTCTAGATAATTAACACAGGATGATTACAATGAACTACAATTTATTAAGATCGCATTTTTTCCATCACGTGAAAGAAAATGCTTGCTAGTCCCGTAACTATCAGGGATACAAACTCCAGTAGCACATCCACTGGTCAGACGACATAGCTCAAATTAACACAATCAAGTATATCCTGAGAAGCAACTCGGATAAACTATAGACACAACTTACAGCTTTGAAGCTGCATCTTTGTCCAAAAACCACACCAACTCACCTTCCGGTGAAACCATCTGAACAGGCAAAATATCGGAATTTTGACTATTTCCTAATGCAGCATGCACAGGACCAGCTTTACCAGCACCACACACCACCAGTGCGATATAAGCAGATGAGTTGATAACAGGAAAAGTGAAGGTAATTCTCTCTGGGGGAGGTTTTGGTGAGTCCTTAATGAAGGTAACCCACTTTTCGTTCTCCTTGACCAGAGGGTGGCCTGGAAAGAGAGAAGCCACATGTCCATCTGGTCCCATTCCCAGAAGCATGAGATCAAACTTTGGAAGTCCAGTAGCGGGTGAGACACTAATCACGCCACTCTCAACCAAATGCCTAAGACAGGTCTCATAGTCATCAGCTGCACCTTCAGCAGGCAGTGCATCATTGATGGCATAGACATTTCCGGGAAGAATTGTTACCTGCAGGAGAGAAAATACACGCTTAACTTGAATGCCTTGGGAAATTGGAAAATCCTAACACCACCATAGAACCTGCACTGGAAGATAACTTGGCTAATTACTAATGACAATAATTTCATCTTGCACAGACCAAAAGAATTTACCTACCAAGTACCAAGTGAAGGCTGAATTATGGTGCAACATAAAAATGGTTACTTGATAGCAGTCAAAATATTGATCATTATCAGGTTGGGAAAACTACAATGCATTTTAAACATTAACTTTCGTCCTCCTAAGGTAAAAACCAGAAGAGAATCAAATATATCCTCACTTGCATGGCACCAAGCAGTATGTTTGGAGTTTGGACATACAATCCATATTGGATTGCTCACTTTACTTTACAAATGATATGATATTACATGTGAGCTCCAAAAATAGCAAATTAGCAAAAAAAACCAATGCCATGTTAGCAATCAAAGACTAAAAACCTTTCTTTTTTTTTGGATAATGAAGTGAATTTTATTATCCAAGAAAAGCAGGAAAACCTGCCGCAGATAAAAGCACACTACAACAACAGGCAAGCACATTACAAGCAGAGCAACTCCAGCTCACTCAAACGCCTACGTACTCAGCCCAAACTTTTACGACTAAAAACCTTTTCATATCCATCATATTTACCGTAATTTAGTAACAATTAACCCACAACAGATTCATCATCATTTCAGCAGTGAGAAACAATAAACTAGAAACACAAATTTTCTTTGATTATACCTTTGAGAGAAATCCATCAAAAGCTAGCTTATAGTTACTCTCAACATGATTCTTAGGAACAACCCTTTCATCCACCCAGAAAACCCGCCAGGTTGACCAATCCACCGAATCAATATATGGGGATTCCACCAGTTTCCTGAAAGTTCAATTTCCCACATCATCAATTATCAGAAACCATGCAAATATTAATTCGAAACCTAAAAACTTTCTTTACATACAAAAGAAGAGAGGGAAGTAACCAGAAAAGGCACAAAATTTTGTAATATTTAGTGACGGAGCCAATTCATTTGAGAAAATAAGGGACAAAAAAAGGAAATGGTAAAAATTAAGTGAAAAAGGGAAGGGCAATTAAAGACCTGAGAGACTTGATGAGAGAACCACCAGACAAAACGACAGTAAAAGTGCCTTTCTCTTTGGAGAACTTATCAGCTAGATCGGCGGTGTATTTAGCGAGGGATACCGACAGATCCTCCTCGGAATCAAAAACCTCCACCTTTCCTTTCCCTTTCTCAGTTGCGGTCCCCGCCATCGACGCCTTGGCTCTCCAACAAAATCTCCCGGAACCCGGAACACCTCTAATCCCGGTCGAGATGGCAAGCGTCTTATGCGTAAGGGGCTGCCGGAATAGCGAGGCCTGGATAGGAATGCAAGGTAATCTTCGATGTGACGCAGATGAGAAGAGAGTGCGAAGTGGAGTGGAGAAATGAAAAGGTGAAGATGCCATCCGCAGTGCGAACTACAACTTATAATTGAAGCGAGTGGGTGTGGACCTGACTGACCACTTTCTATGGAATTCTTTGAAAGATTGGTGCGTTTGGTTTGGTTGGTTTGTATCTAGTCGGAGGTTTCGGGTAAAACTGGTTCGGTGAAATGGTGAGGTGGCGTTACTAACAATGTGGGAGATGCTTTTGCGAAACACGTGGGCCTGAGATGACGTGTCCCATTGTCAAATTAAATTGTGGATTAACTTAGAACATTTACTGTTTATGCTGAGCCGGGTATTCTTAAAAAGAAAAAATGAAAAAGACGATTAAAGATAAAAGTATGATATGTTCTTTGCATTTCACTCCGATGAGTAAATAAAAAAGAGTGAGATCGAAAATGAAGTAGAAATGAGAAACAATGAGTTGAATGAATCTGTTTTAATTGTTCTTAGATTTTCATATTTATAAATAAGTTGTAAAAGATTATTAGGGGATAATAAAAATAATGTCAAGTTGATATGGTATTAAATATGTTAAATCAATCTAATATATTAGTTATCATTGATGATAAAAATATTGCTGGTTATTTGTTGAAGGATTCTAAGAGGGAAAAAACCATTATACTTTTTTTATCATTAAATATCCTTAACATTTTACCTGTCCATAAAACAATCTAAGTATCAAATTGCTAAATGTATTATCGACGCCCTTAATGTAGGGCAAATTGACAAAATAAGATGACTTAGAAGTTCGATTTTTCGAAACCGATATTTTAAAAAGAGGTCGGTTTTAGGGGATAGCTAGCCTTGAGCCGTGGTTTGACCTTGTAGTTGTCTGAACTTGTGCATATATCTTAGGTTTAGTGTATAGCCAGCTTAAAAGTTACCAATGTGATAATTATTCAAAATGATTTAAGGTTAGTGTTGGAGTTCGTCTAATCATCGTAAAACTTGTATTTCATTTCAAAAGCTTAGATTTGAACATTTACTTTGAAATCTAATGGTGAATCGGGTTCTCAGTTTTCCCTAAAGAGTCGTCTGGTTTAGTCGATCCTCTTTAAGTTCGTCCAGTAAGGTCAGTCTGATAACATTATATGAGGAAAGAGGTGTTCTGAATAAGAAAATTTAAAGGGGAAGACGAAAAAATGTATTCTCACCTTTGTTTTGACACGTAATACAGCATGTATTGTTCATTTGATCTGTAGTACGTCTATATAAGAAACCATTAAAGCTTCAGTTTTTTACCTTTTTGCTTTTTTTGCTCTCAATCCGATATGAACTTTTCGATTTTAAAAACTTTTCAGCTTTTAAAGTTTTATCACACCTTATTCGATATGTATTTTTAACCACATCTTTTAGTTTGAGTTTTGGGGAGGTCGATAGTTACCGGCTGGAACCTAAAAGAGGTCAACATAGGCAGCCAAATGACAATTTGATTCCACCAATTATCGAGGGCCATTATTATGAGAAGATGGCCTACTGATTCAATCTGATGTCCAAAGAAGGGCAATAATAAGATGAAAATAATGCTTGGGTAAGAAAAAAATAGGTTCTGAACACGGAAGAGTTATATACTTAAATTGACTTCAACCTACAAAATCCACCACCTTTTTCCATCTTTCAAGTTAGTCCATCTTTTATAGCCAACCTTTATTCATCCTTGATTATTTTTTTTTCTGGGGTTCAGTCTCATTAATTTTTTTTTTACCTCTGCTTTTTCCTCTATCGATGCTCCCGTCATCACTTTCATTCTACCCCAGTTAATTCTTGTTGAGATTTTTTCATCTCTTGAAGGGTATCCACCTCATCCTTCTTCATTTTATCCTTCTTCGCTTTGAGTTGAGTTATTTTCAGCCACAATTCAACCTCAAAATCATTGTTCTGCTTAGGAGTCAAAATCTTTTGGTTGTAAAGATTCTGACGAGAATGGTTCTGAGGAGAAACAAAAAAAGAAAGTACCTTCATTAAGGAAAACGATGGCCAAAAGAGGAATATTGTATAGCAGGATGAATTGGTAGAGGTCCTTATGTATACTATTTGTGAGCCCGACGTGATCCCTAATCCTAAAAACTGTCCTAACATGTATTTAGTTCATCACTTTCATGCTTTGGTTATGACTTTCTTTTTTTTCAGAGAGGGATATAATATAATAATGTCAAACTCCTCAAATCGGGTCATTGATAGACTAAACCATATTGACTCTATGTGTATTGGGATTTCTTTGTGATTGGTTTAAGGTTTTCACTTCATCCTTTATTTTTTTTAAATTTTAATTTTTAAAATTTGACTATCACTTAGCTTACTCCTAACTCTATACGATACATAGTTACCTTCATTGTTCTTTGTCAACATTTAAACATATTTCCCTCTCTCCTTCTATTTAAGAGTTCTTTGTTTTAAAAAGCACCTAAACGATAGTGGGTGGTACTACATAACAGCTCGACCTAATAAGAAATTATTTACCAATTGTTCGAGCTTAATAAAAAATTGAAAGATGCTCTTTTTTACCTTGAAAATAAAAAAATAAATAAAGATGGTGAGCCAGGGGTCAAGGCTATTTCAAGATTAAGGCTTGGGAAATAAAGAATATGTTTGATACTTTCGTGGATACACCAATGGCTTTCTCTATCTTGGATTTATCAAATCTGGATAAAATTTTAGAATACACTCATAAAAGGGAGGTAATCATTAATGCCCACGAGCTGACCTCCCCATAAGTAATAAACAAGATAAAGTATTGTGGTAGGTTTAAGGAAACATCATAAGATTTTATTTTAACCTAATTCTATCTAACTATTAGCTCAATTTTATAGAAATGGCTAGCAATGACGATTTTGACTTTGGACTATACCAACACACTACTAGGCCCAAGAAAGGCCAAAAAATTTAGCTCAGGATCTCGTCTTACGGAGGAGACAAGGTCGTTAATACCTTACTCCACCATTCTCCTGTAACCTGAAAAGTAAAGGCTAGGATTGGTCAAGATCTATCCTTAACATCAGTAATAACACCTCATCTTCTTGCTAAAAAACCACGAGTTGAGGCTTCTCATTCGACTCTAGAGAATCTTCAGGCTAGGGTGTTAAGGCTTAGCTCGAAAAAGATATCTACCAATTTCAAATGCACTTTTACTGATGACCCTATCACCAACTTGACCATGATAAAAAGATTCAGCAAAGTTACGTTTCCTCTTCTTGGTAAGCACTGATTAGCTTTAGCTCGATTTTATCAGTATTTTTTATTTTGCTAATTTGAGGTCATTTTACACATTTTAACAAAAATTTTCCCTTCAACCCATGGATAATACTGATGAAGTCTTCCACCATGCCTACCTCATAATGACCCACCTGTTAAGGGTTGAGAAAAACATGGCTACCTTGGCTGAAAAACACAAGAAAAGCTCGAACACACTAGGCAATGTTTGATCTAGCCTTAGTGCATCCCACAAAAAAAATTGAGCAGAGAAAGAAATTTGACAAGTTGACAACAAAGCTGGAGGTTGTCCTGATTGACAAAGCTTCAGCTAACTCAATAAGAGAGTAAGTCGAGCTCAAGCTTAATGATGCTCAAGTTAAGATCGTAAAACTGAGGTATAAGCTCGAAGATAGGGAAAAAGAGGAAGAATACCTGAAAAAAGGTCATAGAAGAGTTAAAAGCTTTTAATGAGTGCCTTTAGATGAAGGTGGAGTTTTTCAAAAAGAACATAGCCAGTGCCTTCCAACTGACTAAGAATGAGGTACAATTTAAATTCTCTACCCTCAACCTAAACCTCTTTGATATTAATATCAACAATATCATATCGAGATCTCATCCAAATCAACCTGAAAAAGATGAAAAAAAGGAAAAAGATAATGATGGTGAGGCCTTAAAAGCCAAGCTGAAGGTAGCTCTAAAACTTAAACATGAGGTGGAAAAGGTTAAAGAGAATGGGGTCATCACTACTACTCTTACTAATGAGGATGCTGCTCCTACTACTACTACTAACGTTGTAGATGCATGATTTTTTTAACTTTTTATTTTTTATTTTTCTAAATTTTTATTAATGTATAAGGTCAATTTTTTGTAATAACTTCAAATAAGAATGATCTGCTGACATCATTTATTGATAATTTTTACAATGATTAATCAATATAATTTCTTGTTCAGATAAGCCTAAACTTCAGCTGAAGTTAGCCTTATTATCATAATTTTTTTATTCACACAAGTTTAACCAATGTTAATCAAAGAAATTTTAGCCCAGTTAACTAAACTGAGGATTTGTGTTATCCTTTAGATTAAATTAACTTGAGAATTCATCAAAGTTTTAGATCAACTTTTATTAGATCGGTAGGTGTAAACTTATTAATCATAAGTTAATTTATGTATTCAAGTATAAAATACAAGTGTGAGCTCAGTTTAGATCAAGCTACTGATAGTAGACTTTTAAATTATCTGCATTCTATATCTTTGGAATGATATCACCATTCAAGTTTTATAGTTTGTAGATCATGTCATGGATGACTTCTTTAACAACATATGACCCTTTCTAGGTTAAGACTAATTTGTCACTTTAGTCATCTACTCTTGAGGATTCTACTTTTTTAAGCACCAGATCATCTTTCTTAATATACTTATGTCAGGCTTTTTTATTATAATAATTGGCCATTTTTTACTGATAAACTGCTATCCTTGTTAAGTTTATGTCCTTCTATTCTTTGATGAAGTCAATATCGACCTTAAATGCTTTTTCATTTACTTCTAATCCTAATTCAACTCTTAATTTTGGAAGGTTGATCTTAACAACTACCATAACTTTTGCTTCAAATGTCAAATGGGATAGGGTTTTGCTAGTGGATACCTTTGTGATCATCCTCAAGGCCTATAGCACCCCTGGTAGCTCATTGATCCACTTTTTTTTTACTACATCGAGTTTTTTTTTTAAAGCTTATAATATTATCTTGTTCATAGCTTTGATCTATCCGTTGGACTGAGAGTGGGCAACCAACGTGAACCTAAAGTTGATGTGAAAGTTTGAACACCATTCCTTCAACCTTGAGTTTTCAAATTATTTACCATTGTCTGTTATTATAGATAGAGGTAAACCAAATCTACATACTTTGTTTTTTTACACAAATTTCTTAACTTGAACTTCTATAATAGTAGCCAAAGCCTTAATTTCAAGCCATTTTATGAAGTAATCTATTGCTACTAAAACAAATCTTTTCTGACTTATGATCAGGATGAATGGTCTGAAGACATCCATTTTTCACTACATTAAAAAGCCACGGATTGAAGATAAGAGTAAGCTTGATCGAGGGAAGATATTGCACGTGAGTAAATATCTAATACTTATCGCATCTCTTTACCAGTTTGGTTGCATCCATTCTGATAATGGGCCAATAACAACCTTACTTGAACACTTTGCAGGCTAATGACTGAGGTCCAATATGACTTTCACATATTCTTTCACGAATTTCTTGTAAGACATAATTTGCTTCTTTCTCATCAACACATCTTAAGTAGGGCATACTAAAAGATTTTTTATATAGTTTTTCTTTAATCATTTTACACCGATGGGCCTTTCTCATCAATGTCTTAGCTTGGATTATTTCATTGCGTAATGCGTATGTGATCAAGTATGCCTTGATTGGTGTCATCTAATTTTTTTTTTTATGATATATCCTATAAGTTTATCCTTCGTACTTTTATATATAAGCTCTTCTACCAGAACTTGGTTTGGGCTTTTTATTGTTATTCCTAAAGCTAACTTAGATAAAAAATCTATTAGAGAATTTTTTGACCTTGGTATCTTTTTTACCTTGGCTTTTTTTAAGCCAGCCACTAAAGCCATTGCTTTGCTGAAATATTTTAGAATATTTAAGCTTCGAACTTTTTATTGAAATATTTTAGAATATCTTCTTTTCAAGCTTTGAACTCTCTATTTATTTGACTGGCCATCAGTTGGGAGTCGCTATACGTGGTTATATGTGGAACGTTCAGTTTGGTTACCAACTTTGAACTAGCTATCAATGCTTCATATTTCACCTTATTGTTAAATGCTTTAAACTTGAATCTCAAGGTGTATGGGTACTGTAGCCATTCCAAGTTTATCAGAATAAGGTCGACTCATTCGCTGTGGCCTGTGATCGATTCATTAACGTATAGTTTCCAATTATCTTTATCCAAAATTTTTTACTTTTCTTCGGATTATCTTTTAAGGTATACCATGGTAAGTTTTATAACAAAGTTTACAAATACCATTGATTTTAAGGCTGACCTAGGTAATATATGTAGGTCAAATTTGTTGAGCTCCATCATCCATTTAGTTAGCTTTCCCAACATTTCAAGTTTTTATAAGACCTGTCTTAGTGGTTGGTCGATTAGTATGTAAATTGTGTAGGTTTGAAAATATAGCCTGAATTTTTTGGTTGAGGTGACAAAAATATAAGCTAGCTTTTTTATGCTGCTGTAGTTAATTTTTGGCCCATCAATACCTTACGTAAAAAATAAATTGATCTTTGTTTCTTTTTTTCTTCTCAGATTAGGATCAAGCTGACGCTTTAGTCTATGCTGGCTATGTATAGGTACAAAATTTCACCAAGTCTAGGCTTGGATAAAATAAGTAGAGAGGATAACAACTTTTTGGCATTGAGGGGTCCACCTGAAGTCATAGACGTTCATAATAATTTTTAAGAATGGCAGACATTATTCTGTCGACCTGGACATGAATCGGCTTAAGGTGGCTATTCTGTTCGTTAACTTTTGTATTTCTTTTATCGAGGTCGATGCCTTCATGTTTAGGACTGCTTGAACTTTTTTATAGGATTGCCTCTATCCCTTTTTTGTTAAACATATAATCGAGTAACTTACCCAACGTGACTCCAAAAGCACATTTGCTCAAGTTAAGCCTCATATTATATTTTTCCAAGGTGTTAAAGGTCTCTTTGAGATTTTTCAGGTGCTCCATCAAGCTTTTACTTTTATTTATCATGTCATCTACATATACTTCCATGTTACGATTAATCTAATTTTTAAATATTTTATTTATCAAACTTTGGTAGATTGCCCCTACATTCTTTAATCCAAAAGGTATTACTTTGTAACAGTAAAAGCCTTTCTCAATAATAAGTGCTACATTTTTATCATCATTTTTTAGTATTTTGATTTGATTGTAACCATAATAGGCATCCATAAAACTGAAAAGGTCATGCTCGGCACTATCATCCATCATCGATCTATAATAGGAAAAAAAAGTTATCTTTCAGGCAGATTTTGTTCAGGTAGGTAAAATCAATGCACATATTTCATTTTTTACTGTATTTTTTAACCATGATCACATTGGCTATCCATTCAGAATAGTAAACTTTCCTAATAAAATCTACTTACAATAATTTGTTGACATTCTCATCAATAGCTTGTTTTCTTTTTAGGGTAAAGATTCTCTTTTTTCATCAAATTGGTTTTACCTTGGTGTTAATATGCAACCTATAAATCATCACTTTGGTATCAATACTAGGCATATCGGATGGTATCCAAGCAAATAGGTCGATATTATCTTTTAAAAGTTAAATTAACTGATCTTTATATTGAAGTTTAGCTCCTATCTACATATGTTTTCCAAGAATGTTATCCCAAAATGGGACTGTTACAAGGTTCTCAATCAGTTCAAGTTAGTTTTCATTTGAGTTTGATTTTTAATCAATTATCTTTTTTGTTCAATTAGGTCAATATCATTTTTATGAAAATAGATCCTAATGTGACGATCAATATACTGTAGGTAACTTGCTGAATATGTATGTAGTGAAATTGGTATGTATTTTTTATTTTATACGATATTTTGGCTAACATATTAGCTCAATTTAAATGACATATAATTGTTCACACCGATTTAAAAGATCAATTATCTTTGGAGTTATTTCAAAAAATTTTAAAAATAGAATAAAAGTTTTCTTTTTATTAAAGCTTAAGAGTCAGAGCGACTTAAGAGCATGCTTCTATCAAGTGGATCTTATGTTTTATGCTTTCGCTGATGATTTTTTACTTCTTGTCAATTTTTAGTGGTTGTCATTTGCTTTTAACCTCAGTTTCTGTCGAACTACCCATATACTTCCCAATTCTGCCATTCATTATTGTAACATAACACTGTTATGCTATAGATTCTCTTTGGACTTCTCCAATCCCACTAGGTGTTAAAAATTTTACTTTTAAATGAGAATTTGAGCCTATAAGTCACATAATAAACTAGCTAGGTTGGCCTAATATCATGTTATAAGCTAATGGGACGTCTATAACTATAAATTTTATAACTGAGGTGATAGTCTTCGGTTCAATCTCTAAGAAGATCGAAAGCTTGATGGTTTTTTTTATTGGTACCTGCTTATTTTCAAACTTCATAAGCATCATGATGATCGACTTTAATTGATCTTCACTAATTTTTATTTTCTTTATATAGTTGTAGTACATGATGTCAGTTGAACTCTCGTTATCAAATAAAATTCTTTTGAGTACATAGTTATACACTAAGACCATGATTACTATAACATCATCATGTGGGTTTAGATTCTTTCAAGATCTTTCAAGCTAAATGAGATCATTTTATCTCTATAATCTTTTTCTTTTTTTGCTAAGGTGTCTACTGCCATAACCATGCCTAGGTTAAACTTTCTCTTGAACAAGGTGGAGCTACCCCCAGTGAACACATTAATCACCTTAATAATTAACCTGTTATTTATCAGTTTGGACCTTTTCTTGAATCGGCATGTCTTCTTAGGCTTTCTTTATTTCATGTTATGATTTTTCCTCTCTACCTCGAATGAGCCTCTTCGGCCTTACTTATAGTTCATTCTAGGTTGGTCTTGTCTTTTTTAACCCATAAATCTTTTTAACTAATCTTTTTTTATCAAAGCTTCAATTTCATTTTTTAGGTCGATGCAATCTTCAGTGTTATAGCCTATATCTCTGTGAAAGGTACACATTTTGATCGAATCCCTTTTCATGTTCTATCTTAGTGACTTTGGCTATCTGAGGTTAAGGGTTTCTTTCAATTTACATCAAATCCTTTCTCAAAAGGTATTTAATGCAATATGGATTTTTTTCTCCACTGGGACTTCAACCTTATGTCGTCTCCCTCTTGGGGGAGTCGTAAAAATTTTTACTTTTCTTACAATTGAAAATGAGGGATGAACTTTCTCACTTCAATTAGTTTTCATTGTAGCTTCAGTATTTATGTATTTATTGGCTATTAGTAAAATATCAACTAGAGTTTTAAGCGATTCTAACAACAAATTTAACTTTAGATAGTACCTTTTATCATGGAGTCGACTTGTCAAGATGACTACGATAACCGTTTGTTCCAAATCTTTAACCTGTAGAGCTTTTGCATTAAAATGGGTAACGTAGCTCTTTAAATATTTATTTTAACTTTGGTGGATTGACATCAAGCTTAAGGTCATTTTTTTCATTCTTCTACTACTCACAAACCTAGACAAAAAAGAGTGGTTAAGTTTTTTAAATGTAGTGATCGATCCCAATTGTAGGCTATTGTATCAGGATCGAGTTGCACTCTTCAATATGATAGCCAGGCCTTTGCACATCAAAGGTTCGTCTGTGCCTTGCATCATTATGTTAGTCTTATAAAGTTTCAAATGATTGAAAAAATCAAAAGTTTGTTGTATGTTTCTAAGGTCATCATTTTAAATCTTTTGGGAGGCATGACTTTATCAATTTTTTTAATAATGAACGAGATCTTTAGGATCTTAAACACATCCTCGAATGCCACCACTTTCTTTTTCAACTCTTTTTCCATGGCCTATATCTTAACTTCCAAGTCCTTGTTTGGTTGGAATTCACAATTTATCAATTTGGATTTTTGAGTTATAACATGTGTCTAATTATGGCTAAGGTATTGATGGGTTAAGGTGTTGTGCCTTTCTCCTTTAAAGGTTGAAAAGGCTTTCACCTCTTCGTCGCTCGATTGTCTAATGGTAACTCTTCGATCAAGGGTGATTAAGCCAGGCACTTTCGAGACTTATGGTATGATTATGGTTTATAACATCAATTTAAAAGCCTGTATCTATTTAGTCAAAACTTAAAATTGTTCCATGATCAGGCCTATCTATGGTTGGGCTGGTTGGACTGAATGTTAGCTATGATTTTTATTCCAATTAGGATGGCTATCTTTCTTTTCTATAAGGTTCTCTTTTTTGGCAGCATTGCTTTATACTCGGCTAATAAAAGAAAATATCCTTTTACCTAGCATGCCAAATATTTGTACCGAGCTCTGGCCTTGAGGCATTCTTAAAAAGATAAAAAAGAAGGGCAGTTAGAGGCAAAGATAAGGTGTGTTCCCTGCGTTTGCACTCTAATGTGCAAGTAAAAAAAAAAGAGATCGAAAGGGATAGGAAAAAGAAAAAGAGAGTTAAATGAACCTGCCTTAGCAGTGTCTGAATATTTATATTTATAGGTAAGCTGTAGGAGACCATTAGGGAATAATAAAGACAGTGTCGAGCTAATGTGACACTGAGCATGTCAGACCAACCTGACATGTTCGGTCAACACAAATGATAGAAATACCCCTAGTTGTCTATTGAAGGATTCTAAGAGAGAAAAAGATCATTATACCTTTTTAACTATCAAATGCTCTTAATATATACCATGTGATTAAGGTCAAAATGAAAGTACATTTGAGATTTAAAATGTGATACTTAATTATCTTATGATTGATTTTATTGTTTGTTACCCAAAATCGTTACCTTTTATTATTTCTTTCTTTTTCATCTAAATTTATACTCTTTCTCATAAAATTCATACTTTTTCTCTCTAAAACAAAATCAATTCTCTCTCTAAACTCATATCAATCAACAAATAATAACCTTAAAACCACCAAAATCTCTACACCACTACCACCATTACAAGTTCACATTATCACCAAACTTGATAGTTACCATCAAATCTAATAGTAACCTATTAGCCTCACCATTACCTTCATTATTACCAGACAATCAACCTTGCCATTAAAACCAATAATCCATCTAAAAAATCAAACAAAATCATCCCAATAACCTACAAATAAGAAACCCAAAAAAGATAACCAAATTAAGGATATTTGATTTTCATAGGTATTGAAAAGAGGAGACAAATGCTAGAAAAAAAAAAGAATGACATAGAATCCAAAAAAGGTATTTCATGGGTTTGTCAATGTGTTGGTGTCAACATATAATGGTGAAGTAACAGTGACGGTGGGGTCCATCAAATTTTGGGATTTGAGCATTAGTTGATGAATTTGTTCTCAAAGAATGACATTTAGAGAAAGATAAAGGGTCTAGTGGTTTTAGAAAGAGAATATAAATTTTTAGAAAGAGAAAATCAATTAACAATAAAGTCTAGTAGTGATATGAACTTGTAATGGTGGTGGTGGTATGGAGGTTTTAGTGATTTAAAAGTTATTTATGGATTGGTTTAGGTTTAAAGAGAAAATTGATTTGATTTTAGAGAAAGAGATAATGAATTTTTAAAGATAGAGTATGAAATTTTAGAGAGAGAATATAAATTTAGATGAATAATAATAATAATAATAATAATAATAATAATAATAATAATAATAATATAATAAAACAAATCATAGGATAGTTAAGTGTCATGTTTTAAACCTCATGAGGTATTTTTATTTCAACTTTAGCCACATGGTATTTTTTTTAGTTAACCCTTAAATTATATAGATATAAAAATATATAAAAATAAAAAAATAAAACCTAAAATTTGAAAAAAAAAAAGCAAAAGGATTGAAATGTATTTTGGTACTTGAATTATATTATTGTTATGTTTTAATAAATAAAAAAATTTATGATTTAATATTTAACTTTCATCTTATCATATCATTTACTCATAAATCAACTTTGTTAATAATATATTGATATAAGGGATAATATCCTATATGCCCACGTAATTTGTTGGGTTTAGTACCTAGATTAAAAAAGTTACTAAATAGGTATCTAAACTCTGAAATCGTGTATCAATTTAGTCCAAGAGTTAATTTCGTTAGCCTAAATGTTGACTTAACTATTTTAGCTAATAAAAATCCATCATCTGGACATAAAATGACATGTAAGCATGACATGATTGCTTATATGGTCGGATATTTTGAAAAAAAATTGAATCGATAAAAAAAATTTTAATTCTCGCTTAAATCGTAAACCCCAAATTCAATACATAAACCTTAAACCCCAAATTGAAAAAACTCTCTAAAATTTTAGCAAAATTCGAAGCTTGTGAAATCAAGGCTACTACCTTGTGAAATTTATGCTTAACCTTTACAAGATCAATGGCAAACAAAAAAAGTAAGATGACTTAAAGTAGATATAAAGGTTTTATTAAAGTTCATCGAAAAGAAATTGATCTAAATGAGATCACATTCACTAGGTTAGGAAATTATCTATGGCACTGGGGCAACAATTAGGAATGAAAGAAGATATATGACTCGTTAGTTCTTGGCTTGTAGATGAAGTTGGCCTGTTTGTTAGAAATCTTCGAAGTCATCAGCAAGCTCAATCAGTGGGGTTGAATGCTTCAGATCTTTGCCAATAAGGGCTTTCATCTCTTAAAGAGCAATTCAACAATTTTAAGAGGAATCATACTTTGTAAGAGCTATAGTAGCGAGGGATTTTTTACCCAGCCCGATAGTATTTGGTAGGTCCACTCTTCTTGCTGTTGTTCCTAGCATGAAAGTGGACAATGTAAATTCTTTAGATCTAGCTGAACATCTCTATATGCATTCCAACAACCAACTGGGTCCTTTTTATTCTAGTAACCACTCTCTTAGCTAACATTTTTCAGGTGATGCATATACTTTTCATCCATATGCGATAAAGAGCTACCACTTTAGGAAAAATAGGCAACTAGAAAATAGTTGGACTAAAAAATAGATACAAAAATTAAATCTTGAAGCAAACAAAAAATGGAGTCTAAAGTTGATTCAACCACTTAGAAATCAACTAGAGGGGTTCATGAAAACTATAAGAAAGCTTTAATGGACCTTTTTCACCAAAAACATGGTATTTAATCCACCCAGTCATCAAAAATAGATTATCAACCTTTTACTTTATCTTTCAGAGGGTGGGAAACCTTTTGGCTTGTTTCTAAGCCTCAAACTTCCAATTTTCCTTTTAATCATTTCTCAAATTAGGAAGTTAATGTTAGTAACTCGTTTTTGGAAAGCTCTCAAAATTCCAATTCAAATGACTTGTTGCAAGATCATTTGTTTAGAGTTGTTGTGAGTGATTGTATCAATCATATGTTTAACTATGAAAGATTGCCTCTAAAAGCCAATTTTGGCTCATTTGCAAAAAGACAGTCATTCTTGTTGGGCATTGATGATCATTCTCATTGTAGTTATTTTGATGGGAAAATCAATTGTGGGTAAAGAATTAGTAGAACTAAAGTGAAAGAATGAGATAAAAAATGAACTAAAAGGCATGATTGCAAGGAGTGGTTCTGTGTTTGAGTTTGAGGGCAATATGGTAAAGAAGTAGAGAGAGCCTTGGATTGTGGTTTTGTGTCCATATGACAATTTTTTATTGGTTAAAATAGTCAAGTCAATAACTCAACTAATGTAGTTAACTCTTGGACCAAATTGATATATGGTTCAATGTTTGATTACCTATTTAGCAACTTTTTTAGTTTAGGTACCAAATCCAAAAAATTACAATAATTTAGGGGCCATATAAGACATTATCCCTTGATATAACAAAAAATTAACAAATAAAATTATAAAAGGTGACATATTTTTATTGATTAATATCTATCATATTATGATTTTAACTAGTACCATGAGTCAACATTACAAAATGTTTAATGAATGAAAAATTAATATGTCAAATCATAATTTTTTTATAAATATTAAATCGTAAAAATAATATAATTCAAAGATCAAATTATATATTAACTCAAAGCAAAATAATTAAAGTGTGTATCATGGATATCGACAAGTCAGGGCATACATTTCTCTCCATAAATAATGTACGTATGATAAAATTAAAAATAAAATATACTATTAATTATTTAATTATGATCATATTTTTAAAATAATCATTTAATTATTAAAATTTGAGTAAATATTTTTTGGTTACCCAACCATTAGTCTTTAGTCGTGTATCTGGCAACACATTATTAGTTGTCAATCTTTAATGATCGTATATTAGCTGTCAATCTTGACATGACATTATTACATCAACTATTAGGTATCAAATAATATTACCACATAATCTAATAAAAATCGCATTTTATTGCGAACGAGGCATTATAAAATTTGAAAAAATAAAACTTATTGAAATGGTAATATCACATGATATCTTATAATTGACATTGCAATTGTTAGAGATTAAGATTGACTGATGAAAAAATGTTTACTTAAATTTTAATGATTAAATTAAAAATTTTAATAATTTAATAAATATTTTAAAAATATGACATAATTGAGTGATCAATTATATAATTTATCTTAAAATTAATTAGGATAATATATAAAATTCACCATTCTAGATTATATACAGAGAGAGTAAGAATTCGCCTACAATATTAGTGTACGAAGGAGTTATATATTTTTTTACTTTTGAATAAAAATTAAATTTATAACACTTACATTATTTAATTATTTTGATCTACTATTCCTCGTATATATATATAATATGATTTAACGTAAAGAGAAATGAAATTCTTATAGCATCAATAAATAAAGGAAAACATTAGATTTTAGTTGAGGTAATTATAAATTTAGTTCTAAAACATAATGGTTTTTTTTTTTTTTTCATTTCAGTTCTAAAAATACTGAGTTTTTTCCCTCATATTTCTTTAATATAAAGTATAAGTACTTGATTGAACCTTTTCATAACTTTTCAAAACCAACCTTTCGAAAAAAAATCCATGTCTGGGGAACCCAAATCCTTATTGGGTTGAACTCAAAGTCTCAAACCCCTTTCAATTAGGGTTTAAGTTCTTGTCTCATCTCTCTTGATCATTGAATTAGCTAGAGGATCTCTGGGGAAAATGAAAAGGAAATACAATAATAAGGTGGCAAGTTTCCCCATTGTTATATATACAACATTTAAATTAAGGATTTTCTACCTGTAAGTGAAGGTGGATTTGCAGAAGGATGTTTTAGAGGGTTTAGTGGATATACATTCTCTAGATTGATTCCATTTCAGCTTGTTACTTTCTTTATATTAAAAAGAGGTATCTTTCAGTTCCTATATATCTTTTTTTTTTTTTTTGGATGTACATTGAAAGAGAGACAATCGACCCTAAGTTCAATCCAATAGGAGCATGGTTTATATAATGTTGAGAATTTTGATTGCACTACTACTAGTAAAATTCAATTACGCAACAACTGAAGTTCGGATCTTTCTTTGTAACTTTTTGATGTTTTTCAGACTTTTTAAGTTGTTTTAGCTTATGTTTGAATTCAATTGCACCTCCTGTAGTTAAATTATAATTATCACTGATTAAATCTAAATATCAATTTCAATTAAATTTATTTAGTATAAATTTTTTATTTATACATGCCAATTCCGTCATTCAAATACAGAAATTTTCAGTCAGAAGGAAGGCATTCCTAAATTTTCAGTCATGTGCTTGAGGCAGCAATCAGCATCCAAATTTCTTACCTCTTCTTTATGGATAAGAATAATTTACATTTGCTGACTATGGCACTGCAGAATCAATGAAGCATAATCCTTTCCCGACTCCACCCCATCAAAGATGAACTTAAATTGTCCACACAAAAGCACATATTCTGTTACTTTAGATTGATGTTTAAAGTAAAAAAGAGGAACACAAGAGTTAAGTGGAAATCTTTATCGGTTGTTCCTTTTTTATTTTGTAGCATTGACGATTTCCCAACAGAGGTTTTGATTCGTTGCTTGTCTGTCTGGTCATAAAACTGTACCAAGGCCGATTAATTCTGGAAAAAACCACAGACTTGCACAGTAAGCCCATTCGAACTGCTTTGTTGCGTTTCATTTTTCAATCCTGATCCAGCTGCTCAAAAGAAAATTATCCCCACTCGAGGAAACTCGGATACAATCATGGAATTTAGTATTCAGGAGTTAGTAATCTGGATGATTAGTATGAACTTAATGCGATTCACGAATATGCTGTCACCGAATTCTAGATAATTAACACAGGATGATTACAATGAACTACAATTTATTAAGATCGCATTTTTTCCATCACGTGAAAGAAAATGCTTGCTAGTCCCGTAACTATCAGGGATACAAACTCCAGTAGCACATCCACTGGTTAGACGACATAGCTCAAATTAACACAATCAAGTATATCCAGAGAAGCAACTCGGATAAACTATAGACACAACTTACAGCTTTGAAGCTGCATCTTTGTCCAAAAACCACACCAACTCACCTTCCGGTGAAACCATCTGAACAGGCAGAATATTGGAATTTTGACTATTTCCTAATGCAGCATGCACAGGACCAGCTTGACCAGCACCACACACCACCAGTGCAATATAAGCAGATGAGTTGATAACAGGAAAAGTGAAGGTAATTCTCTCTGGGGGAGGTTTTGGTGAGTCCTTAATGAAGGTAACCCACTTTTCGTTCTCCTTGACCAGAGGGTGGCCTGGAAAGAGAGAAGCCACATGTCCATCTGGTCCCATTCCCAGAAGCATGAGATCAAACTTTGGAAATCCAGTAGCTGGTGAGACACTAATCACGCCACTCTCAACCAAATGCCTAAGACAGGTCTCATAGTCATCAGCTGCACCTTCAGCAGGCAGTGCATCATTGATGGCATAGACATTTCCAGGAAGAATTGTTACCTGCAGGAGAGAAAATACACGCTTAACTTGAATGCCTTGGGAAATTGGAAAATACTAACACCACCATAGAACCTGCACTGGAAGATAACTTGGCTAATTACTAATGACAATAATTTCATCTTGCACAGACCAAAAGAATTTACCTACCAAGTACCAAGTGAAGGTTGAATTACGGTGCAACATAAAAATGGTTACTTGATAGCAGTCAAAATATTGATCATTATCAGGTTGGGAAAACTACAATGCATTTTAAACATTAACTTTCGTCCTCCTAAGGTAAAAACCAGAAGAGAATCAAATATATCCTCACTTGCATAGCACCAAGCAGTATGTTTGGAGTTTGGATATACAATCCATACTGGATTGCTCACTTTACTTTACAAATGATATGATATTACATGTGAGCTCCAAAAATAGCAAATTAGCAAAAAAAAACAATGCCATGTTAGCAATCAAAGACTAAAAACCTTTCTTTTTTTTTTGGATAATGGAGTGAATTTTATTATCCAAGAAAAGCAGGAAAACCTGCCGCAGATAAAAGCACACTACGACAACAGGCAAGCACATTACAAGCAGAGCAACTCCAGCTCACTCAAACGCCTACGTACTCAGCCCAAACTTTTACGACTAAAAACCTTTTCATATCCATCATATTTAACAGAATTTAGTAACAATTAACCCACAACAGATTCATCATCATTTCAGCAGTGAGAAACAATAAACTAGAAACACAAATTTTCTTTGATTATACCTTTGAGAGAAATCCATCAAAAGCTAGTTTATAGTTACTGTCAACATGATCCTTCGGAACAACCCTTTCATCCACCCAGAAAACCCGCCAGGTTGACCAATCCACCGAATCAATATATGGGGATTCCACCAGTTTCCTGAAAGTTCAATTTCCCACATCATCAATTATCAGAAACCATGCAAATATTAACTCGAAACCTAAAAACTTTCTTTACATACAAAAGAAGAAAGGGAAGTAACCAGAAAAGGCACAAAATTTTGTAATATTTAGTGACGGAGCCAATTCATTTGAGAAAATAAGGGGAAAAAAAAAGGAAATGGTAAAAATTAAGTGAAAAAGGGAAGGGCAGTTAAAGACCTGAGAGACTCGATGAGAGAACCACCAGACAAAACGACAGTAAAAGTGCCTTTCTCTTTGGAGAACTTATCAGCTAGATCGGCGGTGTATTTAGCGAGGGATACCGACAGATCCTCCTCGGAATCAAAAACCTCCACGTTTCCTTTCCCTTTCTCGGTTGCGGACCCCGCCATCGACGCCTTGGCTCTCCAACAAAATCTCCCGGAACCCGGAACACCTTTAATCCCGGTCGAGATGGCAAGCGTCTTATGCGTAAGGGGCTGCCGGAATAGCGAGGCCTGGATAGGAATGCAAGGTAATCTTCGATGTGACGGAGATGAGAAGAGAGTGCGAAGTGGAGTTGAGAAATGAAAAGGTGAAGATGCCATGCGCAGTGCGCACTACAACTTATAATTGAAGCGAGTGGGTGTGGACCTGACTGACCCTTGATATAACAAAAAATTAACAAATAAAATTATAAAAAGTGACATTTTTATTGATAATATCTATCATATTATGATTTTAACTAGTACCATGAGTCAACATTACAAAATGTTTAATGAATGCAAAATTAATATGTCAAATCATAAATTTTTTATAAATATTAAATTGTAAAAATAATATAATTCAAAGATCAAATTACATATTAACTCAAAACAAAATAATTAAAGTGCGTATCATAGATATCGAAAAATCAAAATATACATTTCTCTCCACAAATAATATACGTATGATAAAATTAAAGGTAAAATATATTATTAATTATTTAATTATGATCATGTTTTTAAAGATAGTCATTTAATTATTAAAATTTGAATAAATATTTTTTGGTTGCCCAACTATTAGTCTTTAGTCGTGTATCTAGCAACACATTATTGGTTGTCAATCTTTAATGATCGTGTTTTAGCTGTCTCTTCACGTGGCATTATTACATCAATTATTAGGTATCAAATAATATTGCCACATAATCTAATAAACCACATTTTATTGCGAACGTGGCATTATAAAATTTGAAAAAATAAAATTTATTGAAGTGGTAATATCATATGATATCTTATAATTGACATTGTAATTGTTAGAGATTAATGATTGAGTGATAAAAAAATATTTATTTATTTTAACAATTAAATTAAAAATTTAATAATTTAATAAACATTTTAAAAATATGATATAGTTGAGTGACCAATGATGTAATTTATCTTAAAATTAATTAGGAGAATATATAAAATTTACCATTCTAGATTATATATAAAGAGAGTAAGAATTCGCTTACAATATTAGTGTACGAAGGAGTTATATATTTTTTTACTTTTGAATAAAAATTAAATTTATAACACTTACATTATTTAATTATTTTGATATAATATTCATCATATATATATATATATATTATATGATTTAACGTAAAGAGAAATGAAATTCTTATAGCATAAATAAATAAAGGAAAACATTATATTTTAGTTGAGGTTTAGTTCTAAAACATAATGGTTTTTTTTTTTTTTCATTTCAGTTCTAAAAAATACTGAGTTTTTTCCCTCATATTTCTTTAATATAAAGTATAAGAACTTGATTGAACCTTTTCATAACTATTCAAAACCAACCTTTCGAAAAAAAATCCATGTCTGGGGAACCCAAATCCTTATTGGGTTGAAATCAAAGTCTCAAACCCCTTTCAATTAGGGTTTAAGTTCTTGTCTCATCTCTCTTGATCATTGAATTAGCTAGAGTATCTCTGGGGAAAATGAAAAGGAAATACAATAATAAGGTGGCAAGTTTCCCCATTGCTATATATACAACATTTAAATTAAGGATTTTCTACCTGTAAGTGAAGGTGGATTTGCAGAAGGATGTTTTAGAGGGTTTAGTGGATATACATTCTCTAGATTGATTCCATTTCAGCTTGTTACTTTCTTTATATTAAAAAGAGGTATCTTTCAGTTCCTATATATCTTTTTTTTTTTTTTTGGATGTACATTGAAAGAGAGACAATCGACCCTAAGTTCAATCCAATAGGAGCACGGTTTATATATTGTTGAGAATTTTGATTGCACTACTACTAGTAAAGTTCAATTACGCAACAACTGAAGTTCGGATCTTTCTTTGTAACTTTTTGATGTTTTTCAGACTTTTTAAGTTGTTTTAGCTTATGTTTGAATTCAATTGCACATCCAGTGATGTAATTAAATTATAATTATCACTTATTAAATCTAAATATCAATTTCAATGAAATTTATTTAGTATAAATTTTTTATTTAATTTTTTTAATGGTAATTATAATAAATTTTATTATTATTTTTAATTTTACCAAAATAAATTTTACTTATCATTTAAATTAACCTTAATCGCAATTTGCAACACAGGATAGTAGTATTAAAGTTTATGGGATGCAAATCCCTTTTAACTTTTCTGTACTGGGCTTTTCACATTTTCATATTAATTTTACCTGAGGTATTGATGATGCAATATTGACGGAGCTGACGATTATCAATCAGAATTACGAACTATTGGTAGTATAAGAGTAGTCGATAACAATTTTGCCGCTTTTGGTTCAAGGATCGATCCTAACCTCTAAAGTTTTTAAGTTTACACCTCGAAGGTGCCTCACCATGTGGTCAAAAAAAAAAAAAATTCCCTCCGGCTTAATTTGTTTGAGTGATATCGATTTTTTTTATTTTAATATATTTAATAGTAAAATTAAAATTTTTTTATAAAATTAATGTTTTATAATTTTTAATAACAAAAAATAAAAAAATATAAAAATATAAAAACGTAAAAATTTTAGATGTTAAAAAAATATAATTTTCAAACATAAAAAAAAAAATGAATAAAGAAAATGAGACAGAGAGAGGTAGCAAGATACAAAAGGATGAGAGTTCGGAGAATTCAAAGATGTTCAGAAGTTCGCGTTCTTCTTTCTTGGAGGCCGGAGCAATAAATTTAGATGTGCTTTCAGGATCACTTTGATTAATTGAAGAACGAAAATCGTATACTACTATTACACTTTTTTTTACCTAAGTATATTTATATTGTGATGCAGTAGGTGGCAGGTGCTTGAAATGCACGAAAATAAAGTAAAAAAAACAAAAAGAATTCTCTTTTATTTTTATTATAAAGTAAACAAAGTTCGGGAATAAAAATAAAAAGAGTAAATTTTGAGTTTTAAATTTTATTTTTTATATTTTAAAATTAATTACATAAATCAACAAAATTAAAATTTGGGTTTGAATTATCTTTATTTTTTTAAGTAAAACAGATAGTGATTTCTGCAAAGACAGGGTTTTATACTATTAATGGAAAGTAGGATTTTGCTGAATTCGGACCTCTCAATGATATCTAGAGACGGCGGGGTGAATATTGCCAGGCCCAACAAAATCTGTCTGTTTTGAGAAACAGGTCCAACCGTTAAAATATATAGAAAGCCATCGTACATATCCATGGAAATTCCTATAAAATTGTCCGAACAACAGACATTATTATTGTTCATTCATGTCCTAAAAACTGCCACAACCACCAGACATCCGAAATCGAAGCAGCCATCTTAGATCACCACGAAAAACTTCTCATTTTTTTCACTCTCTGTTTTTTTTTTCTCTCTCCAAAGAAACTCCCAAAAATTTTTTCTAGCTGTGCACCAGCCTGTTTTCCTGCCGGTTGGGAGTAGGGGAGAGAAATCAACTCTTCTTCTCAATCCATTACCCCTACCGACTCCCAATTATGCCTTTCCCTTGGGTTTATGGGTTATTTCCCTTTCTTCCAACTTTTGTTCCTACTATCACCGCAGCCGCCACCACACCCTTCAGCTATTTTCTAACAATTTCCGCCATTACCCTTATCATCATCTTTTATAGCCAACGTGTGCCATGTTCTTTATTCCTGCTTTACCATTCATTGACTCGGCCATCGATTTTGCCACCATCTCCTTCATTGCTATCCTCCTCTTCCTCTCTCTTTTCTCTATTTGCTTCATATTTCACCTCCGTTTTAAATCCCGAAGATGCCGTCATTTGCAGAATTTCAACTCTCTCTGGACCTTCCGATTCCTTTTTGTCTTCTTCATCACGTCCTGGGCCCTGACCGAACTGCTGCGCCTACCCTATTTCCGTAGAAGCTATTTTTATCCTCTCTTGCCACAGCTAACTTTGCCACAACGAGCCAACCTCTGCAAAGTCCACCTCGTTCTTTCTTTAGGGTTCTTCGAGCCTGGTTTCCTAGTAACCCTACTTTTCTTGCTCGAAATCTCCGTCAAGAAAACACACCCAAGAAGCTTCTTCAGTGTTTTCTTTGTCTTGGACTCGTGTCTTCCAATTTTCCTTTTACAAGTTTACTTTGTGTTCTTTCAGGGTCGGGAGATACGTTTGCCAGAACTTTTTCATAGGAGTTGGTTCCTCTGCTGGAACAGCCATGACCATAACACGGTTTTGTGTGCGTACCCTTTGCTAAGCACCATCTTGTTCGGCGTTTTTGGAGCCGTCTTTACGTTGTCATTCTTATTTTCATTCTGGAGAGTTGTCTCTCATGTAATCAACAAGGCCCTTAGGGTTCGAATCTTTGCCCTCGCTTTGGCAGTCATCATAGGTTTGCCATTGCAGATCCTGTTTATGGGGTTGTCTGTTTTTTGGACACCAGACAAGACCGCTTTCGATGGAATAGCTCTAATTGTGTTCCTTACCACATTCACGTGCGCCGTGGTTGGAGAGGGTATTTTGGTGATTAAACCGATAGCGGACTCCTTGGCCGCCAGAGGAGGAGAAGGAGGAGAGAGTTGCAGGGTGAATAGTCACGGTGAAATGTCGTCATTGCCAGGGTCTATGCAGGAAGGGAATGTTGTGTAAGGCAATAGGCTACCGCCTGACTCCCTGATTATGGGCATAATAATGGTGGATTTCGATGGTGGTAGGAGGCATTTTGGTAAATTTAAAAAGATCAAATCATCAGGCTGAGAAGAATCCGTAATGCAAATATTTTGAAGCAGTGATTTTCAAAGATACATGTATGTGTTGGATAAATTGTTTTCCTCTTTGATTCAATCTTTTAGCATAGAGCCTAAAATTACTTTTTTTTTTCTCTTTTTCTTTTTCTTTTTTTTGGTGTTGTTTAAATTTTTGTTTTTGTTTTTTCAATTTTACGATACACATAGAGGAAAAGATTATCTTTTGCCCATAAAATGAGAAAAAAAAAAGATTTAATAAACTAAATACCTTATTTCTTCATTAATTTATGTTTAGTGCATTATTGTAATCAAATTATGTTGAATCATACATTGGATGCTAGCTGATTAATTAATATTAAATTTTCCAAAATCCTTTCAGAAATAGAAAATCTGCTAATGGAATTAAGTGGCAGAATGCCATGAGACTTTGTTTTAATGGTAAAAATGAGGTTTTATTATTTTTATATTTTATCAAAATTTTAAATTGTATCATTTTCATGTAATTTTTGTATAATTCTTTGTGTTGTGTAATATTATCATGTTTAAAATGTCATATCTTTTATTATTAAGGATATTTTATAATTATAAATGTACAAATTATCTTTTTATCATAAGAGATGATTTATTGTTGATTCAAAATTATTTTGATCATTTACTACGAGTTGGCGTAATGAATAAAATTGACATAACGAGTCAAATTGATATAATTTCTCAAAACAAATCATCAATACAAACCGGACAGATCATCAATCCATCAAGGATAAATACCCCCCGATATCGGAATATAAATCCACATTAAAAAAAAAAAATCTTAGTCCAGGTCTCCAGGAGCATGTCAACTTGGACTTGAATTTAGGCCATTTAGGGGGCTTGACTTGTCTGCTATATTTGAAAAAACAAGTGCTGATTAAATCTTGAAAATCAACTTTTTCTAGAGCAAAGCAAAGCAAATGGCTCCGATTGTAGAAAATGGATTATACATTATGAGGTAGAGATATAGACATGGTCTTGGACCAGAGTTAGATGGCTCCGATCTCCTGAGCCCGGAATATCTTAATTGAAATGGGCTGCCAGTGCCCACCAGAGAGAGGATCTTAGATAGGACGGACCCCTTCTTCTGGGCCTTTGGTTTCCTTTGGGCAACTGTGCTCCTAGAGGCTTGAACTATAATGTTAATAATGAAATTAAATAAGTAAATAGGAAAATTATTTTAAAAAATATGATGCAAAGTTAGTATTGAGATTTCATTTTTTTTTCCTTTTTAAAATGTGAGATAGAAACTTAAATGATAAAAAATTAAAAAATGTAAATGTTATGGTTATTGAACTTTAATTTTGTAAAAATTTATTCTTTTAAAGTGATGAATACATTATTTGAATCAACATAATTTATTAAATATAATAATAGTGAAAATTTTTAAATTTACAGTAAAATTAAAATGATAATATATTTTTTAATATATTTATATATAAAATAAAAAAAATAATTTTAAAAAAATGAGACATATGATATCATTTTAACTTGTTTATAAAATTAAAAAATTTTATTATCAGTGTATAAATAATTTTTTAAATTAAATTTTAAATTCAACACATAAAAATTTTATTATTAAATCATGTCAATCAATCAGCAATTTTTTTAATGAAAAATCATAATTTAAAAATAAAAAAGATATAAATAATAAAATTTAAATTACAGATCGAAGAAAAATACGTTAGCTACTAAAGCAATACATGGGGTCGAAGAATCAAAGAATACTACACTAGCCGCTAAGACACGTGCATTCAAAGCGGGTCGCCTTAAACTTTGGAATGTTTAAGAGGGAAAAAAAATGAAAACCAATTAATAATCAAGTCATTAATTAGATACGCTAATCCTTGTAGGGCAAGCTAATCGATTTATTAAATAGTATTGAAGATAATCATGTCATGTGAAGGGACATCCTAATATCATATCTAGCGTTTAACAAAAGGTTAATTAAATATTTTTTTAAAAATAAATGTCATAATTATTTTTAAAATTTTTTAATAAGATATTTAAATTTAAAAAAATTAATAATTTTATAATTTAAATATCATATTAATTTTTTTTAAAATTTAATATTATATTAATTATTTAATTATAATTTAAGAATCACCCATTATATTATATTATATTCAAATTCTTTCATATTTTTGATTAATTGTAATTGAATTTATTATACCATCATATAAATATTAATTTTAATTAAAATTATTCAATATAAATTTTTTATTTAATTTTTTTTCAAACCCAAATACAATAATTTTTTTAATTATAATTACAATAATTTTGATCATTATTCTTTATATTATCAAAATCAATCTTTTCATCCATTTAAATAAAAACTTAAGGGAAAAAAAAAAAAAAAACCCTCCCATTACGCCTTACTTCACTCTTTCTTTCTCACAAAGCAAGAGCCAAGAACCCCACAACCACCCGACTTTTTGGAAGGCCTTCCCTTGTTCATTCCTTCCTTGTCCCTCCTTCAATCGTGCAATTTGCATCTTTCACTTACTGACTTTACTTTTTTTTTTTTTTTTGGATTAGGTACTTGTCACGGATCGAGACTTAAGCTCTGAATTCGCGCGATTTTGAGACTCAGACATTCACCCTTTCGACGTCTCAGATCAGTCTTTCTGTCACGGTTCACACCCTTATGAGATATTGTCCGCTCTGACCCCCTGATCTCGCAGTTTTGTCCTACAAAAGGCGCCTCACAAGACGGAGATGGTGTGAACCCTTTTATACTCTAGTGATATTTCTATTATGTTCGATGTGAGATTCAGGACTCTCCTTAGGTCCGTGACATTCTCCCTCACCCAACCTCGTGACGCCCGCATCACGGAGGCTGACCACCCTGCCTACCTCCCTCGAGGGGCTCGACGTAGATCGAACGGTTTAGGGCTGGCTCTGATACCACTTGTCACGGGTTGAGACTTAAGCTTCGAATCCGCACGACTCCGGGACCCGGGCATTCACCCTTTCGGCGTCCCAGATCAGCCTTCCTGCCACGGTTTACACCATTATGAGGTATTGTTCACTCTGACTCTCTGACCTCACGATTTTATCCTACAAAAGGCACCTCACAAAACGGAGATATGTGAACCCTTTTATACCCCAGTGACCTTCCTATTATATTCGATGTGGGATTTAGGACTTTCCCTTAGGTCCGTGACATACTGACTTACCGTAATTTCTTTTTCTCTTCTCACACTTAAATTGGATGAACTTGAAGAAATATTGACTATTTATACATTTATATTAGTGGAAATGAAGCGACCCTAAATATTGACTCCGTGGAATAATTACTACCTATTTTTCATTAAAATAAGTTATTTGAACTCAGAATTTATAACAATTATTATTATTTTTTGTATAAAATTTTGTGTCACACTGATAATTTTAATTATAAAAACTTTAAATGATAACGTTAAATAAGATAATTTGTATATAAATATATTAGTGCCCACTAATGGGATAAGAATCAGGCACCTTTCCAATCCCACTCAAAAAAGAAAAAAGTTGGTCCATTAATTATTTAATTCAACGCAGACTTTAGAGTATTAAATCATTTTCCTCTTAATAATATGAAGTTATGAACAAATTGACTGGTGCAATTAATTGGATTGTTACAAGTTTCTGCATGTAAGATGGTAAACATATATATATATGACAACATATATGTACAAAGAACATAAAAGAAGAAGAAATTTCTTTGGCTTTTCCGACGTTGCATCATTTTTTTTCTTCTTCTTGGTATAAAATGTTGCAAGAAGTGAAGAATTGAGCCCACCACAATCGTGACCTTGAAAAAAGTGAACATTTTATACGAATGCTTGACGACGGTCACTCAGCCACCAGCTTTTGTTTTCATAGACTTACTCAGTTTTTGGCACCAAAGAGAAACGGAGGCCACCAAATACTAATTCTTTGTTTAAATAGTTTATATTTTTGTTTCACCGTATCACCACTAAAAGTCTTTATGGGTCCCATCAAATATAAATATATATTTAGTTAGGTTTGGTTCAATCAATTATTTTAATTTAAAATTTGTTTATAATTATAATAATTTAATTATATATTTATATAATTATAATAACTTCAGTCGAATTCTATTTTAATTTTTATATTTAATTTCTTTAAATGAATTCAAAAATTTTATCCAAACTCATTTAATAAATCTTAATTTTTTGTCCAAATATTTTCTAAATTTGATGCAGACTTTGAGGTTTAGTCAGATAGGTTGACCTTTAACCATTCTAGCCCTCCCGTCATTTTATTATTATTTTTTATAATTTTTTTGTTTAAATAATCATTTTATTTTATTTTTATTTTTTTGTTATAAATGAGAGTTAGTACCCTTCGAACTCACGATTTTTAACTCATCTCTTAATCATTAAATTAAGAGAAGAAAGTCAAATAATCATTTTATTAATGAATTTGTAAAAATTTAATAATAAAAAATCAATATGACTACGGGACGAAAAGTTTTTTATAGACCCAAATAAAACATGATACACGTAAAATACTATTTCACTTTCAAAGGGTGCTTGGCAACAACCAAATTTGCATTTGACTTTCAATTTTTGGTGGGTTATCCAGCTACCATTTATTACTAACTAAACATTAATTATCTTAATTTACTCATTAAATTTAATTTTTTTTGGATAACGTTAAATATCATTTTCAAATTTATTACAATAATTTAATTATTATGATGATATTCATTAAGGTGATTTGATTATTAATTATCTTAAATTGTTATCTTTAGTATAATATTATAAATCAGTACTATTTATCTTCAGTTTATTGATTTAATGATCAAAAAAATCTTAAAAAAATACTTTCACCTCTTAATGTAAGGCTCTGTTTATTCATTCGAAATTAAAAAAAAAAATTAGTACTACTTTTAAATTATTTTATTTGATATTATATAAAAAAATAAATTATATAACACAAAATATCTAAAATAATCTTACAAAAAAATATTTAATATTTATTGAGTCAATAATTTATTAAACAATTAAAGTTATTTTATAAAAATATTAAAAATATTTTTAGAAAATTATTAAAAAATTATATTATTTTTTATAGTCAATATAAGTTTAAATATAAAATATTTTTAAAATAAGTGATTAAAAATTTAATTTGTAAAAATTTTTACTAGTTAGATTTTTAAAATAATATTAATTATATTTTTCATAAAGATAAATTAATTAAAAAATAATAATAAAAATTATATTTTTTATAATGATAAAACTTTTTTAAGCAGATCATTCCATATTAAACACCCTCTTAATTATTTAATTTTATTAATCTTCCCGTTTAAAGCTCTCCCGGTTTGTTTGATGAATGCTTTCCTTTGGACGGACAGAATGATTGATTTATCACATCCATCTCAAATTAAACGGTCGTTTTAAGCGACAACAAAAAAGGAAAGTTTTACTATACTTTTTCAATTATCACACGCTTTTCTTTTTCCTTAATCAACAACGAATTAGCAGTAAAATCTGGCACGAGATCGGGGACTTCGCATCAAAGGGTCCCACGTTGGTTGACCAGTAATTCTATGAAGTATCGATGGGCAAATTTGACATTCGACTCTCAGGCTCTCATCCACCGTGTTTGGATTTTAGCTTTTGTTGGATACAGAGATTTGTACCATATCCACTTAAATATCTTTGTTTGAGGTAACTTGAAATAATTTTTTGAATTATAATAAAATATTTAAAATATAAATATATTAATTAATATGATATTTATTTTTTATATGATTAATTTTAAATAATAATATATGTTAAATAAATAATTTTTAAATATTAAATTAATTAATAAATTTATAATTTAAATATTATTAAATATTTAAAATTTTAAATATTACATTAAATATTTTATAATTTAATACCATTTCTACCATTCTGCTTTAGAATAGTATTCTTTTAAAGCTGACCCGACGATTCTTATTGGTTGTAACGGAACACAGACGTATGGAAGCTGCCGCGAGTGTCGGGCAGATTGATCAGCCCCGTTGACGTCGCTGTTGCCGATGATGCGAATCGTTTGCCCCTCGTTATCTATATGTCGTCCCCACATAGCGGCGTCGGCCCCACTTTGGCCATTAGCCATTGGCGAAAGCACAATTGCTATGAACGTTTTCGACAATTCTATGGACAGTCCTTTTTAAAGTCATTTTCCATTTACTCCCCAATTTCAAATTTCAGGAAAGGATTGGAGTTAAAAAAATATATTTTACTCCAAAAATGAGATCACACGAATTAGAATCACAATCAAATTTTTACTAAATTCTTAACTGTTTTGGTGTATTAATGTATATAATTGACAAGTATGATTTTAATTCGGAAAGCAGTAAGAGTGGATCAATTGAGGTAGATAGCTTGATCATTTTTATTTTATTTTTTTATACAAAAAGTTATAATTTTCATAATTTGAACTGTAATTTTTTAATAAAAAATTATAATTAAATATAAAAAAATAATTTATAAATATTATAATTAAACTCTAATTTAACAAATATTACTTTGTAAAAATGTTGTACAATTTAATCGTAATCACGTATATTTGGTACTAAATCTTTAAAGATAATTTTATATGGGAGGTTGACTTTAAAGAATCTAAATGCCGAATGTTGCGTAACACTTGCGTCATGTAATGTCGCCGGACTGAAGCAATAGCCAATTAGCCGTAGCCAAAATTTTTTTGCTGTGTAAATAACAATAGAATTAACAAGTAAAATTTGTTCCAGCTGTAATAAAATTACAAAACGTGCTAAGCTAAATCTTAGACAGCAATAACGATAAGTAACCCTCTCCAAGCCAAGAGGCACGACCAGTTCAGCCGAAACAGCCGATTCCTTTCCTAGGTGACCTGAACTCATCCCTTCCAAGACCAAACCAAAAACCTTAGTTAATAAGCTAACCAAACTCTGGAACCCTCTTTCTTTCTTCAATATTCCCTTTTAATTTATTCATCTATTCATTTTTTTTTTTGGGTATAAATATCGAAATCTAGTTCTCCATAATCTCTCGCTTCTCCTTTCTTGTTCATATGTGAGTTTTATAGTTGATTCTCAATTTATCATGAGCAACGTTCCAAGGTCTTTAACAGACTCTTCTTTAACCCTTTTCAAGCTTGCTATTTCTGCATCTGATCCTTGGCCTTTCTCTCTCGTTTTCTTGTAACCTTAATAATTAGCAGATTCTCTCTCTTTCCAACAGGAACTATAAGGGTTTTTCTTGTTTCTTGTTTGTTCTTGCTTTCGGGGTTTGCTGAAGACAAATAATGAGGAGTGGAGACAAACACCACGTGAATTTCCACCTTCATATGCCGCACCTTCACGGCTTCCATCACCATGAAAAGAAGGACCTGAAAGATATTCCGAAGGGGTGTCTGGCAATCCTCGTAGGTCAAGGGGAGAAGCAACAAAGGTTTGTGATCCCAGTGATCTATATCAACCACCCGCTCTTCGAACAGCTCTTGAAGGAAGCTGAAGAAGAGTACGGATTCGATCAGAGAGGCCCCATCAGCATCCCTTGCCACGTCGAGGAGTTTCGCAATGTTCAAGGCATGATCAATAAAGAACAGCATCACCATCACCATCAACATCACAACCACCACCATCACCACCATATCTGGTGTTTTAGGGTTTAAATTAATCGATTCTGTTAGCCATGTAAATTTGTTTGATCACGTTTTCTAGTTTTTACTTTTTTTTTTTTCGGTTTCTCTTTTCCCGTTCAAGTATTGCAGAAATCTTGCCCTGTAGATGATGGCGACGAAAAAGATGAATGACAAGATTATTCTTTCGCACATATAAATATCATTTGGCTTCGCTTTTCTTTTCTTTTGTTTTTTTCTTCCATTTCCAACTTTTTCTTTTTTTAATGTGAACACGTTTAAAAGCGTGGAATCGCTACGTTTATTGGAGGGTTTAAAAATTGAGAACAATCTAAAGTTGTTAACGAATAAGACACGGTGGGAACTTGGAATGGGGCAAAGGGTTTTCCTTGGAGCCATTAGATTTCTTTTCGAGTGCGGTGGCCCATAATTAATGCGGACAAGCATGTCATCCCCTCAAACAAAACTTGTTTAATTATTTTTTGTTCCCGACGAATCCTGATTTCATCATTTGCTAGCTTAGTTCATGGTTTCCTCTACGCTAGTGGAACAAAATTGATTCAGTTGATGAATATGGTTAAGTAATCAATCAGGGTTAGGTGGGTGCGGTTGTGTCGACTATTCAGGGTTTGGTTAATTAAGCCTTTTGGATCATTTTGATTAAGCATTGTGCTGGGCATAACTTGCCCCAGAAATTTCAAAGCTTCAGATTTCGGAGGTTGGGATTTTTCTGCAGTTTCATATATATATATATATATATATATTATCAGAACGAAAAAAACAAAAGGGAAATTGTTTATTTAACTTGTCCTGTCTATGCAAATTATTTTTAGTATTTAACTGGTTTATATAAGACAAAGTTAGAACGCAAGTTTTGTGTTCATAAGAAACTGATCTGCTCAATCATTCGATGCGCTGAATGCGTGAAAACAATGGTGTTTCCAGCATTATTTCAAAGAACTATTTTGTGTCCTTGAGACGAAACCCAATAGTCTAATATACTTCTCCAACCAAATTGGCTGAAAATCAAGATCCTGAGGTACTCTTTTTTGGCCTATAAAATTTGACTTTCAAGCCACTTGATTTTAATTTTTTTTTCTCAAGAAAAAAATGTCGTGTATAAACCTTTTTCGAAGAGAAATCTAGCGATATTAATTTTCCTTCAATAATATAAGAAATCGAGTTTATGGCTTACTTGTCGTAACGGTATCAATGATTTCGATAGTTGAATATATTCTTCACTTCAAACAGGGTTTGCTGACTTGCATGATAATCAAAAACCTATTTGTGTTATTCTTTTTTTTTTTTTTCTTTTTCCTTTCATTGATTTTTTTGTTGAGTAGAAAAAGAAAGGTATAGGCATAATAATAGTTTTATTTTTTCTTTTATATTAATATTTTAAAATTTCTAAATATTTTATAATTAAATTAAATAAAAATAATTTTATATCAAATAAAATTATTTTATACTAAAAGACATTATAATTTCAAACATGATATTATAAAAACGATACAAATAAAATATATGAAAATAATATAATTTAAAATTAAAAAAATTATAAATAAATTTAATAAAATAAAAAAAATATATTTTAAATTTTTTGAATAAATATAAATTATAATATGTGATTTTTATGTAAAATATAATATAAATACACGATAAAAAATTTAAAATTCTGTCAAAAACTCAACTTTAGTCAAGCAAGGCCCGTAGGGCTAGCAAATGGACCCACCCATGACAAGTCTGCATGATTTTCTGCCTAGCCATTCATCTATATATCATAATACTTTTACTCTCAATTCAGAATAAAAGAATACCAAACATTCTTTTGGGTTAAATTTACTAAAAAAAAAATCCTATGTCCCTGGTCTTATCTGCTATCAATGTCTTGTATTAAAAGCAGGAATTGTCACACCATGTAAAAATTTCATATAGATAAGGTTGAAGCTCAAATTTGCATCTGAAGCTCTTATCCAATCATTAAGCAAAGAATGAGTTGAAGTGCCCAGATTTAATTCCTGCAAGAAAAATAACAATAATAAAAATAAAAGGAGGTCGGAGGTGAACTTGACCAAAAGGAATACTCCATTCCTAGGAAAACAGATACACAGTAGCGCCAATACCTCCACTGAAAATGACCTTGTTCCCTTCTTGTTCAAAATACTCGAAAGCTGTGCCTGCAATTCTCTCCCGTTCTTCAAGCACCTCAAGTTGATACGTACCGATGCCAAGGAATCATATTAGAGCCTGAAGTTTTTCATAAATATGGTCATGAGTGATCAAAATCCTATTACTCTCAGGTCATGCGAAAACCTACCATAATCACATTATAATCTTTGATGACAAAAAAAAAAGGACATAGCTAGAAACAAGCTAAATTCTTTAAGCACGAGCTGTGCTTTTCACTCCAAAATAAACAATTTATGTGCCACTGGAAGGTAAATCAAGATATCTCACCACATTTATAATGTCAAGAACTCTTGACTCCTGCATGTGGCATCAGACATCGGTTGTATTTCTCGTTAGAATTAGGAGTGTAAACGAGTCGAGCCGAGTCGAGTAGTGAGAAGCTCGAGCTCGACTCACAACTCGAGGCTCGATATTCGGTTCGAGTTCAATCGAATTTTATTTTTCAAGTTCGAGTTCGATTCGTGATCGAATTCGAATTATTCGAGTTCGTTTGATTAAGTTCGATTTGTATATTCGACAAGAATTCGATTATTCATGTTCGAATTCGAACTCGAACTCGAAATATTTTATTAATTAAAATAATAAAAATATATTTAAATATAAAAATTCGATTAAACTCGCGAGTTACTCGAGTCAAATATAAGAATACTCGAATTCGACTCGATCGATAAGTCAGAGCTACTCGAGCTCGAACTCAACTTAACAATAATCAAATCAAATTCGAATTTTTTTTAAATCAAACCCGAATAATTTATGAATACTAATGTATCGTTTATACCCCTAATTAGAGCCAGTAGTTTTCCATAAACTTGGTCATGAGAAAATGACAGCAAATGGTAGATGATAAATAATAAAACAAGTTAACAATGGTCTAATCAAATAGATGGCAAAAAGTTTAAAACTAGTCTGCAGCTAAGGCAAGCCTGATAGTACTACTTAATAGCTACACTTGTCTTCAGAAAAAAGGTAATTTAAAATATTATAAAATAATATGATAAAATATTATAAAAAAATATAAATATGATATAAATTAAAATTTTAATAAAAAAAATATGATTTTAATAAAAATAATAACACATAATTTTTATATAAAAATAATATAAATATATAAATTATTTTATATGATACAAATTTAATTTACAAATCAAAAGCCTAAACTGTAGCCTAAAATACACAGGTGACACGTGCATCCTCTGGTAAAGCTATTGATAGTGCTTAATACGTTGAGCTCAACTGGCCTGGGCTGAAGCCTAAATTATATATTGCTGGAATGAACTGACTTGGGCTTTAGTGAAAAAAAAAAAGAAAATCTTGACTAGACCAGAAACTTGGAGAGCACGCGCCACCGGAAAGCGCAATGGAATCATATATTATCGACGCAGTTAGCCCTATAAATGGCGGGAGCCAGGCCTAGGTCGAAATTTCATTCACCCACCAATCTCTGTCTCTCTCTCTCTCTCTCTTTCTCTCTCTCGATTTGTCAATCACGGCGTCAAAATAGCACTGTTTATCACACTCAAAAATCTCCAGAAATCCTCCAATACTTAAAACCCAACTTCAACCCATTTCTGTTTCCACAACTCTCTTTTATGATTTCCGCTCCTTCTAAGTTTCTTCATTTCTAGGGTTTTTGTTGATTTCTTTATCAAAAAACCGTAGTATCTTCTTCTTCTTTTTTGGTCGGCTTTTTGCAGATAGAGGAAGTGGGAGAGTTGGAGCAGTGTCGGACATTCTGATTCAATGGAGGCCCCGGCCAGTGTTGCCGCTGTACAGAGTGGTTCGCTGCCGATGCCATCACCATCGCGGAAGGAGAGGCGTGCCGTTTCCGAATATCACTTGGTTCGGAACCCCGCGGATGAAGTTGTAATTTTATCTAATCATGAAAACTTTCTCTTTCGGTTTTATCTGGGTTCTTAGAAAATGTTGAAATCAGAACAAATTCATGTTTTGAATCTGAAACGCCTCATTGTTTGGTCCCTAGAAAAAAGAACAATTACGTGGACTAATTTAATTTGACTACTAGTGTTTGATATTCTTCAGTGTTCCTTGTGAGCAAGAAAAATTAGGGTTTATCTGTTTGGCTCTTTTATTTGCTTATACTTTACCCGTGTGCCTGTTGATTATTCATTGTTAAGTAGTAGTACTTATTTTACCATTTTCTTGTAAGTTTCTCAATAATAGAATTTGGGTTGGGTTTTTTGGATCCAGTCATTTATTTGGTTGATGGCAAATTGTGATCCTTTGGTTGTTAAAATAATTGGGAATGTGAATTTGGTTTAAACTGTTTTAAGTGTTTACATCATCCCAAGAGCTTAGTGTGTCAAAACCTAGTCAGTTATTGGTGCAGTGAGGAAATGTCCTTGAGCATTAAGCTATGTTGCTTAAGCTGTGAAAGATTATGATTGCTATTATTATTGGATCGTTTGCATTCATTGTTTGTTTTATTAAGTTTTCTTGCAATATGCAGGAATTGGAAAGATCAAAGTTGGGACAATCAGATGAGCGAACCATATATGAGGTAAGGTTTTTTATTTTAAAAGTAAATTATGTTTTGAGAATGATGAAAAGTGAACATGGTTGAATGCTTATCAAGGTGCAGCATGGAAGAGAGCCTGCTGATGTTGACTTCTTTTCAATCACGGTTGATGGAAGTTTGGATGATGACATATTGCGGCAGCAGATTCACAATGTTGCTAGACAGAGAGAGCAGCTCCAACAAATGGAGGTTGAACTCCGAGCTCAGGCAATTGCAAGATCAAGGATCTTGGAAATGCAGAGTAGCTTTGATGCTAAAATCAAAGCCCATGCCAATGCTGTCGCCAAGCTTGAGGTTGGAATTTGGAATTTGATTCGTAATATTATTGTCCTGAAATTCAACTTTCAGAGAAAAGGAACAAGTCAAGTTTTAGCTGCATCTAAAAATTATAATATGATCTTTGATTTATAAAAGAGAAAAACAAGGAGAATTTAAGTTTCATGTATAAGATTATAAACATTAAGACATTTATATTATGTGTTGACTGTTGAACTGAGTCAATAAGTAAAACCTACCTTTTTTTTTTTTTGGAGTTGAATTCAAGATGTATTATCATTTTACTTTGAAATTACATAATGAACATCTCATGTTTTAAATAGTCTACAAAAAACCAGTTAGATCCATTGACTCTTGAATTTATTCCAAGTATCTTACAAGTAGATTCTACCGAAGGTGCTATCTTTTTGCTGGTTTCAACCTGTATTTTGGCTTTTTTTGGATCAATAGGAGCAACTTCATGAAAATGAACAGACCATACATGAATTGGAAAGGAAAATGGAAGAGAAAAATAGAGAACTACATGCCATCAAAGCAGAAAAAGAAGAGGTCTGTTGATTTGTTCATTCTGCTTCTGGTCAATCTTTTTTTTCCTTTTAAAATAAAGTGTGGTGTTTACCAATGTATAAATTAGTGCTTCTTGTATTATATTGGAAGGCCTGGGCAAAGGAAGACCTTCTTAGAGAGCAAAATAAGGAATTGGCAACTTTCAGGTGTGTGTTTGTCTTTTACTCTTGGACCTCTTTATTTGCTGTAAACATAAACCTTAAAGCAATACATTGATATGAATGTTTTATTTATATTTCTAGTTGCTGTTGCTCCGACACTATTGAAAGTTTCTAAATCTATTAAAGGGTTGAGTTAATATATTACCTTAATATTTGTCTCTGAATGGCATTTCCTAAATAATTAATAGCTACCACTGTTGGTTACTGTTTTTAATAAATTAAACTCGCTACTAAGGTCTGAGGCTTCTGAAATTTAGATGGGCTTCCTGTTCTTTCCTTTTGGCAGAAGAGAACGTGATCATTCGGAAGCTGAGAGAGCTCAACACGTAAAACAGAGACATGATCTTCAAGAGCATGTTCAAGAGAAAGAGAGGCAGCTTATTGAGTTGCAGGAACAGGTCCATACATTTGCATGATTTTAATTCATTTTTTTTATTTTTAATTCCTGAGGTTAAGGTGTGAATAATCTTCCTCAATGTGATGTAGAACAAATAACCCTAAATAACAATACTCAATAACTGTCGGCAATCTCAGTTCTGTAACCTCAAAATTCTTGATATCAAAGATGCCAATTACCAAAACCTAATCTCTAAACATAATAGACCTATTTATATAAGATTCATAAACCCAGATTTTAAGCCCATAGGAAAGTAAAGCTCACCTAACCCAAATAAATACTAATCCGATAAACCAAACAAATAAGTCTACTAATAAATTAATCTTGTTTCCTAAATTTATGTCTAGAATAGACATTCTTTCAGAACTTTGAATAATGGTCTCCATCATTCCCCCCAGTTGAAAATAACTCAGCTCTGGAGAGCAAATTACAATTTACTTATTTTCAAATTAACTTAATTTACATGAACAATATTTCTTGTGATGGAAATGGAAGTCACGCGACAATGTCAATTAACTTTACTGTAGATTGCTAGAAGACATCAAGTTGCATTGCCTAATGGTAGTTTTATTCTTCAGTATAGGACTGCTCAGGAAACCATTCTTTATAAGGATGAAAAGTTGAGGGAGGCCCAAACTTGGATTTCTGGTGTCCAGGAGATGGATGCTTTGCAGTCAAGTACAAACCACTCCTTACAGGCTGAATTGCGAGAACGTACAGAGCAATATAACCAGCTCTGGCATGGCTGTCAGAGACAGGTTGATGAGCTTTTAGTTTCTTGTTTACACTTTTCTCTCTTTCCTTTAATAAATAGATTTGATGTCATTTCAGCGAATTTAAATTGACCTTGTTCCTGGTTGTTAATGTTAGTTTGCAGAGATGGAGAGACTTCATTTACATACAATACATCAGCTTCAACTTGAGCTGGCTGATGCAAGAGAGAGGAATGATTCTTACACTGATGAATCGCATATATCCCAAGCAAATTCAAAAGATTTATCTCAATTTGGTAAAAATAATGGCAACCAAGTGGATTCTAATGGAAGTGGTGCAACAAATGCTAATGCTGGGGTCATTTCAAATGGGGCTTCAGACAATGTTCAATCATTTGCTTCTGCTGGCAATGCAACGAATCAGGTAAGACTGGTGGCTTTGCTGATGTGTCATTGCTTAGATTATGCTGTAATCAGAAATTTAATATTTATAACCTTCTATATAGTGATTATAGGTGTATGCCTTTCTTCAGATGGTTATGTATTTTATTGGCAAAATATGATACAACTGTATCTTTAGTTTTATTGAAGTTGTGGATCTCTGCCTTTCTTCATATGCCTTAGTTGGTGCATTGCTAGTGAGGCAAACGATTGAACATAACCAATGATTCTATAATATGATATATCTTTAATAACATTCCTAGGTGTATATCTTGTTTATAACATTTTTTATTAGTTACTCTGTTTGTTGCTTTGAAATGACTGTGTTTACTATCAGAATCAGAATGACCATGTTCTGAGTGTTCCAATTGCTCCATCATCTCTACTTGGGGTGCCAACTTACCTCCCACCTGGGCAGGTGACTGCTCTGCATTCGTTTGTCATGCATCGACAAGGGGTTCCACATTCTGTGGCATCTCAAGTTGGACTCTACTCAATGCCTGCAATGTCGTCCATCCAACAGTGGCAGAACCAAAAGGTATGCTCAAACCAATGCATTAACAATTTTGTCCCAAGGTTTTCTTTGTTATATATAATGGTTTTTCAGACTTCACAACAGGGTTTCATGTTACCTGCACAGAATCAACTTCCACCATTCCAAACTGATCAAGGCTTTGGGAGGTCAGATGTAAAGTATGAATATGAAATGTCTGTCACTGGACAAGCCATTCGTCCAGATTATATGGATCATATCAGCCAAGGGCAGGAGCCCAATTCTGTGATATCATCATCTGCTGGGAAAGCACAGGTTCTTTAAATATAGATGATTCTATTTACAGTGCTCGGTACCGTTGTCATGTCTTCTTTAACTTTTTAATACCATTTCTTTGCAGGCCCTTGAGTCAATTAAATCAAGTTACCTTGTGGACCCCCAACCTGAGCCAAGCTTGCAGCAGGTTTCTTCACAATTTCATGATGCATTGAGATTAGGCACTCATGAACAGAGCTGTGAATCTAAGGTTTGTTAGTTTGACTAGTCTTCAGGTGTTTGGAAATCTTTCAGATCTAATCTCTACTTAAATTTAAACTGGACAGGAACAAAATATTGTGAACATGAATAATCATGTCCCGGAGGCCCAAGTTCTAACAGCAGAAGAAGCCAGTACTGCTGCCAGCCCATCTCCTCCCGACACTTCAGCACATTCTGTTAATTTCAGTGAAACAACAATCAGCAATGGTGCTAGTGCTTTCTTGCCTGAAAAGTCAGTCTCTACTGGGAAGACTAACATCTTGATATCAGCTAAGACTTCAGAGACTGCTCTGCTTGATGAAAGATCATTGTTGGCTTGCATAGTTCGCACAATTCCAACTGGTGGCAGAATTCGGATCAGTTCAACGGTTAGTTGGTCTGCAAATAATTTTTCTTAAGTCAACTATGGCATTAAGCCCTGCACAAATGGGGTTTGATTTGTATCTATCAATTGCAGCTACCAAATAGGCTGGGGAAAATGCTTGTACCTTTACACTGGCATGATTACAAGAAAAAGTATGGAAAGCTGGATGACTTTGTAGCCTGTCACCCTGAGGTTTGTTTGTTGCGACTTTTTACATTTTTGTAGGCATGTGAATTATACTTTCTGAAGATTTGAAATTGTGATTTCTTTGTGATTTCAGTTATTTGTGATTGAGGGCGATTATATTCAGCTTCGAGAGGGAGCACAAGAGATGATAGCAGCCACTGCTGCTGTTGCCAAAGTCACTGCAGCCACTGCAGTGTCATCTCCTTGCTCCTCATTTTTGCCTTCAGTTGCTGTTACTCCGATGGCACAGCCTAATCGACTAAAGAAGGTGCTGCCATCAATTGATTCCAACCATGTGAAGAATGAGAATGCTGTTTTCAAGGAGCATGTAGCCATCTCTAACAATGCAGCTGATGATCATTCACAGCTGTTAGCAATCGAGAATCAACATCCCAATGGCATTTGTTTTGGTGTGTCTGGAGGTTTCTCCAATGTAAAAATAATGAGCAAATCTAAGGATCCTGCTGAAAGTAATGGAGCAAATTTTGACAGATCAAGTGTGACAAGTGTTGAAAGCAAGGCCTCTGGACATGGACGGTCTAATTCAAATTTTGTTGGAAAACAGCAAGGCAGGTATGTGGCAAAAAATCCTGCAGGTAGCTGAAGGTTATTTATCAGTGTATGTTTTTGTGCCTTGAGCTTATTGAGTTTAATTGTCTTGTAAAATGGCAGGGCAACTGGGGCTGCATTATCTTCTAGAAGATAGTGAGTGCATTTACCTCAATTGTGAGTTACTGTTTAATCGTTGTGTTATATGTGCATTTCCTATTCTATGGCAGCTCTTTCACTAGCAATTCTAGTTTGCAACAAGCTAAAATTGAAGTATTAAATATAATGAAGTACTGAGATTCTGCACTATTGCATTAGATAATTTGTTTTTCCTTTCCTGCTGGGATTGAGTGAATGTCTGAGATATGGCAATATGGCATACCCTGTCTAAGATATAGATAAATCAGTTTTTGCCAAAGCAGTTATAGAATTATATGGGCTCATCAGGTATTTAGTGCAGGATTATCAGGTTAACAATTAATTCAACCTTAATAAGTGATTCTAGTTCGTCAGCATATGTGAATTTCATAGTTTTAGTAAATCATCATTTTAACTAAATTTGGAGAATTACCAGTTGGATTTTGTTCTGGCAGGATATTTCGAATTGGAATATTCAGCTGTGGAGCATGCATTATTCAGATTGCAAGCATCACAGGATATGATTTATTTATAGTTAAATGTATCTCCTAATCTTTGTCATCGGCAATCTTTGGCATCTGAGAGAATTCTCTGATTGGATCATATGCTGACAATTTAAATTGTTTTGAGCCTTTTGGCACTCCGTCTGTTGAAAAAACATTTATTTTGCTGCGTGTTCTTGTCTACACAAGCTGCAGATGTGATTTCCTGCATCAGCATCTAACTATCAATTCTCCCGTGTGCAACTGTACATCTAGTAGTTCATACTCATTTCACTTTCGGAATTTTTTTAGTTAAGGCAATGGTGATCAGTGTCAAATGTCAGCCAGCTTCTCGGTTTGCCTTGTGGAATATTTATGCGAAAATTACAACAGAATGCAATCATTCAAACTGCATACAACTTGGGCTGTCATTTCCAAAATAAAAATGCTAGCAGTTCATTACTAAAATGAAAAAAAGGTGAATTCGCATCGCGGAGGGTGGATGGATTAATGCCACCACGCTCATTTGAGTGGTAACATGGTGCAAGCAGCAGACAACTTGCAAAGGATGCACCTGACTCGGAAGGTTTGATCTGTGGGTCGAGAAAGCACCTCTATAATAGCTTAAAAACTAGAGTAATAAAAATATAATGGTACTGATCTCCCTTTACAAGGTAAGGTTTTAGAGCCCACATGGTTGAAGAAATTGTAAGCTTATCTAAACCGCTGTAACAGATGCTTTGTATGGTAGTTAAGGGACGTTGGCCCAAACGGTTGAACGACGGTGATGAATTGGATACTTTTCTCACGATCACTCTGCCTTAGTTGTAAGATTATCAATGTAAGCTAGGAACATTGAAACCAGAATCTTTAATCAGTAATAGCCAATACATTGCCAAGAGATTCAAGAGCAGCAATACAACTAAGTCAAAGAGATGAAAAAGGAACCAAGTCCACTCTTCACTAGTATGTCCCTGCCACTTTTTTCCCTATTTCCATGGCACCAAAAAAGAGCAACAAAATACAATCACATTATTCTAGGCAGAGAAGTATGTAAACACCAGGGTACTAGCCAGTTTAACATCATTGAAGCCTCGTGCATTCCTATCTCTAGCGTCGTCCATACGCTGTGCTTGGAAAGCTTTCACCAGCACCAACTTCTGAGGTGTCTTGTTTGTTTCCATGAATATTCATGAAATTGTTACCAAGCCCAGTTTGCACGCCCTGATAGTTGCCACTAGGGGCAACTGATCTTAAGATCACTTGTGGTTGGTCCAGTTGCTGTTGTTGGAGATAAATTGGCTGCTGTGGTTGCTGCTGCTGATCATTCAACGGGGAAGGCAACTTTGAAGATAAGAAACCTGGATGGTGCTTAGCCATTTCAGCTTGTGCGGACTGAACGTATTGCTCTTGCTGCACTGCAGACTGCGGAGGTATCTACAATGTTTCACAAATGAGCTCAGATTAATGCATTTCTAGTTTTTTTCAAAGATATTAAATAGAAAAATATCTGTAAGACAGCACCTGAGAAGATGTTGATGCTTGTGGCTGAGCATCAGCAATTTTAGCTAGATACATTAGGTTCTGCTGCAGCTGTGCTTGAAACCTGAATCATTTTTATAAAATCAGAGTACATATCATAATTTACAGTACAGTTGTTTACAGACTGTATAACTCATAAAAAACTTAAATATACAGATTTCTTCCACCATGGTGGCCACTGGCCATTGTTTTTCAGTTCCTTAAATTAGTCATACAGATGACCGAGTATTAATAGGAATGTATGTGTCCTTTTTCAGTTTTTGCTGATATTATCATTCTAAAAATGTTTCCATGAAAATAGCACAGAAAGCCTAGAAGTTGAGCACTAAACCAGCATCGAAGATGCAGGAAACGAGTGATTTAAGCTTTCCTTTTGACATACAGAACTCAACAATACAACTTTACAACTTCATAACCAAAGAATAATTTCTGATGTGAAAAACTCGATTTGAGGGGTGACCAAGAAAACAACCCAAAGAGCAGCAACCAATAGGAGGCCTATTAAATACATAACCTTTCCCTACCATTTACAGAGGAGATGCATGAAAAATACCAGAGTCACTATGATGCATGAAAAGGGTAAAATATAAACTTTTTAACATCAAGGAATGAGTGAATGACATTGATCTAACACATTCACCTCAACGACAAAAATCAGATCGCAATGGCTAATAACAATTGGTATAATGTTGGAAGTAAACAAAAGAACATTATGTTTAAAAATGGTCACTCACGAGGCGCTCTCAGCGAATTTTCCCTGGTTTTGATTCTCCAGTATTGCCATAATCAACTCTTTATTCTCGTCCAGGGTCTGCAACAAGAATGGTCCATTATCATATCAGTACACACACAAAACAGATATACATTTATTTCTCAAGAAACCATTCTTGTTTCTTTAAAGAAAAAAAAGAGAGAGAACAATTTAGAAAGCAAACTGTCCACATTAATTTTAACATGTACAACCAAGAAAATTAAAATGACAGGATCATGAAACCGTGGTAAATGATCAAGAACGTCAAGTTAAAATTCAACAAAAAAAGCAATTTGATTACAGAAATACAAAAAAAAAAAACAATGCATGTAAAACCCATCAATTAAAACGCATTAAATATCAGGTATAATTAAAAGGTAAATCTGTTAAAAGGGTAATGCTGTAAAGATCATATAACCTTTTGAATCTGCTCTGTGGTGATGTTCATCAACTGTGGAGGCTGCTGCATGTTTTTCCTCTTTACAACCACAAAAAAAGAAGAAGAAAATGAAAGAAACCCCAACCCAGACCCTAACCCTAAGTTTTTCTTCGAGATGGGAAGACGATAGAAGAGGAAGGGGGGGCAAAAGTGGGCTGTTTTGCTTCACACTGTAATGTGTATTTCTGCACTCTCTCTATTTATATATAGATTGCCTCTGCTGAACACATGTTGGCTGCCACAGCCCACAGAACAATTACGAAATGGTTTTTGAAACGACAACGTTCTGTTGGAGTGAGTGACTAAAAGCTGTGTCGTTTTGATTTGAGGCCGATTCTTCTTAAGTTTCTTACATGGAAATATGAAATTAGCTGGAAACGACAACGTTTGTTGCAGTAAATGGATAGAAGCGTTGCCGTTTTCAGTTTAGTGAGGTCGATTCTCGTTTCAAGTTTCTTACATTTAATAAGTTTGTAGAGGAAAAAAAAAGCATAAAAAGTGGAAAGAATAAAAAAGGAAGGGGGAAGATCAATGATGGGGTATGCATTAAGGGTAAGTCTGGCTTCATTCTTCACGGTGGCTGCCACTGCGTCGTTTCTCGGTCTCTGCATTCTCGACAAGGATTACGAGGTTGCCCATGAATCCATCTCCCACCAGGTACTCCCCCGTTTTTCCTTTCGGCATTGTTTTGTTTCATAACTTATGGGGTGCCTTTCAATTTCTTACGGAATAATGTTGGGGTTTTCGGTTTTATGCTCCATTTGCGATTTTAATTCAGTAAAACCCATATCGTTGAGATAGAATTCCGGAGGAATAGGAAAAATACTTCTTGTTCTCTATGAGGGTGGTGCTGGTGCTGATTTTTGTTTGTTTCTTTCGTATGTATTTGCAATATGAAGGAGGGATTTCATTACACATGTAGCTGCTTGGAAGATTGGTAATTATATCGGTAGTTGATGGTTATATGAAAATGTAATAATATGGTCGTTTGTTTTTTGTTCTGGTTGTGGGGGATAGACTGTTAGAGATATTTCTTTAGGTTGAATTTCATGGTCTACATTAACCCAATCATAGCAGGCTTGGGTTAAGATAGAATCTTCTAGTATTTGGGAAGGGAAGAGAAAGATGCTATGTGGATGAAAAGGCTTGATTTTGATGCATGGGGATTTTGACAAGGGAAAACCTGGTAAAAGCCGCGATGCTTAGTTAAGATTGCCAGTCGATGAAATCTTTTCTTGGAAAAGTTTTACGGTAAAAGGAGTTTGTTTTAACTCTCTAAGTTTGTGTTACGGACCAAGTAAGAATGAAGAGATTAAGCTGATGCGGAGAGTCTGATCAAAGAAGAGTAGAGGAAGAAGAAGAAAAGAGAGAGTCTAGAGAGAAATATTGTATTATGTTGTATGAATTTCCAGAATGCTCACGATCGTTACTTACCCCTTTACATATCCATAACAGATAGTGACTAAGCCTCCCATAACTAATCAAGCGTAACTAATCATACAAGCAGCAACTAAACAGACATTACCGCTGTGTTTAACTGATATTTAAAATACTACCCTATGTACTGGACTATAACTATTATTGGGTTCTAGTAGCTTTTTAACCCAACTCAACATATTCTTGCCCAAAACAGTTTGATTCTGATTCTCTGTTTAGTTTTTGAAATTATTTCATTCCAATTATTTGGGCTGACCTCTTCTGTTAATTCCTATTTCCAGAGTTTTGCCACCTTGTTGCTCTTTTCTGGCTATGTTTATGTTGTTCCTGCCTATTGTTGGACATTTTTCAACTATGGTTGTTCTTTATTGTGCAATACAAAAACCGTTGGTATACCAACTATAGATGTAATTTCTTCAATAGTGAAACCATAAAATGTAAATACCGTAAAGGACAGGGTGGTGAAGAAAGAGTAATAACACCAGGTGCCTGATTTGTATCAAAAGATTCTGATGCTTGAGACTTCCAATTAGACCCATTCCATTGAGTTACTATTTCTCTTGTAATGTAAAAAAGATGAACTACCAAGAGACAAGGAAGTGATGTGATTGGATGGACGGTTACCTATTTTTAACTGAACAGAAGAATAAATAAAAATGAATAGTTTTTTCCTGTTTGTTTGTTTGGATTGATCCATGTCTTTATGGTGCTCTAATCTACAGCCACTCTTGGTGGCATTTTTGTGCGCTTATATTTTCACTTTTCCCTTTGTCTCGAGGTGAAAAGTCTTCGTGAGCCCCTGGATAGGCGAATCACTGCCCTGGAAAGTTTGAAAAAAGCTGAAACTTCACAACATGTGGAAGCAATAGAATAGGTCCTTTATGGCAAAAAAGATTTTCCTAAATATGCAATTGGTTCCTGGGTAATGTTTTTTGTTTCTCCCCTCATGATAAAAAAAATAATTGTAACTGAAATGTTAGGTAATTCCCTATGGAATGATGGTGTACTCAGGCAGTTGGCATGATATTACCTCAGTTATTCTGTTTTTCGATAATGGATGAAATGGTGATTGCTTTTGAAATTTAAGTTTAAGAGAACTTGGACTGTCTGTGGTTTTCTGCATTTTCAGTACTCGGTGAATTGCTTTGTCATATCTTGCCAATTATTTAATTGTTGGTAGATTAGTTGTAGCATGATTATGAAACTTTATTATTATTTATACTTTACTAAAAAAATGCTTAGTTGAGAACGGTAAAAATATTAAAAAGCTGGATCTCTTGAAACGATGATATGATTATTATGTCCTTCAAATGCTGATAGCATATGCTTGCCACATCATTCGAATACATTTCTCAAATGGGAATCTGATAAAAATAGATTATAACATTTTGCAGTATGAGCTAAAACCTTGGTTTTATGTGTTATATACACTTTTTTCAATTAGAGATGCTACTACATCTCCATGGAGGGCTTGTGTCACGGAACTAAGGAGGAGTCCTGAATCTTACATTGAATATAATAGGAGGATAACTGGGATATAAAAGGGTTCACACCACCTCTATCTTGTGAGGTGTCTTTTATAAGATAAAACCGTGAAATCAAGGGAGCCAAAGCAGACAATACCTCATAAGAGTGTGAACCGTTGCGGTTAGGCTGATCTGAGAAGCCGGATGAGTAGATGTCCGGGTCCCGGAGTCGCGTGGGTTCGGAGCTTAAGTCTCGACCCGTAAGAAGTGGTATCAGAGTCAACCCTAAACCGTTCGATTCACGTCAAACGCGTCGAGGGAGGTAGCCAGGGTGACCAGTCTCCGTGATGAGGACGTCACGAGGTTGGGCAGTGGAGAATGTCGCGGATCTAAGGAGGAGTCCTGAATCTCACATCGAACATAATAGAAAGCTCACTAGGATATAAAAGTGTTCACACCATCTCTACCTTGTGAGGTGCCTTTTGTAGGACAAAACCGTGAGGTCAAGAGGGCCAGAGCGGATAATACCTTACAAGGGTGCGAACCATGACGGTTAAACTGATCTGAGAAGTCGGATGAGTAGATATTCGGGTCTCGGAGTCGCGTGGAGTCGCGTGAATTCGAAGCTTAAGTCTCGACTCGTGACACTTGTATCAGTCATAAATTGAGTGCATTGTAGTGCCTGTTCCAGCAATCTGAGGGCTTTTTGTTGTTCAACATTGACCTATAGGCTGATCTCATCAAGGAAGCAAATATATTCTTCATTTTCCTGTAGGTTCTTTCTAGTCCCCAAGACAATATCTAGTATCCTGGAAGCTAGAGTCTACAGGCAATTTTCTGCAAAGAATCTCCAGCAGAATTACTTCATTATTGTGGACATCACATTTCTCTGTCAACCGAGTTGAGTACGCGTTCTCTGAAATCGAAACTTCAGAAATTTTGTTTCTACTTTGTAGTGTATAGAATATTTCAAAATCAAACGAAAATATGAGGCTACCAACCTGGTACCATGTAGCCCAATGTTCCAACAATTTCGATTAACGTGTAGAATATTAAGGCGGTTCCTTGATAAATCCAATCTGACGAGTAGGAAAATTATTTTTCCTGAGCTCAAATTGCACCTCTCCGATGAGATCATTCTGACTGAGCCAAGAAAAGAGATTTTAATTTCTTTAAATGAACAATTTCAGATGGGATTCCACAGTCAAACAGTTGTTATACAAAGCCAACTGCACCAGGCTGCTCATCCTACCAATTTCTTGTGGAATGTGGCCTTCGATACGATTGTTGAATAGATTAAAAGCATCCCAAGATTTTCGAGATTGCAAATTTCTGGAGGGATACTTCCTTCAATGAAGTTATGATGAAGACTGAGTTCGACAAGTGAACTGCAGTTTCTAATCTCTAGAGGTAATGAGCCGCTAAGCATGTTGTTATAGATAAATAAATTAGCTACACCTGTAAGAGTTCCTATTGACTGAGGAATGCCACCAACCAGATTTTTGTCTGAAAGAGCAATAAGCACAAGCTGATTGCGTTGAACAATCCTCTCAGAAATAGTTCCATTAAGCTTGTTCCCTGAGAGAATAAGCTCTTGTAAGTTTTCCAGACTCCAGAAAATGTCCCGAATTTCCCCCTCGAGATTGTTTTCATCAATATATATAGAACTTCAAGTTGCAAAAGGTCCTTAAAACTTAAAAAATCTCCGGTGGAACAACCCCTTGAAACTGTTTAGGATGCTATAAAGGTAGTAGGGTTTTAGAAGTTTCCAAGGGTACGAAGCAAAGAACCAAAAAATTCATTCTTGTGAACCCAAAGACAAAATTCCGCACGAAGGTGGGAAATCAAGTAACGAACCAGTGAGGGTATTTGTGTTCAAATAGAGGAACTCCAAATTTGGTAGACAAAACATTTTTCTTGGAACCTCACCACTTAGAAAGTTGTTGTATAGTCCAACATATTCCAGATTGGTGCAATGACTTCGGGGAATTTCACCGGAGAGGGAGTTATATCCAACGTCAATCCTTCTAAGCCACTCCGACATGAAAATTTGACGAGGGATTGACCCTTCAAAGCTATTATCATTGAGAAGAATGTAATGAGTTGGTTACAGTTTCCCAGCATTTGAGGTAGATTACCACTGAAATTGTTGCCACTGAGGTCAAGAGAGAGCATATGCTTGTGGAGGCAAATATAGGGGACAGAGCTGTTTAATATACCGGGTAGCCCAAAGCCTGATAGATTCAAGGCTCTGACCTGAAAACTCTTTTTGGAGAAGCAAGTCTCTCCTTCCCATTGGCACCGAGACTCTGGAGAATTGGATTTATTCCATGGTTACAGAAGTTGAGTGTGTTTTGGGAGGCTGTCAAGGAATTGGAGAAGGAAAATTGCAGGTGCAGATAAAGAGGCTGATGAAACTAGGAAAAGAATGAGTGAGAAGATGAAACTGGAATAACAACACCATGTTCTTATTAGGTATACATTGATCTTCTGTTGGTTACATTGATTTGCCTGTCTTAGATGCCGTATATTCTTTATGTTTTGTTTCGAATCCAGAAGTGGCAACATGTGATCATACTAGAGATCAATAATGAATCTCACATCAGTTATGTATTAAATTAATTTTAGGATATAAATGTTTACATCATTTTTTATTTTGAGATATATTTTATAAAATAAAATCGTAAGATCTAACATAATCAAAACAAATAATATCTCACAAATTTATGTAAATTGTGATATTTGATATTAGAATCAACTTAAAGTATTAATGATGTATCATTGAAAATGATAAATCTTTATTGGAAGGAAAAAAATGTCATTGTTTAAGAGTATAAGTCTTATATTGTCAATTTATTAGAATTAATTTTAAAATATAAATTTTTATATCATAATTAACTTATAAACATTTTTTGTAAAATAAAATTTTAAAATTCAAATAAATCAAAACGAACAATATTTTAGACATTGATATGGACTGCGACACATCACATGAACAAGTTTCAATATGTCTGGTCGTTACCCCTTGGCTCTTGGATTACATACAGCGTGCAAAAATCACAACACTAGTACTCAAGGGAAAGCTGCTAGGAGGCTTAGGTTGGAATCATGCCTATTTGGACAAAGTAAAATAATGTGTCGTCTGAAGTATTGAGGGGTCCATCACGCCCAATAAAAATGCGATGGTGTTTTTTGAGTAGTCGAAAACATTTAGGCCAGCCATCCCCACCCTCCCCCAACCAAAACCTCTCTCTCTCTCTCTCTCTCTCTCTCTCAATGCAATAATATCCTATACATGCATAATTTTTTTACCAAAAAAGGCTGTTTATTTAGGAAAATAAAAAAATTAAACGTCATGATTAAATAAATTAATTAAATTAAAATTTGAATTTATATTTTTTTTATTACATCATAAAAACAAAATACTAATATAAATAAAATAGAAGGAGAAGACTTAATTTGAAATCAAATCCTTTATATTTCTTCAAACGTCTTTAACTATTAAATCAAAGGTTTGAAACAATTACACATTTTTTCTCATAATTATATACCTCAAATATGATCAAAATAAAAATTGGAACAAAATGCAATTTCCAATATGATAAAAATCAAAGTTAAACACCCTTCAATCTTAAAATAAATGAGTTATCAACTAAATTAAATACCCTTCAGTTTTGATATTTCCTTAAACGTCTTTAACTATTAAACCAAAGGCTTGAAACAATTTACACATTTTTTCTCATAATTGTATACCTCAAATATGATCAAAATAAAAGTTAGAACAAAATGCAATTTTCAAAATGATAAAAATCAAATTTAAACACCCTTCAGTCTTAAAATAAATGAGTTACCAACTAAGCCCTAATGTGTTGGAGAACAATTTAAGTTGGCCTTCTCTGGCATGTCAATGGTTTAGACTTGCTTGTTAATCAAGCAACAGAAAACCATCATAGCACTCCAAACCTCCAACTTTACTACTATGATTTAAGAATAATCATGGCTTAGCTCAGGTATAAATATGCCATAAATTGTTACTTACCATCCAAACCATTAGCACATAAAAAGTATGTTATTTTTAGATCACACTTCTGACTATTGAATCCTTTCCAAATTATACCAATAAAATAGACAGAGTTGGAAGAAATGGGCCTCAAATGTGTTAGTATTTATCACGCTCTATCAGCAAATGCTGTCATGTACTATATATGTACTGGTATTAATGCAAACCACTATCTGATTATAGTATAATATAGCCAAAGCCCATCCAAATATGTCAAGTAGCATAGTTATATGGGCCATGTTCTGCTGCAAAATGAGGAAAGAAAATAAAGGCATATGCGTTCTTTAGTTTGTTACTTTAATGAAAGGGTTTGGGGGCCTTTACGCCTGACCCAATAATATTTGGTTTCCACTTTCCACAACACAAAATACAGTTGGATGCGGGAACTAACTTACCAAAGCTTGGACACAGCCAACTCTTGCTCAGGTCTAAAGTTTTCACAATGTATAAAAAAAATAGGAAAGAATGGTCCAGACATGTTTTGCTAGCAATAAAAATAAAGTTAAAGTTTAATTAGAGAATTTATTTAATTATTTTTTAAAAATAATATTCAATATATTTAATATTTGAATTTCAATAATTAAAATTTTTTATTTTCAAAATGGCATCTCTTATGTACAAAAAAAAAAGAAAAAAAAGAGGAAAATAATAAAAAAAGTGAAAGACTAAAATCACTAGATCCCAAAGAAAACATTCTGATTTCTGAAATATTTTTGGTTGAGGAGGGGAAAGTGGCAGGACCAGGTGGTCCCTTGGGGATGCAAAGCCCATGTTCCCACCACATGCATGTTTCCAAAATGCCAAAATGTACATACTACCACTAATTTAAAACAGATAGAAAATCCGATAAACATTGCTATCTTTGACTACAAATTAAGAATAATAGAATGCTTAATAGCTGTGAATTAAAAAAAAGAAAGAGCAAGACTTTTTGTTTCCTTGGCGGTGGTAGCTTGGAAATTGATCGATCATAAACAACCGAAGGCGGTCCATACCGTCCTTATTTTGTTGTTCCTTGCTGGAGAGACATGTCTCCCACTCACTATCTTCACGTATCATTGTACTTTGCACGCAACAAATGGACTTTTTTTTTTACATGATTTAAACCAAACATTAATAAGAGAAACAGGGTTTTCCTTAAATAAACTCAGAACAGAGAATCAACAGAGTTTGATTAAGCCAGTAAAACAATTTCACAGCCATTGCTATACAACTAGAGATGGGGAGAATATGGGTTTTGTTTGGTTAGGGCAGCAAAGTGACAAGTCAGGGTCGTTCGTTTTATTGTTTCATTAAGGTCAACAAATGGTTATCCCTCATCAATCATCCACCGTGGAACTCGTTTTTTTTTTTTTTTACCCAAAAAATTAAAAATGAGTGTGGTACCACTTCATTAACAACAGCTAGCATTTGTTGATTGGTAAATAAAGATAGGGAAATTTCAAAACGAGAGACACAAATAAAAGGTGAGGGTATGATGCAAATCACGATTCCAAAATGGGTAGAAATGCACAACTAGCAGCACTTCACTAGTTTAGTAACCAAGGAAAGTGAAAGGATTTTGGTTTGAAAATTGGGAGAGGGGGTTTGCTTGTGTTATTATTGCATGTGATGGGGACAGCCCATTATCCTCTTCCAGCTGTCTACAACTCTCCTTTAATGGCCTTTTATCTTCTCTCTCATTCATCAATGCGCTCTCATTTTTTTCCTTTTGACTTCTTTTGGCGTACGTCGTCCATAATTCTTCGTTGGGAGAATCCTCTTGCTTCAAAACAATTTCTCTAATGCATATGAATTATAGTAAGATTTAAATTTTTTAAATATAATATTTAAATTATAAATTTATTAATTAATATTATTAATTTTAAATAATAATACATTATTACTAATAAATTCTCTAAATATCATAATAATAAATAAATTCATAATTAATATAATATATTATATAAATATTTTATTAAAATTCGCATTAGTAATATTAACCCTTTGTCTATATTTATACCCTTGCTTTTTCATTTTTCCTTTTCATATGTTTTAATTTCTCTTGCCATAATTTGAAACTCAATTGAATCATGCGTAAACAATTCAACATTGTTTTGCAAAGATTTTATGAAATTTATTTATTAGAGAGAGCAGTAACCGGCCCTTTGGATGACACATTCAACTGAAAAATTCTAAAAGTGAAAGTAATATAATCCCAGTAGCACATAATTTTTTTTTTTTTTTTTTTAGTTTCAAGAGAGGCAGAGTCTTACAAGATAAGAGAAGAGGTCGAGTCAAACCCTAATCTTTGATTTTTTTTAAGATTCATTTGATCATTAAATAAAAAAGTTGAAGATAACTTTGATAGCACGTTAATTCTATAATTTCATTTTACTTGTATAAAAATAAAAAACTATATGGTGTAATTACTCTTAGTCTTTAATGTGTTTTTTTATCTCTTGAATCATTTTGAATTTGCTTTTATTTTTAAATGTATTTAAAAAATGATTTAAAATGATTTTTTATGTATATTTGCTTAAATTAGTCTGTTACTACAGTCATGTACTCTCTTATAACTAAAAATAAAAAGTTAAGCGACGGACTAATATAATTTAGTATAAAAAATGCGCATGTAAATTTCAAGGTTAAGGTGTTTGGTCTTAAAATGAGGAGAGTAAATGTGATCTAAATTTGAAAATTTTGTACAAATTCATTTTAATTTAATTTTATTAAAATTAATAACTTCTATTACATTAATATAAATTTAAAATGCTTAAATTGTAAAATTTTTAAAAATTAAAATAAAATAAAATAAAATTTAAATTTAAATTTAAATAGTTGAATATCAAAGATGAAAAGATCTTAAATCCAAATTTCATATTAATTTAAATTTCTTTTAATATAAATTTCAAATAGACGAATTTATATTTATAATCAATCGAGTTTCAATTGATATAATATTAAATTCGAACTTGAGTTCGATTCGAAATTTGAGACTTAAAATTTAATTTAAACTCGATTGAATTTTATTTTTTTAATTTCAGCTCAACTTGAAATAAAAATAGAGTTACTAAACTCATTCGATTAAACTCAATTAACACATAAAAATAACTTAATTATTATATTTGATAAAAATTATATTATTTATATTCGAATTTTAATTTGAGATATTTTATTAATTAAAATAATTAAAATAAATTAAAATATAAAAATTTAATTAAATTCATTAACTATTCGGATCGAATATAAAAATAATTAAATTTAACTCGATCGATAAATTAAATTATTCAAATTTAATTTGATAATAATTAAATCAAATTTAAATTATATTCAAATTAAATTTAAATAATTTATGAATATTAATATATTATTTATATTTTTAATTGGATTAGTTCAATTACCATTTCTCGTGTAAGAGCGCTTTTTTTTTTATAGCAAAATTACTACGAAATTGTTTACTAAAAGGAAGCAATTCATGACCTAATTTTTAGTGTATTTATTGTTATTTATGTTTTTTTTTTAAACATTGGTTAGCAATTAATCCTTGAACATAACTGGTACTACTAATCAACCGTTTTCTCGTCCAATAAGAACTCCGTCATGCGTAAACCATAATTCCACCCAATATTCTCAAATTCCCAATGCTATCTATCTTCATAGATATTTTGGCGTTCAAGAAATTATCACTTTGTGATCCAAAAATGTCCCCCACATCACGTCTCGTCACATCTCATCCAAGCTATGCCAAAAAAAAAAAAAATGAAAGGAAAGGAAAAAAACCATTAAGACTCTAGCCGCACTCTCTACCAAGCCCCTTGGCCAACACACGCCTACCCGGCACCGCCAATAGTGTAAAGCATTGCATCACTCGCTACAAGAGCGAGTCCATTTTAGATAATAGGTTGGAGCATCACGTCTTCTTGCAATGGCCCACATTGCAATTGCAACTCCCGAGGCAACCACATTTACCCTCCAAGGTCGAGCAACGATCATCCAGTCCTCCATAAGCCTCACGGTGTTTCAGTACTACTTGTTTGAATTTCCTGTTCATATTCTATTCTTTAATTTACTTTTGCAAAACCCATTTTTTTTGGCCTTGGTTTTTTTCCCAAGTCTTTGTATAATTGTTTTTTCAACTTGGCTTGTACAAGAATCAAAAGTATATTCAGGGCAACTCTGTTCACTTTGATGAACATTGTTCCAAGAGGAAACGGTTAAACATACCAGGTCTTGCTGTGATGTCGTACCTTGAATAGGACTTTTCGTTGGTTTTCTCTTTGTCGTTTCGATAAATTGTCTGTTCATAGTTAATACTTTTGTCCCAGCAACAGCTTGCTTAGTCACGTGTTAAGCAATGAAATTGAAAATGAAAGCCTTTTATTTTGATATAATTGGAATTCTTTAGGGTGTCTCAGTAACAATTCTCCTTCGTCTTTATCAAATTCACCGATAAGAACTTGAAATGACAAATTCAAGACAATCAAACATTTTGAGATTGCAAAATGCTTTTTAGTTCTATATAGCAACATATATTTTCCAGTCAATTAAAAATTTAAGCTGATGAAAAAGAAAGAGATTATAAAATATTGAGCAATGCAAATGCAATGTTCCATCAAATCATGAATCTCTCTCTGACAAACTTAATTAACTTGAATGAGAAGTTTTGACTTCGTTAAGCTTAAAGCAACCTATTGCATTGTGGTGGGGGTGTTATGGAAGATTTGGTTCCCAAATCCTGTCGGTGTTTGGTTTTCCCAGTGATAAAATAGTAGTAGAAAACTGGAATGATTTAGTACGGTGTTTTAGCTTTGCATGCAGAAAACGATAGATGCCACAATACTGAGATGAGGCTGAGTGAGAGACAGAGAGAGGAGAGAGAGAGAGAGAGAGAGTCGCTTTTACTATTTTGTCTGCTACTGTGGTGCGAATGTTGGAAGCATGGAAGCAAAGCAAAGGCCGAGAATGGCGGCAACCCATCCGTATATCGAAAATCTAAAATCCCATATCAACCCCACACCACATGACTCAGTATTCACATCACCTAGTCATTTAAAGTGAGAGATTTGCTAGTTTTTAAAAAGATTTATAAGGTGTTGGTCTCATTTGAAGAGGAAAAAGGAAAAAAGATAAAAGCATTAACATATAATCTTGGCTTTAAATTTCTCCCTCCCCCACTATCTGCATGTTTAAAAGGGTAGAAAGTTTGGAGGTTGTTAAGACTTTTTCAAGTTTAGGGGCGGTTGTTGTTTATTTGATGGAAAAGGCAGTTTCCCAAATAGGGAAAGTGGATTCATTATGAGCATGACTGGCTTTAGCGTTTCAGACAAGGCAGCCAAAGAGAGTAGTAGCATTGAAGCTGTTGATTTGGGTGTGAAGCTGCAAAGTAGTAAATTATTAGCACCTTGGAAGATGATGATGGTTCACCATGATAATCATCACCGTCCATTTCCACCTTATGCAATTGGTAATGGTGATGCTGATGGTCCCACAGGTAATAACAACAGGCCTAAGGCCGGTGATATATACGATGTTTTTGCTAGCGGTGATTCTGCTGCTGCTGCTAGTGGTGGTGCAGTTGGTGTAAGGACTCTGCAGCCTTTTGACATTTCTCCCACTACAACCCTCACTGCTCACACCGCCTTCAAATCCCCAGGTAGAAATTTCCTTGCTTTTTCTCTTCTAGTCAATGCAAAGCGAATCATGTCTCTTCTTGTTCTTAATTCTCTCTCTCTCCCTTCTCTTTCTTCCTCTCTCTCCTCTGTGAACAATTTCATCTTTACTAATCTATTTAAGAAAAATAAAGAAGAAAAACTTCAGCTTTATTCAATGAGAGAGGGAAAGAGAGTAAAGTTGTCTGTTTGACTGATACAGGCACCATGAATGTTTGATTTTTGTAACAGGAGGGATGGCGGCATCTTTGGAGTTTCCTTTTACAAGTGCACAGTGGAAGGAGCTTGGGAGACAAGCTATGATATACAAGTACATGAAGGCTTGTATTCCTGTGCCCCCTGATCTCCTCATTCCCATCACCGGAAGCCCCTCAGTTCCAGTTGCTTCCCACTCGGCCTGTAATCTCCCTCTTTCTATTTGCCTTATTACTACCTTTTTAATTTATCCATTTTTGTCATCTTTACTGATGGTGATGAGAAGGGATGTCTTGCTTGAATGAGAAAATTTGTTCCTTATGTTGGCTGACTGGATATTCACTGAGTGAAGGGTTATTGCATTCTATCTATGCCAAGAAATGTAAGATTTTCGTTTCCAATTTTTTTAAAACTTTTTTCTTTTTGCTGTGGGCAGTGGGTGGTGGTGCTCTAAATCTGAGGTTCTCAGGTAGAGGGGATCTTGAGCCAGGGAGGTGCAGGAGAACAGATGGAAAAAAATGGAGGTGCTCTAGAGATGTGGCGCCTGATCAAAAGTATTGTGAGCGTCACATGCATAGAGGTCGTCCCCGTTCAAGAAAGCCTGTGGAACTTCCTAACAAGAAGACCCGCCATACCCATACTCAAGCTCTTCCTTCATCTTGCTCCACTATTCTCACCAAGAATGCTTCTCCATCGCAGTTTGTTGGAACTCTTGCTCAGCCCTTCCAGCAGAATAAGACCAGTTGTTTTCTTGATAAATCTAGCGAAAAAGCTGCAACATTTTGGCCTGTAGCCTCTGTTTCTTCATTTAAGGAACCTAGGTCAGTTGAAGCTTCCTTCCCTCCTTTGATTAGCGCCCCCCCCACAGACACACACACAAATTGTTTGTGTTTTGAGCTCTGATTATACTTTTCCGTTTTTATTTTGGCAATCTTTATTTCCTCATTGCAGGAACTGGGACTGGATTATGAATGAAGAACTCGTTCCCCTGGCTTCATCTGACCAACAGTGGCATCATCTCATGCAAATAGGACCAACTACTACCAGTTCTTTCCACAATGCTGATAACTCCTCCGTTCTCAACCAAAATTATAACAAGGAACCTCTGAACTTGAATTCATACGCAAATTTCAATGCTGCAGAAAATCAACAACGCAATGGTTGCTCTTTGTTTTTCAACACTGAAATAATTCCGCTAGAAAAGTTCCCAGAAGGTACTGCAAGAGGCTTTATTGATGCGTGGTCTACTGGTGTATCAGATGACGACAATGCCAACTTTGGAGCTGAAACCTCTGTTTCCTCTGATGGGAAACTCTATCTTTCATCACTTTCTCTCTCAGTGGGAGTCGATAACATCAGGGATGATGAGATGGGTCCTATTCATGTGGGGTTAGGAACGAGCGAGTCTGATCAGAACCATGAATATGCTTCCAAATCACACCTATCAAGCGGGTTAGCCCCTGCCTCTTGGGCTGCTTCCACTCCTGGAGGCCCACTCGCTGAGGTTTTGAGGCCAAGCATGACCGCAACCGCCGCAGCAGCTATGGAAGGCAGCTCTATTCCATCATCCCCCGTTACTGGAAATGGAAATTCTTGTAGTCTACCGCTGACTGCAGTGTCTTCACCATCTGGTGTTTTACAAAGAACTCCTGCTTCATTGTCTGATAGCAGTGGAACTAGCAGCCCAACACTTGCCAGTTCAAGGGCCAAACCTGAGATTGGTTTGATGTGGCTTAAAGAGAATTAGCACATCATCAGCTTGTCGGAATTGAACCAAAGAATTTACTAGAAACGGATTTTTTTTTTTTTTGGTATTTCTTTAATTAATTCTTAGTTGTTGGTTTATGATATATATATATATCCTGACTTGGTTTGTAATATTGAGCCATAGCATAGCAGCTGTTTTCTAAGAACTTAAAAGTAATATTGATTTTGTGAACTTAAAAAGAAGATAATTTGTCCGAAAATGTTGTTTTCGTTATATCATGAAAGCTGGTAGTAGTATCCTGAATTTTGGATCTTTGCATGGAGGGCAAGAGAAATGGTACCTTTCTGTTATGAAGGTCCGACCTGTGACTTGGGAGTTTGGAAAAACAAAAAAATCTACTTCAGGCTCCAGGAAGATATGATGATTAATTTGTTCATCTATTATCTAGAATTAAACTTGGCAAAGCATGAATCATTTTATTTTCTTGTTTATGTTTGTTCTTACTATTGTTCTTTTCCTCATTTCTCGTCCTACTTTTCAACTATTTTAATTTCAAAATGTTAAGAAGATAAAATCTTTTTTCGTATTAAAGATAAAGGACAAAGGAGTATCATAGGAAGATCTCGAATCTTCAGAAATTTAGTGATTTAAGATCTTTGAATATATATTTTCAGAAAAAAATATATAAATCGAGTCAGCCAGAGACAGACAGCTTGTCAATTTTCATCTTGTTGATTGACATGTTATCTTTTCATCTTGTTGATTGACATGTTATCCACTAAGATAGAGTCGTTCAGCGGTCCGTTACAACGAGCTGACATGAACTTGGAATTGGGATTTAAAGTCGGTCCTTTTGTTTACAATAATACTTAAATGGGTGAACAAAGGAAGACCGAGGCCCCAATCAGAGCTAGCAAATGCAAATGAAAGAAGCTAAGGCTCCATTTGGACGCAATTGCACCCACGGCAGGTGCCGATTGCATTCTTTAAATTAACTGAAAATTCGTGTGAAAAATATGATAGAAGTACGGTTGAGTGTTCTCACTATAGTGAAGTATTTTTTTTCACCGGAAGAAATTGGTCCTGTGAAAGAATGGCTGAAACTTTAAATTTTTTTCCCCTTTTTGCATTTTATATTTGTATTATATTACAAAAATAACAATATTTTTATAATTTAACCTTTTCTTTTTTATTTTGATTTTTCTTTAAAAATTATAAAATATTTTTATTTGTTTAATATAATAATTATTTTATTAATTTCTAACACTATTTTTGTTTTTTAATTTTTATTAGCAAAACTATTAATTTATTTAAAAATAATTGAATAAATTTTAATTATTTATTAATTTTATAAATATTAAATAATTTAATTTTTTGTTAATATAATTTTTACTCTATTATTTTTAATGATCATTTTTTTTATTATAATTCATCTCATTGCCATTATTGCTTTTGAATCCAAAGATATATCACACCATTAGTTTTAATCTTACTATTACATTATCCAATTTTCTTGTTACAATAATTAATCTCACATTTACCATCATTTGTAATTTCATTTAAACTAATCTCACAACTTATCCAAATGAATCCTAAATTAATGTTGTCAGTTTAGAATGGAACCTTTTTTAATGGCTTGAAAGTTAGAAAGTTTCTTATTGTTCATTCATTTTCTATTTTTATTAACTAATTCAACTACACAACAAAAAAGAGCTGATGCAAAAACAGTTGTGCCAATTCTATGTTTTATTTCCACAAAATTGCTTGTTTCATCAGTTAAAGTCGAGTGTCCGATGGCATGGAGCCAACCCAACCAGCTACTAAGTGCCAAACCCTTCTGTTGAATAATGAATGTGTTATGAGCCAAAACTCAAGTTTCAGGTTCATGTGATTCCAGGATACGAGAATGAACTTTTTTGTATCCCATATGAGCCTAACATAAAAAACAATGCATAAACACTTAGGACTACATGGTTTGGTCACCTAGAATGCTGCAAAACAAAAGGCACTTTCATTCTCAATCCCAAGCCTGCACCAACAACCATGGTAGCTCGTAATGCAGCATAGTTAACCTTGAGCCTAGCTAGCTCATCTCGCAAAGTTGTCACCATGGACTTTAATGCCTCATTATGCTGTATGAGCTTCTCCACTACCTTATTCAAGGATCCTTTAATGTCCTCGAACCGATCTATTATCTAAAAATGGCCTTCTTGCACTTTGCTAATCAAGTGTCAATTGACACATATCTTGCTAAAGCCTTCTTCTACTTGTCTGTAGGCGGGCACTCTTTGCGCACCTCACTTTGGCCCTTTGTCTAGTGTTCCCTGTCCATGCCACAATAAAAAACACACGAACTATTAAACTCTAATAAGCACTCAAATGATCAGTAAACATTCACTCTCAGGCACTAGTGTGCATAATAGCTTAGCACACTAGCCTCTCAGTCAGGCACTAGTTTGCACTCCTGCACAGCATGCCCAGCACACCCATAGCATATAGTAGCAATTTGTTGAGAACTTATTCTGCACTCTAATATGCCCTCACCTAGCACGCTAAGGGCATTTCACCAGCACACAAGCATAATAACCCTTTTATGATGCCCGTACCACACAATAATATGCCTACATAACTTACCACAATGCTTGTACACAACACTAGGATGCATGCACGCAAGGTCCTCGACCTGCACCAATACCAACTCTGCTTCCATGGCAACTTTACCTTCTCTTGTCACGAGTAAGGATCTGTTACACACTTTGAACCAAGACTCTGATCACCACATTTGGACTCAACCAGGCTTCAAAACCCTTTAGTATCAGGTTCTGCCATTTATTTCGAAAGCTCATCTCAAATCAAGTTCTGATACAACTTGGTATTAAACTTTGAGGCCTATTTCGAATAAGGCTCTGATATAACTTGGCACAAACTGAGATTTAAATTTTAAATTCGTGTAGTTTCAGAATATGGAAATGGACTCTTTTGTGTCTCAGATTAGTCTAACACCATAACCATCGAGTAAAATCTTTACTCTTATCTTAACTTTATATTGTTTTCTTGTTAACCATTTTTTAAGTACTTACTGTACTTTTTGTTTCACCATATTCTGGGTGGTCAAGTCTCGCAATCTTAAATGCCCATGTACTATTTTTTGTGTTAAGCTAATTTGAGACATAAAAGAGTCTATTCCATTGTCTTAGAGCCGTGCAAGTTTGGAACTTGAGTCTTAGTCTGTGAGAAAGTCTAGTCATCCCTGGCTCATTCCAGACTTGTGCTCAATAACGTCTTATAGCTAGGCTTGTACCTGTGCTCGTACCTGGGCCCGACTCAATGTTACCAACTCTGATTATCTCAGGTCTATGTTCAGAAGTGCCCGCACTTTGGTCCGACCATGTGCCCACACCTCGATCATCACTACCTACACTTAAGTCTAGCTCAACTGTCCTAAACCTGAACACTTTACCTGAGCCACTGGAGTTTTATCATTGCCTGCACCACTGTTCTTGGCTAGTTTCCCACCTTTTAGACCGTTGGTGTTTTTCAGGGCCTGTCTTGCTGGCTGTCAGACTCTGTTCCACTAGAACTAGAACTGTAACTCGATTTAGAGAGAATCCCTAAGCTTAAACCTATATACAGACTGTGACATTCTTTAGCACTCATTCTAGCAACGTCTTCGTTGCTAGGGGAATGATGCACTTGCCTTACTCATCAGTTCTTTCTTCTACCTCGTGAACCAGTTTCCTAACAATTTGATCCCATACTTGAACATGTATTTTATTGGCTTTCGCTATTCTTGATCCTAAGTTTCTCAGCATTCTGCTATAATAGTCCCTTTCGCCCATGCTGTCGACATTTTCTATGCTTCTTTTAAGTTGTCCGCGACATATTCTCTTATGAAAAATCTAGCTACACTCTGAGACTCTTACTGTAGCATTTAGCTATCATTTGTTTTTCCTCATCAGCACCTTGAGAGGTTTTTACCTCTCAGCATTATCAAATAACATCCAATCATATCATCTTGGGCTGTTCATCATCACTACTACTACTCTCACTTTCACACAGTCTCTCTACCCGCTCAAGGGCTACAAGCTTTGCATGCATAATGCACTCTATGGCCCTACACAGTTTATCACATAAGTAGTAATTCAAGGGCTTCCACTTCTTGCCCTTGTTCGAAATGGCTTTACTTATCTTGGCCATGCTAAGTTTGGACTTGTCAGTAGCCTTTCATCGAATGAAAAACTGTTATCTTGTCTCTACCACTGCTGCCTTTGCGACTTGACCATGGAGACACAGTGCTCTCAAACTTTATCAATGATTCTGTAGCTGTAATTGCTCGACTCAGTTTTTGCATGCCTCTTCTTTGCATTTCAAATTTTACCCATGACTTTAATCCATCTAGAAAGTAAAACGAAACCTCTACCTAACTCATGCTTGGGACCAATAGCAACAACTCCAAGAACTCCCTGTAATAATCTTGGATTCTCCCCTTTTGAGAAAGTATGTAGAGCTTTCTTTAAGTTTTCTTTTCCACGTACTCTAACTTAAATGTTGGCTAAATTCCTCTATGAATTGGTCCCATGTGGTGATTGTCTGCTCACTATGCCTGACACTATTATCCTTACGGCACCACCATAAAAGACCATTATTGCTTAAACACAGAGTAGTTGTGCTCACCTCATCATCATTTGTTGTTTTGACCACTCTAAAGTACTATTCCATGCCCTAAACAAAGTTGTCCAACTCCTTCGCAAAACGACTTCACCCGAAATGGCTTTGGCTTAAATATCTTTGCCCTTAGTCCTAAACCAAAATGCAGCCAAATTCCTTACAAAATAGTGTACTGCAAGCAACTCGAAGAAGCACAAAAAGTGTCGATAACACAGGTAACAAGGACCTTTGCAACAGAGTGCTGAAGAATTTAAAATCAAGAGTAGCATAAGCTAGCAGAGTACATTTTTGGGTATAGGACCAAAATGTTAAAAAACTGATTCGCTAGGCAGAAGAAAAAAATTGCATACCAGGCGGACGTATCATTCCTCTAGCAATGAAGGTGTTGATGTTAGGAAAATGGGGTCCAGTCCCATGTAAGTGATTTTGGACCAAGTAAAGGCCATGGGCCTTGATCTTTTATTTTACACAGAGCCCTAGCTACTTAATAAAAAAGAGGTGGGGTTGTTTAAGGTGTGTGTCGACAACCAAGCAGAGAAAGAAGAAAAGCCAGGAAAAGCAGAGAGAGAAAAAGGAGAAGGGAGAGTTGATTAAACGGAAGTCGATCCGTGGTCCGATTGAGTTGGAACCTTGTCAGGAGGTTTATGATTCAGAGTTATATATTCTGAATGGTGAAGATCGGGTTTGAAGCTCTCTAGGAACAAATCCAGGGTGTATTTGTTGAGTCACTTATTTGGTGAGATTTCTCCAATTGTTTCTCTAGTTGTTGATTAGCTCTAGTTTTAGCTAGAGAAGAACTTTGTATAACTATTATTTGATAGTGAAGATTTTTCTGGTGGCCCGTGGTTTTTCCCTCTACACTGGAGGGTTTTCCACGTAAATCTTGGTGTGCTTTATTTTTCCTGCGCATTTGATTATTGATTGTTGTCTATTGCTTCTGTATTGTTGTGATTATTGCTTCAGGCGCAACAAGTGGTATCAGAGCGAGGGTTATTTTGAGACATCGATACAGAAGCATCCCAGGATAGAAGTAAATTCTGTTTGAGATCATGGAGGGTGATACAGGTTCCATGATAAAATTGACAGCATCAAATTATTCAATTTGAAAGCCTATGATGGAGGATCATCTATACTGCAAAGATTTGTATGAGCCAGTATTGGGTGATTCGGCTAAACCAGCAGATATGAAAGATGAAAGCTGGAAGAAGCTAGGTAGAAAGACGCTGGCTACAATCAGAAAATGGGTTGATATCAGCGTGTTTCATCATGTAGCGCAGGAGTCAGATGCTCACATTGTTTGGGAAAAATTGGCAGCATTGTATGAGAGAAAAACAGGTATGAATAAAGTTATGCTTGTTAAAAAAATTGCAACTTTACAGTACAGGGATGGACGATCTGTTACAGAGCACTTGAGTGATTTTCAAGATATATTTAATCGGATGACTACTATGGAACTTAAGATGGATGATGAAATGAAGGCATTATTTCTTTTGGGTTCATTGCCAGACAGCTGGAATACTCTAGTTGTGACTGTTCTTAATTCAGCTCCTGATTATAAGGTGACATTAGAGATGGTAAAGGACAGTATGCTTAATGAAAAAGCGAGGCGAAAAGATGTAGACCCTGGGAATCAAGCTCTGGTCACAGAGAACAGGGGTAGAAACATCGACAGAAGTCAGGACTCAAAAGGCCGTGGTAAGTCTAAACATAGATCCAAGTCTAGAGGTAAAGTGAAGTGTTTCCATTGTGGTAAGGCGGGTCATATAAAACGAAACTGTAGAATCTTAAAGCAAAAGCGAAAAGATGAGAAAGGCAAGAGTTCAGATGATGGCAATGTTGCAGCAGTGAATTCAGATAGTGATTCAGTTACTTTGATTTGTACACATGGTGATTGTAATCATGTTAGTGATCCCGACATTGAGTGGATAATTGACACAGGAGCGGCATATCATTGTGTTCCTAAGAGAGAGTTGTTTACAACTTACAAAGTAGGAGACTTTGGTTGTACCAAGATGGGAAACAAGAGTGTGTCGCAGATTGTTGGGATTGGTGATATTGGTGTACAAACTAGTACAGGCTGCATGTTGACTTTGAGGGATGTCAGACACATTCCAGATATGAGAATGAACTTGCTTGCTATTAATGTCCTTGATAAGGAGGGATATGAAAGCCGACAAAAAAATGGACAGTGGAAGCTTCTCAAAGGATCTATGGTAGTTGCAAAGGGAAAACTATGCTGCACAATGTATAAGACATGGATGCAATTGAACGGTAACCAGGTAAATACCGTTGAAAATGATGCTTCAGCAAACTTGTGGCACAGGAGGCTGGCACACATGAGTGAAAAAGGGTTACAGGTTTTGGCAAGGCACTCTCTCATTCCCTTGACCAAAGGTATGTCTCTCGATTCATGTGATTATTATTTGTTTGGTAAGCATCATAGAGTTTCTTTTCGTAAAAGTTCTCAGAGAAAAGAAAATATATTGGAATTAATTTATTCTGAAGTATGTGGTCCCATTGAGGTTGAGTCATTAGGTGGTAGCAGATATTTTGTTACTTTTATTGATGATGCTTCACGTAAGACTTGGGTGTATATGTTGAAATATAAAAGTCAGGTACTGCAGTATTTTCAAAAATTTCATGCCATGGTTGAAAGGATGACAGGGTTACCCTTAAAGTGTATTCGAACTGATAATGGTGGGGAATACACATCTAAAAGCTTTGAAGAGTATTGCTCAAAGCATGGGATCAAGCATAAGAGGACAGAACCTGGAACACCGTAGCATAATGGTATAGCTGAAAGAATGAATCGCACCATTATGGAAAAAGTCAGATGTATGTTGAGGATGGCAAAATTACCAAAGCCATTCTGGAGTGAAGCAGTCAACACAGCTTGTTATTTACTTAATAGGTCACCATCAGTTCCTTTGGGCTTTGACATTCCAGAAAGAGTGTGGACAGGAAAAGATGCTTCATACTCTCACTTAAAAGTTTTTAGGTGTAAAGCATTCATGCATGTACCAAAAGAGCAGAGGTCAAAGCTTGATAGTAAAGCTACACAGTGTGTGTTTGTAGGATATGGTGATGAGGAATTTGGCTACAGGGTATGGGATCCAGTAAAGAGAAAGACAGTCAGAAGCAGAGATGTGGTCTTTCATGAAAAAGAAACCATAGCAGACCTTGAGAAAAATGAGAAGACTACACGAGTTACTGTTGAGTGTGATGTTTCAACACCGACAGGGATTTCACAGGAAAGAGCCACAGATGGTGAAAATGAGCCAGAAACAGAACTTGGGGATATGAATGAGCCAGCAATAGTTGGTGATGAGCCAGATGCTATTAGTTTTGAACAGGGGGAGCAATCCTCTCTACCTGAGAGTGTTGAGCAGGGGGAGCTACCTTCAGCATCAAGTGATGTAGAGTCTCAGCTCAGGAGATCTACTAGAGAGCGCAGGCCATCTACCAGGTATCCAAGTTCAGATTTTATTTTAGTTACCAGTGAAGGGGAGCCAGAAAGCTTTCAAGATGTGCAGGCTACTCCGGATAGAGAGCACTGGTTAAAAGCAATGAAAGAAGAGATGGAGTCATTGCGAAAGAATGGTACTTATGATCTTGTTAAACTTCCAACAGGGAAGAGGCCATTAAAGAATAAATGGGTGTTCAAGTTGAAAAAGGATGGTGACAAACTAGTGAGGTACAAAGCTCGATTGATAGTAAAAGGTTTTTCTCAGAAACCAGGCATCGATTTTGATGAGATTTTTGCTCCAGTTGTAAAAATGAGTTCTATTCGAGTGGTACTGGGATTGGCAGCTAGTTTGAATCTGGAGCTTGAGCAACTTGATGTTAAAACTGCATTTTTGCATGGTGATTTACAGGAGGACATTTATATGAATCAGCCTGAGGGTTTTGAAGTGAAAGGGAAAGAGCATTTAGTTTGCAAATTGAAGAAAAGCTTGTATGGCTTGAAACAAGCTCCGCGACAGTGGTACAAGAAGTTTGATTCTTTTATGATGAGTCATAGCTATAAAAGAACAGCAGCAGATTCTTGTGTGTATATTAAATAATTCCCTAATGGTAACTTCATTATCCTATTATTATATGTTGATGATATGTTGATTGTAGGACAAGATGCTAGTATGGTTTGCAGGTTGAAAGAACAATTGTCTAAGTCCTTTGATATGAAGGATTTAGGTCCAGCAAAGCAGATTATTGGTATGGACATTATCCGAGATAGGAGAGCTGGAAAGCTGTGGTTGTCACAGGAAAAGTATGTTGAACGAGTGCTTGGTAGATTCAACATGCAACATGCTAAATCAGTTAGCAGTTCACTTGTCAACCATTTTCATCTAAGTAAGAAATCTTGTCCAGTGTCTAAGGAAGAGCAACTAGCTATGTCTAGTATTCCTTATTCTTCTGCAGTCGGTTCTTTAATGTATCTTATGGTTTGTACAAGGCCTGACATTGTTCATGCAGTTGGTGTAGTGAGCAGATTTCTTTCTAATCCAGGGAAAGTTCACTGGGAAGCAGTAAAATGGATTTTTAGATATTTGAGGGGTACCTCAAAAATGTGTTTGACTTATGGAGTTTCACAACCAATTCTAGAAGGGTTTACTGATGCTGACATGGCAGGCGATCTTGATGGTAGGAAATCTACTTCAGGGTATTTGTTCACTTTTGCAGGAGGAGCTGTATCTTGGCAGTCTAAGTTGCAGAAGTGTGTTGCTTTGTCAACTACAGAAGCTGAGTATATTGCAGCAACTGAAGCATGTAAAGAAATGCTTTGGATGAAACGTTTTCTTTTTGAATTGGGGTTGAATCAGAAAGAGTATGTGGTATTTTGTGATAGCCAGAGTGCTTTAGATTTGAGTAAGAATACCATGTACCATGCTAGAACAAAGCACATTGATGTTAGATATTATTGGTTACGTTCAGTGATTGAAGAACAGCAGATGCTATTGAAGAAAGTCCATACTGATAAAAATGTGACAGATATGTTGACTAAGATACTTCCCAGGGAAAAGCTTGAGCTTTGCAGTAACTTGGCCGGAATGAGTTCCCTGGCCAAGGTAAGTTCCAAATGAAATTGCTATGGTGATGAATCTCCTTCTAATGGGACTGGAGGGGGAGATTGTTAGGAAAATGGGGTCCAGTCCCATGTAAGTGGTTTTGGACCAAGTAAAGGCCATGGGCCTTGATCTTTTATTTTACACAGAGCCCTAGCTACTTAATAAAAAAGAGGTGGGGTTGTTTAAGGTGTGTGTCGACAACCAAGCAGAGAAAGAAGAAAAGCCAGGAAAAGCAGAGAGAGAAAAAGGAGAAGGGAGAGTTGATTAAACGGAAGTCGATCCGTGGTCCGATTGAGTTGGAACCTTGTCAGGAGGTTTATGATTCAGAGTTATACATTCTGAACGGTGAAGATCGGGTTTGAAGCTCTCTAGGAACAAATCCAGGGTGTATTTGTTGAGTCACTTATTTGGTGAGATTTCTCCAATTGTTTCTCTAGTTGTTGATTAGCTCTAGTTTTAGCTAGAGAAGAACTTTGTATAACTATTATTTGATAGTGAAGATTTTTCTGGTGGCCCGTGGTTTTTCCCTCTACACTGGAGGGTTTTCCACGTAAATCTTGGTGTGCTTTATTTTTCCTGCGCATTTGATTATTGATTGTTGTCTATTGCTTCTGTATTGTTGTGATTATTGCTTCAGGCGCAACAGTTGATAGAATGAATAAGGGAGAATGTCATAGTTCGCAAGCTGATCCAAGCCTAAAGATTCTCTCCGAGTTTAGTAATAGTTCTAGTTTTAGCGAGATAGAGTTCGATAGCCAGAAGACTAGCTTTTGAAGTGTATTGAAGGTTTCGATCACGGGCAACTAGCCAGAATAGTTGTGTGAGCAATGATCAGGACTCCAGTGTCTTAGATAATGTTTAGATTCGACACAATTGAGTTAGGCCTAAGTACGGGTAGTGATGATCAAGGTGCAGGTGTCACGGATCTAAAGAGGAGTCTTAAATCCCACATTGGATATAAAAAGAAGGTCACCGAAATACATAAGGGTTCACAGTATCTCTGCCTTATGAGACATCTTTTGTGAGATAAAATCGTGAGGTTATGAAAGTCAGAGCGGATAATACCTCACAAAGGTATGAACTGTGACAGGTACGCTGATCTGAGACGTCGGATGAATGAATTCTGTGGTAGGTAAGCTGATCTGGGATGTCGGATAAGTGAATTCTCAAGTCTTGGAGTCGCGCAGATTCAGAGTTTAAGTCTCAGCTCGTGACAAGTGGATCAGAGCTAGGAGGTAGCCCTAAACATTTCAATTCACATCAAGCGCCTCAAAGGAGGTAGGCGGGGGTGACCAACCTCCGTGACAAGGGCATCGCGAGGTTGGGTGGGAAAGAATGTCATGAACCTAAAGAGGAGTTTCGAATCTCACATCGGATATAAAAAGAAGGTCACTAGAATATATAAGGGTTCACACCACCTCTGCCTTGTGAGGTGCCTTTTGTAGGACAAAATCGTAATGAAGAAGGTCACTAGAATATATAAGGGTTCACACCACCTCTGCCTTGTGAAGTACCTTTTATAGGACAAAATCGTAAAGCCAGATGGGTCAGAACGGACAATACCTCACAAGGGTGTGAATTGTGACATGTAGACTGATCTGGGACATCGGATGTGTGGATTCCAGGATCCTAAAGCTGCGCGATTCGGAGCTTAAGTATTGACCTATGACACAGGTACATAAGCAAACACACAGGTGGGCACTAAGGATTGAGGTGAGAGCGTATGGTCAAACCAAGGTGTAGGAACTCTTGAACATAATCCTGAGATAATCAAAGTTGGCAACATTGGGTCGGGCTCAAATGCGGACACGAGTACAAGTCCAGGCACAAGCGTTACTAAGCACAGGTTTAAAATTGATCAAGATAAATTTTCGCTCAAATTGGAACAAAGATGCTAAGAATATGCTGTAGCATCATATCATATCTCCTAGAATCAATGGATTTAAACTGACATAATCTCTAGACTTTAAGAATGTATCTCAGCACTAATTGTAAGGGGGACTTGGCTATAAACAGAGTGTCCTACTCTCATCGAACACACCAGAACCATTGAGTAATAAAATCTTTACTCTTGCCTTTCCTTTGTGTTGTTCTCTTTTTAGCCTTTCTTCAAACATTTGCTGTACCATTTTTTGCTGTACCATTTTGTTCTTAGCGTTCTAGGTTGCCAAATCTCATAGTCCTGATTGTTCGTACACCGTTTTTTTGTGTTAGACTGATATGAGATATGAAAGAATCCATTCTTATGTCTTGAAGTTACATGAGTCTAGAAAAGTCTTAACCCTTAACATATGGACCAAGGCTCGTTCTCGGGAATATTAAGTGAAGCCTGCCAGACTACACTTTTGGGACTCGAGTTAACGTCCGAGGCCCAACAGACCATCTCAAAAACCCCATCTGCCACTGTTTCTGTGAATGGGAAAAAGAAAAAGCAATTGCCTCGAAAGCCTCTTTGCATTTCATTGACAAAGCATCCCTTTCCTATGATCTAAACGTTTACACTGATGACAATGAAATCATGCAATGTCCAGCTAGAAAAAGAAAAGGAGGTGACAATGTGCTTCACATTGAGCTTTGTCGATGGGCTGATATTATGGTCATTTCCCCATCATCTGCTAACAGTGCGCTTAGCAGATTTTGCTGGAAGACAATTTGCTAACGTGCGGCGTGCGAGCACTGGACTATAGCAAGCCACTGTTTATTGCAACAGCTATATACGAACACTTTCATGTGGAGCAACCCTTTAAAGAAAAACATCTTATGTCTATTGATGAGCTTGGAATGTCTCTCATCCCACCTGTTACTAAGAGACTCGCTTGTGGAGTCTATGAGAAAGGCGCAAAGGGTAAACCTTATCTAATCCACTCGGTTGAAAGACTATTCTTGAAGTCACGGCCTCAACCCGTTGCACTAGCTGGTGATAAGACCAGTTAACCTCCAACAACGTTCTAGTTCTTATACTTTTGAGGTGAATTCAAGTTGATTTTTTTTTTTTTTTGATCTTTTCTACTTATTTGTCAAGGATAAATGCTTAAAATCATATCAAAGTTTTGGTTCTGTTTTGGTTTTCTGCTTGTTACCCTTTCTAAATTTGTTATTTGGAATGATCCTTTGTATTTTTATCTTCAAGTGATAAGGCCTATTAAATAATATTATCTCGCATATGTTAAGGAATTGCATGTAATTTTGATATTTAAATTTATTCTGTTTATTGCTAATTGATTTTACAAAGCCCAACAACTAGGAAATCATGGTTGATTCTCGTTTCACAAGATCAAACTCGCAAAGTTATGCTGCGCTGAAAGCAAATGAAAATAGATAAACCCTCTGTTTATGCAACAGTTTTCTTTTCATTTTCAGGCTAATCGATTCATATAATTTTTCATTTCAGGACCTAGCATATACGTTGAGCTGAAGTTAAAAGAGTTAGCGAAACAGCTGAAAATCTAGTTACTTTTTTAATAATTGCTCGTTTTCTTCCGATATGGATTCGAGCTTTGGCTTCCAATTTCTTGGAGATACAACAAAATTACCATTTCTTTTCTCAAGGCATGCAAGAACCTCCTCCACCGATAGTTGCTTCGTCAACAATTGATGAAGCTCTTGCTTTGTTATAACAACTTTTATTCTCTTGACACCTCCGGTTTGTTGTGTGTCAGCCACAGATGAATCAGAATTACTTTCAGGAGTGGGAGCTCTAACAGGATCATCAACTGAAGGAAGAATGTAGTAAACCTTCCCCATCTTCAACTCGTAGTTAAGCGGGAGATGCTGTGCACCCGTCTTTGATAAACCGATACCCGAGCCTGAGAACTTCACCAAGACATCTTTAACAAGAACTGGTGCTCTGAACTCTAATATCTTTCCATCCATCTTCACCACCTGCAAAACTTTCTGATCGGGCTTAGTGTTGACAGCTCCGATCAGGCAAGATCCTTCACTTGGTCTAAGCAAAGCCCAACAATTTCCCATATTTAGCTTCAAAAAAATTAGAGCCAAGAAGAGTTATGGTCTATAGGCTATGGGCTATGGGGTTATTAGCAAGAGAGACGAGATAATATATGAGACCAAGAGAGTTGGTTGTTTGGTTGTAAAAGGAGCAGGGGTAACATACATACATACATATCTTTAAAGTAACATTAAACAAATAATGGGTTTGTTTTGCATTTGAGTGGAGGAGTAGAAAGTTATCTTTCCGTTTTACAATTAAAAAGTTGTCAAATGCGCATGCAAAGAGGGTCAGTTAGTGGAAGGTGGCGCATTGACATTGCTCACTATCATTGATAATCTCCTTTCGCCCCTGGCCTGTGGCCTTCGGCTCTGTCTATTTGTCGGAAAGCCTAATAGTGTCCATGTCAAAATAGACTTCCCTCACCGTCTATCAGCTTGATGGCTGCACAAATGGCAAAATGTAATTAGTTAGGGCAACTATAGACCAAAATAAAGAGATTGTCACCAAGGAGTAATGGCCAGTCTCCAAAATCTAAATCTTCTCGGTCACTGGATCAGATTTTTTAAAAGAGAAAAAGGCAAAGATATTGGTTCTTGATATTTATGCACCTCCATAGTGGTCTATAAAATATCTATGTTGTAAACGGTCGACCACCAATTTATTCTATATTGTCCCCTTCTCTTTCTTCTTTAAAACAAATCTGTACATTGCATTATTTCATCATCCTTAGGGTTCGGTGATGTCAATGAAACACAAGTACATACGAGATCAGTAACAGACTAGTTGTACAACAGTCGATTAGAGTGGGGGATTATTAATTTCAATGGAAAAGCATTTGGCACGACTATTTTATTCCGTGTGATCATTTATAGGCACCAAAATCATATTCAAGGACAGCTCCGATATAATAAGAAGGGAAATTTTTTCCAATGCTCTGAGGGCATCGAATGGTTTAGATTATTTGGGGTCGTGAGAAAGTCTTGGATCCTTTTGTGGGGCTACATCAGATGTCATTTATCTTCATAATATGCAATTGTAATAAACTAAAGGGTCAAAATCTTATTGCTTTAGGTATTCGTAGGTAATGTTGGGTCTTCCACTAGGAGAATGTCATTTTATATGCAACAACTTCATTGGAGGAGAAAGGAATCAGGAGAAGAGCATTAGCTCAACCAACGAAGGTAAGTAATTTAAAAGTAAACAAAAACAAAACTATATGTTCACAATTGGAGAAGCCTATTGGTGCGTCTAAAGCCATCCATCTCGCTCTGGTTTATCTTTCCACTAAGCTAATTTAATCATGATTTATAATAATAACAATAATAATAATCCTTGGTGAGTTCAATGGATTTATCTTTTACTTTGTACAAGCCTTTTCCTTCTTGTCCTTTTGGAGCCGCCTTCAGCACCCCCCGATCAGCTTGTTCCAAGTGGGTTGTTAAAGACATTTTTAAAGTCATGAATTTGTAGGGAAATTGCAAACCTCCTACTATGGCTAGGGCAATATAATTTTTTTATGGTATAAATGAGTTGAATATGAATGAAATCTATTCTCATGTGTATATATATATATATATATATATATATATATATATATATATATGAATATATTATCTTATCTTTAATTAATAATTATTTATAAAATAAAATAAATAAATATAAATAATTAAAAATTAAATTATTTACTAAACTTTCTCATACCCTTAATAATGAATTTGTAGCTTAATTAAGCCAATCCAATAAAAACTACATTAAATTGTCGTTTTGACTGGTATGATGAGCAACGAAGTTGGGATTAAAGACATCAGTGAGTAGGATATGGAGAGGGTAAAGCATTCTCCATCCTTGTCCTTGAATTTTTATATTATATTTATCTTTGTACTTATATACAATAAATATTTCAAATCTATCATCATCTACATCCCTGTAGGTATTCAATAGATATGGATAATCCTATACTTATAATATTTAAAAAAATAAAAATAAAATTATTTTTTTAATTTTTTTATTTTATCGTGTATATTTAAGTAATTTTTTATAAATATATATTAATATATTTTTTAATGAAATATATTAATTCTAATTAATCTAACATAATAATTTATATTATTTAATAAAAAATCTATCTATTAAATATATATAAAAATATATATATAGGATTTGGGTATCGGATTATATTACCCATAGCTATCCCTGTATTTAATAAAAATTTGAAATCATATCTATTTTTATTTTTATAATATAATATTTATTTTCATTCTTATTTAGATAAAAAATTATATTTTTTTGTTAGATATGAATAAAATTGATATATTTAATTGGAGTCAGAGCCCATGTTTGGGAAGAGAAAGTACAGTAAAACATTAATAGGCTCTAGCATGGAACCTGTGAACTGGACTTGGATCGCATTGGTCGTAGTTCAGGTAACTTTGGGTCACTATTTTTTTCTTTCCTGGATTCTTAAAACATTGAGGTTTGTTTGGGCTTTTAGCCTATTTGGGCAAGTAAGGCTATGAACTGAATAGCAAATTCACTGTGTTTAGCAAATTCACGAATCTTGACCGACAAAAAATGAGGAGTTTTATCTCTATCGATTGGATAATCTTTATGGATTTTGACTTTTAGTTTTGCTTTTGTTCTTATAAACCCAAAGTTTATGAGAATCGAAATCAGCAACTTAACTTAGTTTCTATCCATAAAAAATAGTATAGTAGCCATTTCTTATGTTTCTATTTGGGAATGAAAACTACCCAATGCAGAATTGGTTTTATTTTCAATTTTTTTTTATTACATGTAAAGTTCCAATGATTTAATATGCATTCAACTTGATTCTCATGTTTTCATGAATAACCAGATCCGTACCTCTTCCTTTTCTTTTGGTTTTCTTCTAATTATTGGAGAGGAAGCTCGATATATAATTCTTTATACTCTTAACGATCACAAAGAAAATTCGCACACTAGAAAAATAACGGTTTCTCTCATATAACAAAACAAATTGGAAGCATTTTTTTTTTCAATATAAAAGATTTTGTAATTTAAAAATAAAATATAAATTATAAGAATTAAAATTTAAGTTTATTAAATATCATGATTTTAAAAATCAACTGATTTAAATTTTAAATTTCACATAAAAAAAACTTATTTAGTATTTATTATATCCAAAAGAAGAAGACTTGCCGAATGAGCTGCTTTTGAAATGGTAGAAAAGGTGAGGGTCAATGAATATGCTTTCCAATGGCCCCCAAAATATTATGAGAGTATTTGGTATGAGGTTATTTGTTTAAAAATTATGATGATTTATATTTAATAATTATATTATCTTGTTTAATAGTAATTTAAAAATTTTATGTGATAGTGATTTTAAATTATTGAAATGATAAAATTATTATCTTAATGAGTGATCTGATTTTCGATATAAAAGATGAAAAATTTTGTTATCATGAGAAAAATTTATTATGAAAAAATAATTTTTAATATTATTTTTTGATTAATTTATTTTTATAAAAAATATAGTCAACACGACTTGGAAGCTGGAAATTAAAATTTTTTAAAAGTTGGTTTTTTAACCACATATTTTAAAAAAGTTTTGTATTATAAATTTCTATTAATTAAAAAAGTAATTAATTTATTTAATAATTATTTTAGAAATTATTTTTATTAAAATTAATTTATATTTCATAGTTTTGTATAAAATTATGTTTAATTAGTTTATAAATTATTAATTCAATAAGTATTAAATATTTTTTATAAAATTATTTTAGATATTTTATATTAAATAATTTATTTTTTATATAATATTAAACACATTAATTTAAAAATATTAATGATTTATAATATATATCAAATATGATAATTTAAGATCATCTACGATTAAATCACTTTAATGATTTTATCATCATTATAATTAAATTATTATAATAATCTTAAATATAATACCAAATGCTACATATATATACGTATTCCACAGGAATACCTAGTATGAATTAGCCATTAGATAAATAATTTAATAATATGGAAAAGGAGTATTATTAAGCATTGACAACTTACACTAGATCATGAGAAAAGAAGAAAAGATGGAGAGTTGGATACAGCAAGGCACGTATCTTTGGATCCATTTTTTGATTTGTATCGAAAAAAACAAAGGTATCTTTGGACCCATTAAAAAGTATGGCAAGTATTGATATGTCAAATAAAAGATGAAAAATATGGAAATAAAGTTCATTGAATTTCATTGGAAATTTCCCCTTTCTACTGTTTTTTTTTCCCACTTGCACCTTTTTTATTGTTATGTTCCATTTCTTGTTTAGTTAATTATGATCGATACATGCTGAATAAAATCTTCAATAAGGGTTTTTCCTATTTTGTTTCTCTAGTCCACCCATGGAGTCTGTTATTTGTAGTTTTTTTTTTAATTCAATTTTTTCAAACCTCTAACAGTGATAACTTTCTCGTTTAGGGTATCTTTGCTGGGGAATCTAAGGTGAGTTGGCTGTGGAATTCTAATAAGGTTTTGATAGAAAAAGAAAGAAGAGAGAAGAAAAGTTATATTGATTGGAGTTATTGTAGAGGATTGATGTGATTGCTTTCAGTCCATAATTATATCTGTCAGCCAACGGCTCTTCATCGCTTTGTCTCACCTTTTTCCAGTGTATTTTGGCTTTTAGGTGTTGATTCTCACCTGGGTTCTTTCTTTTTTAAATCTCTCTGGCGTTGGCTGTGCTTGTTTGGACTGTTATTCCATGTCTCAATCAGGGCCAAATAAGATGACGGGTGAAACCAATGCCACAGGGTTTGGCGACACGACTTACACCAAGATCTTTGTCGGAGGTTTGGCTTGGGAGACTAAAAGAGATACCCTAAGGCGTTATTTCGAGCAGTTCGGAGAGATACTAGAAGCTGTGGTTATCAATGATAGAAGTACAGGAAGATCAAAAGGTTATGGCTTTGTAAGCACACGTATCCCCTCCATCTTTCGCCTCTTTATCTATCTTTTTTGTTGTTGTTTTTTTTTTTTTTAACTTCGTTTTCATTATGGTATTCAAGGTAACATTTAAGGATGCGGATTCGGCGATGAGGGCTTGCTATGATCCATTTCCTGTGATTGATGGAAGAAGAGCAAACTGTAATCTTGCATTTTTTGGTGCTCAAAAGAATCGTCCAACTTCTGCCTCTCAGCATGGTAGTGAAACTCTTCAGTATTCAACCCCTCAATTAACCATCCAACCATACATAAATATAGGAGTTGATATTGCGGATGATTGTTTCACTTTGTATAAAGCTCCTCTTCTTCTCCTTCTTTGCTAACAGAGTTAATTACAGGGATGGAGAAATTTAGCCCGCCACCTCGAGTCATGGCACCATCCAGTACCGGTACTCCGGCATTTTACCGTCAACTCATCCCGCAATATGCATTTCCTTATTCAGCTTATGGGTAGATCAGATCATTCAGAATATCTGCATAGCTTAATAGTGTTTGAAAATTGAAATGATTTGCTTAAATTCTTATTTCAGTTTGTAGTTTAATGCTTGCCTTTTAACATTCAGGTATCCTGGTTACACACAAGACATTTATTCAATGGTTAGTCACTTCTTCTATCTAAAATTATGGTTATTCTAAATTACACTGTAGACGAGTCAAAGCAATTTCCAATTCAGAATTTGTGGTATTCAACTTATACCTGATACTTTTTTGCCTACATGGTTATTGCAATGTCTAGTATCAGGTCCTTGATGTTGTTTATTACAAATGAGTTAAACAATAGTAGGATATTTGGACTTGAAATAAGTTGTTTTTTTGCAGAACTATTACAATGCATATGGAGGGCAGCAGTTCCCATCCCATTACACCACTGGGACATCTGGATCACCTGGAGCCTACTTAAGTTACTTCCCACTCTATCCCCAACATGGACAGAGCAGCCCAAGTCAGTATCCGAAAATCACCCAGTACCCTTACTCGTCTGGGCAATACCGTGCATTTGGGACCTTGACACTTCCTCCAGTAGCCTCTCCATCATCGCTTGCTGCCACCGGTTGAGTTATCTAAAAATTTAATGTTCTTTTATTTGCACTACTTTACTTGGTGGGTGGTAGGGAAGGGGAAATAGCTAGATCTTATTGTAACAAGCTACCTTTACAATGCAGCTGGACCAGCCACATCAGAAGTTTCCGGTATACCAGGAACTGCCTCTGCACAAAATTCATCAGTGTAATGCCAGTGATTAGAATCAGTAGAAACAGTGGAAATGATACTCTCTACAAGCTGAAAACAAAGGGACGGGTTTTTACATTTTCTTTTTTTCACAAAAATCACGCCTCAATGGCAAAGACTAGAGAAACATTCAAGAGTAAATGACAGAATACGTTTTTCACTTTTAGCCATTTTTAGCTTTGCTATTATGGATATATTCTTTTCGACAGAACACAATTCACACTTTTTTTTTTTTTTGGATATTTCAGTTTACACTTTACACACTTTTTACCCTTTTTGCGGATACTCTTTTTCTTAAATTCATGTCTCAAATAATCCTACAGTGTTTCTTATAGCTAAGAATATATGTTCGCATTATCGATTATGAATTCATAAGATTCTGATTGTTCTTTATCTAAAAGGAAATATTTGGTCTGAAACTCTGAATCATGAAAGAGGAGACAACTTGGGTCTTGCTTGGCTTGTCAGTTCATCATAGATTTCCTTCATTTTGCAGTTTATTATGGAGTCAGTGTCTGTCTCCCTGCCATTGTACACGCTCTGCATATTCAACTTCCGGAATTCATGAAGTACACGTCGGGAATCCAAGAAAATGCCCAAACAAATTAAATAACCATCGAGTTTCTGGGTTCCTTGTTCCTAATTCACGCACATGATTGTTCATGTATAACTAATTTGCTTCTAATTCTTCAAATGCTGCATACACTTTGACAGCGAATCCCGCAAGGGGAAGAGGATGATTGGTCCACACTCCACCAGCTAAAGGTAAATGCCAACATTTCAAATACGTTTGTGGCTGCTCAATTGCTAGGTTCCTAAAGCTCAAAGCATAAAATGCTTATATTGCCTAACTTATATTTTGTGGTTGAAATTAATATGGCACTTGTTAAACAAACAAATAATGGTCTACCAATCAGTCTCAGCAGTTCAATTTCATGCCCAAACAGATGTATCCAATGAAAAACTTACAACCATTGCTCTGACATAAAGTGCCTTTCAGACCAAAGGAATTCAACTCTACCTAAAGTTCATTTTGAGAATTTTACGTAATGTTCAATTATCAAGCGGCCCGTAAATTCATGAACTCAACATGACCTTATGTATTTGCTACCTTGCAATATCAAATATTAATTATTTTCCGTATCCTTCGAAAGAATCCCATTTTAACGATATGATCAAGTCAAACTGCCATATTCTTTTAAGGGAATCACCATTTTTTACCAACATGAGAAAAATAAACAGGGTTAAAAATATGTATGTACAACTTATTTCAATAAGAAGCCAACTCGACTATCAAAAGAGACATGGATTTGACTTTGAAGTTGCAACTCTTCTATTAGAAATTCAAACCAAAAGACTGAACTTGTCGATAATCTAGCATTCCATAACGATTTTTTTTTTGGACAGTGTATTCCATAACGATTAAGGCATCTGAAATTGCAACCATGCAATCAGCAGAAAACAAATCATAAAGAACAGTAGAGATTGTTTTTTTTAAATTATCAGTTGTTAGATGATATGCACGAACAATCTGTCTTTGGGATCACGCCTAGAGATGTGCAACATAAATTACCATTCATGTCCTCAAAATCCCATTCAACTCTACAAGCTGAAGAAACTAACCACAATTAACACCCTATAACAAACAAAGATACCAACTAAGATGCAGGGACAAGATGATAATATTAACGCCAAAAGTACCTTGAATGTACTGCTGTATCTATCTACGTAAGAGTAAACATATATATTGGCAGTTGATAAGTCCAGGAGAAAAAAACAAGCAAGGATGTTTTAGTGCATTGCAGGGCGAAGGGCACGGGGGCGAACAGGTGTCTTTGATGGGCTTACCCTGCATGTACAACAGGCAAATAATCCAATAAAATTAGGGAAGAAATTTGAATTTTACAACCCAAAAAAATGCAAGATATCAGCTCAAACAGAAAAGTCCACGAACCAACCTTAAGGGCAGTGATCCCAAAATGGCACCACTGCAGTTAAGGGCTGCAATCGCACTTTCAGCCTGCAAGAGTGTGAATAAACATAAGGATCATCCTTGCACACAGCATCCAAGCACATTTCTAGTTTACAAATAAAGCAAAAATTATGAGAAACTCCAGCAAGCAAGTTGCAGCATAGTACTTCAAAGGCAATCACATGGAAAATTTTACAAGCATAACTCCATATAAACACATTTTGGTAGTTCCATTCCGTGAGAAATACTTGCAGAAATGATTCCAGCTAAACAGCTACAGGGCCAATGATGCCAAGTTTTGGTTATTAATGGGGTGGATGGGGAGGGGTAATAGGATAGCGTAGCAGCTTAGATCCCAGTTCAACTATGCCCCTTTAAACATGCGGCATGCCAGAAACAACACTCAGAAAACACCTAGTAGATAAAACAAAAGTTGCTTAACTACAGAAACACAAGTTCTAGACTGTTAGGAAAGCATAAGAAATAGTCAAAAGACAAAAAGAAGGAAAGTGCATTAACTCGTCCTCAGAATTGGCGGCAACAAAAAAAATGATTCATCCTGTGCAAGTACAGTGCACTTCCTCAGGTAAACAAAAGCACACCAAAGACATGGCTATGTTGCAATAAATGGCTGTGGTACTGGATAAAAAACTAGACAAGTTAAAACTAATACTGCTCTCAAGCAAATGGATAATCAGCCAGTCTGGCTGCCAGCATAAAAGAGAAATGGTTGCATGGAGAGATGCTCTATATTGCAAAACAAAAAAAGTACAATGTCCTGATGGCATATTCTGACTAGGCTTTTTGTCACAAACTATCTTCCAACAACAGTGCATATAGTTATTGAGATTTAAGTGCGCCCCAGGCACACATGACTATCCCCTGGTTGAGATAGAACTCAGGAGTCAGGATAACCGAAGGAAAGCTAGACATTTCTAAATCTGCTATTTGCAGAAAACATTCATTGTGCAACACATTAAAAATCTCAATTCCCCCAGGCTCCTTGCAGTGGGAAACTATAGCCTTCAAAAAGGACATTTCAGTATCTTCCCCATCCATCCATCTTAGACGGTAGCAGGAAGAGAAGTAACCAATGGGAAGATCTGGACTACTATTACAGAACTGTTCAATTCCCACATCTTGATTCTCCTAAATCAGCTTCCACAGCCCAATTTGACAATGTATTTCCTATATAGTTCACATTCCAAAACCCATTTCAAATAACATAACCAAGCAGCAATAAAAAAGGAGGCATGATGCCAAAACTGAATGAGAAACCAAATGAGCTCTTCTGAAGAGGTTTTAGCACCAATGTCATTTTACTTCATCCAAAAGATTAAAAAGACACTAATGCTTGGAATACCAAAGAAAGCGTGATAGTAAACTATTCATGTAAAGAATTAGCTAGATAATGTTGCAAGGGAACAGGCCACGTCATTTTTCATCTTAGAATAGATAAGCTTTGAGGTATAGGCACCTACATAGTACAGAATGTTCTCAATTTGAGAAATAACAACACTAGTAATCTAATATGGTACCATAAAACCAGATGTTGCAACAGTTTCAGTAAATAAAGTTAGCAAGAGAGCAAATACCATTGTGAACTCAACAAAAGCAATACGAGTTGAATGATGATAGTCTCCCAATAGCCTCAAGCGTTGAACCTACCATAAAGCAAAAATGTTCAGTAAGAACTCGTCAAATTTAAAAGGTATAAGAAAAGCAGTATTTATAAGATTGGTCACATGAGAAGCTACAAACCTCCCCACAAACTGATTCAAAGAAGAGCTTGACATCAGCTTGAGTAATCTGTATCAATTGAACAAACAAACTAGGAATTATTGCTCTAGTTGTTGATCACACTGACATTCAAGAAAAATAGTGGACATGAGAATCTACCTTCTTGTCTATGTTAGTACAGTAAATGGTCCTCGTGCACATCTCCCGCTCATCCTCAGACTGAAGAACATAAAACATTTGAAGCCAATTAATTAAAAATGAAAACAGATATCAACATGATAACTTACACAATAACTTTAAATAAAGTTCATTCATCATATATATGCTTTACCCTGGGTAAAAAAGTCGGGTTAACAGGAGCAATTGCCGTCTTGGAAGGCAACACTCTTACAGGGTAAAAACCAAGTATGGTTCCAGACAAATTCAAAGCAGCCTTCGCATCCTCTACAAAAACATTGAATTGTTAATGCTGTACAACGATGGCAGATATCAATGCTTACCAAATGCATAAGACTTCCATAATACCTTCTTTATAAAACTCGACAAAGGCAAAGCGGAGAACAGAATTAGGATCACCACATATACGACAATCAACAACCTTTTGACCAAAATAACAGCAAGTTATCTTAGGAGAATAATCCACCACTACCACGTTGGATAAACTGAAAATTTTGCATTAAATAGGAGAAGAAACAAGAAGTACCGGTCCACAACTCAGAAAGAGACCCGCAAGAAGCTCCTCAGTAACCTATCCAATAAGCATAATCAATCAGTAAGATATCCAAATATCAGTGCACAAAAATAGTTAAACCGAAGCAAAAACCGTAAGTGTGCAGTTATTCACCTGTAGATCAATATCAGATACATAAACGGTCTTCCTAATTGCATCCTCTCGCTGTGCAATGCTCGTTCTATTATTCAACCTTCTCTTCCCTTGGCTAAAGTTATTCCTCTTCTGAGTAAAAAGGAAAAGAGAAAATCAACAAAAACAACCAATATAAAATTGTTATAGAATTAAAAGAAATTTGCCAAAGGAAAAAGAAAGTAAAATACCCTTCTATTGCCGTTGCCGGAATTAGCGTGCACTACAAAATTGTCAGTACTATATCCAAACCCATTCTCCGAAAAGCGATTATCTTGATTTTGGTTTTGATCATGGTTCTCATTAAGATTACGATAATGATACTTAGCAAGGGAAGGAGGTACAAATTCCTCAGCCATAGGGTTAAGCTTAGACAAAATCTCAACCAAATCACTCATTTCATTCTTGAAAATTTCACCATTAACCCGATTTTCCATATTGCAAAACCCATTAAGCCCATCAGTCTTTGTCACCATCTGCGGCGGATTCCTTTCATTAAACCTATTTTGCATCTGACTGTTACTATTGCCATTGCTGTCGATGGCTACCACTGGTTTTTCTTGTTGAAGGTTGGCTTCCTTAGTAGTCTTAGTAGCAGTCACAGAATCAGTCCTGGTTTTTGATTTATCAGGATCGATCACCACATTGGAGTCAGACGACACTACAGTGTTTTCAAAATTTTGACCTGATGACCCGATTTTTGCCCCAGCATTCTCAGCGACTGCCATGATCAAATGGAAACAACGGTTTTCAAAAAAAAAAAAATGTCCCTTTCGGATTCCTCTGTAAACAAACAAACAAAATCCCATCTTTACTATCCTGACTCATTAAATGATCCGAAAAACAAACACCCAGAAAAAAAAAAAGCTATACTTCTTGTTGTTGTAGCGGTTAGAAGAGCAACGTACCTGCTTTATCTAAATGGTTTCCATCGGTGTAAAAGCCAAAACCACCTCAAAGATCGTCACTTAATGTACTGAGAATTAAAAAAAAAAAAGACTCTGCAAATTGATGGAGGAAACGAGTAAAACAGAGGACAACTTTTGTTTTGGCTCCACTCTATAACATATTGGTAGCGGTGATGATCCTGTAGATGGATAAAGAGAGGTTTGGAGAGAGAAAGGCGATGAAAGAGAGAAAAAGAGGTAAATTGGTTTGGTTGTTGCGTTCTTTGGATCGTCCGTTTGTGCTGCCAAATGCCTTTTTGGACCTTCTTCACAGCGTTCCAGAATTTAAATTTTTTTTACAGGCCCATTATCAAATTAGTATTTATCTTCCAAAATTCTAATTTCCTTCCTTTTTTTTTTTTTCCCGTATTTCCATGAATACCCATCTATGTATATTCATCATACATGTGCCATGTGTCAATCCCACTCTATCCATATCATCATTCCATGTATATTCATGCAGGTGTCATGTGTCAATCCCACTCCATCCGCATCATCATCTCGGCAAGTAATCAAAATTTTTTATAAAAAAAAATATCTCAGTCAAACGTAAACGAAGAAACAGGTTTAAAAAATCTCAGTCAAAGATTTAATTTAAATCTATTAAATGTTAGATAAATTAATTAAAATATTTTTTTATTAAAGTAATCAAAATTTTAATCATATAATCACATGCTATATTATATTCTCACCTTAAAAATAAAAATCAATTTGATTTATTCTCTTCGCACTCGTCGAAAGCATTGAATTGTCAAACGAGGGGACGAAAAATAAAACTAGATTGTTAATTGAAAAATTGGTATTTACTTTATATTTAAAAAGAACAATAGTATTTAACATCATGATTATGATAATATGTCATCATTAACTTTGTATTATTATTAATTAGATCTATTCAGGGTCAAGTCTTGGGTATGATTTTTCAAGTTTAATCATGATCCATATTAACTTGTTAATAAAAAATTTATTTAATTTTAATTTTAAAATTCTATTTTAATTTATACATGTCTAATTGAACGGTCCAAAACTTGGTATTTGAAGTATCAATTTAATTTGACAACACTTTTAGTGCTAATCTATTATTTTTATTTCAAAATCAAAATTTTAATTACAATTTATCTATTATTTGTCACACAACAATAATCATTCAACCCAATTATAACAAATAGAAAATAAAAATATGTATGATTACGGCACTACAAAATACTAGTAATTATTTTTTATGTGTATATTATATAAATTATTTAAAATTTCATGCATGAAAATGTAAATACAATGGTATACTCATTTGGAGTAGAACAATAGAAATTACATATACGATATGTTTCTATTAATATGCATTGCATGTTTAGTTTTCTTAATCATATTAAAAGTGGTAGATCGAAACTTATCATCATTAAAATGCTTTTAATTTCTCGTAAATGTGTATTTAAATTATATTTAAAAAATATCATTAAATTTAATTAATTAAGTGTATAAAAATTAAACACTTCATTTATAAAGTTTAAATTCGATTTTCATTATTAATAATATATTTGATAAATGATTTATAAATTAAATAGAAATTATTTTTGAAATATGCAAAATATTTTAATCCAAAAATGATATAATCTTTTCTCATCTCATTTAAAATTTTTTATCAAAAAATATATATTTAAAAAATTAATAACAAATTATTTACATAAAAATGCTAATGTAGTTAGTTGCGATAAAATTTTATTTTGAAAAGTTGATTTAAAGCAAAGGTTTAGGAGTTATAGGGAATTAGGATAAGATAGTTTGACCTGATCTGCCCCACAAACTTAAAATTAAAGCAAAGCATTTTCAAAATCATGGCTAACAAGCAAAACATCGATCATGGTGATGATGACTAGAAAATGATCAGATGCGGACGCATTTATTCTCTGAAGTGTGGTAGATATAATTTTGATGGTGACACGTGTTCACAAGCATCTGGTTCTGCATCGATAGGGTTGCAGTAGCCCTATTAGCCACTGCGGTGACAGACATCAATTTGTTTGTTTCTTTTTTCTTGATAAGGGCACCATCATGTTACACGACCACTCATACCTGTAGGGCCCACTCGAGGTGACGTTCTAAAATGACAATAGCTCGCTTAAATTGGATGCCCACGTGTCTATATGGTTTGATAAAGATTAGAAGCGTAAATTATTGATTAATATTTGTAAATTATTTGAATTTAATTTAAATAAAATTAAAAATTAATTTAATTATTATTGAATTAAATTTGATTTATTAATTGAATTGAGTTCAAATATTTTTATAATTGGATAAAAACAATAAAAAACGACATCGAATGCAAATTCTAAAATAAATTAAAAATTTTATTTAAAAAATAAGATAAGAAAATAAAAGAGTGAAGAATTCAATTTACATGTTCAATTCGGAATTTACAAAAGCAATGTTTTTATTTTTGTGTGAAATAAAGAAAATGTAGAAAATGCACATTAGAATTATGTCATAGGTAACTAAAATTATTTTTAAATTTCTAATTAGGTTTTAGGATTAAAAAAGAAAGGTGAGTTTAAAATAAATTTAATAATTTATATATTTTTATCGTGTAAAATATTATTAATTTATATATTTATATTATATTTTAATGCATTTTGTTTGTTGAAATTTGATTCCTCGTTTGTTTTTTTTTTTTTATAATAAAATGTATCCTTATCTCAAAGAGGAAATAAATTAGAGTTAAACAAGGTTAATAATTCCTACTGAAAGATGATTAATGAAAAATCTGATTTGATCAATAATGACAGCCTGCAAAATGCATGCACTGTATTAATGATTTCAATACATTTTTGCCTAGAATGAACAAAAGATGGAGACGAGGCACAGCTTTTCTTTTTTTTTTTTTTCGGGTTTTGAAATTTATCTGAAAAAGAAAAAAAAATGCAGCGATCTGTTAGCCACAAAAATGTTAATGTCAGGATTTTGCAATATAGTTCTCAAACAATATGAAATATCGTCCAAAAGTCCGAAACCCTGGCTCATTTCTCAACTATGGCATAGAAAGACATCCGAAGAAGGAATCAGACAGGCCTGATAAAAAAATAATAATAATAATAAGAACCAGCAGCAGCATCAGCAACGATGCGTCATACCATTTTTTTCTAAAATCGTTGGTAAAAAATTCAAAAAAAAAAAATTGAGGAAATTTTAAAATACTCCTAATTGTATTATAAATATATATAATTGGAGTAAGGAGGAGGAAATTTTAAATTTAATGAATTCGAGATATAATTTAACTGATTTATATATTATTATTAAAAAGTGATATTTAATATATTTAATTATTATATTTTATTAAATTTTTTAATTTTTAAATTATGATTTTTTATATAAAAAATTAAACTTAATGCTAATAAAATATGGGATACCATAGAGATTGAGATTAGATCTCAACAACAATGCAACAATTGTTCGTCATGCTTTGTGTGGTCTTATAAATGTCATAATCATCGGTAAAAAAAACTTGTTCTTTCTATAAACGTCTCACTTGAACGTAATTAAAAAGTAAATAATTGTTTACAGATTATAAAATTTTTTTTTAAAATTTTAAATTTAATTCAATCTATTTATATAAAAAAAGTTTTAACATTTTATAATTTTTTTAATTTTTAAATTGTAATTTCTTTTGCATTAAAAAAATTATGAAAAAGTTCTTTTCCTGTTCAGATGTTTATTAACACCAGACAAAAATATATTACAAGTCAATCATATTGCTTCGGTTCAAAATCAAGGTAAACATCAGAAGTACATAACGTTTCCATTCAAAAGCCAAGGTAAGCATTTCTCATTTGAATGTTGAAATTCAGCTTGGATTACTGATGAATGTTGAATGGAATTCTATTGACCCTTAAGCACGGCGAGGGGGTTCAACATACACCAAAATGTCGATCTTCCTCCAAATTCCAAAGCCAATTATTTCTTATTTTCCTCATGATTTTGATAATTAGCCATCAATCACGTAATTTGTTGAAAAAGTTCTAAATTTTTAGTTTCAAATTTTATAACGTCAAATATTAAAAAACAATTTGAGACTCAAAACAAAAATCCAATTTCTTTCTAGCAGTTTACACAGTTTCTTTTGGGTTAAGGACAAGGAGTTGAAAGCTACGTTTTACACAAACTTTGCGATGACGAGTAGATGATATGCTTTGTTTGTTTGTTAGGCTGTGTCCACACTCTATAGCCATTAAATTTTGGTGGGGTAGTTAACTGATTCCGACGGAACAGCTTCACTCGAATGGGCTGTGGGGACGTTTCTGTTCTGTATTAACCAATCCAGGCTAAATTGGAGATAACCAGAGTTGTGCAAATTGTTTTGATTTACACACTGTCTTCATATTGGATACTCATAAGAATTTAACAGCAGCCTTCATTAAATTAGAAGTTAGAGAAAAAACTCACAGCTTTCTATCACTTATGAGATCCTTCCTAAGTTCCTTCCATCCATTCAAAGTAAAATGACTAAGAAACTAGGATGATTGACTTTTGGATCACTTGGCATGACATTAAAATTGATGTATGAAAATTGTGGGTTCGAAATAACTTATGTGCATAATGCCCTCTTAAACCAGATAAGTATAAGGGTAAAGAGTTCCAGAATAGATTAAGAATTAAAAAAAAAAGTCTATACAAGTGAATGATGTATAATAGTAAATAATTAAAAAATTTGTTGACAAGAATATACATACTGTACCTGGGGTGAAGATTACACTGGCAGTACAGAGAGAAGAAATTCTGGCTGTGATCTCTGTAGCAGTATCCCGCAAAAGGGACAGAACTCCGTGCAAGATTGGCAGTACATCTTTGACAACACTTGTAAAGCCATAAAGGAGTAGTAGGGCAAACCTGCATAGAAACAGCACAACTTGCTAACTCATGTTTCTGCCTAAATCCACCATTGCTCTCCAAACCCTAGCAAAAGGCAAATTCTGAGGAATCAAAAGGAACCAGTGCTGAACAATAGCTACATTGCTCTTCTGCTTCAAGTTCAATGCAGTCAGTACTGTTGTTTGAGAAGCAAAAAGAGCCCAAAAATTAATAAGAATTAGGCATAACAGAAAAACAGAATTTAACTTTTGCAGCGGTGCTTATCATAAATAAAAGGCCTAGTCCCTCAAGAAAACAATCAGCACCAGGCACAACGGTTTTTTTAATTAACAGAACATTGTTTTAGTTTGACGAAGGACTAGCGACCTTAAATGCTATGTAAAACAAAAATGATGGTATTAATGCAAGAGGTAAAACTGCATTCTGCTTTTTGTCAACATATTCCAGGAAAGTTTATTTATGCATCCACATATATGATAAAAAAAGTCTCCTTACCAATATCAACACAGAACTATTAAAATCACTTATATATCAATTATGAAGGTAAGGATGTGATTATCTGCCAAGAGTAGCACCTCTTGCAGGTTTTAATCTCTAATGCAAGGACTTTTAGTTGCTCGCATACATGGCAGTTATGATGTGCAATCCACTGTTCCATTTGTGCTACACCAAGAGGATACCAAAATCCAGGCTCAGAAGAACAGGTGGCTGAATTAGAGGCTAGTCTTTTATGAGCAGAAAAACCAAAACCCACAAGCATCTCACGTAGTTTTCTCTCACTGCTTGAAAGTAACTCCATCCACAAATTAAGTTGCTTACTTTGAGCAAAATCAGCCTCATCTAATCTTCCCAAGTTCAACAAGTTGCTGTTTATTTCATCTGCCTTTAGCTCTGTTAGTATTACCTGTCTGCAAATAATATTAAGGAGGTACAACTGGCGTGCAGCAGCTTTTGTAAAAACTTTTACAGACATGTGGCTGAACCTTTTCAACAGAGTGTCCCACATGCAAATCCAGAAATGACTTTGACAGCCACTTAACCAGCACATGGTCAAAATAATGGGGTGCAGATCTCTTGAAGGCCAATAATGCTGCTCTAATATCCCAAACAACCAAAGCCTTATACCAATGTCCATATTGTTTTAAAGACCACAAAATATTGGACTCCCAAAAAACAAGTTCTTTCTCCAAAAAACCAGGAAAAGCTTCAATATCAAACCTCAGGGAAGTATTTGACAAAATGTCCTTTTGTTGTCAACCAATCCAGAAAAATTCAACAGCAGTTCTGAAGCCTTAGCAAGTGAAAAGAAAATCAATATACAGAAGATAGAAATTTAGGGTAAACAAACAAAAATAAGTAGTCATTTTCCTTCTTTGTACCTTTTTTTATTGGTCTATATTTATTTTTATTATGAGATGCCCCTTTGTGATTTTTCACTATTTACTTGATAAATTAGCTAAAAGACTGCTGAAGAAGATTTGTTCTTACTCTCTATACATATGCCTCACATAACCATATGGTGTTCTCATATTTTTTTGTTCACATAATTCATGAAAGTCTCCATTTTACCCTCTTAGACCCTTGGAATGATGTTTTGTCATGCAAATTTAGCTATTGTCTCTGTGGTGAGAAGGGTTGCATTAGTAGAATTTGCATTTGAATAATTTGTTTAAACACTGGGAGAATCAATGACTTAACAGATTCTCAGGATCAACGCACAACTTGGAAGGTTAATAAGACCATAAGATTACAAATTTTTAAAATGCCAGATAATCCATGTCCAACTGAGAGACAACTAGGCAAAATTGAACATCTTAGCTAGGACTGTGATTTGGGGTCTGCGCTTTATATTGTTAAGTACTGGCAAAATTTTTATGGTCTTCATTCTTCAAGGTTCTTATGTAATGATGAACTTAATTCTTAACCTGAGTGTTACATTTTCTCCTTTAGAGTCAAATCTCTCACTGGCCTGGTATGGTATTAATATTTAACTAGTCCCTAGTTCTCACAATACACTAAAGAGAATGTAACTTGAATAAAAGATTTGGGAAAAAGTTTCATACCTTGCCTCATATATTTGGTTCAACTGATTAACATCAAAACTGTGAACCTACAAAAATCAAACACAAACAAGTCTTTTGATCTATAGGAGGTACACATTTTATAAACAAAAATGTGAATAAACTGCATCATCTCTTAATATACCAGCAATTACTTTAAGCAACATTACCTAAACAAGAAGTTACATCATAACGTTCTAATAGAAAGACATTAATAGAAAACATAAAGATTATTTATGAAATTGATTTAACCTTCACACATCAGCAGCATGGTTAACCACCATGATACTCCGTAAAGTCAGCATGCAATGCTTCTATTTAATATGTTGTTCAGTATAAATGCATGATTCTGCTAATGGCATGTAAGAACGGCAGGATTGAAGTATTATTATATTTTCTTGTTCATTATAGTTATAAGCAAGTAATAATGAAAATGGTGATGGTTCTTACTAGAGAAGAGTATTTTCAAATGATAAATTAGGTCACAAGCTGTGCAGAAGGATCCTTCTTTTATGAGGAAGAATGTATGAATTCCACAAACAGAAAACCAAATAAGAAAATGGATAAAGAATATAATAAGAACACCTGACAGGTAAAGAATGTTATAATTTATAAATCTGTTATTTAAAAACACATGCATATGTTTCACCAAAGCAATTTCTGGATATGAACATTAACAAATTTGAAAGAAGTAGAATAGCGACAAGAATGGGAGAGATTTAGGAAAGACATCATACCATAGCAACTGCAAGATTACTGGGTGATACCACCAGACTGAGGCATGAAATAAACACATCTGGGAGCTGCAAAAATGTTCATCACATTTCATTAAACGTAAAGAAGAAAAGTAAAGGAGACCAGCAAAGGTGGCATCATACATCACTGAAGCTCCTCAGCCAAGAAGAACTTGAGGGAATGGGTACTTCTATGAGGGAACTCCCATGTAAATTCCAGCTATGTACACAATTATCCTAATATCATTCATAACATAATAAATAAGTAAATGAATATACCTGCAACTCAATGGTATAATATTTATGCTTATGACAAATTATAACATACAGTACTAATATTTCAACCTGCAATTTCCACCTTTTGACAGCTAAAGAGTGGCAACTAATGACTAAGGAGTGGTATTTGGTAAATTATCTAAAGAAATTGATATTATTAATTAAGTAATGAAGCATACATAACTCTTTTTGGCAGTGAAACTTCAATACAAGAAAAGCGTGTCATGTATTGCCATAAAAAATGTAGCAGAGATACTGACAAGGCATGAACACATTCATGGCTTACAAAACCTCCTTGTTGCATTCTACAATTCTTCTACTGGAAAAAAATATATATATGGAAAGCAGAGGATGAAAACAACTAAGAATTGGTATGTTAAAAGGGCCTAAACAATGTTGTTCAGATTTTTAACCCACTTAGATAATGTATCCCTTGCAGCTCAATCTGGCAACAATGCTAACTGTAAGTAACTTGCAAATATGTAGTGTCTGCTAGAGACATTTACTTTTAAGACAAGTACATCTAGACAGCAAAGAAATAAGGCAACATGATTGACTGAACAGTTCAGATAAAAAAGATAGAATGGATTCAATTTTAAAAATGTCAATAGTAGCCGCCTATAATCTCTATACAAAAAAAATAGAAATCTAAAAAAATTACTGAGAAATTAACTGAATAATAGCAAATATGAAGCACCAGAAATTTGTAAAAGTGTATACCTGGCTGCGGCTGTACAAAATAACCCATCAAAAGGCCAAGCTAAACCAGTAACCTGAAGACATTTTGTCAAAGATAAATCAATGGGGAGATGCGGCAGAAAAGAGAATGAACAAAAAGGAAGAAAATTACAACTTGGTCATGGGAATCATATGAGCCAGCTCTATTAAACCTTTTCACAGATATGTCTCCTACCCATACTTCAAAAGCTCCAGATCCTTTGCCAACCTCCAAAAGCATTTTATTAAGCGACTGAGTAGGCATAAGTGAAAGCACCAAGACTGGGACAGCATAAATATTTAAAATCTATTCAGAAATTTACAACTCAGACTAGATTTTATTGACAAATATAAACAAATAAGAAGATACAACTAACAAAGAAGTAAGAGCTACCCCCTTCAACAGAGGAAAAAAAGGAGCATTATACCTCCTTCAATAGATAAAATGGAGCATTGTTAACTTCTGATGACTTTAACAATTCCTCCCCATGCCATATCCAGATCCTCACACTATATAAAAGAAGAACAAGGAAGTGCATAAGAAGTAGAAAACAACCTTTTAGGTTCTTGTTAAGGATAAGATGGATAAGATTTACAAAATTAAATCCAGAAGATGTAAACCTAAGAACATCTCTGATACCAATTATAGAAGAAATTTTAATACCAAAGTTGTTTCAAAGTTGAAAAAGTTGAAACAATGTAAAAGCATACCAAACTCACCTCCTGTTAGAACTCCCAGTAGCTAATAAAACTTAAGGATTTGAAGAATCAGAAGCAAGCAAGGCCCAACTTATTGTGGTGACACAGGAATTGTGTGCCTGAAGGATCCCAACGAGCTCCACAGCAGTAGGGGCGCCATTTTGCTCAATAGAGTAGCATTGTGGAGCACGAATTCTTCAGAATGAAATTTTACCAGACTCCAATCCAACTGCTCGCAGAGAAAAGCAGTTGGATGAATTATTTTCAGGAACCAGACACCTTCCAGATGATAATTTGAGCAGTGGAGACCAGGCAACAACAAGTGATGATAGCATTGCACTAAGTGAAGCATACTGCGGTTATCAAAGGTAGGCTACAAACTTCAAGTATTTTCTTAGTAGATTTTCCTTTAGATTTGATAGGAGTAATTGTCTGATATGAACTTTTTCCTTGGCCAGATTTATTGTTCAGCACCTGAAAATTAATTCACAAAGAGCACAGCTAAGGTCTCACTAGCATTTGAAACCAAAACAGAAGCATGCTAGCTTTCAAATTCATAGTAAGCAGCTTACTAAGCATGATACTGGGATTAAATTGCTAAAAAGAATGCTAACTGGACAACATATAGGAGAGCAGAAGAAAATTATTTTTGCACAAAAACCAGACCTTGGGAGGACCCTGTCCCGCCACTTCACAGGAAGGGCTGGGATCAGCATTGACATCCTTGCCATTTTTATAATGATATTTGTTCACAAGAAGTTTCTGAGCCAAAGTTCCTGCACCACATTCATTTAAAAAATATATAGAAGCTAAGATTTTTAGGGTACTTTATAAAAGGATGCCTTGTGCTATAACAAGAGATCGGAAAGGCTAACCTTAGGATGACCACAAGAACTCATGAATATGTATTAAATTCAGTTTTGGTGTTTTGCTTGATATTCTTTGCATTCAGATCACAACCCTTACTTCTTCTCCTTTTGATCATTTTAAAAAACATTTGGCTGTAGATTATAGTATGCTGCTAATTTCATTGCTTTAATTTAGTAGCCTCCTTCGGCCTCAAGAGGATTGAATTTTTCTTCATTTGTAGGCTTATGCAAGAGGAATGCATGCTTACCTAACACCAGAAGTGTTCACCCTTCTTTGCTTGAGCTCCTTTCCTGAAACAGAGTCTGGTGGATCATCAACACAACCATGGGCCGGCACTGGCTCCTAGTAGAAGAAGACAAAAGCTTGTCAAGGTTGATTGAACAATAAACATAATAAAAAAGGGATTCATATGAGTAAATAGAATGAGGTAACTAGCTAATGCAAGCTTTGTTCATTAATGCATGAAAGGGCTTACAATAGAAATTTCCTGGGAGGAATGACTGGTTCCTCAAAACTAATACTTGCAAGATAATCATAAAGCCTATCTGTTATATTCAAAACATAAAGAAAATTTGAAGAAGAGAAAGTCATTATCAGTAATTGCATATAAGCAACAGGAAAAATACAAAATATGATTCAACCTATTCCTCTTTATATCATCTATTATCTAGGAAGTGTTAATCCCCACAATATCAACTTATATAGAATATGGTTATTACAAAACTAAACTTCATCATTCTTTCTGATTTTGTTATGGTACTCACTACATTGTAAACAAACAACTCAAGAATTTGAGGATCTACTTCACTTTAGTGGCTTCAAATATTTCTTGGGAAATAACAACATCTATAACTTGCTACATTAAGACCAAAACATTTATCCTGACCCCTGAGTACATACCTCTATCCACTCAGCACAGAAAGGGAGATCGATAAAGCTTTATGCATCCTTCTGTAGTGCACACAGCCAGCAACCACCTTTATAGAGTTACATTTTGTAGGAGCAATTTACAAAAGTACTGATAATGCAGGGCAGAAAACAAGAAGGTAATGTAACGAAATCTTTCAAGTTCTTACCCAGAGTTAGGAGCCATTCCAAGATTAGACCATGCAATTGATTGAACACAGGGATGAGGATGCCGACTTAAAGTGGTGGGCAACAAACAGCCAGATGCTAGATCTGAAGAGACGTCGAATTAAAGTAAATGACCAAATCCAACCCGATTTTGCAGAAAACAATGATTTAAGTACCTCTATCTTTTGAGGTTTATAAAACCAATAAAATGGAGGAACAATTTAACCACATTTCCGATTTATAGAAACTCGCAACATGACGTACCTTCTTTCTTTACCACCACAATGGGGTAAGCTTCACTCTTGAGAAAAGTGATCAGGTCGCGAGGTCCAAAGGGCAATGCCGGATTCTGATAAAAGAATTCAAGGAAAGGTTTTTTAAAAGGAAAAAAAAGTCTAGCATCAGTCTTAATTCTTAGCAACAAAACAGTGTTTCTACTTTACACATCAGAAAGTATACACATTTTTTTTTCTTTTTCCTTCTTCGTTGGTTAGAAGTTTCTTGTAAACCAAACAGAATAAAAGATGGCAATTCACAAGAATTTCAAGGTTCTAATTTCCTACTTTCTAACGGCCAAAATATATCCCACTGAAAATTATTGAAAACATATGGTTTTAAAAGAAAAATCTACGTAACAACTTATATAACAAACAAAATTTAAAAAAAAAAAAATCAAAACATGTTCACCAGAATGGTGACGAGGTGACCGGATGCAACCGCAATTAGACTCTCGTCGAACCAGACGATGGAGTTCGGTTACGATGGCCAGTCCACCAGAGTTGCCGCCTGGAAACGCGAAACCGTTGCCCTGTTCTGTCAACAGAAAAAAAAAAAAAAAAGAAAAAGTTTATCTTCCTTTAAATTTATTTTGTTTGGAAAAGAGGAGGAAAGAAAAAAAGAAGGTTGAAGACTTGACACAAGGAAGGGAAGATGTTTGTTTGGTTGTGGAAACCAGCAACTGAAGATTTGGAGGGAAAAATGTGACCTTGAAATGACCGTTGAGGTTGAGAGAAAGATCCCGGCATCAAATCCTAAATTGGCCAAAAAGAAATTTGAAAACTTTAGTTCGAGTCGGTCGGCGATGGCCAGTATATAAAGAAGCTATTTTAATTTTGTTAATAAAACGACCTCGTATTCTAAGGTGCTCTTTAAAAGATACGACCCGGATTCTGAAATTGGGCCGACTTGGATCAGGCCCGGTTTGAGCCCCTCAAACTTAAAAAAAATCGAATGGGCTTTAGCTAAATCCACCAGAGAATTCGCGGACTCGACTTTAGATTTGAGCAGGAAGAAGAGAAACGAACCCTAGCTAGTTGACCAGGCAGGCTCGAACACGAAGCTCCACTCAATCAAGCTCCGGTTTTACTTCTCTAATTGACTCTCGTCGGGTCCGCTCCACTCTTCCCAAGCTTTCAATTCTTCGGTACAATGTCTTTAGCTCCTCATTACTTACATTTCTACCTTTTTTTTTTTTTTAAATATCGTTTTTGTTTTTTGATTATCGTAATCTGTTAAAAGTAATCGTGGTTATTTGGGTTTGGGTTTATAAAGAAAGGGGGAAAAAACTAGGAATAAAAATGTATTTTCAAGGGGATTATTGTTCTTCAATGTAGTTGAATAAGAGAGACGAGTGAGGTAAAATGAAATAATGTGTCTGAAAATCTTACTCATCTGGTGACACGCATGCTTTGTTTATGATAGATGACAAGTGCTCGGACAAATAAGAGCTTTGCAATGATACATGGGGGTATAGGAAGGGAGTGGGAGAATCATGGAGTTTTGAGTTTTGGTTTTGTTTTTTAATAATGATTGGAGATTGTTCCTCCCTTTTGAAGCTCTGGCAAAATCTTCATGGGAGGATGAAGAGACCAAATTAAGTTTCAAATTTTGTTATAGCTTGTGGAGCATCTTTGGAGCAAATGAGCAATGGAGCTTGTGGAGCACCGCTCAATATTGGAGGAATTGCTCTCTTGGTTTGCTTCATGGTTTTTGGTTGTGCAATAACTTTTTTCCTTATCATCAGAGTAGATGCTGATGATAATGGGATGTTCGAGTGGATAGAATGACATTAATTTTAATTGGGAATTTTCTTTCTCTATTGATTTGGTTCTGTTCTTTGCATGCAGTGAGATAGTTGTATTTTTTTTTTCTGGTACTGGAAATGAGTGGTCGCTTCTCACGCACAATCTATGTTGGCAACCTACCCTCTGATATTAGAGAATGGGAGGTTGAAGATCTGTTCTACAAGGTACGTGTTGAATTTACTTTTCTGCCAATGCCTTGTTATCATGTGAAAGAACAAATATAACCTTTCTGTGAGGTGTTCTGAATCTTGTAGTTGAATTTAATCAATTTCCATTAGGCTTGTACTTGATTTTAATGAATGTATATTAGACATACTTTGATTTGATGAACCACAGCATTAATGTATTTGAAGCTCTATTTACTTTTGGTTGATTAGTTGTGTTGTTTTATAACATGCGTTTCTCATTTACAGTATGGTCGTATTTTGGATATCGAATTGAAGATTCCACCACGCCCTCCATGTTATTGTTTTGTTGAGGTACATTTGTCATCTCACTTTTCATGGAGGATGTATAAATAAACTGAAACAATTTCTTGCTACTTGTGTTTGTTTCGTAGTTTGAGAATTCTCGAGATGCTGAAGATGCAATCAGGGGTCGAGATGGTTATAACTTTGATGGTTGTCGTTTGAGGGTAATAACTTTGAAGAGGCTCTTTTTGTTTTGATGTATATACTATTGATAGAACTTTTTCTTGATTGGCTTTTCATTGTAATTGATGTAGGTTGAGCTTGCTCATGGTGGTAGAGGACAATCCTCAAGTGATCGACGGGGTGGATATGGTGGGGGTGCAGCTAAATTTGGCATCTCACGCCATTCTGAATATCGAGGTCTGTCTAGTAGATGAACTGTGTCATCCTTTAGTTACTTATCTGGTTCTTTTTGTGCTAAAATATGGGTGTACGCACATCTTGTTGGTCCTGCAGTTATTGTGCGTGGGCTCCCTTCTTCTGCTTCCTGGCAAGATTTGAAGGTTTGAGAACTTTAAAACTCAAAACAAATTTTAGGCTTGGTTAGTTCTGCTGTAATTCTTACCTATTTTGTAACTTCTTTTCAGGATCACATGCGAAAAGCTGGTGATGTGTGTTTTGCTGAAATTTCGCGTGACAGTGATGGTATGAACTGAGGATATGTATTAATGAGCATTTACAGTTCGTAGTTAACCTTATACCCTTTCTGCTCCCTCGGTTTCTTCTTTTTCTTTTTGTATTTTCATTTGATGTTCATATGTTGAATCTTACCTTGTTCCAACTCTATTAGCTATAAAATGTTGCAATTTGATATTCTTATCTCCTTATGATGGGCAGACTTGTATGGATGTTTTTTGATGTTCAAATTGGGTGATGTTTAGAATTACAAGATCAGTTGTTCCTGCTACTTACCTTTTATATGCTTGTATAGAGCATCTAATTCTGATTGTTTTATGGGTTGTTCCCTTCATGTTTTGAATGGAATGAAATTGTTATTGTGTCTTCATGATTTTTCAACTGAATTTTCTTATTTCTTAGGCCTTCAAGATTTTGAATTAGTTTTTATTTATTGTCTCTCTCCATTCATTCAGGGACTTTTGGTATTGTTGATTATACCAATTATGATGACATGAAATATGCAGTAAGTGGTTTGGAAAGAAACTTCTCTACCTCCTTGTTGTGAATTTGTGCTTTTTTTTTCAATGCTTTTAATCCAACTGACATGTTCTAACATTATACAGATCCGTAAACTTGATGATACTGAGTTTAGAAATCCTTGGGCAAAAGCTTATATTCAGGTAAGAGTTAATTACATTTTTTGTACCTGAACTTTGGAAAAATGTACAAATTGGTACCTGAAAAAATAAAATATACAATTTGCACCTTAAACTTTCAAATAATGTATCATTTTAATCCAAATTCGAATATTGTTAACTCGTCTATATGGTATCTAACCAGTATAATTTTTGTTATATGCGTCTTATTTGTTAAATATTTAGTAAAAATTTTCATGTGGATTTCACATGATGAAAAATGATTGACCGATCTTAGATTTTTTTACTGTTCAGGTAAATTAAAAATATTTATTATTAATTTATAATAAAAAAAAATGTTGATAGTAGCTGTGGTGAAAACATAATTTGATAATATTTATCAAACGCAGTATATATAAGTAGATATGATTAGTGGGATTAGATTTTGGGTTAATATGGTACATAATTTGAAAGTTTAGTATGCAAATTCTACATTATTTTGAAAGTTTAGGGTGCAAATTGTACATTTTATTTATTTAAGTACTAATTTGTACATTTTCCCGAAGTTCAAGTATTAAAAGTCTAATTACTGCCTACGCATTATTCTACTGTTACTATTTTACTGTTGTTGCTACATTCTCATCTTCATTGTTTTGAACTGTTAAATGTTAGTCCTGGGGAATTTTATGAGCGAGGACTATTCCATTGTATATGTGGCTAGATCCATGAAACCGTTGAATTGTTTTCAATTGCAAAGTTATAATCCCTTTCTATGCATTCACATATCTGAGACTAATGCTTGTACTTTGAGAAAGTAAACACATGAATCAATATGCTCTGATGATCCCTCTATCTTTCACTTCCCTAATTATTCTGTACCCTCTGTTTCTCCCAGGAACCGTACTGTTTCTGAAAATTCTCACTAGTTACAATCACCATTTGGATTTGTAGATCCAGCAACATTACTTGTGGAAATTGTTTTTCCTTTTGTTGTCTGCAATCTAAAATTTTCAAAATCAAGTTTCATTTTGATAAGCCTCAGGTGTTTATTTGTTCATCTACTTGGATAGGTAAAGAGATATGAGAGCAGTCCATCAAGGAGCCGAAGTAGAAGCCGCAGCAGAAGCCGGAGCATTAGAAGAGACAGGAGGTATAAGCCCCCTTTTTCTTCTCGTTTTGGTCTTTTTCATCTTTTTTCTTTAAAAAATAATAGCAAAAGTGTCAAAATAGCCCTAGAACTAAAAGTTAAGAATCATTCAAGCCTCTGTCAATTAAACCCTCATATTTTTTTTTCACCATTTGAGCCCTTCTTAGAGGATAAATGATTTACTGTTTTCGTTCGATCGAAGGCTTCATTGGGTGAAAATAGATGTTTAAAGATTTAACTGATTCGAAATAGAAGATTTAAGACTTGATTGATTGCAATAAAATGTAAGGGATTTAAATGATTATTGAATTTTTATTTGAGGGTTTTGCTGACCCTTATGCCAAAAGTCTGATCTTTCCCTCAACCATTTTCTCTCCTGTATTTAGTAAATCACAGGAGCGATCTGTGTCCAAATCACCGGTTAAATCCAGATCTGCCTCTCCTGTTAAGTCATCAAGGTATTGGGGCTCAACTTGCTGTTAGCTTCTTTGCTTTATTATATGGTTTTCTTATTGTTTTTTAAATTTCCTTACCTTTTTTAAAACTTTTTTTTTTTTTTCTATTCATTGATTCAGAGCAAGATCAAGGTCAAGGTCAGGATCACCTGATAAGGTAGGTTAATTCTGATTTCTGATATTCGATGCTAAGAGTCACCCACAGTTCATGAGTGTCTCTGTCATAATCCGATATTGTTGCTCTAAATTGTTGATGTCTTTCGGGTGGCTGCTTCTATAATGCACATATGGTTAACTGTCAAAAAAGCATATTAGTAACATTGCTTTATTCCGTACACATCCATTTAATCCATTATACATGTATTGCAGGACACAAAATGATTTTACCATAGTATATATTTTAATCTTGCTCTTCAGTTATAGGAAACATGAAATGTAAACTAGATCATTTTCAGATGCTAAGTTTGAGAAGTCTTGGTTAATCTCATTTATGGGACTGATTATCTTTCCAGGCCCAATCGATTAGCCACTGATGCGCGAACAATAAAAGTGATAAGTCCAGCACTGATTGCCTGAATGGGATTTCAGGGGAACGTTTTGTTGCACGTCTAAAGGAACGTATTTCTGGATACTGGCTATGAGGACAACCTTGGTATTAGTGGTGTTTGTGTGGTAATGTCGCATCAATTTGTGGGCACTGGTGGATGATGAACTGAGTTCAATCATTTTGTCATTTTGGTAATAACATTTTTGTTTCAAATTTTATTCTACTTATCTTGCTTGGTTTCCGTGACCCTTAAGAAATCATGTGAGACTGCACTTGGTGTTGTCCTGGTTGTTAATTTAGATATTCATCAACAGCTTGCCCCTGCTTTACTAATACGAAATTATTCGGGTTTAATTTGGTTGTCGCTTTTATTACTAACTTTTTTTTAATTATTAATAATTGCACATTAACATACAAAATGTGAAGGAACTACTATGCATTGGGATAAAAATTAAAAAGAACTAACAATGGATCAAAATTCTTTTCATGGATTTGTTCATTGCTTTCATGCTATACTTTCATTATGGGTAAATCTATTAATTTAAATTAATATGATACTAAAAAAAAGATTGGTTATTTTAAATATGATACGGCAATAAAATTTAAGAAAAATAAGGAAAACGATGTGATTTAAAAATTTAACAAAAATTATTCGACAAAAAATAAAAAATATATTTTATAATTATTAAGTTGATATAAATTATAGCATAATAATTTTTATATTTTATACTTTGAATTACAAAATCACAATAACACATAAATAGCACAACAAATAATGAATTGTTAGATCTAATGGCAGTTGTATAACAAAGATATAACAATTGATATTAGTTAAAAACTGGTTGGCCAAAAAATCTAAGTATTAGTTTTAAAAAAAAAAAGATATTAAAAAAAACATATATGAGTTGATAATTTCAGGCTTGGAATTTGAAAAGAAAGCTGGCCCAAAAAGATTTAAAAGCCCACCAAAGACGATTCACCAACTTTCTCAACCAAAACCCTAGACCTGACAGGATTACGATTACCTCTCTATATATATAAGCCTTTTTCTAAATCCTCTAAGCTCTCAAGTCTCGACGCCTGCTGCCAAGCAGGCAAACCAAACCCTAAAGCTAAGGTATTTTCCCTCTCAATCTATCTGCTCTCGTTGTTCAGTTTATATGTCGTTAAAACGATTTGCTTAGGGTATGCTTGTTTAATTTATCTGGCAGATTTACTGTTGAAAATTTTTGGTAAAATGGCCGCCGGTGAACTCGCCTGTACTTACGCCGCATTGATCCTCCACGACGATGGAATCTCAATCACCGTACGTACACTTTTTCTTTTCAATGTTTTTATAACTCTATATTATCTGTTTAATCTTTATTCCTTCTGTTTTATTTATGGTTGAAAATATTACGTAGGCCGAGAAGATAGCTACATTGGTGAAGGCAGCGAACGTGGGCGTTGAATCTTACTGGCCAAGCCTCTTCGCCAAGCTCCTTCAGAAGATTAACGTCGATGATCTCATCACGAAAGTCGGTTCCGGTGGCGGTGCTGCCCCTGGTCCCGTTGCTGCTTCCTCTGGCACCGACGCTGCTGGTGCTGCCGCTGCCGCCCTCGCTGTCGAGGAGAAAAAGGTAGAAGAAAAGGAAGAGAGTGATGATGACATGGGATTCAGCTTATTTGATTAGGCACAATCTTCCTGTTTGGATTTCTTTTCTTATTTTCTCTTTTGCGGAAAATTTGGACCCATCTCAAACATTACTTGAATTTTGTTTACGTTTTGAAAATTCTTAATTTACCTCACTTTTTTCAGAGATTGAACAAGTTACATCGTGGATTCTTTTTCTATCTATACTGTTGGTTTCTGTGTTGATTTAGGTATAGACATCTTTGTATGTTGGAAGAATTTTTGCTTACCCTCTTGATTATGAAAGTTATTTTATCAACCATGACGCAAATAATTCTGAGGAAGTAAATACATGGAAATTGTGATTCCCAAGGAGACCAAGTTGGAAGGGTAGAGTTGTGTTTTTATCGATGGTGGTGATTTCGTTGTGGTGATAGGTCGTAGTGTTCAGGTTATATCAAAATATGTTGTAATTAAAAGAAGATTTTTTGTGTAAGACTTGTATCACATAATATTAATGGTTTTTGTTAATTTCAGTAAAATTTTAGATAAATTAATTTATTTTGGTCGAGAAATATATTTTGTAATTTTTAAGAAAATTTATAAATTTTGAAGGATCAACATATATATATATATTTAATTAAAATATTATTTGATATGATATTAACAGATTTGGCTTTTACTAAACAAAAACACGAGCGAAATAAAACAGCACAGAGCATATAGGCAAAAACCTTCAGGATAAGTCAATCATCATTACAGTGCATTTTCAAATTTCCTTGTGAATCCAAATTAATACTATATGAGCCGATAAATCCATGCTATCGTATTTTAAGATTATTATTTTTTGGTTCCGAAATGAAACTGGATGAGCATAACAGATAAAAGAGTAAGATTCCTGTGGTTTAACACCAGTTTTCATGTGAGAATTCCCGGTATGAGTTACCTAAAGCCATACAGCTCTAGTGACTTAGTAATGTGAAGTCCAAAATATACATATCACGGTATCAAGGTGGAGAATGAATGTAGATTGGTCCCCAGTTCCCTATGTTCAAGAAAAGAGAACTATGAATTTATGTAGTTTTGTCTTTTGCTTTTCTGTGCTTTGTGTTTCTTTTGCATGATCGCGAGGTAATGACATATTGATCTTTCAATTATGAAGCTATATCATTTTGTCCCTTCATATTTTTTATTGAAGTTAATTTGGCATTTATTTTTTTAATTTTTGATTAAATCGATCAAATTTAAACAAAAATTAATCACCTACAATCACATGACTTATATTTTCGTTAGAATTGTCACATATGACTAAAATTTCTCGTTAGGATTTGAATGTTAAACCGTTTACAGAGTACTTGCATGTTGGTATATGTCAGTGTTAAAGCCCGGCCCCCATTTCATCCAAAATATTGACAGTTTGACTAATTTTTTTTTATGCATATTATTAAATCAACCACAAAGAAAAACATAATATATATTGTAAAAAGTAATTATTCCATTGGGGGTGGGGGGGAGGTTACTTCGACAGAATTTGTTACATGGGCTTGGACTTTTGGTGCAAAAGAATAGTCAGAGGAATGGACCCCAAGAGTCCAGTAAATCGGACCAGGCCTTTATTATCGTAAACGTGAATCACGGGTCGAAGTTAACTCGACTTTTTTTGTTTTTTTAATTGAGGAGAGAGGGGTTCCTGAAGCGACAAGTGGCGAAGAGCTTACTGTGCGCATCGCTCACCCTTGTGTAATCTAGAACTTAACCCTTTTTCGGCTACGAAACCGAATGGCTGCTGCGTTAACTGAAGAGCGTTTTTCTTTTCGATTTCCATTTTGTTTTCCCTCTTCTCGCTTTCTCAGGAATTACGCTAAATCAGCTCAGCCTGACATCAACAAATGCTATGCTCAATCTCGACCGGCAAGTCCGGTTCGAACTGGCTCGACCGGCTTCGTTCCAGCAAGGGCTTCCCGACCGCCGACAACCTTGACCTCGACCATTTCCTCGCTAACCCTAACCGTTCCGATTCTCCAATCACCAATGCCTCCAATTCTCCGAATTCCATATCCGAGTCAACTCACTCCAACGAAAAACAACTCCAGAATTGGAAGCCACCACCCACGGAGGTGATCTCCAGCGAGCCCGCTGGAGACAAAGAATGGTTCGGTGTAATGAGCAATGTCCTCTCGGAGATCTTCAACATGGGTGAACAAGCCCAAACGTCCAGATTTTCCAGGAAAAAAACTTCCAGGAAACAAAAAAACCCTAGAATCTGCATTATCAAGACGCCTAACGTTAATTCTTCCGAGGAACAGAAAAGCAATTCGGATAGCGTGAGAGAAGACGAAAATATCCCCCCTTCAACGGCGTTGTTGAATTCAAGGGAAGAAGCGACGAGAGAATCGAAAGAAGATGACGACGATAATAACGCGGAAGAAGACGAAGAAGAAGAAGAGAAAGAGAAAGGAGAGAGGGAACTGCTTGGGTACTCGAGAAGTGAAGTGACGGTAATAGACACCAGCTGCGAGGTGTGGAAAGTTGACAAGTTTATTTTTAGGAGGAAAAATATCTGGAAAGTTAAGGACAAGAAGGGAAAGTCACGCACCGTTGGTAGAAAGAAGAGGAAACCACCACCACCTCCTCCTCCTCCACCTCCATCTGATGACAACAATGTCGGTGTTTGTAATAAGAAACGGAAGGTTTCGAGTTCGGAGCTTTGGTCGTTGAAGGAAACGAGTGGAAGAGAACGTGGGTCGCCTAAAAATCATGTAAGATTTAAGGATACATGTCCCAAATGTGTGTTATTTTGTTATTTATGTTCCTATTAACTTAGTGTTCAGACTTAAATGGTTTCCTTGACATGAATACAAGTGAGCTTTTGAAGAGTTTGGTACCATTCTGTTTTTGGTTTTTTGTTGAAGGATTTAGTATTGCATGTATAACTAGATGTTCTTTGTTGAATATTGCACTTCTTGCTGGCTTTGGAAGTAGGAAAGGGAATTGTTTATGTAAATTAATGATTGGCAAAGTCATCATTTACGTTTAGTTAGATGGTAATGATAGTGCACGAGTAAATTCAGTTCTGGTATATATACCTTTCTGAGTTTGATTACAATTATGACATTGTAAATGTTGTTTTAAGCTGTTCAAGACATTGAATATATTACTTTTAGCTCCTTTTAATGTTTAACATGTTGCCTTTTCAAATCGAGGAGTCCGGGCTTGATCTGATATGCTCTATTTCTAATTCTGTCCTGAATGATTGGCTATTCTTAATGCTTTTAACTTTATCTGTTGTTGATGCCATTTTTTCAGCTCAAGAGAATGGAATTCAGTCTCTATGTTTCAGCAGCTGATCTTGAATATGATAATTTTATTTGTTTAATGCTCTTCAAGCATTATTTTGTTAGATTTTATGGGATGTTCTATGGTTTGATGTTTGATGACTATAATCAAAACAGTGCTCCCTATATAGGATACTAATAAAATTTATGGTGCACAAAGTGACTGGAAGATTTAGATTTTCTAAGGGTGCAAATGATTAATCTTGGTTTTGTAAAATGATAACACGGATGATGATACCTCCATTTATTGTTTTCTATACTCTGAAAGTTACTGATACCAGTTTGGTTATTAAGTTACTTCTTATAAAGCTTCTGTCATATGGAGATGCTTCCTTTAAATTTCTACTGTGTTTTGGAATAAAATATGAGCCTTATATGCCTGTTGTGATAAATGTGCTGTTTTGACATACAAATCTAATTGAGAATTTCATTTCCAGAAACCCAGAGGGCAACAATAATTAGTTTTTCGGTCAGCATTAAAAATCATATTTTGCAGTGCTTGGATGTTATGTAATATGAATTCAACTTTCTTGAATTTCAGTTTCTTCTTATTGAGTCTTATTTTGAGTTTCATTGCCTGTTCCCTTGAAAATTTTGGTTTGATCTTCAGTTTCTTCTTTGGTGGAAGTAACTTAAAAAAAAAAAAAAATCCCTCTCTTAAGTTACTGTTCACTTGAACTCTTGATTTTTCTTTTTCTATTTTGGCAAGAGACTCTTTATTCTTTTTCAGTTGTATCATCACTGGAATAAGGTTTTTGTTGTTTATTTTGTGCTTTTCCATCCAATAAACACTTTGCTTTCAAATGTGGACTTACTTTTCCAATATTTCTGCATTATTGATTTTGACCTTGGTCAAGCTGTAGCAGGTAAAACGTGTATGTTGTTGTGATTTGTATGTGAGATTGGCAATTCCTGTTTGCATGTTGATGCACTATGTGATCATTCACAGTGTGGAGAGATTGCCCCCATTTTCAGCATTGTGTTACCATTAACAGGTTATTGACAGAAGTGGTTCTAACTTGTTTATATTTTCTTCTGGTTATGCAAGGGGCGGAATGCTCCAAGTGAAAAAGGGGAAGAAGTTAGCGATGAGGCACCTGATGATCTTACCCAAGTTCTAAGAAAGAGGCATGCAGACTAGCAAATTATTGCAGTTATTATTATTGTTATTAGATGTACTTTTGTGCTTAAATTTAATATCATCCAGGTTTCCTTTTTCCAGATTTCCTCAGAAACGAGGAAAGGGAAGCGCGTCTGTTATCCTTATAAAAGCCATTCCAACAGGCAAGAAAAATGGAGAAAAACTTGCAAAGAATGGCCTGAAGGACACTGGGATGCAATACAAGGCTTGATACATCCATCAACCAAACCATCAAGTTGTCTGGCAATATAGCCAAATTGCTTGCCAGTTCTGCATTTTGAACCAGCAGTTGATTCCATTTTGACTATACCTTCTCCTATGGATAGGTGGAATTAGAAGGGCTATGGGCTATGGCTGAGGTTGAAGCTAAAGTTGCTCTAAACTTCAAGCCTGTGGGTATGGTTCTCATTTCTTGTTGCCAAAAGAAGTTGTAAATACGTTTATTAATCTTGGTACCATTTCATTGACTTATCTATAACATTTATATTTTACTAGCAACATTCCCGCTTTATTCTGAGTTCAAATTTTTTATTTATATTTAAATAATATTAAATAGTGCATATAATTTCATTTATAACTTTTTAACAAAAATAATGACTAATAAAAATTTATCAATTAGTTTGTGGATAATGTATTCATTTAATTATCGTAACTTATATAACAAATCAAATACAAATCTACTCTTTCAAATTTATCTAGTTAAAAAATATTAAAATAGACAATTAAAAAACAAAATAAAAAGAAAGTCAAAACAAAAAAAAAAAAAACCTTAAAAAAAAAGAAAGAAAGCAGGTTTATATTTATCTCGACTTCGACTTGATATTTGATATCGATTCCATGTGTGTATCTCTCTCTCTCTCTCTCTATATATATATATATATATATATATAAATCATCATCTGACTTGATTTTTATCAAAAATCAATTTAATAATATAATATTCATAAAAATATTATTTTTTAATATATATTATATTTTAATTATAATAAATATATTATTTTATTAAATAAATGTATTATTTATTAATATAATATATACAAATAGAATTAAACAAATAATAAAAAATACTTTTATATATATCCTAGATAGAAGAGAACAGAGTATTCTAAATCTGTCTTTGACTTGATCTTGATTTTAAAAAAAAAAAATCATCTTACATAAACCCAATTTTAATTAAAAAAATCATTTTTTATTGGATTAATGGATCAAAACTCATTAGATACGAATTATTTGGACATCTCTACTTCTAACCAATCATATTTCTTACAAAATTCATTTTATTAAAAGAGAAAAAAAGACAAAAACAACTGAAAAGAAAAAGTCAAATGAAGTGCCATGGGGATACTGTTATTGTCATTTTATCAAAATATAGAAGAGAGATGTTAAAATAGATAATTAAAAAAACTAAAAAAAAATGACCTAAGCTAAAAAGAAAAAATGAGCCAAATTAATGGAAAATGGTTTCACACCAACTTGATTTTTTAATAATTCAATACAACTTCAATTTTGACCCAATATCGAATTATTATTCATTAATACATGATTTTGACCCGTCACAAAAAAATATAATTGTATCATACCCAAATTAGTTCGATAATTTTAATTAATATAATATTCATAAAAATATTATTTTTTAATATAAATTACCTCTTAATTATGTATAAATATAATTTTTATTAGAATAATATGTTAAATAATAATTTTATTAATATAATATATATAAATATAAAAATAAATAAATAATAAAAAATATATTTTTATATACACTCCAAAACGGAGGAAACAAGCTAAACTCAACTTTTACTTCAGCCATTTAATAAAAAAAATTTTACTCAATCTCGAATTTTAAAATATATACTTATTAGATCAAAATGAACCTAAACACATAGGATATACCTCTATTGATTTTTTTTTTTTTTTGCATAATTTATCTAATTTAAAAAAATAAAAATTAAAAAAATAAAAAAAAGATGTCAAATGATGGTGTTACGTTAATTTATTAAATTAAAATATTACATAATAACTTTTAATAACATAATACACATATATAATTATAAAATTAAATAAATAATAAAAATAATTTTTTATATATACTCAAAGTGAGATGAAATTTTTTAAGTTCATCTTCGACTCAATCTTGATTTAAAAAAAAAATCATGATCCAATCTTGAATTTTTTTAAAAAATACACCTATATTGAATAGAAATAAATGAAAATTCATCATATATGAATTATTTTATTATCCTTAATTTCATTAGTATTGTCTTACAAAATTTATTTAATAAAAAATAAAATTAAAAATAAAAATAAAATTTGATGTCAATGAAAACTCTTCACCTTTTTTCAAAATATACAAAATTAATATTATAGATTTGAGAAGTAATATGAAATTTAAAATTTAAATTTCATCGGATGGTCACTTTCGATTTGTCAATGCGAAGTTAAAGTTTAACTTCATATTTAAAAAAAAAAAAAAAAGTATGCGAATTACTTGATGCATATGTCATTCTAAGACCGTGCATTGTTTGGTAGTTCTAATCTGAAAATCACAAAAATAAACATAAATAAAAGGAATAATATGTGGTATTTCCTAAGAATCTAAATCATGGAACGAATAAACATGTAATGCAAAACCCTATAATCAACCGCAAGCTTGAAATTGTGAACTGTTTCACTTTGTGCTTCACCAGTTCATAATCTACTTGAAAAGGCTAGACACTGTAACAACCTGCATAAGTCAAATAACAGAGCATCATCCTTGAAGCATAAAAAATGACTTGTATATAAACCAAAACTTAACTCAAATGGATCAAATGTCACTCCTTAACCTCTCTATAAAAAAAAAATATGACCTATAAAGACATGCATGATACCCTTGCTATGGAAGCAAAAGATCAGGCAGAAAGATTGGCATTTCCTTTAAATATTAAATGATTACGTAGAACTTTTTTTTTTTTTAATTTAATAGATATAAACGCGTAATTTTATTTGAATTGATCGAAATAAATTTTAAATTATATTTGAAATTTTGATGTGTTTAAACATATTGGAGTATTTATTATATTTATTTTTTTAAATTCAATTATTATATATCGATATTTTTTTATTATTATTACTTTTAAAAAAGAGTCAAAGCCTCTTTCTGCTGGCAGTTGAAAAATCAAGGTGCCACTCACCGGCCAAATTTCCCGAAGTCTTTCTCAATCCCAGAAAACCTGGGATTTGAATGGGGGATGAACTCAACAAAATGGAGGCTTCGAGATAACAAAAAGAGGGGGGGGGGTTTTCTAAAAAAATTCAGAGGCCAAAGGGAACAACAGGGGTTCTGCCGATATTCCCACTACCTCCACAAGCACCACCCTTCGCCGCCTCTCCATAATCCATTACCGAATATCCACAGCCAAAAATAACAACAAAAAAAACCGAAAATCATGACGAAAAGCTATAGTCCTCCCCTTGGGGAGGAACCTCAGTCAAAGCCACATAACAAAAACCACAGTCCTCAAGTGGTGAGGAAACCAATCTGCAAAAAAAAAAAAAAAACAACGAAAAAAATAAGAGAGAGTTTTAGGTTTGGATGATTTGGGATGTTTAGGGGTTGGATATTTGGACAGGAGGAAGGCCATGGGTGGGGGCAGAGCATAGTTTGAAGCGGTGGCCTTTGGGAGCGGCGGCAGAGGATATTTTGGGGTTTAAAAGGTGACGTTTCGGCTCAGATCTGGGCTATTTGAGACTTTTTTGGGCAAACGTGAAAGGGGAAATCAAGAGGAAGCTCCAGGTAAAATTTGGGCCCCAGAAGATGCCGCCCAGTGGAGAAAGCGGCGATCGGAACGGCGGCTGGCTGGAGCTGGGTGGAGAGCTTCCTTGAGAAGATAACGGTTTTTTTTTTCTAAGAAGAGGGAAGAAATGAATTTTAAAAAAATAGTTTTATAGTTTAAAAAAAAAACCAAAACGACGTCGCCCGGTGGATGAGGGGGCGGCCGGCTGGAGTTGCGTGGAGGGCTTTGTTGAGAAGATAAAAGATTTTTTTTTTCCTAAGAAGAGAGAAGAAATGAATTTTTAAAAAAATAATATTTTACAGTTAAAATCAAAAATCAAAAACTAAAACGACGCCGTTTGAATGGGTGGATATCTGCCCGTGGACCCGAACTAGATCAGACGTTCGCACTCTCGACCCGCTCCAGTTTCCATTATTCAGCCCTTGACCGGATCAAGTGAACCTCCTTCGAACCGGAAATAAACCGGATCGAACCGTTTTAATTTGTGGAAAACCTCCGCAAGCCGCTGAACCACCCCCTAACAGCCAAGTGAACCGGATGAACTGCCTCCAGACCGCCCAAAAAAGCTTGATCCGCTAGTTGACCGATTTGACAGACCATTTTGGTAATTTTCTTTTTTATTATTATTATTATTATATTTTTTTCTTTTTCTTTTGTTTTTGGTTTTATATGTATTTATGTTTTATATTTAATATATGTATGTTAAAATTTAATTTTGTTTGAACATGGGATATTTATTTATTTTAAATAATAGGGAAATAATAATAGAACTATTAAACAAAGTGATAAATAAAATTTATTTACATAATAATAATTTTACCATAAAATTTAAACAATTTTAAGAAAATTAAAAATAATAAAAGAGATAAAGAAAATGCTTAAAAAATAATATTTCAAATAATAAATTTTTGAATAATTGTAAATGTGCCACTGATAAATAAAAAATATTTTAAATTTTATTAGAATAATGGTAAATTAAAAAAAATTCTAATAATAATTATTTTAAATAAAATAGTAAAAAAATAAAAATAAACCATGCAAATAACATGTAATTAAATATATAATTATGTAAATAATAAATATGCAATTAAATATATAATCATGCAAATAATAATACATAAATCAAGCTATTAAATATATTAATAATCATGTAATCAAATTAAATATAATCATACAAATAAATATATTAATAATCATGTAAATATATTAATAAATCATACAAATAAGTATATTAATCATGCAAACAAATATATTAGGCAAATAAATTATCATGCAAATATAATACTAGTCATCCAAAAATAAATGCCATGCAATAAATATAAAAATAAGAGTAAGTAATTAAATATTATAAAAGTTATGCAAAAATCACAAAAAAATGAAAACAAACATTACCTCAATGGGTTTTAACAATTTTTCATCTATCAAAAATTGGTATTTCCTATTATAAATCTTAGCATTTCTTCCACAAACTCTAACTCGATCTTCTTACAAAATTTTTTTTGTTTGATTGCTTCTTTCTTATTGAATCAAAATTTTGCCAATCTCTTTTCAATGCCCTCTTTTTTATCTTGAAGTGAATTACTGTAAGGCCTCCATTTTTAATCACAGATTCAAGGTTCTTATATAGGGATTGATTCTCTTTCAATTTAAAAGAAATTAATTCAACTGAATTTAGAATTTCTTTCAAAATTTTATTCTTTGTATAATCTTTTATTTTTCAATAGACTAAGCCTCAAGTATTTCCAAAATTATTTAACTATTAAAGTTAAAATCTGAGATAGAATTCAAGAGTTAAATTGAATTCAAGATTTTTTATGCAAAATCCTACATTTTCTTTTTTGTTTTTCTTTTTATTTTTACCCCATTTTTTATTTTTTTTACCAATTGACTTTAACTCTTTTAATTAAGAAATAAAAAATTAAACTAAAAAATTAAAATACAAATAAAATATAGGCTTAATATTTGGGTCTAACATTTATTTTTTCAATTAAAACCCAAATGTACAATCAAAATCAAAATTCGAAACTCAATTAATTTCAAAAAATCTTTAGATAAAATGAGGTATCTATATGATATAACATAAAATTAATTAATATCACATTTAGATGAGCTTTGTGAAAGTATTATAATGTTTATCATATATAATTGTACTTTCAGATCTAATATCAATTTTATAGACTAAAAATAAGATTGATGATCAATGTAACTTAACAAAAAAATTAAAAATGACATTTAATTTTTATATCTAACGATCGAGTATCTGAACCGATGTATTATGACAATGGAGACTCAATAAAAAATTTCCATTACTAATTTGTAGTGGCATAGATTAATCAATATTTATGACGTGGCTGTTTCAGTGGGTGAGAAAATAATAATGGAGATTTGACTAATGAGTCCGATCATTGTTTCTTTGATGTGGAAAGTAATATGTAATGGGAGAAGAAAAAATGTACATGAAAACATCAAAATTGACTAAACAAATATTTCAACAACATTTTCCCACCATTTCACTTTGCCCCTAAGTTATGCATCTTTAATTAGCTACACTTTGCCCCTAAGTTTTATATATATATATATATGTATATAACTAAAAATATCATCTTATTCATGTTTTCTATGCCAGGCTTTGATTTTATTGGTTATGTGCTCCCCTCAGGGGAAGAATTGAAGATTTCGTTTAGCCACCCACTTTATTAGCTAAAAAAATTTAATTACAATTTTATTATCTAAATTTTAGAAATATACAAGTTAACACATAAATAAAAAAATTAACTTGTATATTTGAAATTTCAAATTATGTGATGTATTTTTAATTATAAAAAAAATACATTATATCATTGAGTCAACTCACCTCTGTGGCGTTTTAATTATCAAAACATTGTCACTTAACGTGCACACAACTATCAACCTTCTTTTTCACCTCTGTGCGGAAAATATATATTCCGTGAGCCGAGCCATTCAAAGCTATGCGTAGCCTGCATGGAATCTACATTGAACTTTCACAAAGTATTTAGCGTGTCTATATATTTAAACATGCGGCATATATAGGGTGTTAGAATATGCCGCGTTAGTAAGTTGGGGGATTAACATGGGATATTATTTAAAAGTTTAAAATGAAACATTCTTTTCATTCACATATAATTTGTATATTTTATTGTGATTTAGGCACCAAACGTGTAATTAACTGAAAAACTGGCAAATTAGATATGATTCCTTGGGCAATCAAGCAAGAATGCTGCGGCTTCATCTAATCTTCTGATTTTGATTCAGCTATCAAGTGGCATAATAGGTGAAGAGTTCAAATCATGCTTCTGTTAACTTGGTTATGACGAAACAAATCAATGGAAATATTAAAATATGAAGCAGTAGCAGCCAGCACGCGTTCTTCCAGGAAATAAACGACAACAGTCGTGATGAACTTGTCTTTCATTTCACACCACAAGTAACTTTGAATAAAAGATTGCTTAGCTTGACTTGTTCGTGGAGTAAGTTTCAGTTGGAAAAGGTAAAAAAAAAAAAAATTCAGTAGCCGGTAATATCCGAACAGTGCTAGATTTTTCCTGAACATTGCAAGGAACGATGTGTTATTAGCATTAGAATTTGCTCAACTACGCGGAGCTAGCTAGTTTCCTGCGTAAGTTCAGACCGAAGAAACGTAGCCTTTAACACGTTTTAGAATAAAATCTTTAATTTCAAAGTTTTAAAGTTGAAGCTCAACGGTAATTGAGGGTTTATTGAATAAACGATGATTACTTTGCGTGGACATTTCATCCGTTAAAAAGAAATGGAAGAGCAATTAAATCAAGATACAGTATTATGAGATTTATTAGGATCTATTTGGATTTTACTACATTTTCAATGAAGTTTTGATTGTTACGGAAAATAATGTCAAACGCAGTAATAAAATTCAAATGAAGTAAGATAATGACACGACTGATCACAATGAGCCAGTGTTCATCTTTGCTCCGGTTACTTCGTTGCGATAGGGCCTTTAACTTTCTTTATTTCTTTTTTCTTTAAATTTTAATTATAAAAATAAAAATATCCTCAAAATTGTAAAAATAATAAATAAATAAATAAGTAAAATGTATTAGTATATAATAAATAAATAAATAAATTTAATTATTTATTATCAAAACTATGATTTGATATAAAATAATTTAGTAATTTTTAAATTATTTATTAATTTTATAAATTTTAAATAATTTTAAATTTTTATTATATATACATTTTAATTTAATATCTTTAATAATAGTTTTTTTATTATAATTTATTTAACCGTTACCTCTATATTTGCATCGAAACTCATATCTTTATTACTAATTTTAATTTCATCATTATAATAATTAATATTACCTCTATATACTACATGAAAATAGAGATTTATTGACCGTTTTTAATGGCATTTTTAAATAAATGCCACAAACTTTTGTATTTTTATAAGGTTAGTGGTATTTTTATATAAAACACCACTAAATTCTTATATAGTGGCGTTTAGATTTTAAACCGCTAAAAATATATTTTTGTGGCGTTTATTGACCTAAATGCCGCTATATAATTTGATTTTTAATTGAAAGAGATTATTCAAACCTTTTTTTTATTAAAATTACTTTAAATAATTCAATTTAATTTTTTATAAGAGATTATTTAAAGTATTTTTTAGTTAAAAATATCTTGAATAATCCAAAAAAAAATGAGAGAACCTTATTCAAGGTGTTTTTGGCTAGAAACATCTTGAATAAACCCATTCAATTTTTTGTAAGGGATTATTTAAGGTGTTTTTTAGCTAAAAACGTATTGACTAATCTTCAAAAATAAACAAAAGAGGATTATTGAAGGTGTTTTTTGTCAGAAACACCTTGAATAATACTAAAAAAAATTAAAAGAGATTATTGAAGGTGTTTTTAGCAAAAAACATATTGAATAACCTTATTCAATTTTTTGTAAAAGATTATTCAATGTGTTTTTTTGACAAAAAATGCCTTGAATAATCCAAAAAAAAAATTAAAGGGGATTATTGAAGGTGTTTTTTGTCAGAAATGCCTTGAATAATCACATTTTTTCACTACTAAATTTCTCTTAAATTTTAAATATTCGAAACCTCCTTTATGTTTTTTTTTTCCTTACTCATTTCTTCCATTTCTACTCATTTTTGGTTGTTTTCTTCTCATTTTTTGCTTAAGTTTCAGTCATTTTGTGATCAATTTTCATATTCTTTCCTTTTATTTTTGTAAATTTCAAGTTAGCTTTCTAGGATTTTGGGTCAAGTCTCTAAACTTTTTGTCTGATTTGTTAGGTCAAATCCTTAAATTTTTTGTCTAATTTGTTGTGTTTTTACCGCTGTTCAAGCTCTATTAGTAAGCTCCATTTCAACATTGATAATTTTCAGTGTTTGGCTATTCTTTTTTTTTTATCAATTTATTTTGTTATTGCAGTTCTGAGTTTGGGTTTGTTTGGTTGGTGAGAAAAATTTAAGATAGAATAGAAAGTGAAAGAAATAGGGTTTTTTGCTGAAAAATTTGAAATTGAACATTGAATTTTGTTACAAACATGAATGAAATTTTAGGTATAGTTTTTTTTCAGCAAACATTTTTGAAATTACTAAAAAATTGTTACTTGTTAACATGAATTTGTTGATTTATTCAAGATATCTTTAGGAAACCATTCTGAAATAGTCTATTATGTTTTTTTTTCATCTCATCTTGGCATTTTTTTTGTTTATTTTTTCAGATTATAGTATTTGATGAAACAACTTAATCTTGCTTGAAAGAATTCGTTGTGCATGAAAACTATCAACAAGAGAAGATAAAGAACCCAAAAAAGACATGTATAGTCATTTGTGAATACTGTAAGATAAAGTATTTGCCATATACTTAATCTTCTTCTGTTACAATATGGATTTTTAGGTGTATGACTATTTGATTAAAATTTGTATAAATTTTTTGTTGATGTTATCTTTATTCTTTTTTTTTGCATTGTTTAAAAAATATGATATCAATGCATGACATGTAATAGGTTTTTTTTTTTTTTTGCATTGTTATAGGTTATCTCTGATATCGTCTTGTTATTATTTTTAATTTAATACTTAATATGATTAGATATGTTACAGTTCGTTTTCATATAATTTAATTATATAATTTTGGTCTGATAATATAGCAAATACTAAATGAATAAGAGTTGGATGCAAAAGTCAATATTAAGTCAGTACATTCTTGAATACGCTAGTGACCAAGATGTAAAAAATCTTTCATCAAATGATAGTGTTTCAAATTAATACAGTCATCAATTCTATACATTTTAGATTTTTGATTAATGTAATAAAATAATTTGAATGTTATTGCATATTTTAAATTTTGTGTTCCATCTATATTGAAACAAATTATGTATTTATAATATTTAGTTTATGAATTTAAGTTCATTTTTATTTCTTTTAATATTTTTTATTTAATGATAATAATCAATATTAAAAAAATTAAAAAAAATAAATTTCTTAATTTAACGACGTTTGTACTTAAAAACGTCGTTAAATATCAAAATATAGCGATACTTTTTACTATAAATGTTGTTGAATTTAGTGATAATTTTTATAATTTAGTGACGTTTTATGACAAAACACTACTATTTTCCTAAAACAGGTATCATTGACAATCTTAGTGGCCTTTTTGGCAAACGTCACTAATCTTTTAGTGATGTTTATAAATGTTATTAAACATGAAAAAAATACTACTAAAAATCTAATCCTCTATACTGATTGTTATTTTTAATTTCACTAAAATCAATTTCATCACTTATCCAAATAAACCCTTAAACTATAAAAGCTCAATGCAAATGCATCCATCGCATCAAAAGTTGTATTATTTTTCGATGCTGTGAAAACAATTATACTCAACTCTTAGATGCAGCTTTAACAGTATAAATTCATTCGTCATGAAGTAGGTATCCTTTTTATTTCAATTCAACCCATTACGGTGGGAGCCTTACTCGTGATTTTTTGTTAGTGTTACGATCTAATACATGATTCTTTTGTGACACCACATTTGATTTTAAACTTCTAGAAGTAAAAAGAAAAATAAAAGCTAAAGGGTCAAAATATCTTTAAACTATAATTTAATACATTTAAGCATTTAAAATTTTATTATAATCAATAAAATTTTTAATCTTTTATCTCGACTGAATTAAATTTTTAAATAAACAAAATTTAGTCACTCGAAAAAATTTAATCAATCAATCATTGAATAATAACCAATTAAAATTTTAGAAAAATCTTAAAACAAAAATAAAAAAAATAAAGAAAAAATAAAAAAAATTTATTTTATTTAACTTTCACATATGTTTATTTTATTAAGTGATAAATTTTTATTTATTTTATTGATGTCATATAAAATTTTATTTTAATTAACAAAAAAATAATTGGTATACATTATTTCTTTAAATTAGCATTTAATTAAATACAAATAAATGTTAAAAAATTAATTAATTACAATAAAAAATAAAAAATTAAATAATTTTTTAATTATAATTCAAAAACTTTTTATACCCTTTCTCTAAAGAAAAACAAACCACCACGTTACGTAAACACTTGTTGGATCAATGGATCTTGTTATTGACATTTTGTCATTCTATTCACAATGTCCAAGGTAAAGTTTACTTCAGGACAATGACCCCTATGAAAATTACTGGCAATCTGATATTCTTTGCTCTTATTAACATTGACGTTGCACAACATGGATCCCATGTGTCCCGCGATTTTAGTTTTGAAGATAGGATTTTACTGTATAATTGAGTTCATTTCATCGTTAAGAATTCAAATATTAATTTTAATAAAATTTATTTAATATAAATTTTTTATTAAAATATTTTTTAATCATAGTTATAATAATTTTTATTATTATTTAAATCTCAACGTTTATCGAAGCAGTATCTTAATATTCTATTTAGTTTTTCCAACCCCAACTATAAACAAACCGTAATGAGCATTGACCAGCTCAAGCTTCTTCTATAAATAGCTCATACAAACAAGGAGACCAACACAAACCGTAGGTCACGGTAGATAGCTTTCATTTGTTTCAGTGAGAGAAGTGCTTGAAAAATAAAACCAAAGATGGGTTTAATCTCTGGGGTTTTAGGGTTTATTTTCCTTAGTGCTCTGCTTTTCAGCAATGCTCAGGGCGCTGTTCATAAGCATTATTGGGTTGTAAGTATATATATAGCTACTCAATATGCCAGTGTTATTTCGTCACGTTGGGATCATAGCATAGTCCTAGAAACTAACAAAAATATTATGGAATAACATTTGCAGGTGAAGCAGACTAATTTTACAAAGCTGTGTACCACATCCACCATTCTTACCGTGAACGGCAGCTTTCCAGGTCCAGAAATTCATGCTAGGAAAGGCGATACCGTTTTTGTCACTGTCCAGAATGACGGGCCATATGGAATCACTATTCATTGGTATATTGATATTTTCTCTCAAGCAATGTCTTGAAGATTCATTTCTAGGAAAACTGAGGATGTTTAAATTAAACGAAAGGCAAACCAGATTAAGAAAATTTTGATATTTGCAGGCATGGAGTCAGACAGCCGAGGAATCCATGGTCAGATGGTCCAGAGTACATTACTCAATGTCCAATTAAGCCAGGGGGAAATTTCACACAGGAGATCAATTTGTCAAAGGAGGAAGGAACAGTCTGGTGGCATGCCCACAGTGACTGGTCGCGTGCCACAGTTCATGGAGCTATCAAAGTTTTTCCGGCCAACGGAACCAGTTACCCGTTCAATGAACCCGATGGAGACCAAACTATTGTTTTCTGTAGGTGAACCAGTACTGGTGATCAGCATGATTAAGAGCATGCTGATGAGTTTAAATGAAAAGTTTTCTCCCCATCAATTCTGTTTTTGACAGCTTTGATGCGTATAACAAACTGTTAATCAACACCTTTTTCTTGGTGGCAGCCTCCTGGTACAAATCAAATGTGATGGATGTGTTAAACGAAGCTCTCGCAGCCGGCAGTGATCCAAACGTTTCAGATGCTTACACCATCAACGGTGAACCTGGAGATTCGTACAACTGCTCTAAAGGTATAAATCAAAATAATCCAAAGATACTTCAATCAGTTTACTGTTAGCAGGGTCAACGTATTGAATTGTGGTTAAGATACTTTTAAAATCCCAAGTTCTGGTAATTTAGAGTCCAACTGGCAAATACCTAATGGTAATACTTTTGGCGTGAGTAGTAATTTTGTCAAGCTAGATTCACAATTTAATTATATGCTTTATCTGATCAAGAATTTGACTTCTAGAAGTTAATTCAAGTTTGTAAAGCCATTACCTAACGTTCAACACTTCAACTTGATGCAGGGATAACATCATTTTTAAAAAAAAAAATATTGAATTTGTGTCAAATCAATAATGCCAATTTTATGATTTGTATATGGTTGCAGAAACAATGTACAGTTTGTTGGTTGAGACTGGCAAGACTTATCTCCTCCGTATTGTCAACGCAATACTGAATGAAGAAATGTTCTTCGCCATTGCAAACCACAACATGACCGTTGTTGGGTCGGATGGAGCATATGTCAAACCCTTTTCTACTGATTATTTGTTCATCACCCCAGGCCAAACAATGGACGTTTTGGTTACAGCAAACCAATCTGCAAGTTACTATTACATGGTTCTTACTCCTTTTCTTGATACTGAGTCTTCATATGACAACACGACCTCTACGGCACTTATCAAATATAGTGGAAATTATACAACTCCAAGTTCAATTCCTACTCCAACATTTCCTAATATCAGTGACTCAATATCTGCACAACTCTTTGTTGTTCGATTGAAGAGTTTAGCAGATGCAGCTCACCCAATCAATGTCCCCACAAACATCACTAGACAATATTTCATGACTGTATCTGTGAATCTATTCGCTTGTCCCAATTCAACAGGTTGTACAGTTGATGGCAATAATAAGCTGGCAGCAAGCTTAAACAACGATAGCTTTTTGTTGCCATCAACATCTATGCTACAAGAATATTATGACAGTAACTATAATGTGAGCGGTTTTGCCGATCAGTTACCGGACAAGCCGCCTACTCCTTTTAATTACACAACAGTGGTGAACATGTCTGCTTATACAAGCGAAGGAAGAGGGGTTATAACATTGAATTATGGTGACGAAGTCGAAATTTTGTTCCAAGGAACGAACATAGGAGCCACGCAGAATCATCCCATGCATCTTCACGGCTACGGCTTTTATTTGGTTGGAACGGGGTCTGGTGATTTTGACAATGGCACTGATCGTGGAAGGTTCAATTTGGTTGATCCACCAGAGGTCAACACCATTGGAGTCCCTAGAAAAGGATGGTCTGCTATTAGATTCAAAGCTGATAATCCTGGTATACATATTTCTTCTCTTATATCTTCCTAATTACGTTACTAATTGACATATTTGATTTATGCACTAATTCAAAAAAAAAAAAAAAACCCAATGTTTATAATTTGTTTTCCCTTTTGTATCAGGGGTTTGGTTTTTGCACTGCCATTTCGAGCGGCATATAACTTGGGGTATGAGCACTGTCGTCATAGTGAAGAATGGAGACACCAATGAAACAAGCATGCGTCCCCCACCTTCCTATATGCCTCCTTGTTCTTGATTTTACATCAGTTCAGTGTTCAGGGTTTGTTAAACGTATTGAGTGTATGACTTGATAAAGTTATAAAATAATATTTTCTATGAAATTTCTTTCCATCTCGCTTGTCTATGATTGGCTAGCTAAGTGCCCAAAACCTATATCCATTCGTCTGCAAGACGTGCCAAACAAGGTATATCTCAACTAAAGCCATTGGTTTTTCTAGAATTGTGATAAAACTTAACAAGAGGAAATGCAGACTGAGCCAACTCAACTATGGTTTTTGGATTGAAATTGGTATCTAGATCGTTGTTTTTATTCTAAGGGATGAAATGATGACGATGCTTCGTTTTTTCCCTACATTTTGGAATAGCTGTTTTTATTCCAAGCTTTTTGCGCCTCCGCCTTACACGTGTAGTAATATGAGTTAATTATTAGCAATTTATTTTTATTTATTTATTTGGAAAAAAAGGAAAGATTTTAACTTAACTTTTTAAAAATATATATTCATTTATTATTAAGTTAAATATTAGTATACCATTGACATTTTATTCCTTTTTTATTTTTTATAAAAATTATTATTATTATTTTCAAATGAAAATAGGGTTAATATTGCACTAAGATTAGACATACCTACAGGTCAAACATTCAGTAGGCTTGCGAGTCTATCTGGCCTCACCTCAACTTGGATTGATCCGTAATATTATGATTTTAATAGATAAATAATTTTAATTAATTATAAATATACTAAAAATATTCAAATAATGATATAGAAACTTTATACATTCAATCAAACTTAAATTGATAAATTAATTTTAAATCTGAAATCCAGTTTTAAAAATATCATCTAAACCTAATCTAATCCGATCTCATACAGTAACATGAATCAAAACATTTTTTATTACTTTATTAACGTCAAGTGAAGAGCATCTAATTAAAATATATACGCCATAAAAGTCACGTGTTTCCATTATTTTTGATTGATTCATGCACGCGGTTTCTCTTTCAGGACACGCCAGTAAAGTAGTAGAAAATGTTGGATTTATAAAATAATAAAAAATAGCAAACTGTTTCTAGTCGTTTAACGCTACAAAGTAAATAAAATTGGGGTTACGTCGGCTTCGAAAATTAATTTGTTTTTTTAATTATTATTTTTTATTAAATCTTATTTAAAGAAATTGTTATGTTTTTAATTATTTTTTATTAAAATTTGTTAAAAAGAAATGAATTATTGAATAAATTGATTCTTTATTATTGATAGATGATTAAATTATAAGAAAATAGAATTTGCTACCATTTAATTTCATTGGGAGTATATAAAAGAAATGCATATATTATGAAAATTTGTACAACCAATTCAAAAAGTGACATAATTTCAAAAAAAAAAAAATTATATTTTATTTATCTTATAAAAAGATAAATAGCATAATATTAAGTTCTAAATTGAGCAAATTCTTGTATAAGAAAATATCTTGAAGGACAAGAAAAAAGAGGCCTCTGGTACGAAGGATAATAACACACTTGTGGCATCAAAGGAAGAGGGGGAAAAAGCTATAATAAGTAGTAAGACTGTTTATGTGAAAAGTAACATGCAGAGGGATAAGACAACATAGCTGAGTTCAAACCTTAGAGCGGTGGATATCAAGGAGCAATTAGGTAGTTGTCAACCAGAATTCAGGGGTTTCAATGCCAACCAGCGAATGAGAATTTGCATGAACAGGATATTGAGAAAGGAAAGGATGCAACAGATGACCATCAGAATCTCCCCCGAGGCCTCTTCAAGTTCTCCTTTGGCCTTTCTAGGATACAACCAAGACCCGCTTCGCCAAGTCCTGAGCAAGACAAACTCGATGGAAGGCTGCACAGATCGATCTCCCCAGGAGACGGAAGTTACCAGAGGGTTTCAAGAACCAAGGAGACCTGCACCTCCACCAACCATGGTGAGATTATGGACCATTTCACCACTGTTGATCTATCCCCCTCCTGTTTTGGCTTTCCTCCACTAGACAACAGGGATCAACGGATCGAGGAACCAATTCAACACTCAGAATCTGGAGAATGTATAGGGCTGGCCACAATGGATTATGGACCTATTAGTAGCTCTACTGCAAACGAGAACTTTGGAGATCCATTTGAAGAGCACACAGGTTTCGGCCTTGAAAATAATAGTGGAAAGTTCAACTCACCAGTTCAAAATTTATGCTAGTTCTCTAATGATTTAAGGAATAGAGAATCTACTCCACAAGGTCGAACTGATACCGCGAGTGATCCAGGAAGCATACCAGGAATGGAACATGAGGTTGTTCATGAAATTCCCATCCCCCCACATGCAATCTGATCCTGTGTCTATAATTGTATGGAATTGCCAAGGGGCTCGGCATCCTGATTTTGTCAGGACAGCAAAGGAGTTGGCAAACTTTCACCAACCCCTTATCATGATTACTATAGAGACTCGAGTGCGGAGTAGGGATGTTAGACACATCATTGATCGTCTTCCTTTTGTTGCATGGAAGGACATAGAGACTATTGGATACCAAGGGGGAATATGGATGCTTTTGAGATCCGATTTGATTACGGTGCATGAAATCTGCCACACCGAACAGGAGATTCACGCATTGGTCAAGCTAATTTCTTCATACTCCTCTTGATTATTATCTACCATATATGCTAGTCCTAGGCTGAAGGAAAGAAAACTACTTTGGAATAACCTTAATCTGGTTGCTTTAAATAATAATTTACCCTGGATTGTAGCAAGAGATTTTAGTGTTGTCCTTTGAGGATAAGAGGGGAGGAGCACCTGTTTCTAGTTATAGATTGAAAAAAATTCCATTCCTGCTTAAACGCTTGTAATTTGATTGATCTTGGATTCAAAGGTCCTAAATTTACGTGGACTAATTTGAAGTGTGCTCATAATCTTATACAAGAAAGGATTGATCATGTCTTTGTCAATCATGAGTAGAAGCTTCTGTTTCTAAGGGCTTTACTCTCTCAATTACTAAATGTCAAATCTGATCATTGCCCTATTCTTATCTCACTCTCGGCAACCCCCTTTCATTTAAGTATAAGCTTATTAGATTCCAGAAATGTGGCTGGACCACCCTGACTTCCCAAGAGTGCTTTACCTTGGTTAAATGCGATCCTACCACTCAACCGAACTATTGAGGCTTTCACAAATCAACTGAAGATTTGGAATAGGGGGACCATCGGCAATGTTTTCAACAGGAAAAGGAAAATCTTAGCCAGTTTGATTGGCAATGAGAAGGCTATAGCTTCCAAACCAAACGATTTCCTATTGAACCTTGAAAAAACTCTTATGAGGGAGTACCAAAAGGTTCTTAAAAAAGAAGAGTTGCTTTACGCAATGAAATCAATGGTGAACTGGATAATCGAGGGTGAAAGAAATACAAAATTCTTTCATGTCACCACCCTGATAAGGAGACAAAGGAATAAAATTGAAGGTATATCTGATGCCAATGGAAAATGGATCACAAGCTGTAAAGGCATTAAGAAATTTGTGATGGAGCACTTCAACTTTTTATTTTCAACCTCCAGGGATATGGAACCTAGATCCCACAATCACCAGGACCTTCGCTGGATAACTTTAGATGAGAATGAAGATTTTCTGCTTCAACTCCCACTTCAAAAAGAAGAGATTCGAAAAGCTCAATGGAGCCTAAAGCCATTTAAGGCTCCTGGACCTGATGGCCTGCATCCAGGTTTCTATCAACATTGTTGGAATCAGGTTAAAAAGAAAATGTGTGAAACCATCATGGACGTGTTTGATAAAGCCAGGCTTCAAGAGAGCATGAATGATACTCTGATCACCCTTACCCAAAAAGCCAATCCCCTACACTGATTAACCAATTCAGCCCGATTAGCTTGCTTAACACAACTTATAAAATTGTTTCCAAGATCCTCGTTCAGAGATTGAGACCTCTCCTGGGCAAACTGATCTCGCTCTTTCAAGGCAGCTTCACACCTGGGAGGCAAGCTGTCGATAATGTGGTGATTGTTCAATAGGTTATCCATTCCTTGGAAAGGAAAAAAAGAAAGCATGGAGTTATGATGGTCAAGCTGGATCTAGAAAAAGCCTATGATCGACTCGAGTTGGGCTTCATAAAAAAAGTTTTCCGACTGTATAAGATGCCTAAAAAATGGTTTAAACTTAATATGAACTGTATCTCTTCGTCCATACTCCCAATGGTGGTGAATGGGTGAAAACTGGATAGTTTTCTTCCTTCCAGAGGCATTACACAAGGGGATCCTTTATCTCCTTACATTTTCATTTTGTGCATGGAGTACCTTAGCAACATGATTCGGGAAGCTTGTGATAAGAAAGGATGGTATCATGTTAAAGTTTCCAGGAAATGCCCCTTTATCCCATCTCATGTTTGTTGATGATATCATCCTACTCTCCAAAACTGACAAGAAGTCCACTCAAACCATGGACAAGATCCTGGATGAGTTTATGGAAGAATCGGGCCAGAAAATTAATTGGGAAAAATCCAAAATCCTTTTTTCAAAGAACATTGGTACGGTTTATCGTGAATGGATTACTAATTGCCTTAACATAAAAAGCACTGAGGAGCTGCGGAAATGCCTGGGATTCCCTATCCATAGCAGAAGTACGAAAAAACAAGATTTTAAATTTATCATCGAGAAAGTTAATCCAAAGTTGGCAGGATGGAAATCTAACCTCCTCTCTCCTACTGGCCGATTGGTGCTTTTTCAGTCCACCATGGAAACTATCCCTACATACTTCATGCAATGCAGGGCTCTCCCTGGGGCAACCTGTACTGAGCTCGATAGGATCAACATGAGATTTCTATGGGGTGTAAAGGCCAGTACAAGAAAACTCCATAGACTCAATTGGGAGAACGTGACTAAAACAAAAGAAGAAGGAGGTTTGGGATTGAAGTTGAGTAAGGCTTGAAACCAAGCCATCCTAACTAAACGTTGCTAGCGAATGATTCACAACCAAAATGACCTATGGGTTAAAACTCTGATGGAAAAATATCTTCAAAGCAACAACTCTAGGAATAGGAAAGCGGATGTATCTGTCATTTGGAGAGCTTTTAAAAGTTGTCACCATATCCTGGAGAAGGGGATAAGGTGGATGGTTCAGGATGGAGCAAAAACGAGCTTTTGGGATGATAATAGGACAACTCTAGGAAGAATCAGAAACCTTATTGAAGGCCCTCTTAAGAAGAAGGAGGAGGGTATCACTGTTAAACAGTTCAAACAAATATCGGACACTATGGAACAGCAACCCATCTCTCTTGACTTCCCCAGGAAGGTCTGGCAAGCCATCCAAAATATCCCTTTCGCCTTATAGGAGGAAGGAAATGACACCATTTGCTGGAATTTCTCAAGTGATGGGGAGTTTGATATTAACAGTGCTTATAAACTTGCCCAGCATAAGGACATGCAAAGGGACAATGAAGCTAAGGAAAGATAGATCTGGATCTAGCAACAAAAGATCTCATCGAAGTTGAAATTCTTTATGTGGGAATGTGCAAGAAAAATTCTTCGAACTCGAGCGTTCTTGAGGTCATGAGGTATGAATATGCCGAGCGAATGTCCGTTTTGCAATGACCAAGAGGAGACAACAAACCATTTACTAGCTGAGTGCTCTGTTGTTAAGGCTTGGTGGTCCTCTATGAATCATCTAATTCAATCTAGCCTCAGTAGCAGAAAAACCTGGGAGAAATAGATTAAATCAAATTTCACGGATAAATCATAGTTGCCCAACAAGATGGTACCTTGGAGCACTATTTTTATTTTTTCTGTTATGGAAGACTTGGAGGATGAGAAACAAGTTGATTTTCAAAGGAAAACCCCTTAACAGAGTGATAAAGATGGCTTTGGATCACGCTACTGAATTTGTTGCTGTAGTGGATAATGCTAAAAGAGTGCCACATCCCTCCACCATTTGTGTTCAGTGGAAACCACCTGCCCAGGGGTGGTACTAGTTCAACACAGATGGTTCTTCTAAAGGTAATCCAGGGAAAGCTGGGGCAGGATCGCTCTTATAAAACCAAGAAGGAGAATGAATTAAAGGCTCTGCCAGACACATCCCTAGAGCAACGATTGTTGAAGCTGAACTATGGGCGCTACAAGATGGTCTCAACACAAAAAATGATGGAATTGAAAGATTAGAAATTAAGTTGGATGCAATTGCGTTGATCAACCTGATTACTAGCTCAAACATTACTAATCTACGTCTTAACACCCTCATTTCTGATTGCAGGATTCTGTTGAAGACCTTTCAATAGACGATGAAGAAGCATATATACCGTGAAAGAAATCAGTGTGCTGATGCATTGGCAAGATATGGCAGCGAGGAATCCAATTTCATTTCTAGTTCTATGTATGAAAACTCTTCTGTAATGTTGTTTAACGACGTTCCTACTTGTCTCGCCTCAGTATTCCTTGCTGAAACTCGTGGGGCTGTTATGTACCGTACTACGTTTTAAGTTATGCATGGCTATTTTCTTTCTGGATAAAAAAAAAAATCCACTTTAGCAAAGGTAAATAAGAAAATTAAGCAAACATGTGTAGATTACATGGTGATTTTATAATGTCATTTCTCACGCCTATTTGTCAGGCACCAAAAAGAGTCTTTAATCTTTCAAAACCTAAATACCCACAGGATGGTATTCATATACCCCAAAAGATCATTTTCGCCTTAATTTCAAACCCTGTACCATGTCTCTCCACATCACTTGACCTTCATCAATAGTGTTGCCATGGAAAATCTACAGATGGAACTAAAAAGCTTGACATCTTTTTCTGTCTCACAAAATGAATTTTCTTCTTTAGACAACCTATTCTGCAAAGGAGTGTTCTTTGGCGGGTTCTACCAGCAGCCGCTCTAATTTCTCAGCTTTACCATTTCCTTTAGGTATAATGAGTCCACACCCTCCAGCTTTCCTTTTGTATAAGATATTAATCTCACCGGAGCCAAGTACATATTTTTTTAATTAGCACATAAAACTAATGCTGAGGAATACAGATTGCATTATTGTTCCCATTATTTTCCTCTTCCTCGGTCAAGATGGGAATACAGATTGCATGCCTACTCACGAAACCAAACCCATCAATGACAGTTTCCATGAACTGAAAAGAAGATAAATCTGAAAAGCCCTTTAATATCATGTTACGCAGACAAGCACATAAGTGAAAACATGAAATATATCTGCAACAAAAGTAATTCCAGGAACAATTCAATAGATTAAAAGTTGATGAAAAACAACATCAACCATAAAGCCACTATCACCCAGTTCGGGAACTGCCTCTACATCATCATCCACTACTACTGCCACGGGCACTCTAACTTTCAATCCATTGAAACCCTTCATGTGGCGGCCACGGTCTGATTCTTTCTCCTTAATCTTCCTTAACTTTCTTTGTAGCTGTGAGGACACCAAATCTATACTCCCACATGTTGTCTCAGCATCTTCCTCTGCACGAACCACTCGACAAATACCCATCAGAAAAAGGATTAAGACAAAGGTCAACGCAAACTTGGTCTCAAGCGACGAATGTTTCGAATTTAGGAAGCACCTCTCATCTTCGAATCCTTGGGCCTTTCCCCAATTCTCCACCTCGAACAGACAACCTGACATCAACTTCCCTCACAAGATGGTTATGCTTCCGAACTGCCTTACCAACCTTCTCCTCAACATGCTGCTTCACTGTATCTGTTAACTGTATCACATAAAAAGAGAGCTTATAGCAACAAATAAAAGAATGGATATTAATTATTTAGCCAAGAATGGTTCAATCTAGTTTGGCCGTTGACAGAGTACAAAGAAGGAAGAAAGGAAAGTAAAGGTAGATCAAAGTCCAAGTTTTTTCTGTTTGAAGTCCAACAAAACAAAATCTTCTCTAAACTTTCCCTCTATTCACTCAGTAATTACAGGACAATTTTGGTCTGGGTATTGTAAAGATCTTTAAAATCAACAACAGAAGGTATCACAAACAAAAACAAATTTGGAATGGGCATTATAAAATCACCAATCAAAAGCAGATGGTATAATAAGCAAAAGCAAATATATGCCAAACTAAGTGCCCCATTATGATGTAGTTGATTTTTCACATGCTTCAAATAAAAAGTAATTGGCTTCCAATATGTATCACCAGTAGAACAATAAAGGGTTACAACTTACAACTTAAAATAGTAAAAAAAGTCGCTATTTGAGTAAGAAAGCATCAATCTTGACAACTTTTTTTTTTTCAAATAGGGTAGATGATAACTAAGAAATAAATTACCTCAAGATTTTTTCCTTGGATGATTAATTTGACAGAAGAAAGAGGACCGTCTCATGAAATTCGAACCTTTAATGATTTGGTCCTGCTCTTTCTTGATTCCGACTCAATGTACTTGAAACTATTCCCAATTGAGTTCAAGAAACTGGATTTGTAAGAAGATAATGAAGGCAATTGAGCTAGCTTTGCGGGAGTGAACAGAGTAACTGATGAAGCGGAAGAAGAGGGACATGAAGATGATGTATTTTATAAAATTTTAACATCTATATAAAAATTAAAAATATATAAAATTTAATTTAATTTTTTATATTTTATATTTTAATTAAATTTAATATATATTTAATATTTAAATTTAATTTCGAAATAAATAAAAAATTTAATTCGAATTAAACTAAATACAATTATTTTGATTTTTGAATTTTTTTCTCATTCTCGACGGATAAGGACACGTGAAATGTCAGAGCTGGACACATGAATCTTTACATTGGACATAAAATCAAGATGCACGTGGCAAAGGGTAATATGATTGAGACCTATTTATTTAATTCGACGTGGCACTCTGTCTAATTGTTGGTCCCTCACCTCAACATAGAATTAGAATTACCCCTTTTCCTTTTGTTTAATAATTTGGGGATGGGTGGAGTTGATTAAGACGTGATTTTCAGAACAGATTACTCTACTGGCAAAACTTTTTTTAAAAAAAAAAAACAGCCATCAATCATCATCGGTTATCAACAATAATTGTTTGGCATTCTTCATCATTTGATATTACTTTATTTTTTTGATAATATTTTATTTAAAAAATATGTTATTAAAAAAGTAAAAAATATATTATAAAGCATTCCTATGCAATCTCTTAATTTTAACATAAGAATCTAATAGTGAATTTTGTTTTTTTTTACAAATTTAAATAAATGAAATTTTATATCAAAATTAATACTTGCAAAATGTTATTAATTAATGAGTAAAAATAATGATTTTTTTTATTAACTTTTGTAAATCATATGTGATAAATACATGCTATTTTTTATTTATATATCTCTTAAAAAATAATTGCAAAAGTTTTTTTTTATAATGATTTATAATTCAGTTAAAATTTTCTTGTCAGGTTTGAATTCTTTTGTCATACCCACGTTGTCCGAATTAATCTTTAAACTTCATTTGAAAATTAAAAAAAAAAAACGAAATCTCCTTCCCAGTATTACAAAATAGCAAGTAATTTTATTTTATTTTATTTTTACAGTTGAATGCCTTAACATTTAATGTGAGAAAGAATACTGTTGTCTTTAAAAATCATCAAACTAAGTAATGAAACTCTATCTTGGAAGGCAATACGAGGTCCAAACCAAGGTTTGCCAAGTCACCATCAAACTTGCACTAACAATAATAATAATTATTATAATTAAGTATTATATTTTATATAAAAAATTATTAATTAAAATAGATCAAAGAAACAAAAGCCGACAAATCAACTTATAAAAAAAAAATCCAATATAAAATTATCAAATTCACACACACAAAAGAGCGATACTTCAACTTAAAGAGTTCAAAATTTCAATACCCTTCCATCTAACTTTTACTTACTTCAAAATTTTAGAATGAGTATAATTTTCCTTAATAGAATTGCAATTTAATCCCCTTTTTTTTTTTAAACAAAAAAAAAAAAAACCCTTTTCATCTTTCGACGAGAAAGAAGATTAAAATATCTTAAAAGCAAAATATGTGGCAATAAACAAATTTTATAATCAATAATTATGTAATTTATTGTTACAGTATTAAAATTTTAATTAAATAATTAAAGTGTAATTTTTCTTTACTTTAATTATACAAAATTATAAAATTAAAAAACTAATAATACTCTTCCATAAATACATTATTATTATTATTATTATTATTATTATTATTATTATTAAATTAAAAGATCAATTTAAATTTTAACGTTTGAATTTTTTTTAATAAAAATATTATTTTTAATTTGATTCAATATAAAATTAAATATTTTTGGATTAGTTCAATATAAGATTTTGTAATAGTAGTGAGATGGATGCACCTTTTGATCGAGTAAAAGTTAAAAAAAAAAAGATAAATCATATTTTTGACTTTCAATAAAAATAAAAGAAAATCTATTTTTTGGTGTTCAACTAAAAAAAGAATAAAATTAATTTATTATGGAACATAAAATTTCATCAAGAAAAGAAAAAAAAAATCAATCCATCAATTTAAACGAATAAAACATTAATTACATTGACAACCCCAGAAACCCAGCAACATTTTAAAAAAAAGGAGAAATAAAAACCAAAAATTGTTTTTTGGGTGTCAAATTAAACCTCAGTTTCAAGGATGAGTTTACACAGAGAGGGTTTTTAGTAACTGATTCCATCGAGTCAAGAAACAACCTTGTTAATTGACGCAAATGGCACCGAAGTATTGATCTCAGCTTTGACACCACTGTTCAAAAGACCCATTTTGATGGTTGAATCACCAAATTCATAGCTTTCCACCTCCATCCTAAAAAATCAAAGCCCAGAGCAACTCAAATAAAGAAACAACAAAAAAACTTTAAATTGGTTTGGACTTTTTGTAGTTGTCTGAAACTTTGAAAGACAATCAACGCAACCGGCAAGGTATAGCAATGGAAACACACATCATGGCGGGCGGAAAAAAGGACAAGAAGAAATTTCTGGAAATGTACTTGATATTTGGAGAAACTTGATGGAGTTTGAGTAAAGTTGAGGTAAAAAAAAATATATATTTTCCGCATCTAAATACCTACAAATTCACCCAAAAATTAAAGTTAAAAAAATTAAAAAATACCTGTCGAACTTAATTTGTTATTGTTCTTTATTTACCGTACTTTCTCGACATCCAAACACAAAATAAAGAAGAAATCTACGTAAGGACTAAAGAGAACGGGTGAAACAACAAAGTGAGTATTTTTATAACAAGGAGCCTAAAAGAAATAGAAGATTTTGATCCACTGTCACTATTTTCTTTGTACCTTTCTTTTTCTATTCTCTCTCCCAATCAAAAAAGAAAAAAAGTATTATTTAATAGAGAAGGTTGAGAAATAGGAAGAAAAGTTTTTTCTTTTGGGTGAGTTAGAGATAGAAAGAAAGAGATTATAACATTTTTATTGATAAAAATAAAAATTTAATGGTATTATTATAGTTAACAGTACATGCAATGCATTGTCCTTATAAAATCTTGTTTTGAGTTAAGCCGAAAATCTTTAATTTTTAATTGAATTAAATTAAAAATAATATTTTTAATTAAAAAAAAACTCAAATGTTAAATGTTAAAATAAGCATTTGGCCTTATTATTATAAATAAATTTAAAAATGTGTGAATGGAAGGAATATGCATTGAGGAGCATCACATTCGACGGTGAAAATCGTTCCTGAAATTACTCCCACCCTCTCTCCAAACGAAGGAATGTGGAATATATGTGATTTTGTTCCTCGAAAATATACTCTTTAAAGTATCACTCGCAGCTGTAGTACTAGAACCAGCGCATTTTCAAAACAAGTAGGGCATTCAAAGTGACATAAAGAATTGGCACGCGCTGGGATTCTGGGAAAACGAAATGGCGAACCACGTGCCATCTCATTCAATAGGAAAGCGAGTGTCATCCACTGGCCAAAAACACAACGCGTAGAGACAAAAATGAACCGACATAAAAAAGAGAGCGGTTTTTGACAACTTCAAAACCACAAAACGAAGTGTTCACTTGTAATGCCCCCACGTGTCGGTTTCCTGTCCAGGAAATCCACTGTCACGAAAATATCTTTCAAGTGCCCGGGCCCCACACAAAAATATCCCAATCTAAAGAACGCCGATGCCGAAGGCCTTGTTGACCCTTTAGTTTCCTTTTTTTTTTTTTTTAATTAATTTTGGCAAACGTTAAACGACAGCCCCAAAATCCAATGACTCTGAACTTTGACGTCCTTCCTTCCAGATAGCTGACGTGACTTACGTGGGCCATACAATGCAGACTTAAAAGATATTTTCCTTGATCTTAGGTTAGATATTTATCACCGTTAGATTAGAGTCTGTTTCCAACTTAATTCATTTTGTTGCCGTCCGATTAAGGGGACTTTCGTTTACGATATATTTTTTTTATAAAAATATCAGGTAGTAGATCGATGTAGATTTTAGCAGAAGAGAGATAGCCTTTCGATTTCTCTGCTTTGCTTTGCTTTCCTTTCGTCGCTGAGTTCAGAGTAAAAAAAATAAAAATTAATACACTAATACTTGGTGGTAATAGGTTTTAGTTGGTGAAGAAAAAAAGCATGGGTAAGGTTGTGGTGAGTAGCGAGGAAGTGGAGGAGGTGAAAACTGAGAGTGAAAGTGAGAACGAAAATGGGGAGTTCCATGGGAATAAGGGGAGGAAGAAGAATAAGCCAGGGAGTTCTGCCTCTGGGGAAGTGGTGAAATGGGAAAGGTTTTTGCCCAGGATGTCTTTGAGGGTTTTGTTGGTCGAAGCTGATGATTCAACCAGGCAGATTATAGCTGCTCTTCTCAGGAAATGCAGTTACAGAGGTTAGTTTCCTTTCTTCTTCTTCTTCTTCTTTGACTGGTAATGCTTTTATCATTTTTTTGTTCTTGAATTACTACTGATTTATCTTTTCAAAGTACGGAAAGGGTTTTATTTGAAGCATTTTTATCAGGGAAAATGCCCTTTAATTTTTTTTCAATTGCTTCAGCCGTCATGGGTACTTATTTGCTCCCTTTTGAGAATCGTCTCTGTTTCAGGACCTACTTGCTCAAGTTTTTAATATGTAAACACAGGCCTTTCCATCAGTGGTAATGTGAATTTGATCCATTAATACAGCTGGTTTTCGATTTCAACGTAGTGAATTTGAGCTAGCATAAAAAATCTTTCTTTTCCCCTGTTTTCAGTTGCTTCGGCGTAAATGGACACTCTAAACTTTAGAGAGATAGTATGATAAGAAGGAAGGAAAATGGAAAGGAAAATTGTAAGTGACCTTTCTGTTTGTTACCAAGGATGGAAAATATAAAGAGAGAAAGAGTTTAGGGATAAAATTGTAAATAAAATTATTAATTTAAGTTAAATGATTATTTTCTTCCATATTTGGAAGGATTGGATTTGGAGAGAAAGAAAAGGTGCAAATCCAGATTGAATTGAATTAAGTCCACTCAAGGATACCTACTTCATATGCAAGATTCTCTATTTAACATTTCGGCAACATAACATGGTTAGAGATGGTGGTTCAAGCTGTTATTTTTACTTTTTCCAATCCTGGAAAATGGCATTTTGATTCTTGCTTCAAATAAGTTGTTTAGAATAATGATATGCTGCATTTGGAACTGAAAATGGTTTTTTTTCCCCTTTTTGAGCAGTTTCTGCTGTTCCTGATGGCTTGGAGGCATGGGAGATGCTGAAAGGAAAACCCCAAAACATAGATCTCATTTTGACAGAAGTAGATTTGCCATCCATATCAGGATTCGCTCTTCTTACACTAATCATGGAGCATGAGATTTGTAAAAGCATTCCTGTTATAAGTACGAGAAAGAGACTGTAATATTCTTTAGACATTTGTACACTTGCTAGGGTTGTGGTTGTCTACTATGGGTCTATAACAAAGCAATTTAAATAAATTTTCTTGATGCTGTAATATTCTTTAGACATTTGTACAATTGCTAGGGCTGTGGTTGTCTACTATGGGTCTATAACAAAGCAATTTAAGTAAATTTTCTTTTTCTTTGGGTGTGATTGTGCAGTGATGTCCTCACAAGATTCAATTAGCACAGTATACAAATGCATGTTGAGAGGGGCTGCCGACTACCTGGTTAAGCCAATAAGGAGAAATGAGCTGAGAAATTTATGGCAGCATGTATGGAGAAGACAATCAGTATGCTTACTTCTTACACTTTATTTCCCTCTCTTTTTTGCAGTTCCTTTGAAGTTGTAGTTTGCATTTTTATTCTGTACCTGATTTATATCTGTTGTTCAAATCAGTCAACGGTTAGTGGAAACTCCCCCCAGGATGAGAGTGTTGCACAGAAAAAGGTTGAAGCTACCTCTGAAAATAATGCTGCAAGTAATAATCCCAGTGGTTTCTTGGTTGGTGTCCAAAGAAATAAGGAACGAACTGAGAAAGGGAGTGATGCTCAGGTCAGTGCTCTTCATCCTCATATGAGCTTTGTTTTGTGATTGATCAGCGCATTTCCTATGCAGAGTATTTGCCTTACTCTTTACTGTTTTTGTGTTTGGACTGATTAAGCTTATCTGAAATTACTAATTTGATGTGAACATTGAAAACTCTTTTGTCATCTTCATTACTGATTATTAATAGGAGCAAAGAGTAGCATGCAAACCCTGGAAGCTATTAAACTTTGAATTTTGTAACCTAAATCTGGCACAAACATTTTAACAAATACTGCTGATCGTGGAAGACGCTTGGGATGAATGTAGATGCTCTACAATAAAATGCCTTGCTATATTCAGCTTACGTTCATCTAATCTTTACTTCTAAGAATATTAACAAGCTTGTTTTGAATGTTGGGCACATTTGTCATATTTCATTGTCATTTAACTTGTTGACAACCCTATAGCTAATTTAGATTTCTCATGGAGTAGCCAAAAATGGTTCTCGTTACACTTGATGAAGCCTCGGTCATATATGTATTGATGAGGTCACTCATGGTCAAAAGGAATTTTCTTTCAGTTTAAGTTGGCTTTATGAAGTTTGATATAGACTGCATGTTAGAGATTTTCAAAAATAAAATATAGGATTATTGGAAAAACAAATGATAAGACAATTATTTAAATTAAGAGGAATAAAAGTTCCATGTAGTTGGAGTTAAGCGGCTAATGGACCATGGGCTTGGTTTTTCAAGTTTGGTTGGTTTTGCATTAATTAAATAATTAATATATACTAATATTTAATTAATGGTACTTGACATTTGCAATGCAGTAAATAAAATATTATTTTATTTTAATTCAAAGTTCAATTAAGTGTCTGATTAATTAAGTTTGTCCAAAAATAGATAGACAGATGATTTTGTACAAAAACAGACAGACAAGTTTGTTCAAATCAACAGTTATTCAAAATCAGATAGTTTTTGTTTATTTAAAATAGACAGTTATATCTGATAAAGGGACGCTTAATTGTTTATATAAACTCTGATTTTATGAAAAATACAAAAACACCACTCAGAACTCTCCCTCTTTTTCATTAAATTTGAGATTTCCTTTTATAAAGTTTTGCTGCAGAAAACTTTATAAAAAGTTCGGTGATCTTGTAATACACTAGTGAATCCTTGGTGGACTGATTTCATCAGTGCAAAATGTAGTCAATCGCCAGGTTTCATTGTATCCTTGAGATTTATTGTTTGCAACCCTTTTGCACACCTACTAATTAAATAATACGGAGTGGACAATAAAACTTTAAGGAAAGTGACACTGTTACACATCTTGGAGCCTTTTCTCAAAATTTCAGATTTACTAGAAGCAGAAATTTCAGATTTTCAGTTTTTTGTACTAACACAGCATGTTTGTTGTCTCTTGCAGAGCTCTTGTACAAAGCCAGACATGGAAGCTGAGAGTGCCCACATGGAAAATATGCAGGAATTTTCACACTTGATAAAGGGAAAATCTCTACCAAGTGAATTGCAGAAGCACAAAACTCATGCCAATTTCAATAAGAAACTACTCATGCATGAGATGGCAACTGCGGGTGAGACACTAAATTTTGAATTTTGGCATTGTGTTTTCTGTTCAGTAGGAGAGCATCTAACCTTCTCTCAATGTCTCAATCAAATTTGTAAGCAGTCGTCGATGCATCCAAGGATGCCTACACAACAGCTGTGTACATGGGTGTTGAACAGGAAAGCCAGATGAGGGATACTAATATCCCAGTTGAGGCTGGTGATGTCCTTGTTGATTCACTAAGAGAGGCTATTGACTTCATGGGAACATTTAATAGAAATTGCAATCCTTCAAAAAATAGCACAAGCAAGTTTGATTTTTCTCCTCACTTGGATCTTTCCTTGAGAAGATGTAATCCTAATGTTTTTGAGAATCATGTTACTCAAGAAAGGCCTACTCTCTGGCATCCTAATTCATCAGCCTTTACAAGGTTGGTTGCTATTGTATTTGGCATTATCGTCTTGAGAATTTAGCACAAATTTTTTTTTAAGTGTTTTAGAACAAATGGATTGAATCAGAGTTTGCTTTTGCATGTGTTATAGCCGATAATTGCATTTTTTTAGTTGCTAATCATACCAATGATCCTTAATGCAGGTACACTAGCAGACCATCACAGCCCCTGCATTCAACATTGACATGTGTCAGTGATCAAAAGAAAGAGTCCATGACTAATTCTGAGAAGATGCTGTCCAATATTATTTCTGAATATAACTCGGATACTCCCAGTCCCACACTAACTTCTCAAAGAAACATGATCCCTTTGGCGACTGGAGCTACTGGTCAATTGAAGCAAACTGAAGTAGCAGTATCATGCATGCAACAGAGAGTATTTCCTGTCCCAGTACCAGTGAAGGGTATAAGATTGAATAACCTGTGTGATGGCCATAATTCTGTAATTCCTCCAATCTTTTGTGCGCAGTCAAGTTCATTCCCAATGCCAAGTCCAAGCTCAGCCAACCAACAGGAACCTGCCTTTCGTGTGAATCCTTTTCGTCATTCCAGTTTTGAAACTAACTCCTCCAGACAGTTGTATGACCAACTTGCCTCCAATACAAACCAGGCCAACCAACCTTTGCACAAGCTGGAGCAAAAGTTGGATTCTGTTGAGAATAGACATATTTCTCCTACCACTGATCAGAGTGCAAGCAGTAGTTTCTGTAATGGCTCCTTAAGTCAGCTTAATGGTATTGCATATGGAAGCACTGGTGCAAGCAATGGCAATGTTGATCAGGTTGCTATTGTCCGAGCTCCTACAGAGAGCAAGAATGATGACAGTTTTCCCAGTCCTGGTGGAAATTCACACCGTTCTATCCAAAGAGAAGCAGCTCTAACCAAGTTTCGCTTGAAGAGGAAGGATAGATGCTATGGAAAAAAGGTACAGAATTCTCTCACCAGCTGCCATCATTATGTGTTTTTGTGTTTACTGTTATACTACTGTGTATACTAGAAATACTGTTATAAGATCCATTAACATTATAAGATACTCATGTTGCATGAAAGTAATAAGTAATTTTCTGGTGCTACTCCTCAATGCAAAGTAAAATGTAGAACCATGTACAAATCACATTCACATAGATTGCGCAACTTAGAAGCAGCTAAGTATTCATGCTGAATTCTTTTTACAGGTCCGGTATGAGAGCAGAAAGAAACTTGCAGAGAAGCGCCCAAGAGTAAAAGGTCAGTTTGTTCGTCAGGTGCAGGCTGATCCTATGCATACAGAAGCCGAGTGTCATTATGGCAATTCATCTGATGGCTAGTTACAACTTTGTAAACTAAGGAGAGCAAAGGTTCAAATTTGCTTGGATTTTTAGAAATGATATCACTGCTATTGCAGCCTTTTGTTTTGTGAAGCGCGAAGAAACAAATAGAGGGCAGAATTCTAAAAATGCTTTTGCACATATCCGTATCACATTATGATTGTTGACACAGGTTGCCATGTGCTTATTGTAAAATAAGATTTGGATCTTTGAGTTAAGAGTTTTCATCCCTGTTTTTCACCGGGGTTGCCTGAGTCATTTTTAATTGGTTACTTCGTAGATTTGTTCATTCAACAATGCTAAGTTGCAATTACCATACAAACGTAGTGCAAGTACAAATCTAGTGTAATCTCATTTTCTTATCATCAGCTGGAATACAATAGACAAGTTCACCTCAATCTTGATTTTCCAAAATCATTTTCTATGGTTGAAATGCTAACGTTCCCCAGCAACATTAGAATTTGAATTCTTGCTTGCTCTTGATCACTTTTGATTAAGCCAATAGTCCAATTAAATCAAATGTAATCCCCGCTTTATTCAACACAAACTGTCATGTAGAACTAAACATTCGATACCGATGTGACCAGCCCATGATTCCAAAACCTATAGACAGGCTCTCTCTATAAGGACATGATATGTTACTAAATCCAGGGTAGCACTTTCTTGCACTTTGCTCTGCTTTGGCTCTTGCTCGTCTGAGTTTGGTTGTTTATAGGTTAAAACTTTAAATTAATCAATCAAACAATGAAAAGAACAGGACAATACTCCGTAGAATTATATTAGCTTTTTAATGAAGTCACATTTACTTTACAAAGCCTGCTTTCAGCCTTCTCCCACAACACCCCACTAAAACCAAAATAAATAAATAGAGGAAACAATGATTTTAGCCTTCCACTATCCATTATCATCAACTCCATCAACAGATGTTTATCTCCAAAAAAAAAAAATCAAAGAAATAGAAAGTTGAAGATCTTTTTTTTTTTCCTGTTAAAATGAGAGTCAGGACCAAGCCAAAATTTGGCCCCAGAGCAAATATATATATATATATATATATATATATATATATTTAGGAAACGATGAGAAATAATCAAAATCATTACCTAAGAGTCAATAGTCTTGGGGTCATCCACTTTTATCATTGATTGAAGGGCTCTAAAACTTAAAAAAGTTTTGTTAAAGCAAACCTTTTCTTTTCTCTAATTTCAAACGTCTGTGCAATCGAACCCAGACTGTAATAATATTCCTTTTAAAGATCCTAATTAGGAGGGTCCCTTGGCGTATATATATGTAACTAACCTGACTGACTAATGAAGCTGATCCACCAAAAATCCACGGCTGAGTGATGTGTTGGCCCAGAATCAAAATTTTTATGAATTGTTTATACCCTTTTCTCAGCGGCTACATAAAGACACCCAGAAATCATTAGGATGATTCCTGGTTATTTTGAGAAAGTCAGTTTTACAGATTCTTCATGTCTCACATGCTTCTTTTGTACCCCCCTGTGCACTGCTCAATAATACAAGAAACTTTTATGTACAACTTCAAAACTACAGCTTTATGTAAAAAAGCTCATGATTTCCATGCACTCCTCATATCTAGATTATCTGTTGATTCAAAAATCATGTTAAGCAAAACCAATTTTGCTTTCACTAAACAAGTTGGCTAATGGAAAAAGAAAGAAGAACCATAACTTAAGAAGTGACATAGTAAGCCCATATTCAAATCCCTGCAACTCCTTCCTATCTCCAGCTGCGACCTCCTTTAAAAAAAAATAAAGAAAGAAATGGAGATGCCACTGGGCCTCTGCACTACATCCAATCGAATAAAAAGGCTATGGCTACTCTCTCTTAAAGCTCTTTTAAAAGCCTTACATTCCTTTCAATTATTCTAGAAGTGTTTCCCATTCCAGGTTCTGGTTAATAAAGCTAAAAATGATATCCCCGCATCCCCCCCTCTCGATGACCATGTCTGCATATACTAAAACATATCTTCTTGTGAAGTATTCAGCGTATAAAACTTGTACTTCCAGCCTGTTGCATGGTTCCTTGAGATAGTACCATGAATGTGTTCATGATTTGAGAAGGGGTTCTTAAACCTAATGGGGGGATCTTGAGACCCATGATATATTGAGCATCTATGGATGAGTGCCAATTGTACTGTGGTTGTGGTCATAGCTGGTAATCACCAAGAAGTAGTCTTTTGGCTCTGTAAGAACAGAAAAAAGGTGAGAAAATGCTGAAAAATATGATCAAATGCTTAGAGGAGATCATTGTAGATGCTAGTTTCCCTGATTCTAATGTGAAAGCAGTCAGATTTGTCTATCATTGAGCGATTCTAAAATGAATATATATTATATTTGCAAGAAAATAAAGTACCAACATGTTGCTACTTGATTTGCTTTTGGGAAAAGGTTAAGCACTTAAACTCCACCACAGTTGGTCATTGCGTGACCATCTCATCAGATAATTCAGATTTGCTACATCCACAAAGAGACCAAAGCAAGGAGTATGGTCTACGGATCCAGTGGTTGGAGATGTATCATTGACATCAATTCAACTTACAAACATTGATTTTAAAGGCATATTCGAGAAGTTAGTGAGTGAATATCTTCTATTAGCCACTTCTCACCACCGGAGGAGCTACCAATCAGAAGTGCGAGAGCAAAGCTATTGCTGCTTTTATTTCCAATTTCTCCCTTCTTTTCAGTATAAAGAAACCATGACATGAGAATAGAGTAAGTACTCAAGTACTGAGATTTGAGTTCTAAATCTGCTACTACCTCTTAAAAGTGGTTATATAAACTGAGCCTTTATTAAGCCCATCGCCACCCTTCCCTAGCATCGTAAAACCTTCTCTCTCTTCCCCTCTCTCTCCCTTCTCCCTCCAGCAAATGTCTCAAATCCTCTCAAAATCTCCCAAACACTATGCCAAGCAAGGACTAAGCATTGACAAGTCCTACAAGAAATTATTTTTTGCATTCTCTGCATTTTTTACCATAGTTTTAGCCTTTATATTCCTCATCTGGCTTAACTGTGTTTCTGTCATGGCCTTTGGACCTACTGCCCCAACAGGTCCACTGAGTTCAATTCGAGGGACTCAGTGTTCCACTGCCGTGTGAGATGATGTTAACTAACATGCTTGGCAGTTGATATTTATCAGCTTGATTTTCTATAGTTTTCGCTGTTTTATGTATTGTATTCTGTAAATTAAATTTAGTTCATCAGAAAGATTGAAACATAAGGATTGTACTGTTGTAAGTGATAATGAAAAGCTTGTTTAGATTGTTTATCGTATCTTAACTTCTACTTTTATAATTCTGGCCTGATTTCGCTTTGCACGTGCTTGGTAGACAATTTAAAAGAAGATTCATATCTCCCTTTTTTGTAGAAAGATGAGGAAGGATTGTTTCAACTTTGCTTGTTTGATTGTTCACCGAGCAGGAAGAAAGACATGTAGATATCGAGATGACGGTGGATGAGATTCTAATCGGAAAGAAAAAATAAAAAAAGGATGCAAAAGGCCGTAACTAGGTTGCTTTGGTGGTTAAAAAATCATCAAAGTGCATGTCAACGCTTTACCTTTAATAATTACAGACCATTCATGGTGGCTATCTAGACCAATCACATAGCCGCCAGCCCAGACCTGCTGGGCCCCTTTGCTTCCTGGATCTTTTCTTTCATTTCTGTCCCTATCGACGAACATGAATACTTCAATATACATAGAACAAACAAATCCAGAAGCAGGTTCATTATACCTTCCTTTCCTCCTAAAGAAATTTTGCTATGAAATACTCTTAAAATTTTCTTTCTTTTTCTAATTGCAAAGTCTTTGTGAAACAGTCAAAAGACATCTAGTAAAACTTTCTGCAATTATCAAAGAGAAAAACCGAGATGGAAGGAGAAATAAAGTACCAGCCCTTTATGCAGTGCATCTTTTTGTAAAGGGGAGAGATCAAACGTTAATGGAACTAGACCTAGATACACTAGTTGTTTCATGCACCTATTTTGCAACTAGTAATTGATTTCTTCAGTGAAAAATGTATAATACAGACAAAATCAATTCATACTCAGTGCTCTCAAAAAAGCAGTAAAATTTAAAGAGAATGAGGAACTATTTTCAAAAGTGACCAAACTTTTTAAGGATATGAAAAGCTGGTGATATCTCACCTGATGATCAGTTACAATAATCTGAACGATGAATTCCTTAAAGAGGAAATACTTTAAACTTACTTTGCTTAAGAGGAAATGCTTAAACTTTTCATATGAAACCTCAAAAGAACTTATTCAATAAACTCTTCAAACATAAGGATACCTTGAAACAGAGCTCCTCTCAAATGCATATGGAAAGAGAGAATTCATAGTGTTATGGTCAATTGTAACATTGGCATGTATATCACTCAGCATTTGACTATTGACAGCATATTAGATGAAAGTGGGGCTCAAAATTGTAGTAGCTAGAATAATACAGAGAGCTGAATCCTATTAATCATTATTCTAACTAGATATTTAGCGGTTAGGTTTTATTTAACCATGATGCAATAGTGGACAGCCAGCACTTATCAAGTTACCAGCCAATAGCACACTTGTAAATGGCAATCATCCCTCCATCATCCATTATCAAGACTTAGGAGTCCTCAAGCTCAGGAACAAAGTACAAAGATGAAAACGAGTCACAAAGATTGAGCCACTCACTAAAACTTGTGTGAAAAAGAGAAAAAGGTCTAAAAACTAGCTTGCTCAATAAGAAGTTAATTTCTTTTCATACAATTAAATATTTTTAAATTTAAATCTTGTATTTGCTGCCTTACATTCACAAAAAGGCACACTAAATCTACATTGCTGTCACATTATTTCTTCTCGAGTACTACATCAGTATTTGGACGATGCTTGCTGTATCCACTGGTCATATCTGACGTCTACAATCTTAACTTCAATGGCCCTAGGAAACTTATACTAAAAATCTTTTCCCACTAACAGTTCGCAAAAAATATCCATTATATTGCTCAAAGACAACTAAAAGAAACCTCCCTCACTCCAGTATCTGGAACTCAGAAGGTCTTCAAAGGAAGCACGTGTGAGAGATCAGAACAGAAAGAATAAAACAACAAGGCTCTACAATTGCAACAGAAACGTATTGTATGCAATCAAAACTGATACGATGACATAAACTCATTGAGACAACCGCAATGGTCTATACATACAAAATAACAACAAGACATGAAGCTCTGTATTTGAACAATGACTAAAAACTGAAGTATGCAATTCTGTCGTTTTCATATAAATTGTTATATATAGAAATCAAATATTCCTTTTACCACACAAAAACAGGTACTTTAATGCCTTAGCCTCTCAGCTTCAAGCCAGGATCAAATAACAAGAAAAAGTCAAACAAGAACCCTTATTATATTCCAAGTAATTCAACTAAAATTCGGAATCCATAAGTGAAAATTCAAGAACAAACCGAGTCAGAACTAACCCATTTCCAGTAATGCTTCCTTACAGACACCGCTTTCTCCAATCTCCTAGTCCCATCAAAATCCTTGTACTCATCCTTTTCTTCAGTACAAAAATCTTCCTCAGGCAAACCTTCCACCCAAGCGTCCACCGAATGTAAAACATAACGTGCTGGCAAACCCGGATATGACACCGAATTTCGCTCCTCGAGTTTCTTTTGATAAGACCCCGGCACAATTCTCACGACCCCAGAATCAATTATCGAACCAAGCTCTTCTTTTACTGCACGAGCCACGGCTTCTTCAGGGGTTTCATGGGGCTTCATTTTCTCTGATAATGGTCTAAACCGATCCCTGACACTACCATCCGACAATTCTTGCCGAGATTCGACGAGGATAAGGTTGTCTTCGCCGAGTATACGAACTGTGACGACATTAACTGTACGGAGTGGAGGGGAGGAATCGACAAGAGATGTCTCACCTTCGGAGAGTTCCAGCCAGAGATTGTGGACGTTTTTGGTTCCAGGTTTGACCCCCCAAGAAGTCAGCGAATCAGAGGGTAAGCGGGGTTTGAGCCAATCGGAGAGAGCTTGTGGGGTAGCAAAGGGGGTCCTGGAGTGAGACATGGATGGAATTTTGAGAAAGCGGCGTGGGTTTGGAGGGAAAGGAAGGAGTTTGGGGAGAATGGTATGGTTGGGCTTAGGGGAAGAGAAGAGCACAAGCAGAGAAATTGCAGTTAGGAATATGTCAGGGAGACTAGCTGTCGGCTTGGTAAGGTAGAAGTTTGATTTGGTGTTGGTTTGGGCATTGTTTACCGACTGTGGCGGCCTTGACATGTTACTGACAATTATGTCTTGTTGAAGCAGCGTTATGTTCATGTACGAGGAAGAGGAGCTGCGATGGTTTGATGGCGGTGGTCAGGTCCATTACAAGGAACAAAACTGGAGAAAGAAAAGGAGGTTTGATTTTGTTGGTTCAGGTATTGTCCAGCAGCCAAGAGAAATAAGCGGTGGGAAATCGTGGGGAATTTTTGAGATCAGATATTCTATTTCAGATTCCTTTGTCTGTCGTGATCTCTGTGGCAGAAGGTTAAGAACTTAAAGACTCACGGTCAAACTGGGCCGCCAAATGCGAATTGATCAGTCTTTGATGAGCCACTTGCCACTACTGTTTCGAAATTTTAGGCCCAAAGCAATCGATTAAGGTCTTAAATTGATTAGTTTTAACAATGTGGTACAAGCGTAGGGTTTGAGTTTAGACTTATTAGTTGTGTCCTGAGACCCTAGGCAAAATGTTTTGCTCATTTGGCAAACATACTCCTTGAAAGTAGCTCTTATTTTCACCTTTTTTTTTTTTTTTTTTTATGAACCATTTCATTGAGAAATGTGTTAAAGTAACAAAATAATAAGACAGAAATAATAATTGTATGTGACTTGCCGATAGTTACGTAATCAATTGAATAAGTATTGAACTCTTAATTTTAATATTTAAAAATTAATTTTTGATAAACTCAAATAATAAAAAAATTGTGTCTCGACTATTTAGTTAAACTATAGTTAGTGAAATACTTACAGCTGCATTACTATGTTTACTTAATGAAAATGCACAAAGTATTTGTGATGTGAACTTTAAAACTAAAAGCATAGGGTCGCAGTAGATAAATGCAAGAATCATTTGTTGTTTGCTTGTGTTTTTTCTCAGTAGATGTGTCTATTAGGAATATGTGAGGTCTAGCCTCATGTAATTAGTTTAAGCTAATTAAAGGTCATGGGTCTTTTACTTTTAACTTAAAATAAAGTCTTAAACAATAAAAGAAGGAGGCTGTGTAAAAGGCGTAAGGAGTGGTACCTTAAACCAAAAACCAAGAGAAAAAGAAAAGTCAGAAAAAATAAAGAGAAAAAAAAAAAAAGAGAGTTGATTAAATAAAAGTCGATCCGTGGTTCGATTGAATTAAAGTTTTATCAATATATTTATGATTCAAAATTCTACATTCTGAACAATGAAGATTGAATTTGAAACTCTTCAAGAACAAATCTAAAGTGTATTTATTAAGTCACCTATTGGATGAGATTTCTCTAATTATCTCTTTAGTTGTTGATTAGTTCTAGTTTTAGTTAAAAAAATTTTTTGTATTTCTATTATTTGATAGTGGAGATTTTTTCTGGTGACCCATGATTTTTTTCCTCTACACTTGAAGATTTTCCTTGTAAATCTTGGTGTATTATATTTTTTCTATGTTTTAAATTATTGATTGTTATCTATTATTGTAAGTTTATTACGATATATTATTTTTTCGTTATTGTGTTTATTGCTTCAGGCTCAACAAGTGGTATCAAAGTAAAGGTTATTCTGAGACATCGATACAAAAATAACCTAAGACAAAAGTAAATTCTATTTAAGATCATGAAAAGTGATATCAATTTCATGATAAATTTGATAATATCAAATTATTTAATTTGAAAGCCTATGATAAATAATCATTTATACTACAAAGATTTGTATGACCTGATATTGGGTAATTCAACTAAACTAGCATATACGAAAAATAAAAATTGAAATAAGTTGAAAGAAAAACGCTGGCTATAATTAGAAAATGGGTTAATGGTAGTGTGTTTTATCATGTAGCACAAGAGACAGATGCACATACTATTTAAGAAAAATTGATAACATTATATGAGAGGAAAATAGGCATGAATAAAGTTATATTTGTTAAAAAAGCTTGCAACTTTACAGTAAAAGAATTGATGATTGGTTATAGAGCACTTGCGTAATTTTTAAGATATATTTAATCGGATGATTACTCTGAAGCTTAAAATAGATGATGAAATGAAGGTGTTGTTCATTGGGTTCATTGCCAAACAGTTAGAATACTCTAATTATGACTATTCTTAATTAAGCTCCTGATTACAAAATGATATTGGAGATAATAAAGGATAATATGTATAATAAAGAAGCAAGACAAAAAGATTTAGACCCTGAAAATCAAGCTTTGGTCATAGAAAACATGGATTGAAACATCAATAGAGGTCAGAACTTAAAAAGTCATAGCAAATTTAAACATAGATTCAAGTCTAGGGATAAAGTGAAGTACTTTCATTATGATAAACTAGGCCATATAAAGCAATACTGTAAAATTTTGAAGCAAGAAATAAAAAATGAAAAACATAAGAGCTCAGATGATAATAATGTTGCAGCAGTAAATTCATATAGTGATTCTATTACTTTGATTTGTACACAGTGATTATAATCATGTTGGTGATCTCGATATTTAGTGGATAGTTACACAAAAGCGACATATCATTGTGTTGTTAAGAGGGAGCTGTTTATAACTTACAAAGTAGAAGACTTTGGTTACACCAAGATAGAAAACAAGAATATGTCGTAAATAGTTGAGATTGATGATATTATTTTACAAACTAGTATAGGCTGTATGTTGACTTTGAAGGATGTTATACACATTCTAAATATAAGAATAAACTTACTTGCTATTTAATATCTTTGATAAAAAAAGATATGAAAGTCGACAAAAGAATTAGCAGTAAAAGCTTCTCAAATGATCTATGATAGTTGCAAAGAGAAAATTATACTACACAATGTATAAAATATGGATGCAATTGAACGATAACCATATAAATATCATTAAGGATGATGATTTAGCAAATATGTGGCATAAGAAACTGGCACACATAAGTGAAAAGATGTTATAGGTTTTAACAAAGTAGTCTCTTATTACCTTGACCAAAGATATGTCTCTTGTTCATGTAATCATTTTTTATTTGGTAAGCATCATAAAGTTCTTTTCGTAAGAGTTTTTTTTTTTTTTTAAATAGATTGAAATGATTTATTTTAATTATGTGGTCTCATTAAAGTTAAGTCATTAGGTGATAGCATATATTTTGTTACTTTTATTGATGATGCTTCACATAAGATTTTAGTATATATGTTAAAAAATAAAGGTAGTATTTTTAAAAATTTTATGCTATGGTGGAAAGGATGATAGGGTTGACTTTGAAGTGTATTTAATTGATAATGATAGAGAATACACATCCAAAAACTTTAAAGAATAATGTTCAAAGCATGAGATCAGGTATGAGATGATAGAACCTAAAATATCACAGCATAATGGTATAGCTGAAAAGATGAATCGTACCATTATAAAAAAAATCAAATGTATGTTGAGGATGGTAAAATTATCAAAGCCATTATAAGGTGAAGCAATCAACATAACTTGTTATTTACTTAAAAAATCACCATCAGTTCTTTTAGGCTTTGACATTCTAAAAAGAATGTGGATAAGAAAAAATGCTTCATGCTCTCACTTGAAAAATTTTGAGTGTAAAGCATCTATGTATGTGCCAAAAAAGTAGAAGTCAAAGCTTGACAGTAAAGTTATACAATGTATGTTTGTAGGAGATCGTAATGAGGAATTTGGCTATAGGGTATGAGATTCAGTGAAAAAAAAGATAATTAAAAGCAGAGATATGATCTTTCATGAAAAAAAACTATAGTAGACCTTAAAAAAAATGAAAAAACTACACAGGTTACTGTTGAGTGTAATATTTTAACACTAATAGGGGTTTCATTAAAAAGAGTCACAGATGGTAGAAATGAGCAAGAAACAAAACTTAAAGATATGAATGAGTCATTCATAGTTAGTGATGAGCTAGATGCAATCAGTTTTGAGCAAATGGAGCAATCCTCTCCACTAGAAAGTATTGAGCAGAGGGAGCTACCTTTGACATCATATGGTGTAAAGTCTCAATCTATGAGATCTACTAGAGAGCACAAGTCATCCACCATATATTAAAGTTTAAATTTTATTTAAGTTACCAGTGAAGGAGAGCTAAAGAGCTTACAAGATGTACGGATTACTCTGAATAAAGATTATTGGTTAAAAGCAATGAAAAAAATAAATGGAGTTATTACAAAAAAAATGATACATATGATATTGTTAAGACTGCATTCTTGCATAGTGACTTACAGAATGACATTTGTATAGATCAGTCTGAAGGTTTTGAAGTGAAAAAGAAAGAGTACTTAGTTTGTAAACTGAAGAAAAGCTTATATAGCTTGAAACAAACTTTACGATAGTAGTACAAAAAGTTTGATTCTTTTATGGTGAGCCACAATTATAAAAGAACGATAGCGGATCCTTGTGTGTATGTCATAAAATTTTTTAATAGTAACTTCGTTATTCTCTTATTATATATTGATAATATGTTAATAGGATAAGATGCTGGTATGGTTCACATGGTGAAAAATAATTATCTAAGTCATTTGATTGAAAGATTTAGGTTCAGTAAAATAGATTTTCAATATAAATATTATTCGAGATAGGAGAGCTAGAAAGCTATGATTATCATAGAAAAAGTATGTTAAACGGATACTTAGTAGATTTAACATACAAAATGCTAAATCAATTAGCAGTCCACTTGCCAACTATTTTTATTTGAGTAAGAAATCTTATCCAGTGACTAAACAAGAGCAACTAGCTATGTCTAATATTCTTTATTTTTTTTACAGTTGATTCTTTGATGTATCTTATGATTTACACATGGCCTAACATTGCTCATGCAGTTGGTACAGTGAGCAAATTTTTTTCTAATCTAAGAAAGGTTCATTGAGAAACAGTGAAATAGATTTTCAAATTATTTGAGAGGCACTTAAAAAATATACTTGAGTTATAGAGTTTCTTAATCAGGTTTAAAAAGGTTTACTGATGCTGACATAATAGATAATCTTGATGGTAGAAAATCTATTTTAGAATATTTATTCACTTTTGCAAGAGAAACTATGTTTTGACAGTCTAAGTTACAGGAGTGTATTACTTTATCAACTACAAAGGTTGAGTATATTGCAACAATCAAAGTAGGTAAAGAAATGCTTTAGATAAAAAAGAATATGTAGTATTTTGTGATAGCCAGAGTATTTTAAATTTGATAACAATGTCATGTACCATATTAGAACAAAGTACATTGATGTTAGATATCACTGGTACAACAGATGCAGTTGAAAGAAGTTCATACTAATGAGAATGCATCAGATATATTAACTGAAACACTTTCTAAGACAAAGCTTAAGCTTTGTAATAACTTAGCTAGAATGGATTCCTTGGCCAAAGTAATTTTTAAATGAAACTGCTATGGTGATAAATCTCTTCCTAATGGGACTTGACGGGAAGATTGTTAGGAATATGTGAGGTCTAGCCCCGTGTAATTAGTTTTAGCTAATCAAAGGCCATGGGCTTTTGACTTTTAACCTAAAATAAAGCTTTAAACAATAAAATGGGGTTGTTTAATAGGTGTAAGGAGTGGCACCGTAAATCGAAAACCAAGAGAAAAATAAAAGCCAGAAAAAATAGAGAGAAAATAAAGAAAGGAGAGTTGGTTAAATGGAAGTCGATCTATAGTCTAATTGAGCTGAAATTTTGTCAGCAAGTTTATGATTCAGAATTTTACATTCTGAATGGTGAAGATCAGGTTTGAAGTTCTCTAGAAAGAAATCCATAGTGTATTTGTTAAGTAACCTATTTAGTGAGATTTTATCAATTGTCTATTTAGTTGTTGATTAACTTTAGTTTTAACTAAAGGAGAACTTTGTATATTCATTATTTAATAGTGAATATTTTTTTTAATAGTTCGTAGTTTTTTTCCTCAACAGTAGAAGGTTTTTTACGTAAATCTTAGTGTAGTTTATTTTTTCTATTATTTGGATTATTGATTGTTGTTTATTGTGATATATAATTTCTATGTTATTGTGTTTGTTACTTCAGGCTCAGTGACAAGATAATGTAGAAAAGATTATGACAGACAAAACAAGACTGCAGAGTTGCTTGGTTAACATATATCTACCACTTATAGAGAGCAAGAAACTCAATTAATTCTTGATTTGGATTCAATCGTGCGGATTCAATCGTGCCAACTGTGGTGAATCATCGCTACTTTTTTCTTCTTAAGGTCCTTTTATTACTATTTTATCAAAAAAGTTAATAATTCAATATATATTTAAAAAATCATTTGATATATTACTATCATTTTTATTAATTTTTAATTATTTATTAAAAAAATTTATTATTTGACATAAATATAATATTAGCTTTTTAAAATTATTTTCATAAATATCAAGTAATTAAAATTTTTTATTATATACAATTTTTAATTTAATATCTTTAATGATTTTTTTAATCATAATTTACCTCATTGTTATCGTTGCGTTTGTATTCAAATGCATATTCCCATCATTGATTTTAATTTTTATGCTACAATAACAATTTCATTATTATAATAATTAATCTTACCTCCATCATTATTTTTAATTTCATCAAAATTAATTTTATCGTCCATCAAAATGGATCCTAAATTTAGCATATCTGCACACTTTACAAGAACTATCTTACAGCCAATTCTTGTTGATGTATGGACCTTTTTTTGATCGGCCGATGTGAAGATTAGATTGTCTGTTTTTGCTTATTCCTGATACGCTGCAAACATGTTATTATGTAAAAACTGGGATTTTGAACTTGGGAGCAAATTAGCTTCCAATGGCTGTACAAGGTTTTTTCAGTAGCAAGACTTTTCCTGTTTCTTGGATAATGAAATACATTCACCAAAAAGGAAAAAACAAAATTTTGAGCCAAGTTGGACCTGGTCACATTATCATGAGGAACGCCTCTGAGCTCCCTTTGGACCAAATTTTGATCTCATTCTAAGTAAGAATCAGCGACCAATGAAATGTTTAATAGTAAACGAATGAATGGAATAATGAGTTGATGTCATGTTTGATTCAAAATTCAAAACAAATAGTGTCATGTTTTGATCAAACTCAAAATGTTTTGATTTTTGTTATTTAAAATATTTATCAATAAAAATTTATGCAATTATGGTACGTGAATATTAATTATTTAGTTGTTTTATAAAAAATAATTAAAATATTAAGAAAGCTCCTAAGCATATAATGATATTTGTTTATGTTACGTAATAATTAATTATTTAAAAATTTCATAAAATTTTTTAAAATATTAAAAAAATGAATTATTTTATTTTAAAATAAATTTTATACTTTTATTATATCTAAATAAATCATCATATTTTTATTTATATCCAAATAAATGAAAAATAATTTATATTAAAAGTTTATTTAATGCGAAATTAAAACTATGAAGACATACATTGGAGTCTTAAGGCCTTAAATTAAGTAAATCTAAAATTGAATATATGGAATATAAATTTAATAATCATAGAGAAGCAGATGTTACTGTGATTAAATTGGATGATGAGATAATACCAAAAAGTAATCATTTTCAATATTTAGAATCAAATATTTAGAGTGATATTGAGATAGGAAAATATGCAAATTATAAGGTTAATGCAGAATGAATGAGGTCGCGAAATGTATCGAGTGCGTTGTGTGATCACAATATATTTTTAAAGTTAAAGGTGAAGTTGTATAAAATAACTATAAAGCCTAAGTTGTTATATGAAACTGAGTATTGGGCCATTAAGCAATAACATGAAAAGAAAATAAGCATAACTAAGAGGAAAATGCTTAATTGGATGTATGATAAGATTGGAAGAAACAAAATTATAATGAAGAGATTAAAAAAAACTAAAGGTAATCCGAATTGCAAAAAAAAAAAAAGAGAAAACCATTTGAGATATTTTAGACATGTAAAACATTTGTGCACTAATTAAGAAAAATGAATTTCTAAATTTAAGAAAGACCAAAATTTCTAAAAATATATCACAAAAGATATGGATGCAAATAATAAAAATAATATGAGGGTTAAAAAAGTTTATGAAAATATTGTTTTCTATATAAATAAGTGACAAAAAAATTTAAAATTATGATCTAATATGATTTTTTTTTTTTTTACTTTTTATATAATCAATCCCAAAATTATGAGATATAAGACTTAATTTATTAATGTTGTATTTAAATACAAATTAAAAAATTAAAAAATTATTTAGATACAAATTAAATTTAAGGATTTTTTAAATGTAAATTAAAAATTAAGAGTTCATTTAAATGCAATAAAAATATAATAACTTATTTAAGTAAAATTATAAAGTTTAAAGTTTTTTTTTATTATTTTAGCCTAAAAAAATTGTGTTTAGTTGAATATTTTTTATTCAAACTTCTAAATGAAACACCAAAACAATTAGAACTTGGTTTTTTTTTTAATTTAAAGTACAATTTTCTTGTTAAAACCTCTTTTCGAGATTCATTCCTTTTAAATGGATATTGGAAAACAATTTACGTACATAACCAATGGATACATCTTCTAATGACAAGAGGGAAAAATGGGGTTTTGTGCACTTGTACTACATAAGGCAGATCAAGCATCCAAATATTAAACATGATAATCAAAGATGCCTTTCACAAGTGAAACTTTAATGGCACTGTTTACTCTTTGATGATAGACCTAATTATTTAAAGAAATTTTACCATAGACTTCATCGGTAGTACTAAGTACTAACAGAATTAAAAGGCTTCAACAAAACGGGTTCTACAATTTGACTTAAGAGCAACACGCTTAAGCACTCTAATACATTTCAAGCAGGGAAATACAGTCTCGAACCTCAAACTTTGAGAAGTTGCATTTTGCTAGAAAAAGCAATGGAAATCCAATCAGGCTGAGCGGATGACCACTGCAACTGATTAATTTCGGAGCCAGCCGAGTACATAGACAAAGGGTCAATCCCATTAGGTCCGGCCACCGTAGGCAACTCCCAAATTAGCGCCTGCGTGTCATCCCCAACAGAACAAATATGCCTACAACTCTGAGGAGCCCAGGCAATCGCATTGACACTCGCTCGGTGCCTCTCCAACTCAGCCACCGGTATTGAGGGTGACCTTATATCCAAGATCACAACTTTATTGCTATCCATTAGAATCGTAGCCATATACCTCAAATCTTGCTTGTTCCAAGCTAATCTTAACAAAGGGGTGTCCGGCTGAGGACTTTCATAAATAATCGTGGAATGTTCTTTGTCTCTTAAATCGAAAATCCTAACGGACCCATCAGCGGAAACGGAAGCAAAAACTCTAGCTTCACCCCAAGCAATGTCGTAAACCTCTTTATCGTGAGCGATCAATTGGGTTTCGACAACGCCCTTTTCGATGTCCCAAATGGTACACGTGGTATCGATGCTAGAGGTCCCAATTCTATTGGGTTCAACATCGTTCCAATCGAAGGAAGTTAAGGGGGAGCAAAACTCGCTGGTTTTGCTGTTGTTGAGAACAGAGAGAGGTTCGATGGAAGATTCTCGAACTTCCCAGAGACGAAGGTAGTCACCGGATGAAGCGAGGAGATCGGAGAAAGAAGAGGAAGGGGATTTTCGGTTGGGTTGGAACATGAGTTTTGTGGGTGGGTAAGGGTGGTCGAAAGAAAGGGTTGGATGGGTTTTGATGGAAAGGGTATCCGGGTCGAAGGAGATCACGTCAACTCTGTTACCGTAGTCTTCGATGAAACTACCGAGAGCGATGCGTTGGTGGTTGAGATTTGCGACGGAGGGCGTGGAAGAAAAAGCCATAGCGTAAATTGGGTAGGGTGATTCGTAGGTTATGGAGTTGTCGGATCTCAGGTGGGATTCTTGAGTTGAATTCTCCATTTCTTTTTCTTTGAGAATGTGCAGGAAAATTGGTGATAACTTTCAGGGTTTATTGGGAAAGTTTTGGGGTGGTTTCAATTTTCCTGGTTGAGTTTCCACGATAATGCAAGTCAATTGTACATCTTTTTGAAGGAATTTTTTATTTTTCACTTGAGTGGGGTTAGGGCCTGCCGTCCATGGTTTTCAAATCACCTGTCATTCAACACATTCAAGTTGAACATGGTCAAGGTCAAAAGACAACCATGAACTTTCTTCTTCAAAACAAGGGAAGAGTCTACAGGGAAGTCTCTGTGCTTGGTATATTATAGTATTGCACTAGAAGTTGAACGATGTGAAAAGGATGCCTAGGGACAAGTAGATTTAAATTACAATAAAATATTTACTATAATATTTAAATTATAAATTTATTAGTTAATATAATATTTATTTTTAATGTAATTAATTTAAATTATGATGTGGGACAAATAAATATTTTTTAAAATATTATTATTTAAAATTAATCTTATTAAAAATAAATGTTATATTAATTAATAAATTTATAATTTATATTATATTAAAATTTTTTAACATTTAATTTTCATATTAAATATTTAGGAACCTTTCATTGTATATATTTTTTTCTATGCGAAAGGACGAAGAGTAAAAAGGGGAAATGGGCCAAATTTGCTAAAACCCAACCACACAATCAGCATAAGAAGTGGTCACATGAACAACTATTTTTTGTGGGGTTTTTTTATAGTTCTAAAGTTTAATGCCTTTTTGTTGGGCCAGCTACCAAGGACTGTTGTTGTCCAGTAATTATGGCCCAGTATCTGCGTGAATCATTCACCCAGTGCGTAGACGAAATGCAATACTGCTAGACTAGTACTACCATGGGCAGCAGTGCTAAGCCACCAGATGACTGAAAAGAATCAGAAAGCACACAAAAGTACAAACGGTGACACAATTGGCGGTGCCGAATTCGGAGAGTTAAAATTCTTAAATTATAAAAAAAAAATTAGAATAAAGATATAAAGTATTTTTTGTATTTATATATCAATATTTAAATTGAAGATTGACATTAAAAAAAAAAATGTAAGAATAAAATGAATATAAAATAATAACATCTGAATATTTTTTTTTATAAAAAAAATAAGAGTTTATAGAATAAAATAATAATATAATCGAATCAATATAATATTATATATATTAAATTAATTTAATATATCATATTAATTTAAAATGTTAAATAAATTTAAAATTTTAAAATATTTTTAATTATTTGCTAACATTTTTAATTAAAGGATTGATCAATATGGTTTTTGGACTTAAAAAAATATTTTTAATAATAATATTAGAAAAATTATAAGTATTAAAAATTAAATTCTTAATTTATTAAATATTATTTTATAAAAATAATTGTATAAATCAATGTATGCTTTTCGATCTACTATTTGAAGAGTATAGATGCAACTAGCGTTGATCAATGTGTTCGGGTGCTTGTGATTCATAAAACCCGATTTCTAGATTACAACATGCGACTAACGACGATGCTTGGTTTCAAATGACATGAAACCTTGTAAACTGCCCTTTTCAGGTGTTTTTGTGCTTTTCACTAGTTCTTTTAAAAGTGTGGCGGTCAGATTGATATCTCCGTTGGTTGAGCTGTCTGCCATCAATTCATGAATAGAACCTGAGATTGGCCAAATCAACCGAAGTAGCAGAATTTTCAAGCTTCATTCAAGTTGCATGTATATTATTTTTTGTTCCTATGCCAACTTAGATGTTCAACAATAAGATTTTTTTTTCTTTATTTTCGTTAGTGTGCTAAGAATTTGGTTTATTAGTAGAATAATCCTAGACTTTTCATCTCTATCAAATAATTTGTTTCATGTCATAAAAAATGTTTTAAACTAATAACAATGAAAGACTAATATTACTAATTTTTTTAAATTAATAATTCTAATTATGGTTTAAATGTGTTGAAGATTGAAAATAAAGATAAGAATGAGTACATAAACGAAACGTTTGGCTAAGAAACATATACTTTAGTAGATATATTGAACCGTATATATATTACTAAATTATTTACTTTTCGTTTTTGAATAATTGTTTTTTGCTAATTTTTTGGATTAATTTAATTTAATTTACTTATTATTTATAATAAAATTATAAAAGTATTTTTTTTAAAAAAAAATAAGATTTGTAAATTTTATCAAAATTTTCAAAATATATTTTTAAAAAATTTTAATTTGATATAATAGTTTAAAAAATAAAAGTCAAAATTAAATTTTTTGACTAAAAAAAATCAAATATGAACAATTAAAATAAGATAGGAGTAATTGTAAGTGGCGGTGCTTGGGTTTTTTTTTCTTCTTTTTCATTAATAATAAACTATAATTTTGATGTTGATCATGAGTTGGACGGCAATTGCCTTTGGGTGTTTTTAATTTAATAAATAATTATTTTTATACAATTTTTTCGAAGGGGAATAACAACACCCTCCGTCTGAAAGAGAACTTTCCCTATAAGAAAGATCTCTGCTATCAAACCGTTATAGAGTACAGATCATTAGGTTAGAAAATGATCATGTTTTAATTGGTGGGAATTTTGAATTTTCTGCTTGTGCTTGTGAAATTAATATCTTTGGGCTTCGAGCTGAGAGTTTGACACCTATGGATTTCTATCCACTCCAAGATTTAAAAGTTAATAAGTCTTTGCTGATATCTCTTGAAACTATTACATTCCATGGATAAGAAAGAACGAAAGAAAGAGAGTTCTGATGTCTAAATGTTAAATTGTGTTGAATTGATAGGGTAATTGTAAGTCATTACTGCGTACAAGTTCGAGAACTTGGGTATAGATTACAAGAATTAATATCAGAAAGCTTAGCCCTGGAAAAAGATTACATAAAGAACGTTCGCGGGGAACAAGGGCTGCATATGGCTGTGAACTATTACCCGCCATGCCCGGAGCCAGAGCTAACTTATGGATTGCCTGGACATACATACCCCAATGCTCTCACGATTTTACTTCAAAACTTGCAAGTTGCGGGCCTTCAAGTACTCAAAGACGGCAAACGGTTGCTGCTAATCCCCACCCAAATGCTTTTGTCATTAACATTGGTGATCAATTACAGGTAATGTAACGCTGATACTTTTCCTTGTGCGCTATGAAGTTATTCATAATTAAACTCGAAAGGAGTAAAAAAAATTTTTAAAGTAAGAATGTTGGAATGAATGACTAATTGCATTTGAGATCCTTTGCTTTAACCTGCCAATGTGAAAGCATGATAGCAAATCAGTTATGACATTGATGATTGCGGGCATTGAGTAATGGGAAGTACAGGAACGTGTGGCATCGGGCGATTGTGAATGCTGATAAGGAAAGGATGTCTGTTGCCTCCTTCCTCTGCCCATATGACCATGCCTTGATCAGCCCTGCAAAACCTCTCACGGAAGATGGGTGTGGAGCTGTATACAGGGATTTTACTTACGCAGAATATTACAGAAGTTTTGGAGTAGGAACCTGGACCAAGAACATTGTTTGGAACTTTTCAAGAACTAATTCCAGCTTCATTGCCTAGTTCTTCTATTCTATCATTTTCTTGACTCGTCAGTTATTGGCTGCTTGCTGCCGGTTAAATGCCATGCGTCTGTTGTACAGAGGCGTTGTTTTTATTTTACAAAAATGCATAACTGCAACATTGGTAGAACGCCCCTTTATTATTCATTGCAGTGAGCCATTTGTCAATGCAGCATATTGATGTATGTTGGCCACCATTTTGGAAGCAGACTGTAACTTACACATATGTAGAACTTCCAAATTTCCGCAGAATGAGGTTTGATTCTTGGTCCACAAAGAAGCATGGGATCATTATGTACTGATGTTTCACTTCCATGTATTATTGTATTCTAGCACATAGGACAAAATTCTGTCATAGAATGGTTATCTTCAGGAGAATATATTATCTGTCAAAAGTGGTTCTTTCTGTTTGTGAATGTTTCAATTTGAGTCTAGCTAGCCACTGACTTTAGCCATTCTGATTTTAGCCACCTTATTCTCTTAGGAAGCGGATGCATACTATTGGATAATGAATATAGTTGCCCTCACACTCGCGGAGTTATCATGCATCTTTTCTTAACCAGATTTGGTAATTGGAGAATCTGTATTACTTCTATACAGTTGCATCAGAACTTAACAGAACATATGCTTTTAGCGTTTTCGTACAATTTGCATATGCAATGTAGGCATCTGTTAAATTGAAAATCTTAATTATATTTCACTAGAGCGACTTATGGAGTAAATACCTCCTCAAACATCTGCTCTTATCCTAAATTTCTAGTCCTTAATAAGGCTAAATAATGCCCTCAGTTAAAGTTGTGATATTTGCTCAAGCTTCTCTTCTCTGACTCGAGGATAAAACTGTGGGCTGCATACCAATCAGTTGGTCAGCCCTGTTTGCTTCAAGTTACTATAAGATAATTTGACAAGGATTTCCCGAGTTTTGCTTAATGAAAATGCCAGCAAACAAAATGTGAATTTATACAATCAGCTTCTTCAAGATTCCTTCTCAAAGTTGAGGCTTTATGCCTATTTAAAGACATTAATCAACTCTTTCTTTAATAGTTACAGAGGTAAGGGTACATTTATCAACATACTTATAAAATAGTATTTATTCAACACAAGGAGCATAAAATCTCATTCTTATTGTTTTCTCCGAAGCAAGAACTATGTATTCCGGAAAGCCACCTTTGAAACAATCACCAAGCTTAGAATCCAAAAGTAATAGTCAAGCATGTAACCAAGACACAAAAATTCAAACCCTTTTGAGAAACTCCATAATATAAGTGCCGAAAGCACAACACTTTACCTGGAAACCTTGAAATCCTGCACCCCTTGCCAAGGCCTCAAATTCCTTCTCAGTCCTCTCTTTTCCGCCTGGATTGTGAGCCAACATGATACAATCAATATGGACAACCAACTTTGTGGCAAGGCTAGGATCAGGGTAATCTGGAAGAATGCATTCGGCAACAATCACTTTTCCATTGTTTGGCAAAGCATCATAGCACTTCTTCAAAAATTTGGAGCAGTGTTCATCACTCCAATCGTCACATATCCACTGCACGAGGACAAACGATGGTTGATCAAGGTAATAAAATTCTTAATACATTTTTTCATCACGGTTAGTACACGGGTCAAAAGTGAAATTTTTAAAGCATTTTCCCTAATAAACAGGTTGCACACGGTTGTACTCTGCCTACTAGAAAAGAAAGTTTAGGAATTAATTTGTGGGATTTTGTTCTAAGAACTTGTTTATAGATTTCCAGATTCTTTTTGCCAACCCCTCCTAGATGAACAGGGAATGGGACAAAGAAAAATATTAAGAGGTGAATGAAACACTCCCTAAAGTTGAATCAGAGGGGAAGAAGTTGAGAGATAGTGGTGCATTCCAAATGTCATCAATTAGCTCCATTATTTCTCAGATTGTGAACTCTTAACTAAATAACAAGCCACGTAATGGGGTACGTCAAACAGAGTTTAATTTTCATGATTGAAACTCACCTTCATGAAAATGGCGTCTCCTTTTGGAACACTTACAAACATGTCTCCACCAACATGCTCCACACCTACAGCCAAAACATAGTCCAATTTCATTTCAAAATCATGATAAGAAACAATGCAGTTTTGATCACACATTGAGGAAATCAAGAAATTCATTCTATGAATATATAAATATCAGCCCACAATCTGCAATGAATGGTCAATAATTAATGGCTTACACACATTTAGCGATTCAGTTTCAAAGTGACTTCTTCAGAAATATTTAAACACCAGGATTAGTTGTTGAAAGACTAATGAAGCATGGATAATGTCATACCAGGACAAGATGGAGCATCCTCAATGACATGAGGCAAATCAAGGTTAATGCCCTTTATGGAGGGGTACTTGGAGACGATCATGTTAAGCGTGGCTTCAGTACCACCGCCAACATCAACCAGTGTTTTGAGTCCCTCAAAGCCATCGTAGGTCTCAAGAATCTTCTTCATGGTAATGGTAGAGTAATCAGACTTTCCCCTGTTGAAAACCTTGTTGAATCTAGGATCTCTGCAGTGGTAGTCAAATGCGGTCATACCATAGGCCTCGTTGAAGGGAATTCCATAGGCTTTTTTGAAGGGAATTCCACCTTCCAGCACTGCATCTTTCAAATAGTACCTGCAAACAGTCCAACATGCATAGTTCTCAGTCCAATCACATTAGTTTACTTCAGGCCATCATAACTTCATTGTTTGAAATGTTTTAACTTTTATCATTCCTATAGCAGTCAGGTTTTGGTACATCATTTGAACTATCCATTCGCATGCAAAAATACCTTAAACATTCAGCATCATTTTCAAGTCCCCTAAATTAGGAAGGGTCAAAAAGCAGCAAAAATTATTTAGACTGTTTTGAAAATTGTGGAACAGAGAACTGGTTCCCTATCGAAGGGTAGTCAATAATCATTTCTGGTTTGAGTTGAAACCAAACCTTCCTTCCAACTCACTGCTTCAACAGGGTATTTTGCTTTAATCATAAACTCATAATTATTTGTCGAGTGCATCTTAAATCTTATATTCTATAATAGTCACTTCATAATGATTAATGAGTTGTTTAATTAATGACTTGCATTGAAAAACTACTTCTTTATAAAAATTTAATAATGGTTTCTTTTTCCACCATCAGATGTACGTTGAATACTTGTTTTGTAACTTAAGTTTGACGTGGTTGATCGAGATAAAGAAAAAAAAGGTAAAAAAAGAAACTAGAACTCAATCATTCACATTTTTTCCATATGGAGGGTGAACAAACCCATTTGTCCAAGAATTAAGATGATGAAAATTCGAATATATATTCTCCTCTTAAATCTTAATTAACAGTAGCATCGTTTTCTATTGGTATATTTAAATCTAAACAAATGTTGGGTGTTACGTATGCCTTGAGAGTGCCACTTGTGACATTTTTAAGAGAAGAGGGACTCAAAGAGATAGAACCCAGATAAACAAAGGTGGACCATCCTCAATGAATGAGGACCCTAAACAAATGTTGGGTGTTAGGTATGCCTTGAGAGTCCCACTTGCAACATTTTTAAGAGAAGTGGGGCTCAAAGAGATAGAAGCCAGATAGACAAAGGTGGACCATCCTGAATGAATGAGCACCCTTACTTTTTCTTTTGCTAAATGGATGAACACCCCGACTTAGAAGCAATGAGCTGGGATTCAAACATCTCTACCCTAATGTTACTGTAACTGTTTTTTTTCTTCTTCATGTAGTTGACCTCCGTAAGTTTCACACGGTTGGATAATATCTCCTTTTAATATTAAATACTTCTTTCCTAATATGGTAAAAGTAATAGTGTGACAAGTTTAAAGTCATAATCAGATCGAAAAAGAGATTAAGCTTTCTTATTGGGGAGTAAAAGTATTAAAGAAGTGTTGGAGATTGAAAAGATTGTAACAGTGTAAGGGAAAAAAAAAGAACTCAAGTTAAAAAGAAAGAATTAAATTGAGGTTTAGCTACTTACCAGTTCTCCATAAATACCTAGTCTTGATTCATGAGACTTAGGGCGGAAAGAGTGACACCATCCTCATTCTTGGTCAGGAATTTGCAGACAGGACCAAGACCGTAGAGTCTCTCCACTTTGCCATCAGGAAGATTGCGCAAGGAACAAGTGAGGATGGAGTAACTAGCCAGGAGGCGCAAGATGCGGTCTGGCATGACAGGTGCATCAGGGTTCTTGGTGGGGAGCTGGGAAGCCACATCTTTTGGGGATAGGAAAGCACCTGGACCAGCTTTGGCCATGATCTCAAGCAGGTCAAGTTCTATGGCCGACTTGAGGACCATGGGTAGAACCAAGGAACTGGCCAGTTGCATGGCGAATAAGTTTGCTTCCTCATCGGATACTTGGGTGGAAGTCATTTGAGTTTCACCTGTTGAACCCATTGTTCTATTTTCTTTGATTGGGATATTTGAGTTTGGAAAACGTGAGACGCTGAAAAAAGAAGCAAAGACCGGTGAGTTTGAAGATATGGGCATGACAAAGAGCACGAACTGGAGTTATTGTAGACACCAGTTTTTGGGACATGAAATCGATTTCTCAACGGTTAATTTCATAGGGATTATCGGGCTTTGAAAGTGTTCGTATTTGGGTTTTGAGTTTTTGGCTCAATGAATTATTATTATTATTATTATTATTATTATTAGTATGATTTATTCATTTTTAATTTTATTCTTAATTTTATTTTTATTTTATCCTTAATTTTTATGAAAACTGAAAAAAAAAAAAGAAAATAAATAGACAATTTTGTTTTGAGATTTCAAGCGGGAATCAGGTAAAATATTTTCCAAAGGATTTAATGTATAAATGAAAAACTAAAATCATGCAGTAATGGACCATAATCAACCGTGATAAAATCTCAATATTTAAGTTTGGATTAGTTTTATTTAAACCCTAAAATTACTATTAAAAGAGATTATAAATTGAATGCTAAATCACACAAAAAAATGTGGAGAGAGGATTTTGGGTTTTTCTGCTGTTTAGACAAATCTTTTTTTTTTTTTAGTAGGATTAGTTAATCTTTTGGAGGTTTGATGAAAAATGAAATGGTTTGGAATCCTTTGAAAAATCTGAAAAAAGTGAATTTATGGGAAAATCTAAAAAAAAATTAGGTTTTTGATTGAATGTTTGAATTTACCGGTTGAATTTTTCAATCAAAATTGAATTTTTCGACTAAAATTAAATTTTTTTATCAATTTTTCGTGAGTTTTTAGAAATCGACAGTTAAGCTGAGTTTCCAATGACTAGATTTGTGTATTTTTAGAAAGAAGTGAGAGTAAAAAAAGCTAGAGAGAGAGGGTCTGAAGCAGATTGGAGGAAAACTTAGAAATTGGACTTTTATATCCATCCAAAATGACGTCGATTTGAAAAAGCTTTAACTCGTGTTCAACTTGTGGAGATCCGTGCATGACCCACTTTCAAATCTGACTCGTTTTGCAAGTTTTTCTTTTTTTTTCAATTTATTTTTTGTTTACATTTTCATTTATTTTATTTATTTAGAATTTTTTTTATTATTATCATTATTTTTATTTTTTTTACTTTATTTATTTTTTAAATACCTTCATGAATTTCATTTTATTTTAAAAAATAAATAATATTTTTAAAATAAATTCATGAATTCTATCAAACTATTGAAAAAATTTTCATGAATTTAAATTTTTTATGAATTCTATCAAACTATTGGAAAACTTCATAAATCAATTGTTATTAGAAAAAAATTATTACTAATAAAATATTTTGTTTTAATCCTACTAAACTATTAGAGGATTGGCATCTTAGATTAAGTTTTACCAAACAATTGAAAAAATTAATACAATTTCTAAAAAATAAATTTACAAAGAAATCACATCAAACTATTTAGAGATCTGCATCAAAGTGAATTTTACCAAATTATTGAAAGATTTTTCTAATTATTCTCCTAAATAAAATATATTAATGAACCTGATGATGAAGCTTCTTCAGAGTGGAATACTATGTTTCATGAATACTTCTGAAATAAGAAAACTATCTTAAATTTCTACTAAACTATTGAAAAAAATTTAGGATTAGTTTCAAATAATTAAATGATTTAGTAAAATTATAAGAATACTTTAAGGCTTGGATAATTTGAAATCAAATTAGTACCATCATTTGGATAGACGTTGTGAGGGTATTATAACCACATGCATAACTGCACTCATGAACCTAAAATCTGATTTCGTTGGCTAGAATCTATTATTTAAATATACTTAAGTCAATCTTAAAACTCTTCTTTAAATGGGACAGATTTTATCAGGTGATAAATCAAACTTAAACAAGAAATATTATTGGCGACTCTTTTAATCTATATCTAACGTTGGGTCTATGAATCTATACATTATGATAGTTTGATGACTCCACTGAAAATGTAAGAGAGTCAGGCTAGTAAATGATTTCTTGTTATCCAAGCATGACCTAATAAATTGAGATTTTGTCTTTCTTTTTCTTTGTTTGTATTTTGTTTTATTTATTTATTTATTCATTTTAATATATCTATAATTTATATATATATATATATATAACATGAGCTTTACATCTAAGTTTTGTCTCTTATGAAAGAGTAAAATACATATGCCTTCATGAAATTTTATGTCTCCACATAGGTTAGCAAAATGTTCCCACTCAAATTAAACTCTTTTTGCTTATAGTCTATAATAAGCAATAATTAAGATGCCTTACTAGTCTATGATTGATGATGATGTAAGAAACAATTTATGAACTTTTTAGAAATGACCCAAGCTACAAATAGTTAACCTTATAAGCTTAACACATAAGTAGACTTGAGGAAAGCTTAGAAATTGGGCTTTTATACCCATTTAGAAAGATGCCATTTTGAAAATACTTTAACCCACGTTCGACCCATAGAGATTCATGCGTGACTCGCTTTCAGGTCTGACCTATTTCGTAGATTTTTTTTTTACATTTATTATTATTATTATTTTACTTTTTTTATTTTTTAAATATCTTCATGAATTTCATTTTATTTTAAAAAAAACCAAAGAATGTTTCTAAAATAAATTCATGAATCCTATTAAACTATTGGAGGTTTTTCATAAATTTAAATTTTTTATGAATTCTACCAAACTATTGGAGAACTTCATAAATCAATTGTTATTAGAAAAAAATTATTACCAATAAAATTTTTATTTTAATTCTACCAAACTATTGGAGGATTAGCATTTTAGATTAAATCTTATTAAACTATTAGAATATTTAATACATTTTTTAAAAAATAAATTTACAATAAAATCTTATCAAATTATTGAGAAACCTATATTAAAGTAAATCTTGCTAAATTATTGACAGATTTTACTAATTATTTTTTTAAATAAAATATATTAATGAATCTGACGACGGAGCTTCTTCAGAGTGAGAAATTAGTCTTCTGAATACTTATGATACGAAAAAATTATTTTAAATTGCTATCAAACTTGGAGCAAAATTAGAATTAATTTTTAATAATTAAATGATTTGATAAAATTATAAGAATATTTTAAAGCTTAAATAATTTAAAATCAAACTTATACCATCCTTCAGATGGACACTATAAAAATGCTATAACCTTTTTCATGTATAACTACACTCTCAAACTTAAAATTTAATTTCGTGAGTTAAAATTTACTATTTAAAGATACCTAAATTAATATTAGAACTATTCTTTAAATGTAATAGATTCTATTAAATAATCAATCGTATTTAAATAAAAAAATTAATGATAATTCTTTTAATCTATATCTAACATTGAATTCATAAATCTATATATTACGACAATTATATAAGATGATTTGTCTCTGCCCCTTTCCTCTTAGTCCTATTTCCTTTGCACAAGCCCCTCTCCCCCAGCCCCTCCTCCCCCCCCCCCCCCCCCCCCCCCAAAAAAAAAAAATTGACCCCATACCACGGTACATCCCTCCCTCTCTCCTAGTTTTATGAAAACCACTTTCCACCAATATTTCTTGTTTTTTTTTTTTCTTTGATAGGGTATAAGTATGTATTCAATGCTAATTTCCCATTTCACAGCACCCATGATCTTCAGAAAATCTATGAAACTCCTATAATACACAACTATATTATCTATAATTGTTTAATATAATTAATTATAATTAAATAATATAAATTTATAAAAAATTAATGTAGAACTTATATTTTAAAATGATAAATTTTTATATTATTTTATATTATAATTAATTAATTATAAAATTATAATAAAAATTTTTACGAGTAAAATGCTTCCTATAATATAATACTAAAGTTTTTTAGGGGAATCAATCATAGGGGATATTAATTTCAATAATAATTTATAGGGTGAAATTTGATGGATGCTAGTCAAAGCTGGGAAGTGCATAGCCATACATGAAGATTAAAATGAATATGTATCTACTCTATAGGTCATGATTGAGATCTAACTCCTTTTAGAAGCAATCTGGAAATAATGGTATAAATATATTTGTTGATGCTAGTCCCTTGAGGACCCATATTTTTTCTGAAAAAAACCGTGGACATGAAGAGCATTGAGGAGACAGAGGATTGCTTTATTCTTGATTTGAACCCTTTTGATTCTATTGACATTGCCAAGCTCTCCATCACCATCACCAATGACGACGATGATGTTGATCTCTCTGTCCTCGCTGAGAAGGGCCAGGTTTTTCTTAATTTCTTTTGTTATATATATATATATATATATATATATGTTGTTCTTTAAACGCAATTCTTGCAAACATGCTTTGAGTTGCTAAGGAAATTTGCACTTATTATAGAGTAAAATGGGTGTGTGGGTTGATGATGGTTAGGTGGCTTGTAGAGATTATCCACATTCAAGGCATCTTTATCTGCAATTTCCCTTTGATACTACACCTCATGATAGACATTGTGACCTGGTAGGTAAAAACACTCTTTTACCTTTTAATGTTGGGCTAACTTGTTTATGGAGCATTGTCATTTAGTTTAATAATTCTAATAATTTGGTTTATTCGATGCAGTTTTAATGTTATGTTTGTGATTCAGCTGTTCCATGTGAGTATTGGTTGGCACATTGTCATGCTTCAGAGCATTGTGAGGAATGGAAGTCTCAAAGGCATGTGTCTGTGAGGATACGGAAAGCTGGGCCTCGGAAATTATGAATAAGCTCCTCCATCAATTCTATGCCTGGGTTCCTCCAACATACAGTCTTCTGTTAATGTTATGTTGCAGTTCATGCTACATACTGGAAGAAAAGTGAATTGTTTTGCCATCACTTGGTCAAACTCATTCTCGGAGTTTGGTATGGACGCTAGAAATAGGCTTCTAAACTGTCATGAAAGCCAATGTCTAAACTCTAAACATGTGTACTAGTTTAGGTGCGTGGTTTAACATGTTATATTTTGTAAGGGCAGATAGAATCATTGTGGTCTTAGAGCAAAGGCTGCATTAAGCTCGAAAGCAGGTTCTGTCTGCCTGGGTTTATTTTCTGCTATATGCATACGAAACCAGGGAAATGTCGAAAGAAGTTGATTGAATTATACCTATCGACCAAGAGGTCTGGTTACACTTCTACAGAAGTTCTTTCCGAAGAGATCCTTTCAAATTAAAAACCAGGTGTTTTATATTCTTGAACACTTTGACAGGCAGTTGGCAAATGCTAGCTTTAATGTTTTCTCTCTTGGGGAAATTCTTTGTCCCTTTGAAGTTTGGAGCAATTCAAGTGAAAAGGACACGATAACCAATGCCCTCGAGATGATGTAGCACCATTACTCTAGACTCCTAACATGGTGCTCCATCTTTACAAGAGGTCATTTTAGTTCATAGTCCTCTCTCTTTCTTATGGCTAAAGAAGTATAACAATGGACTGACTAATCATTATTGAATCATTTAGTACGAGATTTGATTCATCCTCTTATATTCTTTTATTTATCCGGTTAACTCCACAAACTGAAATAGCTAAAATTGTTAGATTTAACAATGCTATGATATAAAAACATAACATAAAAACAATATTAAAAAATATAAAAATGATATGATTTAAAATTTTAACAAATATTATTTATGAATTTGATAAAAATAAAAAATATATTTTATGTTTAATATGTCAACATAAATTATAACATATTAATTTTTATATTATATATATGTTTGATACAAAATAATTATCACATAAATGCACAAATAGCCACATCAATTGTCACTGTCCGAACTACAAAGGCATTTCCAAGAGGAGGCCTGAGGCTTGATATTTTATTGTGGGTTGGGCCTCAGACGTCATAGGTAGCAAAGGGTCCCTAAAACTGGCCTGAAGGGAAGCCCAATAAAGGAGAAGCCCTTATCATAAGAAATAAATCCCCACAGAAGGTTAAAGCCGCTGCCCTCTGGAGTGTAGACGCTCCCGAGTCTCAGATAATTATTTTCTAAACCCTATCTAACGAAAATAAGCATGTCGCCAGCTCCTGTGGTTGAAGCCGCTCAGCCTCAGACTGAGCAGGTTCCTTCTATTGAGGAACCCAAGAAGCAGCCTCAGGTTCCCCCTCTTCATTTCACTTCTTTTATTCTTTTTCTTTTTAAAGAAAAACGTGTTAGCATGGTAGCATTTGCAGAGCGAGGAGGAGGCTGTGGTTGAGGACGTCAAGGAAGATGAGAAAGAAGATGACGAGGACGATGAGGATGAGGATGATGATGAGGATGATGATAAGGAAGATGGTGCCCAAGGTTTCTCTCTTTTATTTTTCTTTTCCCCACTTAACTCGTTAATTGATTCTCTTCGTTTTTCTTTTCTTTTCTTTGGTTCGATCGTATAGTTGATTTCAAAACACTTTTTGGTTTTTTACTTTTTTCCTTAAAATTGCATGGATAAAAGTCTCTGTAATTGCATTTTCTCCAACTTTTCTTTATCTTGGAAACTGCAAATTTGTAATATTTTTTGATCTGTTGGTTTCTGCTTACTGGCTCCCAACTACCACATCCTCTAGAATTGGATTTCATTGTAGGATCTCCTGCATAGTTTGCCACTCAGAGTCCTTAGAATTAGAAGAAGTCTTCTGGTTCATGCAACATTGTTAGCTTTGAGTAGCTGAAATCACTTGTTAGCATGCAATTACTTGCAATGTACTATTTTGTAGATATCTGATTTGGTAGTTACTTTGAATGTCAGCATTTCTGTGTTTGATGGTGTTATATCTTTGGCTATTAGGCTACATGTACTTGGTGCTATTTCTGAAGTTTTTAGCTAATTGTCTTATCCAAAGTTAATTGTGTGCAAATTTCTACAAATCCCTTATAGTTTACTTGGAATATTGGTTGCAGGTGCTAATGGAAGTTCAAAACAAAGCAGAAGTGAAAAGAAGAGTCGGAAGGCGATGTTGAAGCTGGGCATGAAACCTGTTAGTGGTGTAAGCAGGGTCACCATAAAGAGAACCAAGAATGTATGAATTGTCTGATTTTCTTTTCAACCTGTTGAGCTACCTGATGAATGGTAATATAACCGAGTTTCTCTTGGATTCAGGTACTATTTTTCATCTCAAAACCTGATGTCTTCAAGAGCCCAAATTCTGAGACCTATGTCATTTTTGGTGAGGCTAAGATAGAGGATTTGAGCTCTCAGCTACAGACACAAGCTGCCCAGCAGTTCAGGATGCCAGACATGGGATCTATGATGGCAAAGTCAGACACCTCTGCTGCAGCTGCTGGAGCACCAGCTGATGAGGAAGAGGAAGAAATTGATGAGACTGGGGTAGAGCCTAGGGACATTGACTTGGTCATGACACAGGCTGGAGTATCGAGGAGCAAAGCTGTCAAGGCTCTCAAAACTCACGGTGGGGACATTGTTAGTGCTATTATGGAGCTTACCACTTAGGTGGTCACTGTTGCCTTATCTTGCGCTCTCGCATTCTGTCAATGAGTTCTTGGAACTATTATCAACATTATAGTTGCTGCAGTTGAGCTAGCTTACCATCTATCGGGTGGCTAGATTATCCTTATATTTTTATCAAAATTTAGACAATTTTCTCACAACTCATTATCAGCGTACCTGTGACTGATTGCTGGAATTTATGCAACTTATAGCAGTTCAGGATACCCTTTTCTATAGAAATGGTTTTATTGTAAAACTTTAGAGGAGCTCAAAAGCACCAATAATTCCGAATTAGTCGAAAGAATTTCAGGTGGTAAAATAGATTCTTACCAAAATAGTAATAATTAGTATTCTCAAAGGAATCCTCTTAAGTGAACTAATCCAATGTTGTCTATGAAAAGTTCATGCAGGTTCAATTGATGCCTCCTTAAGGAAAAATTCAGTTCAATAAAGGAAATGTTACGAGATACCTTGTATGGTTGGATTTCCACTTGATATTGAATGCAAGAAAATCCAATAAAAGCTGTTATTCTATTAGTACATATCTTCTTTATAGCTTTCGGATGTGCATACGTAAGAAATGATCAGATGAAATGGTAATTTATTATTTGATATTAAGAAACTCTTGCTTGAGTATGCAGAGTTTGCAGTTCTAATATTTGCGTGTCTAGTGTAAAAGCCTTGTAAATCAAAGAAAGGATCAAATTTCCAAAGGTTCTAAGTTTCACTACATTTTTTCAATTAACTTAAAATGTTAGTGTTAGATAGATGCATCAAATATGGGATTTTCTGAATCCGAAAGTCATTATCATGAACGGTGGACAAAGCACGCATACATGTATATCCAGAACAGCGAGAAGAACTGAGAGGGTTACCCAAATCAAACAAGAAAAGAAAGATACATAAAAAGGTTTATTCAAAATAAGTTTTAGCAGTTTTTTACAAGGCTGAAGAGCAGTCATGTTCTGAGCAACTCACAGTAGTGTTCCACATACTTTATACAGATATTCAAGGGAAACGAGATATTATTCACCATAGGATAATAGTATCGACCAAATTCAGTCAACCGTTCTGTCCTGAAAGCTCCTCTTTCAACACATGTTCCCAGTCAGAAGAACAGCTGTCATAGCAACCTGCAGAGAGTTGATCAAGCCTGGTGCCACCAGGAGACTGCATCGTGGAGTCATGCACGACACATAGATGAAAATCCTTCACAACTAACCGTTGTCCATCATGGTTGGCCACTTGATGCAGTGAAACAGATTCCACATTAACACCTGAAATTCCATTCTCTGCTGCGTCTTTATCAATGGGTATTTTCTTTCTCTTTCCTGCAAATCCAAGATCAACAACCTCTGGTGGTTGTTTTCTTTCCATTTTAATGGAATCCAAATCATCAATGCCTCGATTTTTCAGGATATGGAACCTAGCCATGACAGAGGTTTCAACATCATCTGTATGACAGGCTGTTCCTAGTACAGGGGAGTCTTGGGATGGCAGGCCTGGGATTGAGCTATCCTTTACTTCAGTTGCCAATTCATCAACCTCATCCAAATCCAAAGAAAGCTTTGAGCTGCAGAGTTCATCCACATCTCTACTATGAACAGAATTTGAATTGTTAAGCCGGTGCTTTAGTACATGAAATCTGGCTGTGACATCATCAACATGGTTACTGGAGCTTTTGACAGGAGAATTTTGGTTATAAACAGCAGGGGTTGGTCCACTCTCAGCTACTGCTGCTAATTTCTTATTGGTGTTCACTTCAGCAGACAATTTAGGTCTTGATATTTTGTCCTCATTTGGTGTGCCTTCTAACAAATCTAAAGCAAAACAACACGTCCTTTAATCAGATAGCCAAAATGAAAGAGTCAAGGATTTTTAGCAGAAATTTCTAAAGCTTCTATTATGAACAAGACATGATCCAAGGAGTGTACAGAAAATTTTTAACCTTTTTCTGAGTCCAATTTGCATTTTTCCATTTCAATCTTCATGTTATTAAAGCGAGCCATGTAATTGATAGAACATAAAGCAGCTTCTGCCTCAAGCCATAGATTCTTATACAAGAGAACTTGTGGGTGTGCCTCTTCCTTCTCGTGAAAATTCTCAATGAGAACCGTCTTTATAGCCTGCAACTCATCGACCAAGAGAGAGAATATAAGTGTGCTTTCAATTTTCATCTCTACCCCAGAAAGAAGACAAAATGATGAAACATTATCTATCACAGTACAGATAAAAAATTAAATAAGCAAATACCTGGGTCATCTTATCATTTTTTACTTTTAAGTCTGTGCCACTGTTGACGAAATCAGAATATATCTCATCTTTCTTACCAGAATGCTTCCTTTTCTCCTGTACATGCTGGCTCAGAACATCAATAGCTTCCACCTCGGCCCTTCCCATGCTTGTGCCCTGAGAAGAAGATTTACAGCTCAGTAATCAACCGAAAAAGCATTTCATGAAAGAATTCAGAAGAAATATGCATAATAGCAATGAGAAACACAATTTAGCATTTCAAATTTCCTACAGTTAATTACACATCAATTAGACAAGACAAAGAAAATAAAAACAGGGAAGCATACCTCAGGAAGCTCACTCAAAAATGATTCTTGTCCAATATTTTTTGACATGCATGTATTAATGTTGTTGATTACTTTCTCAAGGGACTTGAGATCTTGTTCCTTTAATTCACACATCTCACTGCAGCAGTGATATAGAAGCAATTCTGACAGGTTATGCATTGCATCTACTAGAACACTGATGCTGCTATTTGAAACTGGTTCTTTGCCAAAGAATTTAGAATACTTAGCCGAAACATCTTCTACAGAGGATGGCGAACATGAGAGATCTTTTACCACATGGCATGACATATTTGATGAACCACAGCCTGCAGAGACATCATTTATCTTCTCGAGATCTGCGACACCAGTCTCAGATGTATGCAAATTTTTAGAAGCCAATCTACCTTCGGCAAGACTTTGTTGAATGGAGAAAGATGCCTTCTCAACCTCATTCATTGAATGGTTGAATAAGACATAATCTTTCTTCCGTTCACTTGCATCATCAGAGAATTTGATCTCACAGGCAGGACTTGTTTTTTTGTTATAGGATCCTGCTTTCGTAGCATCATCAGGTTGATGTATTATAAATGACGGGATAGAGACTGAAGACAATTTCAGGGAAGAGACTGAACCATCTTCCACATCCCCATTTTCATCAGTCATCAAAATTTCACCTGGTTTTCCTGAAGGAAGTTTAACCACGTTAGCAGTATGCCCAGGGATAAATTTAAGTGCTTGACCATTTGAAACATCACATGCTTCAATTTTCTTTACAACCTGCACAGCAACAGTCTCAGAAGATCCAAATGGGGAGTTATTAGAAGCTGGAGCTCCTTTCCAGCAAGGTGAGTCAACAGGAGGGTTGTAATGATCTAAACTCTCTAAAGTATTCTCCACAGCAATGACTGTTTCATTATTATCAAGAGCCAAACTGAAATTATTTGGATTCATATGAGAAAAATTAACTCCAGATTTTTCTCTGAACAAATTATCAGAGGCATCATTAGAGGCCATATTTGTTGCTGACTTTTTTTCAGTCCTTGTTGAAAATGATTCACCAGACAAATAACAATTTCCATGAAGGTGAAAGCTGAGTAGACTAGGGTCAAACTTATTTTTTCTACCAAAGTTCAAATAATGAGGTTCCTTCACATTAGACGGATTGATCCCAGTCAAATTTATATCAGTTCCATTGATGCCAGCTGAAGGTCTAATAACAATCCCAGGTGAAGATTTCATGGCAGGTATACTATCACTTGGTGTACTACCATGCTCTCTCACAGGTTTCTCATATGGAGTGCTGAATGTGACTTGATTGTTCTTGAAATTTACTAGATTTAAGGGAGGTACCTGCAGATTGGTTTCAGGAAGTGCTGAACTGGACCCAATAACTGATGTCTTCAAGTAATCCACAGGCATGAATGAGAGATTTTGCCCCAGGACATTGTTGTTATCTAGCTTTTCTATACTAGTAGGCCCCACTTGCTTTTCCCTGCCTAATGAATAAATATTATGTGAAGTTTCTTCAGATATCTTTAGGCTTTTGGAGGGAAGAGATCCTGCAACTAGAGACAAAAAAAGAAAAATGGGTTACATAACATCCCACCTGACCTTTCTTTATCATTATCCTCTAGTTCCCTCTTTCCCTCATACTGCTCTTCCCAAAAAATGACTTTTACAACCCAAAGTATGTAGGGATAGAAACTGATGTCGAGAAAGAAAGAGTGAAGAAGCATTTTCGTACAATTTTTGTGACATAGCAAAATGATAACAGGAATCAAATTTGCAACCCAGCAAAGTGGTTAGCACTCCTTTTTTTTTACTAATAGTGCAGTGTGAGAGAATAAAGACATTACAAATTTTTGAATGCATAAGTCTTAGGTTCTCGGGAAAAATGATTGAGTTAGCCATCCAAGCTTTCAAGTGCATGTAAGAGGATGATCAATAAAAATAACGAACAATATATGAATGAAAGGAAAATTGAACAGTCATGCCAGCCGACAGAACCCTATATCTAACATATTAATATATTTAAGTTTTAACAACAAGAAGGCATAATTCCAGCGTCTCACTTAGACGATGGCCTCGGCGAACTTATAAATGCGCAAGTAATCGTTAACTCATAAAAATTGCGGACAAGATATGATCAGTCACCAAGTGCTTAAAGCGGGGAGGGGGCAGAGGGAATACCTGATTGATTTTTTTTTTTCATACGCACACAGTTCATTTGATCACTGAAATTTTGCACTAGACAAGACAAAAAAGTAAACTAATGGAAATGCAAGAACCATGTAGAGAGCATAGACAAATATAATGGGAACAAATGTAAAGCGTAAGAAAGCATAGGAAAACAGGAAAACTTACCCAGGTTGATATGATCCGTGTAAATGGAAGGAGGAGCCATGTTTGTCTCCTTTGAATAAAAACTCCCATCAAGCTGAGCCGGCTTCCCTTTCTCCCGATCCCACAAGCCACCACCCCATTGAGCCGTATGGTCCAGGCCAGACAAGCTCTGCTCATTGAAAGTTGGCACATGAAGGGGAGGTGAGACATAGGAAGGGTAATAGGTTTTGGGTTCAAAAAGATCCACATTTTGGTTATAGGAAGGAGTGGTAATTGGGTCCAAATCCAACTGAGGGAGTTGAGCAGGTTGGGGTGAACTAAAAGTGTATGGATTAGTATCAAGCCAATTCAAGGGTTCACCCAAATCAACAAGTGGGGTAGCTGCAGGTTTTGGGATGGATCGGTCCACGGTGAAAGGAGGAGCTAAAGCTGATAAATTTGAAGATCCTCCTCCATGACCGTTCCCACCATAAGACCCATATCCTATCATCGTTTTTTATGCCAGAAACTCAAAACTTAGTGCACCTAATCGAAAACCCAGAACAGAAAAACTTCAACTTTTGCAAGAACCGACACCAGCTTTTTCAGTTTTCAGACAAAGCACAATTTTGGCATCAAACTTTGCATGAATAAGAGAAGAATTGAAGGCAAAGACCCAATTTTTAGAAGTGAGAATTAATTGGCATCGCCATCCTCTCAGTACCTCACTTTGAGCGTTGAAAGTATAGAGTCAGGTGTTGCAAGAGTCTTTCTTTTTTGGGACTATTGTATCTAATCCTTCAAGTTTACATTAATTTTTAAATAGCCCCTAAATTTTTACAAAATGATTTCTGAATCCTTTTCTACTTTTTGATTTCTGATTTATTAATGACGGAAATTTATTGCCAATCACATTGTGATCAAAGTCAAAACTTTAAAAGGAATAAACATAGTAGGTACCAGTGATAGATTATACTCTTTTCGCCATTATTGTGCATTGATTTTCATAAAATTGAAAAATAAATTTTAATATATTTAATATATTTAATATTAAAATTTAATTTTTTTATAAAATTAAAATTTTATAATTTTTAATGTTAAAAATAAAAAAATCATAAAAAATAATTTTTAAATATAAAAATGTAACAATTTTAGATGTTAAAAAAATAATTTTAAGATATTCAAAAAAATAAAAAAATATAAAACAAAGAGAATATGAGGGAAAAGTTTTTGATTATTTATCCTTAATTGAATGTTAGCAATCTCATTAAAAAGATTATATGAAATATTGATAAAATATTAAAATTTTAATTTTATAATTAAAATTTAAATTACAACAATTTTATAATTTCAAAATACCTTAACGTTCTGCTCAAGTAAGTCTTTTCGAATTAAGAAAGGGGCAAATTGACCTCCAATCTCAATGGTATTTTGATCATTTTCTTAAAGGTTACGCAGTATTATTTCAAATCACTTCAAAACATCTTTATATCCAAGCATTTGGATTCCAATTGAATTTCCTTAAGATTACCTTATCAAAGTTAAAACACTTCAAATTGGTCCTTAAAACTCCAACAGATTTTGGGCCTGAAGTTCCATTGGGTTTATGCTCTTCTTCTTTGACAAATTAATATTCATCCAAGCTATCAAATAGGAATATTTATCTCAACCTCTTGTGTGAAATTTTTTTTTAAGTTTTTAATATATTCTTAATTTTTTTATTTTATTATATATTTCATATTTAAACTTTTTCAAACCCATAATCTTCAAATACTTACTTTAATAACATACCGATTAATTCAAAAGATAATTTACTTATATGATTTACTTGTGGACACTTATCTTCCATGTGCATGCTAACAAAACCAATTCTGAACAACTCACGAGAAAGGCTTTTCAACCTTTGAAGCAAGTAAAGGATAAATTTTCATAATTTAGGGGTGTAATCGAGTCGAGTCAAATCGATATGTCTCGAACTCGACTCTTAATTTGAGATTCGATACTCGGTTCGAACTCAATTAAGTTTCATTTTTTTAGCTCAAGTTCGATTTGTGATCGAAATCGAGTTATTCAAATTCGTTCGATTAAGCTCGATTAATATGTTAAAATAAGCTCAATTCTTATACTTGATAAGAGCTCGATTATTTATGCTTGAGCTCAAATTTGAGAGATTTTATTGATTAAAATAATAAAAAAATTTAAATATAAAAACTTGATTAAGCTCGTAAGCTACTCGAATAAGATATAACAATACTCGAACTCGACTCGATCGATAAGTCGAACTACTCGAGCTCGAGCTTGATTCGATAATAATCGAATCAAATTCGAGTTTTATTCGAATCGAACTCGAATAGCTTATAAGTACTAATGTATCATTTATACCCTTAAAACAAGTTTTATTGTTCATTTTAACCTTTTAAGGATACAACTCCCTAAGGCGTTATCCTCGTATAGAATAAGGCAAACGACCAAACGAGCCAAATGTCCAAAAATTCAATGCTGAAGCATGGAATTCCAATTCCAAAATGTCTTTAATAAGTACAAAAAAAAAAAAAAAAAAAAGAGTTTACTGTTATCTTACTTAATGATGTGTTTAAATGCTAAGAGGAGAAAGTGAACAAAGATGCAGCCAAACTTAAAAATGTACCGCTAAAACTCGAAAAAAAAAAAAAAAAAAAGGAAAAATTTCATAATCCACACGCATGTATATTTCAATCAACTAATGTTAACCATACCTTATCTTTGCTAGGATAAAGGGGCGATTACATTTTTTTATTCTTTTAGTTTCTACATTTATTTATGATGATGCGGCCTGGATTTATATGAGGATTAATTTGAGTGGCTTTAAAGTGGAGGTATTGGCACCATAAGTTCGGACCCCCTTTTCCTTTCCTTTACACCAATAAACATACTTTCCATCTTTCCAAAACACAATGCCTTGTGAACTTCCTACTAATTGAGAGCTTGATTGTGACACTTAAAGTTTGTTTAATAAGGTAATTAGAAAAAACAAATCGATTTGTTCAATTTATTATTATTTTTTTAGTATAGTTAATCTTAGATTAAAAAAAAAAAAACCTATTTTGGAAATTGGAAATTTTGATATTTTAACTTTTGATTTCATTAATTATTTTGTTTTGTGCTATTTTTACTATTGATTTTGTCGGTAACTAATACAAGTTATATACACTCATTTAATATACACATTTCACATACTCACAAAAAATAAAAATTTTTAAATTTTACTATAATCCATAAAAATTATAATGCTTTTCACTTAAATACTTAAAATAACAAAATAAATATGTGTGCTCATCATTTTAATGCAATATTTTAATGTTTGTATCACTATCCTTTGACAAATTGGCAAAACACGCCCATAACTTTTCCAATTTTATACCTAACAATAAGACATAATTAATCAAGCAAAAAGCAATTTCCATGAGAAATTGAAAGAGTAGGTAATCATGAACCTGTAATTTATTTATGAGTATACAATTTCTAATTATTATATTATAATTAATTACTCATAATTTAGAATTGCATGAGATTTATCAAAATTTTATATGAAATTGACGTTTATAAGTGATAGATTTTTATATAATATTTTATTATAATAATATTATAATAAAAAAATTTAGGAGAAATGCTCTTAATTTATTTACAAATGGGAGGAGAAAACGTGATGTCAAATTTACAACCTTTCCTTGGTTTGGAAAACGTCAAGGAGTGCATGCATTTTCATGTCTTTTAACTTTTCCCTGAGGTGCTTAGATAATTAATTACTTATCTTTTAGAAAGAATAGGATCGAGCGAAGATCTTTTTCCAGGCCTTCCAGCTTAGAGAGCGAGCCTTCATTAGGGCTAAAGAAGGCTTGTTAGAGTGCACAGGAGGAATAGAAGGTGGTGGGGGCGATGGCGGTTGTGCCTCATCATCATCTTCCATTTCAATATTTTCTTCTGGCTTCCAAAAACGAGCTTCCTTTCTTTTGCTCCTCATGGTTGATAACACATCGTATTTGTTACATATTCCCCACACTGTTACCTTTTGTTGATTATAGTCCACTGTTACCGAGTATATTCCTGCCATAAACACCACAGAAAATTTCAATATTTTATCCCATAACTGCATGAAAGCGGCAACACGTTTAAATATCTTATGACCTAAGGCCTATGATTTAGGTTTTATTTAGGATTCCGATTAGAGGACTTTCACTGCATTGTAATGTGCATTTTTACTGTTGGATTTTTGGAAATCCTTTAATCGGATTTCCAAATGAACTATTAGTTAATTGTTGTTCAACAGGAAGTGGAGTGTGGGGGCTAATAATTTAATTTGGTCTCATTAAAACAAAGGAAATGTGCAGCTAGCAACTAAAGCCTCAAGGAAAAAGGGAAAAAGGGAAGATGAAATTGAAAAAACAAGTGTACGATTACAAATATTTTTCTCCTTTTTCCTTTAATGGAACTATTCTATACATTTGCTAAAGGAGTGCATTGCTTCTTTGCTTTCCATTTACACACACTTGTGTTCTAGTTTCAGATTCAATGGACCAACAGGAGACATGATATAAATGTTGGTTCTTGGACAATTGTGGGTCCAACGAACAGCTTGGGCCAATAATCGAAGACTAGAAGTTTAGCTAGATACATTAAGTGCTAAGCTTTGAACGAGGACACTGGACCTGGAACAATGGCAGAAAACGTGGAGAAAACTTTGAAAGTAGGTTACAACAAACGCATGTTTATGTCACAAAATGGTTTTAATTTGTAAAGAGACACCAATTAATTAAGAGAGTAATTGGGGTTAATTACCTTTGAGATGGGACAAGGTCTTCTTCACTTTCCTCTCACACCCGTAAGAATACAAAGGCACCATCATCTCCACATACTGCGCCTCCACATTCTTGCTAGCTACAACTATTTGCATGTTTGCCATTGTAGCTCCAACTTAAATTGAAACTAGATCTTTCTTCTTCCCGGTATTGGTATTTTCTTCTATACTACAACTAGGTTATCATTGAATCGAATTGATCATAAACGCCTTATATAAGAGATTAACAAGACAGGCTGATCCTGGATTCCCTGGAAAAGAAGGCCTGTGGTCTCTTTTTCCCCTTTTGCCTACACCTTTTTTTTCATCTAATTTTCTTCTTCTTGTTGTTGTTTTATGCTTTCATTGTTCATCAGGGTGGCTTGATCGGGAGGTCAATTTTGTTCTGTCAAAAGATACTTTTAATTAGGGAAATGAATTTCCTTTCTTCGGAAGGGGTGTCATGTTGACTTGGATAGGGTATAAGATGTGTCAGCATCTCTGTTTGTTTATCAAAAGTGCATTGGATCATCTCCTTTTCATCATGGGAATTGGATAACCTTACCTATACTTTGCCTTTCATGTGAATTGTTTTTTTTTTTTTTTCCTTATGAAAGAAGCTGCTTTCTCTTGGAAATTGGTATTTTGGAAACCAAGATAAAAGGGAAAAGAAACAAGAGATAATCCTTAATGCAGTTTGATTATATGTACCTGAAGTTATTATATTGTGAAACAATTTAAAGTGCGCAAGGCAACTTCTGATGTGCAGTCGTTGGTGAAGCCGCCATGCACATGCATGCGTATGATTTTGCTTAACTGCCTTTTCAGGTTATTTGTTCAACTACTGTCCCCTAATTTTTAGCTTTGATGATGGTCATTTTTTTCATCAAATATCATTTCTAGCATAAATATATAGTACTCTGGTTTTATTCCTCTTTGAATGTTAAAATCACAAATATATATTCACTTCTTTCTTAATTAGAATCAGTTGATCACTAGTGTCTAGTGGCCACGCAATCAAAAGTTAAAACCTGTAATTATGATTGGTAGGAAACAAATTTTCATGCCTGGTGGTGTAAGGGATATTTGATGGTCAAAAAGATATAATGGTTTTTTTTCTTTATGAAGCCTCTAATAGACAACAAAGAGTATTTTTGTTATTTGTGTCAACCTAATATATTAGGTCAACTTGACATGTTCAATGTCATATCAGCTTGATACTGTCTTTATTGTCCCTTAACGGTCCCCTATAGCTTACCTATAAATATGAAAGTCTAGGTACCATTAAGAGAGGTCCAATTTACTCCCTTTCTTCCTTTCCTACTTTCTTTTGGACCTGAATCTTTTTGACTTGCATGTTGGAGTTAAAACGTCAAAAACACACATTGCCTTTACCTCTATTTGCCCTTATCTTCTACTTTTCTAGGAACATCTTGAGGTCGGAACTTGATACAAACATTTGGCATGCCAAGTAAGGGGTATTTCCTTTCATTAGCCGAGCATAAAATAATGCCACCAAGGAAGAGAACCTTAAAGGAAAAAGAGACAACCATCCCGACTGGAACATAAACCTACCATAGTTAGCATTTCGTTCGACCGGCCCAACCATAGGCAGGCCTGACCATGGAACAATTACAAGCCCTGATCGAATAAATACAAACTCTCAAGGAAATGTTACAAACCATAACCCTATCCCAAGTTTAGAAAATGCCTAACTTAATCACTTTTGGCCGAAGAGCCGTTATCGGACAACAGAGTTTAAAAAAGGTGGAAGCTTTCTTAGCCTCAAGAGAAGAGGAGCACTCAACCCAGCCTATCATTACCCCAACCATAATTCAACACAAGCCACGATCTAAAAATCCAAACAAACAAATAAACAAACCCCGAATCCTAATTGAACATAGATTTAGAAGCTCGAATACAGGTAATGAAAAAAAAGCAAAAAATGAAAGTATTAGCTTTTGAGGATGAGCTGAAATTCTTAGAGACCTCACCCTTCACTGAAGAAATCAACAGAGCCTTGCCTTCCAAAGGGTTTAAAATGTCAACCTTAAAAACCTACAGCAGTACTTCTAACCCCTTCAATCATTTGAAACTTTATTAAACTAACATAATAATGTAAGAGATAGATGAAACTTTAATGTACAAAGGCCTAGCTACTACACTGAAAGGTGTAGCTCGATCCTGATACAACAGTTTAGAACCAAGGTTAATCATGACATTTAAGGAGTTTAGTCATTTTTTTCTATCTAAGTTTATTAGTAGTTGAAGAGCGAAGAAGATGACTCTAAGTTTGATGTCAATCTACCAAGGACAGAATGAAACTTTGAAGAGCTATGTCATGCGTTTTAATACAGAAGCTTTACAGGTTAAAGATATGGAACAGACGATCGTTGTCGCTGCCCTAACAAGTGGACTCCATGATAAAAATTACCATTTGAAGTTAACAATGTCACTAGAACCACCTAAAACTCTAACCAACATCCTACTAATAGCAGAGAAGTATATAAATGCTGAATTTATAATGAAAACTAACCAAGGTAAGGGAGGCTTATCCCTCTTTCTCGATCATAAAAAATATATTTCTATGATTCTTTCCCAAAAAAGAGACAACACAGGGCTAAAAGCCCTAATGGAGAAAGAAGCTACACTGCACTAAATATTTCTTGAGAGAGGATTCTGATACAAATTGAAAAAAATTTTGACCTTAGATGGCTAAAGCCACTAAAATAAAATACAATAAGGGATCTGAGCAAAAGATGTACCTTTCATAGAGACATAGGTCAAACCCTAAAGATTGCATCGACCTGAAAAATGAGATTGATACCTTGATAATGAGAGGTTAACTGAGAAAGTTTATAGAGCAGTGAAGACAAGGCCAGCTCAGAACATATTATAAACTACATCAGAAATAGCCCACCAAGGGCAGAGCAAAAAAATAAAAAAAAAGACCTAAAAGATGAGGCAAAGAAAGAAGAAGGTCGAACTGATACAATAGGCTAATCCCTAAAGTGATTAATGCGATCACTTGAGGCAACTCTACTTCAGCTAAAAGGAAATCCAACCTAGGTATGGTCATGGCATTAGGCACTGTAGTAAAGAGAGAAAAAGATTAGAGAAATAAGTCAATTTCATTCAAATTGAAAGACTTTAAAAAAATTCAACAGCCCTACGATGATGCTATAGTGATTACGATTGTAGTGTACAACTATGTAGTCAAGAGAATATTATTTGAAATAAGACCTCGAACGACGTCATTTACTACGACACCATGAAAAAGATGAGAATTGGTGAAGATTGATTGCAGCCAATCATAACAACATTGGTGGGATTCAAGAATGAATAGGTGCCCATGGAAGGAATAATCAAACTACTAATCTCTTTAGGGACAAAACCTAAAATAATCACCTTAGTTATAGAATTTATGGTGATAGATGTCCCGTCGGCATACAACATGATATTAGGCAGACCTAACCAGTTTGTTATGTGATTTATAAGCTCAATTCCCCATTTGAAAGTAAAATTTTCAATATTTAATGGGATTGGAGAGGTTAAAAAAAACCAATCCATGGTACGCTAATGTTATATCATAATAATGAAAGGAAAGATTGAAAAATAAACTGACAGTTTGGCTAAGAATAAAAGCTTCAAAAAAGGGCAAACAAAAAAAGCTAACAAGAAACAGAAAACAACAAGCAAGAACATAAAACGTAAAACCAATTTGATAGAAGTGTTCTTAAGTTGCTTCAAACTTTTAAGATCTAATAAAAAAATTTTTATTTTTAAAATTTTTTAAGGTAACCTCAAAGACGATCTAGCTTTTAAGCTGCGTGAATAACCGTATGTCATTTGGCTTGAGCTAATACTCCAGTCAAAATACATTATGAAATGAAAAATACATACCAATTTCACTACATATATACTCAACAAGTTATGTATAATATATTGATCATCACCTCAGGATCTATTTTCATAGGAAATGGTTAAACTTAATTGAACAAAAAGAGATAATTGATTAAAGGCTAGACTCGGATAAAAATTGACCTGAACAAGTTGAAGATCCTGTAGCAGTTCCATTTTTGGATATCATCCTTGGAAAACATATGTAGATTGAATCTAAACTTTAACATAAAGATCAATTAATTTAATTTTTAAGAGATAATACAAATTTGTTTGCCTAAATACCATTCAATATGCCCAGGATTGATATCGAGGTGATAGTTCATAAGCTGCACACTAATCCCAAGGTAAAATCAATTCGACAAAAGAAAAAATCTTTGTCCCAAAAAGACAAGAGGCTATCAAGGAGAAAGTTGATAAATTATTATGAGTAGCTTTCATCAGAGATGTTTACTACTCTAAAAGGATAGCCAACGTGATCATGGTCAAAAAGCATAGTAAAAAATGAAGGATGTGCATTAACATTACTGACTTGAACAAAGCTTGTCCAAAAGATAACTTTTCTTTTCATAGCATAGATCGATTGGTAGACAATAGTACTGAGCATGACCTCTTTAGTTTTATGGATGTCTATTCCTATTATAATTAAATCAAAATGCTAGAGAACTATGAGGAAAAAAACTTTTATTATTGAGAAAAGCCTTTACTATTACAAGGTAATACCTTTCGAGTTGAAAAATGCAAGGTCGACCTACCAAAGGCTGATAAACAAGGTGTTTAAAAATCAGATCAGTTGCAACATGAAAGTATATATGGATGATATGATCGTCAAGAGCAAAATCTTGATCGAACATTTGAAAGACCTCAAAGAGACCTTCATCACCTTGAGTAAGTATAATATAAGGCTTAACTTGAGCAAATGTGCTTTTGAGAGTCACGTTAGGTAAGTTGCTCAGTTATATGATCAATAAAAATGGGATAAAAGTGAATCCCAAAAAAGTTTAGACAATTCTAAACATGAAGGCACTGACCTCGATAAAAAAAATACAAAGGTTAACGAGCAAAATAGTCGCACTGTGCCGATTCATGTCTAAGTTAATAAAACTATATTTGCTATTTTTCAAAATTTTTAAAAATATTTTTGACTTCAAGTGGACTCTTTAGTGCCAAATAGCTTTTGAAAGACTTAAATTGTTTTTATCTTCTCCATATATTTTATCCAAACCAAGACCCGATAAGATCTTGTACCTATATGTAGCCAGCATGGACTAGGCCATCGGTTCAATCCTAGTTAAAAAAGAAGAAGGAAAATAAAGACCAGTCTATTTTGTAAGTACAATACTGACAGGGTTAGAGACTAACTACAGCGGTATAAAAAAGCTAGCTTATAACATTATCACTTCGGCCAAGAAACTTAAGCCATATTTTCAAGCCCATACAATTCACGTATTGATCGACCAACCATTAAGAGAAGTTTTACAGAAACTTAAAATGTCAAAAATGTTAATTAAATGGGTGGTAGAGCTCAGCAAATTCAACCTACACATATTACCTAGGTCGGCCCTAAAATCACAGGTATTAACAGATTTCATTGCAACATCGTAAAAAATAATCTGAGAAAAATAAAAAAACCTCAAATAAAGATGATTGAAAACTCTATGTTAATAGATTGGCTATAAGCCACAATGGAGAAGTCGATGTTATTCTAATAAGCTCGAAAAGACTACAGCACCCATATACCTTGAGATTCAAGTTCAAGGCATCCAACAATGAAACGAAATATGAGGTATTGATAACTAGTTTAAAGTTGGCAACCGAGTTGAATATTCAACAGTTAATTGTATATAGCGATTCTCAACTAGCGGTCAATCAAATAAATTGAGTTCAGAGCTCAAAAGACAGGATTCAAAAGTATCTTGACAAAATGTTGGCCTTAGTGGCTGGCTTCAAGAAAGCCGAGATGAAAAAGATATCGAGGTGAAAAAATTTACTAATAGACTCCCTGTCTAAATTAAATTTAGGAATAACAATAGAAAGCTTAGACCAAGTTTTGGTAAAAAAGTTGACACATAAAAACATTGAGGATAAGCTTATATGATAGATCACAGAGAGAGAGAAAGACCTAAATGATGTTAATCAAGATATACTTAACCACGGAGACACTATTTGAGAAAAGAATCCAAGCTAAGACATTGATGAGAAAGGTAAATCGATACACGATGATTGAAGAAAAATTATACAAAAGATCTTTTAGCTTGCCTTACTTAAGATGTGTTGATGAGGAAAAGGTAGACTACATTCTGTGAGAAATCCATAAAGAAATATGTGAAAGTCATCTCGAATCTTGGCCATTAGCCTATAAAGTGTTTAGGTAAAGCTATTATTGACCTATCATCAGAAAGGATATAATTGAACTAATAAAAAGATACCATAAGTGTCAAAAATTTACTTACATGCAACATCTTCCCTCAATCAAACTTACTTTTATCATCAGTTTGTGACCTTTCATGTAGTGAAAAATAAATGTCCTCAAACATTTTACCTCGATCATAGGTCAGAGGAGATTTGTTTTAGTGGTAATAAATTACTTCATAAAAGAGTTTGAAGTTGAGGCTTTGGTTACCACCATAGAGGTCTAAGTTAAGAAATTTGTGTGAAAAAATATAGTCTATAGATACAACTTATCTTGATTTATAACAATGGACAATAGCAAACAGTCTAAAAATTTGAGGTTTAAAGAATGATGTTTAAACCTTCATATTGACCTTAGGTTCATATTAGTTACCTATCTTCAATCCAACGGGTAGGCCAAACTTAAGAAAAAGATAATATTATAAACTTTAAAGAAAAGACTCGATACAACAAAGGGAAAGTGGGCCAATAAGCTACCAAGAGTGCTATAGGCCTTGAAAATGACCATGAAAAAACCCACTAATGAAACCTCATTCGATTTAGCATTTGGAACAAAGACTGTGGTACCTATTGAGATTGACATTTTAAGCTTAAGAATTAAATTACGGTCAAAAAAAAAATGAAAAAACACTTAAAATTGATCTCAACTTCATCAAAGAACAAAAAGATATAGCCTTAACACAGATAACAGTCTATCAGTGAAAAATGGTTAACTATTATAATAAAATAGTTTGATGTAAGAAAATCAGAAAGAACGATGTAATACTTAAAAAACTAAAAGCCTCAAGAATAGATGATCGAGGTAACAAATTAGCCTTAATGTGAAAAGAACCATATGTTATTATCAAAATCGTCCATGATACAACCTATAAACTACATAACTTGAATGGCAATGTCATCCAAAGACCTGGAACATAGATAATTTAAAAGTCTATTATTAGGACCTTGGTCTAAACTGAGCTTATACTTATATTTTGTAATTGGATATAGAAATTAAATTGTGTTTAACAAGCTTATATCCATCGATCTAACAAAATCTGACATAAAATTTTGGTGGATTCTCAAGTTAATTTAGTCTAAATGATTATGTAAATTCTCAGTTCCGTTAACCAAGCTGAAATTTCTTTCATTAGCTATGCTAAACTTGGGTGAATAAAAAAAAACTTGCGTGAATAATAAAGTTGAGCTGAGCTAAAGTTTAGACTGATTTGAACAAAAAGTTGTATTAATTAATTGTTACAAAAATTACCAACGAATGATGTTAGCAAATCATCCCTACCTAAGGTTATTACAAAAAACTAACCTCGTTCATTAATAAAAGTTTATAAAAAATAAAAAATAGAAAGTCAAAAGAATTGTTCATCAACAATATCAACAACAGTAGCAGTGAGAGCAACATCTTCATCAATAGCAGCAGCAATAACCTTACCCTCTTCTACCTTCTTGACCTTGGGCTAAGGCCCCAAAGTTATCTCCAGCTTGGCCTTCAAGGCCTTATCCTTATCCTCTTCTTATTTTTTTTCATCATATTTGAACTGATTTGGATAAAACCTTGATATGATATTGTTGATATCAATATTAGAGAAGTTGAGGTTAAGGGTGGAGAATTTAAATTGCATTTCATCTTTGGCCAATTAGAAGGCATCGAAGACGTTCTTTTTAGAGAATTTCACCTTTATTTGAAAACACTTATTGAAGGTTTTACACTCCTCTACTATTTTTTTTTTTAGGTTTTCCTTCATCTTTTCCCTAGCTTTGAGCTTGGATCTAACATTGGCTATTTCAACCTAAATATCATTAAGTTTGAAATTGACTTGCTCTTTTATTAAGTTAGCTGAAGCTTTGTCAATCATGATGACCTCTAGCTTTGTTATCAGCCTATCGATTTTTTTTCTCTGTTTAGCTTTATTTTTATGGGACACACTGAGACTAGATTGGACATTACTCAACATGTATGAGCTTTTCTTGTGCTCTTCGACCAATGTAGCCATATCATTTTTGACCTCAGTAGTTGGACCATCATGAGGTAGGCATGGTGGAAGACTTCACCAATGTTTTTCAGGGGTTAGGAGAAATTTTTTGTTAAACTATGTAGAATGACTTCAAACTTAGCAAATAAAGAATACTAATAAAATCGAGCTAAAGCCAATCAATGTTTACTAAGAAGAGGGACTGCAACTTTACTGAATCTCTTTGCCATTGCCATATTGGTGTTGAGGTCATCAACAAGAGTGAACTCGAAGCTTGTAGAGATTTTTTTAAAGCTGGGCCTTAATATCCTAGCCTGAAGGTTTTCGAGGGGAAAGAAGAGGCCTCCACCTATGGCTTTTTAGTAAGAGGAGGAAGTGTTGGTGCCGACATTGAGACAAGACTTGGCTAGCCCTTATTTTTATTTTTTGACCTATGAAAAAGCGATACAGTAAGGTATTGATCACCTTGTCTCCCTCGCAAGACAAGCCCCAAGTTAAATTTTTTTTTAGCCCCTCTTAAGCCTGGAAGCATGGTGGTACAACTTGAAGTCAAAGTTATCCTCACTAGCCATCTCTGTAAAATTGAGCTAATAGTTAGATAAAAAATCAAGTTAAAAAAAATCTTATGAAGTTACCTTAAATCTACTTCAATATTTCATTTTGTTTATTATTTCTAGAGAGGTCAGCTCATGGGCATCAATGATGACCTCCTCCTATGAGTATATTCTAAAATTTTATCCTGATCTAATAGATCTAGGATGGAAAGGGTTACTGGTGTGTTTATGAAAGTGTCAAACGCATTATTTATTTCCTAAGTCTTAACCTTAAAAGTAGCCTCGACTCTGAGCTCATCATCTTTATTTATTTTTTTTTCAAGGTAAAAGAGAGCAGCTTTTAATTTTTATTGAGCTCGAACAATCGACAAGTAATTTATTATTGAATCAAGTTGTTATGTAGTACGATCTACTATCGTTGGGATGTTTTTTAAAAGAAAAAAATATTTTAAATAAAAAGAGAAAATGAAGAATGTTTAAGTATTGACAAAGAATAATTAAGGTAATTATGTACCATGTAGAGTTAAGAGTGAGCTGGATGATAGTTAAATTGTAAGAATTAAAAATTAAAACAAATAAAAGATGAAGTGAAAACCTCAGACCAGTCATGAAGGAATCCCAATACCCCAAGAAATAATATGGTTTTAGCTTATTAGTGACCTAGTTTGAGGAGTTTGGCATTATCATACTATACCCCTCTCTAAAAAAAAGTTATAGCCAGAGCACAGATGTGATAAACTAAATATATGTTAGGATGGTTTTCAGATTTATCCTACATTTTAGTTCACTCATCACGTCCTTAGGGATCATGCTGAGGTCATAAGTAGTATACATAAAAACCTTGACTAATTTGTCCTACACCATAGGGTTCTTTTCTTTACAGTCACTTTTTTAGATCGAGTTACTTATTTCTTCTTTTTTTTTTTAAATTTTTTTAATCAGAATCTTCATTATTAGAAGACTTTAACTATTGAATATGAGCAAAATTTTGAGGTGAAACAGTTGTAAAAGGTAACTTAATTTAAGAAGAAAAAGGACGAGGTAGAGACCTTTCAAGAAAAGGAAAGATCTCAATAAAAATCAACTAAGAAGGAATAAAAGTGATAATGGGAGCATCAATACAGGGAGAACAAAAGATGAAAAAGAAAAAAATTGATGAGATTGAACCCTAGATGAGGGAACAACTTAGGACAAATAAAAGTCAGTCATAAAAAATAAACTGACTTGAAAGATTGGAAAAAGTGGTGGATTTGTAGGTCAAAGTTAATTTGAGCACACAACTCTTTTGTGCTCAAGACCCATTCTCCTCTTGCCCTAGTATTCTCTTCATTTTATTGTTACCCTTTCTTAGACATCGAATTGAACCAATAGATTATCCTCTTGTAATTATAGCCTCAAATAATCTGTGGGATCATATCATTATCTTACTACCAATACTAACCTTCCCTAGGTTCTACCCAGTAACTTCTGGCCTCTCAAGAACTCATATTACAAGACATGGTTAAAAATACGTACCAAAAAATGTGTGAAAAAACTATAAAGGTTGAAAAGCTTTTGAGATCAAAGAATTCAAGTTAGATTAAGAACAAAGAAAGTAGAAAGGTAGAAAATTGAAGCCCAAACAGCTCTTTATATAAATGTACCACAGATCAAATAGATGACACGAATCATGTTATGTGTTAGAGCAAAGGTGGGAAGACATCTTTTCATCTATTCGGTTTAAAGTTTTTCACTTAAATTACCTTTCTCCTCATTTAATACTGTTAAACCAGCCTAATTAGATGAACCCCAAGTTTGATTGACTAAATCGAATAACTTTTTTTGGCAAAATCGAAAGCTCGATTCATTGTCAGAGTCTAAAGTGGAGACTCAAATCTAAGTTTTTGAAATAAAATATAAGTCTCACTACAGCCAGATAAACTCCAGCACTCACCTCAAATCATTACGAATAATTATCACCTCGGTAACCTTTAAGTCGATTATGTACTCAATCTAGGACACATGCCCAAGATCAGACAACCATAAGGTCGGACCATGGCTTAAAGCCAACCATCCCTTAAGACTAACCTCCCTTTATAACATTAGCTTCAAATTATTAAACTTTCAGGTCATTCTCTTTTACTCATTTGCCCTATACTAGGGGCATCGATCAGACTTTTAACAATCTGATACTCAAAGTGCTTGATAAGGAGACAAAGTGTTAGGGGCATTTAATGATAAAAAGGTATAATGATCTTTTTTTTCCTATAAAACCTCTAGCAAATAATCAAGAATATTTTTGTTATTTATGCCGACCTGACTTAACATATTCAGTGCCATATTAACTTGTTACTATCCTTATTATCCCCTGAAGATCTCCTACAATTTACTTATAAATATAAAGATCTAAGCACCATCAAAAGAGGTCCATTCCACTCTTTTTCTTTCTTTACTATTTTCTTTTCGACCTAAATCTTTTTAACTTGCGTATCAAAATGCAAATACAAAAAACATACATTTTCTTTACCTATAACTGCCTTTCTCTTTTGCATTTTCAAGAACATCCCGAAATTAGAGTCGGTACAAACACTTGGTATGTTATAGTTTTGAAAATGTAACTTTTTCATAAATATTATATTTTCACAAAACATGGTAACGTGATCATTTACATAAAGTGGGGTAAGAAAGTTACTTTTCCATGTTATGAGAAAGTAAAATAATCATTTTTTAGGATTTTAATCAACACTTTTTAATATATTTCAAATTTTATATTGTTATCTTTTCAACAATTTAATTTCCAACAGTCATTCACAACGACCATCACATTCCAATGAAATCATGATATGAGAGGGCACCAAACGCAGCCATGCATGCACACATTCTAACAATTTATGTGAACTTTTGCATTGAAAAGGTAACAATGTGAGCTTTTACTATTGACTATTGAATGATTTGGAAGATTATCAGCATTGGCCATTTCAACTATTGTTCTAAGTGGTAGATAGGAAATTTAATTATTGAAAAAAAAAAAAAGGCATGCACTATACAATAGACTTAAGTGGTTAGTCAATAAAAGCAGTTGGACACTTTATTTACAGTCACAGTAATCAACAAAGCTGCTCCATTACTTTCTAATAAAGTTGTTAATTAGTGCAAAAGCTTATGTTCAACTTTTTATCTTGAACTTAGATCCACAGCCTTTGATTCCCCCCCCCCTACTTGTAAAGATAATTAATGATGCATTTACTTTGGCTGGTTCGATATAAAGCGCAATCTCTAATGCGATGAAATTCTTTCGGTCTCAAATAGACCTTTTAGCTATGCCAGCTCATCTATAATCTCTATTAACTTCCAAAAGTCTCTAATTTAATGAAAGGTAAAGGAAAACTTTTGATTAAGAAAATTTCTTTTGGTTGAGAAAGTTGTGGCCTCACAATGTCTTTGTAGTTGAAACATTCACCTCAAGCAATAGGTAAGTGATCAGAGCATAGCGTGACTTTAAATTGATGATCAGAGACATAAAGACAATAGATTGGGTGTGGCGGCAATATGTCGCCTGTCAAAAATTCCAAGTGCCAGATTAGAAAGCTAAAAGTGGGTGAAATTCTGGTGTCTCTCTTGGCTTTATTAGGATGACTCAGATCTGATATGGAGATAGCGAGAGGCCCTACCATGTGAAACCCACGCATCTGGTTTCTTCAGAGAATCTTGAACCCATCATTTTTTTGCTTTTTATCAGTTTTGTGATTTTATATTTGTCCTTCAAACATGTGACATCAACGATATGTTGCTTTTTTAACCCACATTGATACCTCTCATTCTCAGTCTCAGGGGTCGTAGAGATTGTCCATGGCGGCCATGATATTGATTCTGGAGGTATATCGGGCGCCGCTACAAATCTAAAATGCTAGCTAGGTTTAGGCCAAGGCAAAGAAAAAGTACAAATGCTGGTGCTTTGGTTTAGGTTGTATACGTCACATTATATATCCTCCTGCAGGACTGAGGGATTGCTTTTGCGAATCATTTCAGAAGACTCAGGCTCCTGCGTTCTTTCTTTCTTTTGTATAGGATAAGATTCGACCCGATAAAACGCAAAAGCAGTTGCAAATTCGTTTCACTAAGATGACATTTGACATGAGATGATCACTTTAAACATCACAATCTGATATATGTACATCATTTTGATTTTGATTGGTAATAATTTGGGATAATAATTTGAGAATTTTAGTTGATAATGATCTTAAATTACTAAGCGATAAAATCATTATATTGAAGAGTGATATGATTTTATCAAATTTTTTTTTTTAATTTTATCATAATAGAAAAGTAATTTTTAATATTATATTTTGATTAACTTATTCTAATAATACTGGCAATAAACATATATTTTCCTTCAAATTTAATCCTCCCTTATAATACTTTTATTACAAGAGAAGAGCATTAATCATAAAATTATTAATTTTATTTATAGGTTAAAATTATCTTTTTTTAATTTTACATAATTTAAATTATTGATTTAAATTTTAAAAGTATAAAACAATATAAGTTTAATTCCCTGAATTAAAAATAATTTTTTTAATTTTTTGATAATTAAATCATTTTATAATAAGAGTATGATTAATCTTTTTTGTAATTTTATTTTTTTAGATATATACAAATAAAATATAATAAAATATTATTATTATTATTTTATCTCATCCATTATCTTATACATTAACTATGACTTTGATACAGAATGATCATATTATTAATCAACTCAGTTGTATAATGATGCCATTCCTTCACATACCCTGATTGATCATGTGAGCCGTCCACCAGATTTCTCTAAAATTCTCATCATCAGTGGTACGGACTCATGAACATTACTTATATATATACTACTCCACATTATGGTAAAAATTAACTAATTAAAAAAAAAAACTATAGAAAACTAGTAAAACGTGAAAACATTCATGACTAGGAAATGCAACAAGCGTTAGGATTTTCGTCACTGAAAAGCTGAGGAGCAGGAGGCATTCGCTCGATAATGTAAAGGGGCTGGTAGTAGTGGATCATTTTCTTCATCGATTCCTCCTCATTGTTACTGCTATCGTTCTCTTCTGTTGCTTCTTTCTTTTCCTCTTCCTTCCCTTCTTTGTTTTCAGCTTCTTTATTACCTTCGTCTTTCTTGGCTTCTTCGGGTGGTTTTTCTTCTTCTTTTTTCTCTGCGTTTTCTTCAGGTTTGGCTTCTTCAGCTGGCTTCTCTTCGCCCTTCTTTTTCTCTTCTTGCTTCTCGGGTTCAGGTTGAGCTGGCACGATCCTCGCCTGCTTTTTGGTGCGTCTATACACATAGTCCACTAGCTTGTTTGCATCCATGGTGCCCGTCACTGTAACTTTCCCTGTGGTATGCTCGGTTACTGCACTTTGTACGCCTGTAGCAATTAATAAACATGAATTATAACTTCCAAAAGCATGCAAAAATAATTACTTGACAGGTCGGAAAGGCCCCAACGCCATTATCGCGGCCTATGTCAGATTCCTTTCCTGTTTCCTTTTTTAGTTTCTCATGCAGTTGGTCAATCACACTCAACAATTATCGTCTTGCTTCTTGTTAGCTAAGGGGCCTACTATTTTGCTACAGATTCACTGAATAAATTTAACATTATTACATTACCCAAAGGGTAGTACTATTCTTAAATTGGCATGAACCTTAACCAAATGAACCTTAACCAAACTAAGTTTTCATTGGACGATGATTCTCATAATGCAATTACATGCCACAGCTTAACCAACCTCTCATTTTTAGTATTTTTCTCTTCAGTTGATCAGCACAGGCTTGGCAATGCATGTCTACGTTGAGCTCCACAGTTGCTAATCCACTAACCTGGAATGATTAACCCAAACAATACCATTAAAACTTCTATGAAACGATTTTTTTAATTAATTGGAATTTCATCTGTTTTCTTGGGTGAAATTAGGAGGTGCTGAATGAGACCTGTGAAGAGACAACTTCTGGCATAGGTTCACCCTCAGCGGCAGGCAAGGGGGACAGGACTCTAGCTCTTCTTTTGGTTTTCTTCATGATTTTAGCGCATATTGCTTGGGGTTCGATAATTCCCTTTATTGTCACTTGGTTTTGAGCCATATCGATCGCAACTCCTTCCACACCTGTTAGCGAACGACCAACCATTTGAATAGATATATTTTAATTGTTACAAAATGGATTAATAGCTATTAAGTAAGAGAAAGAAAATTACCTCTAATCTTCTTGACTGATTTCTCAATCTTCTTTGCACATCCCACACAATGCAAGTCCACAAACAAGACGAAAGGAGGAGGTGGCGGTGGTGGTTCCTCCTTCTTTTCTTCCGCTGGCTTCTCCTCTGCCTTCTCTTCCTTTTTCTCCTCTGGCGGGGCTTGTTCCTGTTTAACATTGATCACAACAAATGTCAACCTAATTACTCCAAAAAAAAAAAAAATCTATATTGAATCATAAAATTATCACATTATAGAAATCAACAGAACTAAATTACTAGGCTGCATGCAAACTGTTTCCCTTTCTTTAACAAATTAAGCCCTCACCTGCTTAGCTTCCTCATCCATTTAATTCCTCTATGAATATTAACTTAATCAATTAAGAAAGATTGTGGCGAAGAAGCAGAAGGGAGAGGAATGGTATTTACTCAACGAGTAGTAGAGTAGTTTTTATATAGAAGAGAGCGAGATGGTAATGGGAGGGATGGTGGCGTTAATAGCACAGAAAGTGCAAACTATGCGAATCCACAGCACATGTGGTGCCACTAAGTGTACAAAGAAAACCTCTTAGTTTAATATTTCTTTTTGGAAATGTTTCCAATCTCCAAGACTGAAGTAGTGGCAGATTTATAGAGAAGATTGGGGAGCTGAATTGGAAGTTGTTGGGATGACTACTGTTGGTGAAAGTGGCTAAAGCAAAGGATAGAGAAATCGAGATGTGAAAAGAAAACCGAATTGACAATGATAATAATACTTCCATTCCATCATCCACACCGACTTTCGGTGGAATTTTCAATTTCCTGAGGAGGTGACTTGTCAGACAATGTGGACAACCCGGATACCCCATGCCTTCAAAATGAGGTTTGAAACATGATTTTATCTTGCCTTCCACCTACTAATTAGGAAAAATGCCCATAGTTTTAATTAATATATTAACTCCATCTATTTGGTATGTTGGGGTCATTATCTTTCGTCAGATGATCCATATGGTCTGTTTCTTGTTTTGTCTAAGAAAATGGTTTTTTTTTTCAATTTTTTTTGTAAAACCTTTTCTTTTTTAGAAAGATTTTTGATAAATTATTGATCACCTAAAAATTTTTGTAAATGCTTTTTATATTTCAGCTGTTTGAAAAAATCTCTAATTCTGACTATAATATGATCTTGTAAAGTAAGACCATTTGAAAATAAATTTAGTCCTAAAAATTTTATTTCAATTTTTTCAAGCTCTATCTTTTTAGAGCTTAAAATTATTCCATGTTTAATAAATTCTTGAGAAATCAAATTTAAGTGTTTCTTATATTGTTCTAAATTTGAAAAAAAAAAGAAAAATATCATCAATATAAACAACAAAAATCTTTATATTTTTCCAAAATAAAATCTATCCATCTTTGAAAATTCTGAGATGCATTGCAGAGATCAAAGGGTATTACCTTCCATTGATATCGTCCTTTTGGAACACTAAATGCAGTTAATAATTTTGATTCTTCAATTAGTATTATTTGTCAAAATCTTAATTTACAATTAAATTTACTAAAATATTTATTTTTTTTGTTAAATTTATCAAAACATCTTTTCAAGGAATAAAATATCCATCAAAAACTAAATTTTGATTTAGTTGTTTATAGTTTATTACCATTCTAGCTTTTTCTCGCTTTTGTTTAGCATAATTTTTTATCATAAATGCTGGACTTGAACGTGGATTATTAGTTGGTTCTATTAGTTCTTTTTGTAAAAGTTCAAAAATTTGAATATCAAATTTATATATATCTTGTTTAGTAAAAATCATTAGTTTGACTCTAATGGTTTTATTATAATCAAGCATTTGTAAACTACAACATCTAAGATTTCTAAACCATAATTTTAGTGGTTTTTCATAAAAATTTTCTTCTAAAATTTTAAGTAACCAATTTGTTTCATTGATTGTTTTGATTTCAGCTTTGTTAACTTCAAGCTGAAAATTTGAATCACAAATATGTTTATGATTTTTGACTAATGGTATTTCTATAGATTCTTTATCTATAGTAAAACTAATATGAAAAGGATTTAAACATAAAGGTCAATAGTTGTATAAAAAATTATTTCCTTATAACATATCTCTATACATCAAAGGAAAATATAAAATTTTTGGAATTATGAATTTTTTGTTCATCAGATATATAAAAACATTTTTAGCTTTAAAACCAATAATAGACTGCTTTATTTTTATATTTGTCTCATTTGCGTCAAATTTGGATGCTTCATTTTACATTGTTATTCCATAGTATCTCCCTTGTAAGTTTGAAATAATATATAGTTTTGATTATTTTTTGAGTGACACATGGTTTTATAGTTTTGCTTACAAATGAATCATAAATAAAAGTAATTGCCATCTTGGAGAAAAAAAAAAGGTTGGGATGGATGAAATGTCGTGGGGATCCCAAAAATGTATTTAGTTTTTGCGTGTTAAGATCTATATGTGTTAGAAAGTTTATGTCACATGGGATGCTGACCTTGAAATTGCAAAGCTTCATCTTCCTTTTTCTTTTCTTTCCTTTTTTTAGATTTTCAAAAGGCTTTTTTAATAAAAGATGTTGAAACTTGTAATAAAAAAAGGATCGGAAGTACTTAGACATTTTGTTCTCTTTTTGCCATTTACTTCTTTGCTCCCAAAGCAGCCCCAAAGAACAAGCTACTTTCTCCCCCTATGTATTTTTCGCAACCTTACCAACCTCTTACCTACAAAGGGGAGATTGATCTGGTGTGTCTCTCCTTCCATCAATTAAGAAACCAAACGCCTAAAAGGCTCTAGCTCCTTGAAGGTGACTCAAAAGCCTATACCTGCCATACTGGTTTGGTCTTCCAAATTTGATAGAGAAAAAAAAAAAATACTTTGAACCAAAAGGGTGGACAGATTTTTCACCAATGTAGTAAGGGAAGGCCCAACTTACGTTTGTGGTAACACTTTGGAATGACTCAGCAATATAGGGACACCCAAAACACTAGTGAAATTCGAGAATTTGAGAGTATTAAGCTAACCCATATTTTAGCTTTTTAAGGCAAATTAATTTTTAGCTTCGATGATCAAATTTAATATCTAACAGTTCTAAACATATGATTATAATTTTGATGAAATTCATTTTAAAATTAAAAATATGATTGTAAAGTTGTTATAAAAATTAAAAGTATGATATAAAATTATGAGTTAAAAAATTAATGATAAATTGGAGAATACTTAAGTTAACCCACAATTTAGCTTTTTTTAAGGCAAAAGCAGTTCCACCGAATAACTTATCTTGTAATTGATGCATTATTTTTTTTTTCAAACTTCTCTTATCTTATTACATATTTAATTAAAAATAATATTACACTTTTAAATTTTTTAAAATTCGTAATCTTTAAATATCAACTCTATTAATATATTAATTAATTTAAAGAATAATCGGCATTAATGCATTAATGTTCAACAAATGAAAAAAAAAAATAGTGTAGCTAAAAAGAAGGCAAGGCCAGGACAATTGAGGTTGACACCATTGCAATTTCTTTTTCCTTTTCAACAAATTAAAGGAAAAAAAAAAAAAGGCACTAATTGAGAATAATTTGAACTTTAAGGGATATGTCGATTAAGGAGGTGTTAGTTGTCCCAACCAATGTTAGAATGGGCGGTGAGTAGAATGGTTGATTGATTAAGAAAGCAATCATTCTCAACCAACCTTTTTTTTTTTTTCCATATCCATGGTTCTAAATTCCAATACTATTTATATCTTCATAATTGCATGAGCACATTCTTTTTTCTAATTAAATCATCATCACCATTATTATCCAAACACATGTCTTACTTCTATTGGTAATGCCAAAAGTTTAATTTCATGGTATCATCCTTAGCTTCTCATATATTCTAGTAAATTTTTCTCTCGGCTCAATTAAAAGAACGTTTAGACTCTGATTTGGGAAAATATTTTTATTTTACAAAATAGTTTTTATTTTTTGTTTTTAAAAAGTATATTTGATAAATAAAAATAAAATATTCAATAATATTAGTATTAATGATATTTAATTATAAATATAATACATTTATTAATTAATGACATTTAAAATTTTCAAATTCGATAATTTACAAAACACAACAAGAAAATAAAATACATTTTTTATTTTCTCAATTGAAAATATTTTTTATTTTCATATTTCTAACTATTGTTTAAATTTTATTTCATTTTTAATATACGTTGTTGCTCATATTTTTTATTTTTTAAAAAAATAAAAATAAAAATAAAACATAGGTATGTTTTTTTAAAACCAGACACTATTTTAAATTTTGCACATAATAAGTGAGTAGTTAAGAAAAAGAAGAAAGTCATCAGATGTTAGATGCCTAAGTAGTTTTTTTTTTTTTTTATAATTTAAAAGTATGTAATTGACCCTAATGTTATTACTTAATTTAAGTTTTTAAGTAATTTCATTATCTGAGACGGTATTTGATGAACTAGTGATACCAATTAAATGAGAAACTTTAATATTAATATAAATAATTAAATAATATGAAATTTAAAAAATTAAAAAGGGAAACCCTCTACCATGAATTCCCATATTTCTTAGCAATGTAATTTTTTTTTCTAAAGAAAAAAAGGAGGATTGAGTAATTAATGGTGTGATTAGCACTTTGAATAATATAGGATAAAAATAAATGGGAAAATGAAAAACAATTTCTATTACACGCATGTGAGAAAAATCTAAAACAAAGAGACGTTATTATTTTATTCTTAAATCTCAGTCATTTTAAAAAGAAATAATAAATTTTTCATTGTCAAATTTAGAATTAGAAACGAATGAAAATTTTATTTTTTATTTTTTTGAACAGAAAATTTTTATTTTTATATTTCATATATAAAATTTTTTATTTTTATTCTTTTAAAAGACTAAAAAGAAGCACATGCTGAATTATTTGACATTATTAATGTTCTCAGCCCAATCATGTGATCTGCTAACAATCAATATCTCCATCATAGAAACTGTATATCCAGGCATTAGAAGGACAAAGAGAACATGGATATCTAACACAAAGAAAGAAAATTCATAAAATGAGATAAAAAAAATATATTAAAGAATTTTGATAACGTATGAAATATAAATATATATATATATAAATATATATTATCAGTTAAATGAAATTGATGATGAATTAATATATTTTTCACCAATTTGTTTCTGAATTGTTTCTTGGAGCTCAATGTTCTTAATCAGGTTTCGTCGAAAGTGAAATGAGAAAAAGTAATGTTACTAATATTTAGAGAAAAAAAAAAAAAAAGGTAAAAATCTTACTAAAATGTAAAATATTTGGTTGGGGCATTGGAGGGGTTGGGCCAATAATCTTAACTTTTGCAACCAAATAAACAGAATAAGATCAGAACCAGTGGACCCAAATAAGAAATGGGGTCTTACAGAATGAACTTGGACCATCAAATCTCTAATACATGCATTGACCAAAAAGGTTTTTTTTTTTTTTTTTTATTGAATACATTGGCTCCTGTTAGTGTTTCGTAGCCTCGTACAAATTGCATTCCTCGGCTATAGTACTGCATTTTAACCTCTAAAAATGTGAATTTTGAGTTTATATGTGATTTAGGAGTGCTTTTCTTTTCTCCATTTTCAAACATTCTTTGAAGGGACAGACATTTCCTTCGACGGCGATTGAAGTTAGGATCAGAACCCTTATTGAAGGAAAGAATTCCTGTTTGTGAAAACTTCGAGTATCAATTTATTATATATGATAGAGTTTTTTTTTCAATTAAAAATAACGATTGGTTTTAATGTAATTACTTCAAATAAGTTCATAATTGAGTTGGTGTTTGACACTTAATATTAATATAGATATCTATTTGGTTCATGCTCCCAAATAGAGGAAAAACGTTCCATGTGAAGTGTTAGTTAATGTCATCAAAGATTGAACAGAAAAAACCTATTTTGGTCAAGGGAAATGAAAACCGGCAGCAGTGGAGAAAGGGATGTTGGTAACTGTAATAAAGCAAAGGAAGGAAGCGCATGTGAAAATGGGCTAGGTTGTGGCCCCGGATGCAGCCTTCTTCCACATCTCGGTCCCACTCTCCTAGTCATGTCTAATTGTGAATCCGAAGCGAACCAACCCGAATCCCACGACAGTTCAATTCTGACCAATTCCAACCGGTTCGATTGTCATGTCTGGAGCTCGCTGGTTGGCTGAATTAGAGGATTGTTAGCCTTAGTGCTGACAACTCTGCAATGCAATTAATGGTACAAGAGAAGATGAAGCGGCCACTCCTCTCCCCAAACATTTATCTTGAGTAAGGTACTTTTTGCGTTTTATATATTTATTTCTATAAAATTAAAAAATTTTATTTTAATATATTTAAATTAAATTTTAATTTTTTATAAAATTTAAGTATCATAATTTTTAATATAAAAAAGTAAAAAATTCATAAAAAATAATTTTAAAATATATAAAAAATAATTTTAAATATTAAAAAAATATAATATAATTTTAAAATATTTAAAAAATAAATAAATAAATAAAATGAGACAAAGAGAGTACTATAAAAAATACGTAATCCTATTCATAGTTTATACTCAAATTAGCTCTCAATTAGCAGCGACAACCATCATAACCAAAATAATGGAAGGGGCTTCAAAATTGCCAGCGCAATAATTATTAAAAATGTAACATTGTAAAAAAAAAAAAGAGAGTACACAAACGGAAAGTTGGACTTCCTTTGACTGCATATACAGGCAGGTTCAATCCATCAGAACAAAGGAATTTATCATTACTTTTGAAGCCCTTAAAATGTTTGGTGTAAAATGGAATGTTTGTGCTCATTCAGGTATAGTCCTGCAAGAGCAGCATTTATGGCTGCCCCAATTGGAAGGACATCCTCATTGATTCAGACGTGAGGGGAGTGTGGTGGATGAATCGAACAACTTCCTCATTTCTAATTCCAATGCCTAGCATGAATCCAGGGATTGATTTTGATAGAAGGCAAAGTTCTCTCCTGCCTGTTGCTCCTCTTGACATTCTCAGTACCAAGCAAAAGCCCACCAACCTTCTGAACAAGTTGATGCAAGCTATCACCATTTACAACAGCGGGATAAGGCGGGTAATCTTCTTCTTTCATGTCAATAGAAGCATATCATCTGTATATTGCTGCTTGTCCTCTTATGACCTACAACAAGTTAAAACTACATAATCATGCCTAAGCTGAACCAGCCAAGATTTTAAAAAATTAAGGTGAATATAATATAACCTTAAGCAGAGATATGATGGCGGAAAAGTAATCTATTAACAAAGCAGCAAACAACATATACAGTAATGTCCTTCAAAACTTTTTATCCTATTTTATCTAGAGAACTGTAGCAATTTTCGTTATCCCTTACTTCCATTATATTTTAGAAATGCATTTATAGTTTAATTACCATTTGCCAATAAGGTCTTAGAATTTTAAGGTTCTAAATTTAAGTCTCCTTAGTTTGATTATTTAATTAAGTTATAATTTATTAATTGATTATTTAAGAATATATCTTGATTATATATGAATGTAATATTTAATTATGAATATAATTTTTTTAAAAAATTACCCTTTTCTTTTACAGAATGAGTTCCTCCCTAGTCCCTGCCGTCAAAATGGGTTACAGATAATATTGTGGCCCATTCTTTAGCAGGTTTTACTAAAGAGCTCATTAGAAAACATACTCCAATTATTGGATTTGGTCCTACGCCCCAAATTTGAAACTTAGGGTACTTTTAATTTTCATAATCTCAAACATTATCGCAAGGAATAACAATCGGCTCAACAAATAATAAAATTGAAGCCAGAAACAAGACCAAAAACTTCGTACCGAAATGGAATGCTCATCACTCATCAATATGCCAAAACCAGAGAGAAAAGCAGTTATATATACTGCATAGACAGATATGCTCTTGTAATATACAATAACTAAATAGATAGATACATATATGTTAGAACTCAAAATCACTGCCGCAGTCCTAACTAGTAGAGAGCCTCAAAACGAAACGAGTCAATTATACACATCGAAATAAGTATCATCAAATTACAAGACATTCAATTTGCTAATCAAAACTATAAACAAGATTAACATCACAGCTACCCGAAAAATAACAGCAAATGGTTTATGTGACCGACGAGCTGAAAGCTTCTTTGGCCACCGAGATGCAGTCTCTTCACGAACAGGCACAACGCTTTTTGACATCAAAACAGTGCTTTTGTTCGACTCAGAAAGGGATATTTCCTGGGGTTCCTCCATGGTGCCATGAGCAGCATCACTGCCAACAGTGATATTCTCTTCCATGACTTTTACCACCTGCGAAGACAAACTTAATAAGCCCAATATATATCTGGAATTGGCAGTGGTTTTATACCAGCATCGGTTACAAACTTCTCACCTTTGTAACAACTGGTTTTGAATCATCTTCTTTCTCTTCGCTACTACAGTTGTTTATTGCATTGCCACAATAAACTGAGCGGACTTGAAGTTTACACTGCAGACGTAGTCTCCTTGGAGCATTACCCTGTGTCATGGAGTTCTCAGTGACTGGTTGACTTCGAGCAGGGCGAGACCTAATCCTGATTCCAGTGATAGCATTATCAACATTACAAGCTGTATTCATATGATTGCCCAATTCTGCATTACTATTTAGCACATTATAGAATGGCCCTGTCCCAGAAAGGTTAACGTCCTGCATGCAAATAGGACTTGTGCAATCTTGTGCAGTTGCTTTAAAGTCTAGAGGAGCCCCTCTGTTGGCCGTGTCTGTCCCAAGCTGTTCCAGAGGAAAATTCTTGTTCTTAGGAAAAAAAAAAAAAAAGGAAAAGGTTGTTCTTAATGGAAAATTGTACTTAATGCCAGAAGATGCAAATATGAAACTATGCATATCATACACATGATCATAATCCATCATAGCATGATGAGGCATAACATTTGAATGAATCTTGACACACTATAATATTCAATGGGAAAAACTGCAATAGTATATGATAAACAATATGCAACTAGCTGGCTTCTACTCACCAGTACTTGGGCCACTACAGCACCTGATTCACTGCATGATCCACCATCCTTACCAAAGGTCATGGCCCTAGGGGTCTCGCATTCAATAGCTGAATTCTTCTGACAGCCAGAGTCATCACCATAGTCGTCATCCGAATTTTTTAGGATAGAATCCAAGAAGTCAGAAATAGAGGTATCATTTTCATTTGAGCCATGCTCAAACTCCACTCCACTGAAACTGTTCCCAAGATGATCAAACATCCAGGGTGCCTGCTCTGCTTCAATCTGTTTGTGCAATGGAGAAAATAGTTTGCAGTCTGGTAGCTCCATCGTGGGATCATAAAAATAATTCAAAGCTTCTCCAAGTGGATCCACCTGAAATTGAACAACATAAGTGCTACAACAATGATTTCAAAATCTAAATTCAAATTCAGTTTCTTTTTCTCACCTCTGCAGGTGCTACTTCTGCCACTGGACCCATTACACCATAAGTGTTATAATCATCGCTGTTGCACTCTAATATGGGTACAACAGCGCTAAAAATCACTTCATCGGGCAAACCCACAGGACAAGTTTCACTGATAATGGAAACTTTTTCAGCTTCCGCTCCCACCACAGGAGAGTCATGAAGCACTTCTAACTCCGACTGCATATCTTCAGTATGAGATGATACAGCGGGATCAACTTCATCACCATTTATATCTTCAATGGTCTCATCTTGTTTCTTGAATAAACGACAAATTACGAACGCATTCTGCAGAAGAAAAATGAGATAAACAATCATCTAATGAACAAAACAGGTAAATCAAGCAATTTCTTCAACACATAATCACAATTGACCCACCGATCATATACATAAACCCTAGTAATTGTGATCAAGAAACAGAACCACCAAACGGACTCGAGTAACTAATCTTGTATTAAAACATAAATCATATCAAGTAATTCATGATGTCAACCAATTTTCGCGATCGGTACTACAATTGATCATATATTCCATGATCACAATAACAAGGGGTAACTAAACAGAAACTGAAATTCGAAATAAAACAGAGTTAAGAAAAAGGAATAACCTGTCCGGGCTTGGTGCCGTCAAGTTCATCGAGGGTAGTACGGTACTCGTGCATAACCCAATTGGTTCGCTTTCCCTTAGGAGCCCTGCCGATGTAAAACACCAGAGTTTTCTTCATGCCGATCAAGGTGGACCCAGACTTAATCTTGCGATCCTTACCCGTAGCCTTCCAGTAACCAGCCTCAGTAGCCCTGTTGAGCCTGTTGCCGTTTGGGTACTTTCGGTCCAGTGGGCAAAAGAAAAACCATTCCGGGTCACGTGTCCTTATAGCGGACAAGTCAGGCAAATCCCACGGCTCACATTTGCAAACATCGATTTCACGAATGACTCGAACCTCATCGTTTCTGTTCCCGTTTATCTTAGACCGCAAGTAGAAATTGACCAACTCCTCGTCCGTTGGTCGGAACCGAAACCCGATGGGAAGTGAATTCAGTGACTCAACAGCCATGCCAAAATGTTGTCAAAAAAGAAAAAGAAAGATTGTTTGGGAGATATTTTGAAAACCCAATAAAAAAGGATAACCCTAAAAACTATTGAAAATGAAAAAGGGTGAGGAAGAGAAGATTCAAAGGGGAATTAGTCTTTGGAAGAGTTTGGTTTAGAGTTCAAAGGCAAAGGAAGATAGCCCATAGCTTCTGTTTTCTTTCCTTTGCTTTTAAAGGATGTAGAGGAAAGTGCTCAGAAGTTTACCCGCGTTTCAATGGGACATTCCGCGTAGGATTTGACTCACTTTACCACCTGTTTTAAAATTATCAAATATATTGAAAAGTAAAATATTTTAATTTTACAAATCACTATAATATAGTTACACTTATTTTTTATATATTTAAAAAAATTAATTCAAAAAAATAAAATATTCATCATCGTATTAATTTTGTGGAATTAACAAATTTTATTATCAATATATCAGATAAATTTTTTTTATTTTTATCATTATACTATTTTTTTTCAAAGTATTAACAAATGCATTTTGAACAAATTTTTATTATATTTAGAATTTATTTATTTAATTTATAAATTTTAAAAATTTTAATAAATGAATGTAAATTAAATTTATTAATAAAGTATTTAAAAAATGCTCTAAATATGTATATTTTTTATTTTATTTAATTAATAAAATTTAAAATATTATTCATAATTATTTATTTAATTTAATAAACAAACATACTCAAATAAAAATGAAATCTATTTACCTTCGGCCGTTGGCGTTGCTGAGTCAGTGTCCAATGTCCAAGGGCGTAATTTTGCTAGAAACTAATGGGTGGAGTATCCGAATCCGAGTGGAGCATTGTGTAAGCCATCGAATAAAGTTTTGACATGTAGGAAACGACGTCATACCGAAAAGCATGGAGTCCACACGGATTACGTGGCAACCTATGAAAGTGCCGAGAACCTCACCCTCAGTTTCCTACTTCCCTTGATTCGCTGGGCTTTTTCATTTTTTTTTTCTTTTTCTTCATTCTTGATGTGACCAATAACGAAACATTCAATTTCCATCACAAAAACACCCTTTGTCTTCTTTTTTTTTTCACTTAATTCAACAGAGTCAAGTGTGAACACGAAAAGTGTTTGGTGGAAGTTGGAATAAATAAATAAAAAAGGAAAACCCAAATTAAATGAGAAGCTACCAAATGATATCAGAATTGGGATGTCAATGTTGGACCTTGCTTTCTTATAATTCCACCAAATAAACCCAACAACTCCAAAAGATTCCAATCTATTCTGTCACAAATCACAATAATTTTCATTTCACATTTTCAAATCTTTTTCCAAAGAAAGGGGCTAAGGCATCCCAAAAAGTTTAACCTTCACAATTGTCTCCTTGCACTAGATTTTCTTTTTCAACAGCTTTATATTTGTCGTTTCTTTTGAAGAAAAGGGCAGTTATATCACATGTTCATCAAGCACCATTAGTTCACTTGTTATTATTAAAAACAAAAAATCAAAATTTAATTTGATTAATTTATATAATTATTTTTAAAAATTAATATATGTAATTTTCTCTATTTTGGTATTACAACCTGTTTTATTACAAAAGGAACCAAAAGCATATATTGGATTCTTTATCATCGCTTTCCAAAAAAAAAGGAGTAGAGTTTATGTTAATCTTTTTAAATCATCAAATATAGTGGATTCCATGTCATTACTCATTAATTCATATACCTCCCATCGGCTCAACATTTTTTCTTTATGTTCACAGCACGACTTGCATAAAGAATAATACTAATCGTCAGACAATGTGATCATTATGATGTAACAAATATCATGTTGTTAGAACATGGCTAATGAGATTAACGTTGTTCATTCCTTAGCATCGAAGGGCGTTTTAGAACTTGACAGTTACAGGGCAATGTTGTTCACTGTTAGATAACAGTACTTCCTTCATCTTACCTAGTAAGTAATACGGAGGTTTCCATTATTACATGCTTTAAAATGTTAGCCTGGTCTGGAGTCCTCGGCCCATGTCATTTGCCAGACAACATCTTCATTAACCTATATTACTATGAAGTATGAATTGCAGCTCTCGATTCTTATATCAGAATAACTATTTGCTCTTCCTCCTTCTGGATTTTCGAAAACGAACTCATCAAGATACAAACTACAGGAAATCAGCCATAAGGTTAGAACTTAGAAGTTCATCCCCATGGTACATAAATTGTACAATTTCGGTTGTTACTGATCTATTATTTGCTTATGGCCAAGAGAAATTTGCTACGTAATAGTTGTGTAATTGTGTTACATCCATATCTGATGCATTCCATGTGCAAAAAGTCCTAAAGTGGTGCTCTGAGCTCACCATGCTACAAATGAGCGATTGCTACCTGTAACCTGCCTACCTTTTATGAAAATATATACATATAAACTTTTTCGCTCCTCTAAATTCTCTTTTGCATTTCCCTGTTTAATCAGAGGGAGTTAGCTCGATCTGCTATGGCCGACAAAATGGCCCCTGATGGGATAGCCAATAAATTTCATGGTGATAAGACGGTTGGCACAGGAGTCCCCTACCTGATACTGTGAGAGAGTTGATCTTCCTTGAGCATGATCAAACGTATTGCATGAATCTTGGACAATAGTTGCAGCACAAAAATTTTCAAGCTCCCTCTGAGAAACTCCAATGGCTATCTTAGCATGAACAGCACAAACTGCTCGTCCGCTTGAACTTTATTAATTTAGGCTTTTCATTTTTGTGCCCATACAAAATTTCCATCTAAATTTCGTTGCATCTCAGATTGGTTAAGATATTAACAGGGAACATGGCATTTTTATTTGTGAGAACACCACTGTAAGTCGTGCATGATCGGACAGAGAATAATTTTCAGGCCACCTTCCTTTTTCCACTTCCGGAGGGAATAGGACTGCATTCTTCACACCAAAACCAATAGCTTGCTCGTGGCGATATTCTGCAGCTGCCATAACTTGGCCTTCATTGCTGTGTTCATCCCTTTGCTCTGACCACGTAGCATTCCAGATCCGCTGCTGCAAGGTCATTGTATTGTTCCAGAGCATTAGCATTAGATATATGATAAATCTACCTAATGGAATTGATGGCAACATGAGTTAAACCTCTTTCTAAAACCACGCAATAGTATGAGATATACTAAGCTATACGTACCAGTGTCTGTTTCTTGACACTAGGTACATTTTATGCAGAGCTCTCCAAATTCACAGTATGATTATAGAGAGACTCAGAGGCGTATATAAGCAACCAGTTTGGTTCATTGAGCAGACCATGAAGATCAAATATCCTGGACTACAGGCATACTGCATTAATGCTAAAACCCTCAAATTTTATTACCAGGATTAAGGAAGCACCAACGTGCTTCTTGTGAATAAGAGCCAACAGGTACCTAAGACAAAGTTCTATAAGAGTTACCTGAAATTCTTTACGGTCAACAACACTGTTTCCATCAATGTCTGCTTGAACCCACAAATCCTTTGTCTCTTCAACACTTAGTCCATAGCGATGACCAGTTATATTAAACTGTAGAAAGACAGAAATTGCACTATTTGTATTCTCCTCCTAAGCTATAAGGTAATGAAAATGACAAGAAATAAGTTTTAGATCCCAATTTTAGTAAAGTTCTATACCTGCCGAAGAGCTTCACAGAAACCTAAATAGGTAATGTAATCACAATCATTGTCAGCCTTAAGAAAAGCAAATGCATCGTCTTCTGTCAGTGAAGCTTTCCTTAGTTGATTCTGTAACAGAACTTTCCACCGTCAGATAAAAATGTTCCAGAAGTACATTTTCTTTCCTTGACTAGGTACACTTTTGCTTTTGGATTCATGAAAACAGTAAACAAGACACATATATTTAGCAGATTTTCTCTTATTCCAGATTAAAATGAACAACAACCAGGGAAGCAATTACTAATTCAGTAAAACTCTAATCACATAATGGGGAATCCTGAGCAGAAATTATATTTGACAATATTAGATAGGGCAGAAAAAGTAAAAATATAAAACTGAGGGGGATGGAGAAGTAGATAGATCAACAATTTTAAGCTTCTGACCTTGAACATGCCAAATACTGCTTCACTCCAACTTGTTTTTAGTAGTTTCCGATATCTATTGGGATTGAGAAGCCATATAAAATCCACACCGCATACATTTCCCCGATGATTGAGGTGGCTAACCCACTGTTTTTAAAATTCAGACAATATGAGAAAATTACTAGACATCTATAAGCTTTGACAAAAGTTTTAGCAATAGGGAAATTAATGTGGTCCTAAACTCCTAGTGGAAGCACAAAGATATTTACCTTATGTGCATCTGCGTCAGTGTACTGATGAGCAGTATCATATGATGATACAAAGCCCTGGGACCTAAGGAACTTGTAAACGTGCCCACGTTTGCTCCCATTCCAGTCACTGTAGGAAATGAGCAAGAAAAGCAAACAAAGTAGTATTGCTCTACAAGGGTAAGATATCAGTGTTCGGTCCAAACTAAAAGAAATAAATTATATATTCACCCGCAAAGCATAATCGGCAAAGGATTAAGATTGTACTCCTTCTGATAAGATTCCACATACTGCAAGATTTTGTAGACCTGCCAAAAGAATTCTACAACTGGGATCAAAAGTAGAAAAATAATTAGTGAATATTTTCTGCTTTCATATGAAAGGAAGGATGTTTTTGCCTGATGCAATCGTACTATGCACAAACTTGAATCGTGAGGAAAAAGCAAATGGGTATTCACAATGAGAATTTCTTGGCAAGTATCATTGTTTCCATATTGTGAAGCAGGGGTAGCCAACTCAACATGTAACAACTGAGCAACCCGGTCCCCGCAATCATTGAATAGCAACTTCCTATAGTTAATAACTCTAAAATAGTCCTTATGAACGGCAGTCAACAGACCTGTTATCCCCAACAGAAACAAGGTTAAGTTAGAAGGAATCAACAGAATTTAGAATGCAAGAAAATGGACCACTTCATTGCTTAATGTAGAAGTAACCATTTGATAATTTTTCGGAATGCAAGACCAGACCCCTTCACTTTTTATTTTTGTATATCACTAGAACAAATGAACAATACCTGATGTGATAGTCGACATAATATAGTGGAATTCCAAATGTCTATAAAAGACCATTTCAATAAAAAAAAAAAAAAAGGGAAAATAGAAAGCAACCTCAACCTGCTTCATTTGCGTAAATGGCCTATCCCCAACACCCAATTCATGAGACTTACACGTTCTAAACTTGAAAAAAAAAATCATTTCTTCATTTCTCTTTTTCGTTTTCCCTTGAAAATTTTCATATATTGAATTGAATTTAAAAAAAAAAAAAAAAGTGACAGAGGAGTTAAACATGCCATCACCACGGTTGTTGGTACGTCCAAGCTTGAAATTAAGATAACGAGCATCGCCCAGCCTCTTCTCATACATATTTACAAGCTCTTCATTCCCAACCCAGAATTCCTACAGCAATAGAAATAGGTGTTGCAGATTCATAATTATAATAATAATAATATTGAAATGACATTGTATGACACTGAAATGGATACCTGTAGACAAATGATGGAAGATCTCTCGTATAACAAAGAATCCAATATCCGTTGATTCCTGGCCAACCAATATGTCCTGTAATCGCTTTCACGGCAGTTCTGGTCCTGAATCCATTCATAAATGCAAAGCAACACAGAAAATGAAAAATGGGTAGTCGATACAATGGTAAAAAAATAAAATAAAAGAAGAAACCTTATGAGAAAGGCGTTTGTAAATGGGAGCGAGGATGTTAAAAGTGGTGCAGGTAATACAGGGTTGGTGAGGATGATCCCTCATAGAAGACGCAATCGCATAGCTTCCAATCATCGATACCCTTCCAGTCATCTTTGCTCTCCTATCTTTCCTCATTATCGATTTTCACAACAAACCATACCCAAAAAAAAAAAAAAACAGAGTCCTTTTGGATATTTAAATATTTGAAAGTTGGACGTGACCATTGATTTTGGCTCGGGTAATGGTTTTGAAAATAAATTAATAAGGTGGTAGCGGCGGTGTCCCTTCCCCTTATGAAACCATATCCAACCCGAAAATGAAAGCACCACCATGACGACCGCCTTTCGTTGCTCTGGTGTCAACTAAAACAATGGCCAACCTCATATTTACCTTCTTTTTGTTGCTAATGTTCGTTTATGCTTCTCTCCTTGTATTTATATCGTGGGCGTTTTAATATTCCATATATTCCTTAACTCCACTATTAGGATTAAGAATGATATTATTAAATATTTTATCTATTTTTTTTTTACATAAAAAATATTCAAGACATAAAATTTATTAAATATTATTTTTTAAAAATATATTATATAAATCAATTGAAGTAAATTTAAAATTTATTTTGTTTTTAATATATAGTATGTGACTAACATGTGATTCATTCATTTTTCATTTTATAAATTTTTTTACTTTTGAAAATCTTGACTTTTTTCCTTTAAAACAATACATGAATTTCTTTAATATTATTATTATTATTATTATTATTATTATTATTGTTATTATTATTATTATTAGAATCACTTACATTAAATTCTCTGTCCAAAAATACAAACTATAAAAAGAAGTAGCTGGATATTATAAATATAAGGTTATTGAATAAATCTTTATCCGAAGGTAATAAAATAGCTAGCAATCTGACAAGTAAATCAGTGTAAGTAATTTCAATCTTAGGTGTCTCGAGGCCTTGGCCTCGTAAGTAGATTTTTCCACGTATACATAAAAAAAAATTTTAATTAAGACTTGATATACTAACATTTTAAAATCACATGCTAATTAGTAGCATTAATGAATTACAATTTTTTTTATAAGAAAAAAATTTAGAATAGATAAATTATTAAATCACTTAAATTAAGATAAGATGTGTCATAATATTTGATATTTTAAAATAAATAATTATAAATCATGTATTCGAAATAATCTCAATAAATAATTATCAATAAAATTCGAATAAAATAAAAATAAATTATAATTTTTTTCTTGAAAATTTTTCATTTATCTCGTTCAATTAAAAAAAATAAAAACACCTTTTAGGAATTTGAGAATTTTTGTTTCATTTCATTTTCAAATAGAGATGGAGACTATTAAAGAAGTAGTTTGGGTGGGTCCTGCTTGATGGATACATTCAAGTGCAGTGCGGCGTTCAGTACAGTAATCTCGACTCCACAGAATTTTTTTTTATTCTTTTTTTTCTGCTAAAAGTTGAGATGGTGGATTAATAGATTTTGATTAGTCAGCACTTTTTCATATACCTATAATTAATGCTGGATTTACCTCTACTCATTTTTTTTTTCTTTAGCTTCTTTGATTACTTAACAGAATAACAGTTAAAAAAAAAGAAAATAGACAAAATTCCTCCATCTACCTATAATTATTATTTCATAATTCGTTGTAATCCATTTCACAATATATATTCTTCATTTTTAATATCTTTTTTTTTTTTTTCCATTTTTGGTATTCAAAACATTAACACCGGAGGCGACATTGAGATTGTTCGTACACGCACAATAATTTTCTAGACCATAGTAGTAGTATTTATCAAAATTACTGAGTCTTTTTTTTTTTTTTGAGCCATACCGAGTCCAATCTTGTACTAGTAGACTATGATACGTAGAGCTGATTAAAAAAAAAAATTTGGCAGGAATTAAAAGGAAAAGGGTTGAGGATGAATGAGGAAACTGATAAAAAGAAAAAGAGCATTTTTGCGAAGATAGGCAAAAGAGACGTGCTTGAGATGGCGAGGGGAAAGGTATATGTTATTTTTGCAATATGAGATGATATAAAACCTCTCTATTACCAAGAAAAAAAAAAAACTCTCATCTTATTTGTAACCCAATAGGAATGAAATAAATTATTTTATTAATTAAAATTTACATCTAGTTATACACCAATTAAGATAATTAAATGT